>NC_064629.1:373459576-374172909 GCF_023864275.1 Schistocerca cancellata
TTCAAGAGGAAAATATAATTTATTACCGCTACGGAAGACACGTCGTCTGTCAGCAGATACATATTGCTACCAGAATGGAACGCTAGTATCTTACAATTCCCTGTCCCAAATTTCCGTGTGACCTGCCTGCGGATTCGTCTACATCATATTCACAGCCTTGCATGCCCATCAGATTAAATAGGTTCATGTTATAGAACCAGACCAGTAATGAAAGTTATTTCTATTATTGGGGGCAACGGATAACTAGGATGAAACTCTCTTGCGATTCCACCCAATCCAAACTTCGTATGACGAAGAGAGAGTACGTGATGATCTGGTACTGTTTATTTCCCAGATACAAGCGTTGTTCAGACTGAGAAGAGTTTAGAGTGCCAAACAAACGAGCAGTTTCTCTGCATACACACGTCATATTTGTGTCACCGCCCTCAAGATAGTATACGAAACTGGGTATGTGAGACACGTTGAGGGAAAGCCACAGAGCAGTCAATTGAGCCATCCGGTTTTGACGATACTGTGAAGATAGCCATATAGCTGCGATACTAATTTCGCACTTGTTAAAATATCTAGTTAACATCAGATCCAGGGGTACATATTCTGTTATAGGTCTGCAAGTAAAAACATTCTTTGTCTCTGCAGTAATCAAAGCAGCACTCGATTCAAACTCAGACTTAGGGTTGCTATTTATCCTACAGCGAGTGCAGATAGGTCGTACTTTCCAGGGAACACAAGTAGTCTCGCTGGTAGAAGATGGTTTATGGAAATCCATCAACCGAATGGGGAAGCAACGGTTTAGGCTGCCGAGGATCCCTGAAATAATGAAGAAACCTGTACGACTGGTATACGCTAAGGAGTTTGCAGTTGAATAGAAGTTCGGAGGTCCCCAGCCTTAGCACAGAAGATGGCTGCGAGTCAGGCCCTTTAGTCACATATGGCTAGCCTAATCCCTTCATGTTGTCTAGCGTTGATGTTCTTGAGATATGCAGACCTCGCTGATCATTAACTAATGTAGCCAAACTCTTAGCAAAGCGGACTGACACACATCCCACAGTATAATTTAAAATCCTGGAGACTTTTGGTGTGTTTCAGGCAGCCTATTACTGTTTATGGACCTTGAAATTATAAAGAATTTAAAATGGGAGCCTTTTTTCCTAAAGATTTCTGCTCAGGAGCTGCTTTCCATGTTTTGGTAACTGGTATGAAATGTAGTTGGATTCACCTAAGGCGGATAATCTGTTTGGGTTACACTTATTATACTTCCTTAAGGACATCACTTTCTCGCTCAAATCATTCCGATAAACTTCACAAACTTGGTTTCTGAAGATATGTTCTGATTGGAAGGACTGCATAAAAACTAGCAGACATTCACGGATTCTTCAGAGATGGCGCTGTTCATCAATAGTGAGTACTGTACACATCACTACGCTATCACTCTTAAGCTAACAGCTCCTGAACTCCGATTCTATATAGCTGACAGTCTTTCATCTGACCGTATCCCATTATACTTGTTGGATGTTATATAACCCTACCACTACTATAGTAATTTAGTATGTTATTACCTAAATAACAGAAACCCTGTCTCCATGTTGCCGCGTATAACTCTCTTGCTAAAATTTAGTTGTTTCCAAATACAGTGAACTATGGGAGGGTAGCCCTGTTAATAGGAAAAGCTAATCAATAGAGTTGGCCTTTTTACAGGATTTGACCTTGTGTTGTGTCTCATGGAAAAGTAAATCAGACTATTCAATTCTTTTCCTAAGATCTTAACCAGCGGTTAGGTAGAACGCAGTACTAACAGTATCATATTGAAGCGAGGACAACTCAGTTCCAAGTTCATTTAGTAGTTTAAAACATGTACTAACGGTCGCCAGCCTATCCAGGCAATGAAACGGTGAATTATTGGAAAAGCAGAAGTATGAATTTTGCCTACTTTGTTGCTATTGTTTAAGTTGTTTCTTTAAATAAATATTACTCCATGTAAACAATATCGGACTGCACCCTTATACATTACGTTTTTAAAAGAGAAAAACCCAGTAGATAACTTCAAGAAAAAAAAATATATTGGCCATCGGGGGTCGTTGGAAAAAGCACTTTCCGTAATCAACAAACTTAAATACTATAACACTCAGATACTAAAGCACACACATTTTATATTTAACATTTCGCTTCAAGAAAACCCCTTGCTTACTGGAATTTACTTTCAAAAGGTATTACTCTTAGAACGAACTCTGTATAGTCATTTAACAGATTCTAGTAGCTTGGCTTCATTCTGATTGAATTTTATGTAAGCAAACGTTCACTATAACACTTTGCAATAGTCAAAAAAACTTGTAGAACTAGGATTTTTTTCCCACTTTATTTCTCTGTAATGTACCAAAGCATGGACGTGTTATTATTCTAACTAAAATTCTCATTACGCCTTTCAGTGAAACAACTAAGACAACTTTTTACACAAAAACAATTTAAATAGTGCCTCCTTATATTAACTTCGCACTTCAGAAGTCTGTACAACAGGATACTCGGATTAATCAAACACCAGGAAGGGACCCTATATAGGTGTATGATTAAGATGAATTAACAGGGTGAATAAGTTTCTTTGAAGTTCAAGAATGGTTATTTACTAATATAACACAGTTTAAATTAATTGTTCACGCTGTACAAAAGTAAAATACCAAAAACGAGCCTGCCGGGGTGGCCGAGCGGTTCTAGGCGCTACAATCAGGAACCGCGCGACCGCTACGGTCGCAGGTTCGAATCCTGCCTCGTGCATGGGTGTGTGTGATGTCCTTAGGTTAGTTAGGTTTAAGTGGTTCTAAGTTCTAGGGGACTGATGACGTCATAAGTTAAGTCCCATAGTGCTCAGAGCCATTTTGAACCAAAAACTATCTTATCTGATGGCTGTAGGCTTGGGTGTGACGAACAATTATGACGGTTTGCGAGTATCTTGCTGTATGGGGTCAATTTCTCTTCTTGGTGTCGTTCAATTTACATACAGTAGCCCAACAACTCGCAGCTATGCCGTAAGCCGTTTGCAGTCTTCATCAGAGGCATTTTTGTGTAAATCCACAGAAAAAGTTTCTTCTGCTCCACAAGGGTGTTGCCTAAATCACTGATGCCTACAGCCTGTGTGAGTTACTTGCTCTAGGTAGCCAATTCCCCCTTGCCACCTTTTCCACTGCCCAGAACCACTTCTCTTTCAAACCAAACCACGCTGGCTTTTACATAACACCTATTTCTTACATTGTTCCTAAGCGTTGTGGCGTCCCATCGACAATTGTTTCGTAAAGACATTTAAGACAAAAACCTTGGGACGAGAAGTGAATCTCACGACGAGATAAATGTACTCGAACCTTATGTATTTCACCGACCGCATAGGTGGCGTAAAATATTCATGTTTTATAGTAAATAATAAAGTTAATTGTAGTATCAAGGAGTAAACTATTTAAGTAATAACTTCTATGATATTAATAAGGGAGAAGAACGCTCCTAGATTGTTCCTCTCTTCCCTCGTTTTCGCTTGTTTCTGGTGTTAAGAAGCTTACATCTTGTAGCACAAAAGTAATGTAAGCATTCATGTTGTTAACCTTGTTAATATAGTACGTAAAAGTTTATATTTGAGTTATTTCGATGTATAGTGAGCTCTCTGTCATGTTTCTTGTACTGAATAATTTTTTCTTAAGACGTTTACAGCTCCACAACTTTAACGGCCGCTGCTTCAACGGACGCCATTACGCGCCGATCTAAAAAGCGAAGCCACAGCGGAAGCGCAGAGACCGCCCGCCTTAACAATTAGCAAACATTTCTTCACAGCAATTAGCCTCAGTGGAGAGCAACATTAGTTTTTAGATTTTACTTTTCAGCTTACGCCGAGAGCCAGGATTCGATTGCCACAGCCCGAATATGATGGCAAGGGGCGTATTCTTCGAGTGTTGTGTGTGTGCACAGTAACTTCAATGTTTGAGTCCTGGAAATGGGTACACAATCCTAATTTACGACATGCTCTCAATGGCCCTTGAATATCCAATGGCACCTGGGCATCCACCTCCACGCTGCGAGTGTAGGTGAGGCCAGTATTTCATAACTTTTAATTTGAAACCCCATTCGCAACGCTGTAATCCTGCGACATATCGAGCAGGGGACTACTCGACGCGCCAGCGTGGCCAAGGCTCGAGGCAAACGCTGCTCTACTTTTCCAATTAGAGTAAGTGTTCAGACGTAGTGCCAGAAACTTCGATACACTTAGTGAATAGCTTTTCAGATGACTGTACACAGGACAGAAGCATATCTGCGGGAATGTCAGAACAGGTTTTTTTTAAATTTCTTTATTCACAAAACCTTTATAATTATACATTCTTAACCCACTTCCTTATGTGATTAGTGGGTCCTAAAACTTTATACAAAACATTGATTGCAGCTCATTACAATTTTATTAAGTGAGCTAGAGCCAGAACTAATTAACAATGGACAGCTTATTTATTATTATTTATATTCTCTTCTGAAAGTCTACCTATAACTAGTCTCTACTGCCTGTAGCGTCACAGGTGTGTCACCAATATACAAACCTACTTATGGAGCCTTGCTCATCGAGCTAACCGCAATGAGCTTATCCCTGACACTGGGCAGGCCAAGGATGTTAATCGCTGCAAGTTCCTAACTAAATTACCTAATTCTAGGTCTTACTAACTAATTCTATTTTATGTCATATCCGGTGCTTGTCCTACATCGGTGGTGTTGTACCCCACTCCCCCTACTCCTGTACGTGGCGGATTCCAGACTGTAAAGAAAGTTGGCCTGTCCACACACAGGCGGTATAGGAATAAGGCACTGGACTCAGTTGGTATTAGATATGTCTCAGATTGTTAATTAATTAATGTCCCTCAGGTATTCTATCAACAATTTTCGCAACACCTCGTTAGCCAATTTATTCAGTGTTTGAAAAGTGTCTTCTCGTCTAAGTAAGAGGTAAGTGTCATGGTCGGGTAGTTGGTCTCGTAATGTAGGTGCTACAGCATTGAAAAGAGGGCACTCGTAAACCACATGGTCGGGAGTATCCTGTGATGCGCCACATTCACACGCGGGAGTAGGCCTCTTCCCAAACCGACATAGATATGTCGAGTAGGGCCCATGACCAGTGAGAAAGTGGAATAATCCCCGGGTTGGCTCAAAGTACTTCATGCCCAGTCGTTCCCTAACGGCCGGTAGGAATTCAAATGTTCTGCGAACTTTTTCCTCTGCTTCCCACGATTCCTGCCACAACTGCTCACCTCTTCGCCTTATCTCACCCTTATCCTCAACTCTAATGCCTAATATGTCCTCTGTTTTCGCAGTATCCCCTTTTTTGGTCCAGTGCCACGCAGCCTGTTCTGTGGTTTTGATGTCCAGGGGCAGAGCCACATTATGACTAATAGGGCTCACCCTGGAGATGTCTTGTAGGCCCCCCACAGATCTCAATATCATACTTCTCTGAACTCTTCTCAACTGTCATGGCAGGCACTACCCTCGTGAGCCTGTGCACCCAGACTCCCGAGTTGTAACCCACTAGTGATGTCAGGATGCTATTGTGATATAATTTTATGAGATGAGGGGAAGATGAAAACTTTTACGTCCTATGGAGATGAGATTGTCTAGTGCCTGAAGGGCTCTCTGGGTTACGGTATCATTGTGTTTCCCGATGTTCCACCTTCCGTCAATGATGATTCTCAGGTACCGCATCTCACGTCGCCCAAGAACCGGTGAGCCCTCACTTCTCACAGTTGGATTTCTGATCAGCTATCCTTTTAACAGAAGATATGTGGATTTGCTTGGCGAAATTTTCATCTTTGTGTTTTGGCACCATAGTTGTAGTTTATCTACAGCCCTTTCTAGTTTGGGCTCTATGTCCTCTTGGCTATGGCCGCCAACCAACAGGAGGAGGTCATCCGCATAGGCTATCACCTCTAGAACTTCTTCACTTTGTTGTTAAGTTATCCAGTAACGGCTCCATGTGGATGTCCCATAATAGGGGCGCATCCCTTTGTTATTGATTTTCCCACTCTTCCGCTAGGGAATGATAGCCAGACATCCCGATCCTAGCAATGCTCCTCAGACAACCATATAGCGGCCCTTGACACTCTTTCTCCCGCAAACAGGAGAAGAGCGAAGGCCACCACAGGTTGTCGAAGGCGCCAGTGATATCCACCATGATGCTAACTACGGGGTAGAGGCACAGACCTCAGCCGCCAGGGCAATTGCATCAGATGCCGATCGCCCAGGCCTGAAGCCGAATTTCCTGCTGCTCAACCCACACAGTACTCGCTGTGAAAAAGTCTGTCAGCCAACAAATTCTCTAATATCTTCCCAAGCAGGTCCAACAAACATATAGGTCTGTATGATTTCGCTTCTGCCTTTGTCAGGTCCTTTTTTGATGATCACAACATTTGCAATCTTCCAGATCTTCGGGAACTTCCTCTCCCTGAGGCACTCATTAAATAGACGAGTGAGTGGTGCAATTACCTGGGGGGAGGGGGGGGCTAAGGATTGCACCACCTCCACCACAA
This sequence comes from Schistocerca cancellata, assembly GCF_023864275.1. Classification (NCBI taxonomy): domain Eukaryota; kingdom Metazoa; phylum Arthropoda; class Insecta; order Orthoptera; family Acrididae; genus Schistocerca; species Schistocerca cancellata. The sequence goes on from NC_064629.1 coordinate 373,466,110, forward strand.
TGCCGTCTGCCCCGGGAGCTTTATCTCTCTTCAGCGATCTTATCTGGGCAGCCATCTCCTCTTCAGAAAAGGGGTAGACTGCCGTATCATTGTTATATTCGCCAAGGTCATCATATCGTAGCTGCCGTTGTCCTTCAGTTTCCCCATCGGCACTCGTCAGGCAATAGGGACCGGAGGAGGACCTCTGCAGTCTCCTGCCAAGATTCCTTCATCCCGTCCCCATGCCTGACTGTTGACAGCTCCATAGGAGAGCGGATTTTCTCTCTAACTTATAAGGTGTACCCCATAGGTCTAACGCCAATTGATTCAGGACATAGCTCTCCCAGCTTCTTGTTCTTACCGCTGGTAGTTCCTTTTGGAACCTCTGCTTGGCCTCCCGATACTGCAGCAACCATCTTTGCCGTTCCAACCAGACGACACTGCGCTGGTAGTGCCTCCTCAGCCTTCTGACAGACCGGTGCATATCCTCCAGTTCGGCTGACCATGGTGACGGAGAGCTCACCATGGCCTTTCTCCTAGTTGGTACAGCTGCTTTCACCGCTCTAGTTATCACACTCACCAGTTCCTCAGCTCTCTCGTCCACGTCTATGTCCTGGTGTATATCACCTTCTGGCAAAGCAGGAATGTTGCACTCCCTCGCTAGGAGTTCCCGATACCTCTTTCATAATTAATTTGCACTGCCCACCCCATGGCCCAGCGGCACTCTATCACCTAGTGTGAAAGTTATGAGAGTATGTCCGCTAGTGGTGGCATTTTCTTCAACCTTCCAGCGTTGGATAATGTTGACTGCGTTTGGTGTGACTAAGGTCACATCAATGTTTGTGACTTGTCCTCCTCCCGCTGCGTAGGTAGTAGGGTTGCCGGGCTTGTTGGCCACCACTAGTTGCAAGGTCATGATGAACTCTTATACCTTTTCTCCGTTAATGTTTCTTGTGCCGCTGTAACATAGGGGGATTTTGCATTGACGTCAGCAGTTATTATTAATTTTCACCCATGGAACGCCTTGATTACTGTAGTGAGGTGGTCAAGATGTCTCTCAATGTTATCACCGTATTGGAAGTACATGTTTACAAGTGTAATTACTCCCACGGGAGATTTGCAACTCCACGACGTTGCAGTGACTAATTGTGTACTGTGAGAGTATCGTAACCCTCAGAACTTTGATTCTTATTACTATCGCCGCTCTCAGGTCTTCCCCTCTGCTGACAACTTGCCATGTCGCGGCTGCAAATGCTATTTTCCCAGCTTCAGAGTACGGCTCCTGCAGGCATAGCACATCCAGTCTCTTCTCCTCCACCTCCTTACGCAGATCCAGCACCACTAGTCTGCTGTTGTGAGTATTAAGTTGGTCAGTGGTAATTTTGGTCATTATGGAAAGTACGTATGGATGTGATCGTTTGTTTTACTCGAGTCAAAAGTAATTCGTCCATTTGCCAAAAGTGATTGTTCGTAAATGTCATCGAAGTCGAATTTCTCGCCTCGACTGTCAAAGACTTCCTTTAGTAAGTCCCGCAGGGCTCCGGAGTCGGTGGGGAGATTCACTGACTTTAGCTGCATTCTGGCTACAGCCTCCATTACCGAGAAGGGACCTTTCTGCCGTTCTCATGTCCCACACGAACCACATGTCTTAAGGCAGTGGTCAGGGTAATCGGCTGCTCCAGCCTCAACAATTGCATGGTGTACTCAATATTAGGGTACAGGTGGTAATCTGACTGCAGGGGTGTCTTGTGTGGTTAAATGTACACTTGAGCTGGTTGCTGTGCTTTCTTGGATCGGTTGCTGCTCTGCTTTGGTCATTTCGTCTTTCGGGATTGCCGCGCTGATGACCACGCTGTTTAGCGCCCGAAAACCTCAAACCTCAAACCTCTCGGGATTGCCACAGGCGGGGCCAGTACCACAGGATACCCTTGCCGCTGTTGGTCTTTGATCAGCCTCATTCCTCGGCTATGGGAGGAGGGAGCTAGGACCATCAGGGGGAACTCTGTTTGAATACTTTTGTCAACTGTTTCAGTTTTGCTGGCGCCCGAAAGCGACCTCAGAAATTCCTTAAATTTATTTGCCCTCATGGCATCGCTCCTTCTGCTCGGGGATTTTCGCTTTGGCATCCTGTTCTCTTTAACACACTCAGCCATAATCAATCCTTGAAATCAGTGTTTGTTCGAGCATTCGATAGGTAGGGCAATTCCGTCCAGTGGCTCCACAAGATCTCTTGCCACGTCTTTTACATAGGATACAAACTACCGCTGCCCTGCAGTCTTTCCGGGTGTGATCATCTTCACCACACTAGGAGTACGCCGACCCCCTGGTGCAGTGTCTCAGAATGTGATCCAAGTCACCACAGTTGTGGGAACGAGGTACCACGAGATAATCCCTTCTGTTGACCGCATGAAAACCTACGTATAATCTGTCCATTGTCATAACTTTTCTCCACATAGGTGCGGTAACCTCGGCAACGTGATAAACAACATCACGGTCCCGAGGGTCCGTTCTGAATCTCAACTTGAAACAATTTTTAAAGTCCTCATCATTCTTGTCTTCAAAGTTCTGTCCTCTTATTGTTTTATATAGTTCCTCATTTGTCATTATCGTGGGAACATCATATAGAACGATTAGGGGGTTTCTTTTCTAGGTGGTCCACACTTGACCACCGAATTAAACTTTTGATTGTTTAGCAATTTTTCCTTGTCCTCCTCGGTGGCAACTTCTACAATCACCGAGTTTCTACTTAGTTTAACCCTGTTGATTTTAATGTTATCTTTTACAGGACAAATAGTGGTTGACAGAAGTTTTTGAATTTTTTTCACGCTCGTGTCTTGGCCAGGCAAGGTCCTAAGGAAGACCACCGTGTCTGGCCGTTGGTAACTTTTGCAACTGTATCTTTCGTGGTTTGTGGCTTGATTGACGCTTGAGCAGACACTCCCGCCCAGGTCTTAGTTGGTTGCCTCCTCAATCTCTCATTCTCGTTTTCTCATTCCTCGACGCGGCCTTCAAGTTTAGCATTGGCAATAGCCCATGCAGCCAACTCATTTTTAATGATAGCCAAAACCGCTTGACTTATCTTAGCGTTTTTGATATTTTGCTCCAAGAGCATCGTAATTCTTGCATGCCTCTGAGTAACAATATCGTCATCTGCCTGTCCCAACTCTTCCTGAACAGAGATGCCCGCTTAGGCGCACTCGTATCGCTCGTTTCAGTTCCAGCCAGTTCCAGCACAGGGGTTTCTGATGCACTCGACTATGTCTTCACGGCCTGTTGGCATTTGCTGGTACACTTTATCTCTTAAATATCCCCATAGAAAGAAATTCCGCGACGTCAAATCCGGTGACCTATCGGGTCAATTTGTAGTGTTGGCAGAAGAGCCAACACTGTGTTGCAAGAGGAGGCCGAAATGCACGCGTCAACTCACGCAGGTGGCGCGAGGTCTGAAACAGGATACGTAATGAATGCTATAAAGAAAAGTACGTAGCTGCTGGAATACTTAACTTTAATCCATCATTTGTATACAGCATTCTTGATGATACAAGTGAGACTCTCTCTAGAAATGGTTAATGGCACCTTGCTAGGTCGCAGCCATGGACTTAGCTGAAGGCTATTCTAACTATCTCTCGGCAAATGAGAGAAAGGCTTCGTCAGTGTAGTCGCTAGCAAAGTCGCCCGTACAACTGGGACGAGTCCTAGTACGTCTCTCTAGGCCTGCCGTGTGGTGGCGCTCGGTCTGCAATTACTGACAGTGGCGACACGCGGGTCCGACATGTACTAATGGACCGCGGCCGATTTAAAGCTACCACCTAGCAAGTGTGGTGTCTGGCGGTGACACCACACAATAAGGCCACCTACGCAGATCCACCGACCAGCGTATACACAGTCTAATACCTCCTGTGGTCCAGTTGCGTAATGCACTGGGCAACCGTCGTGTTGAAACCACGTACGTTGTCGAACGTGCAGGGCAACATCCTGCGATAGTACCGGTAGTCTCTGTTTCAGAAACGTTCGATATTTGCGACCATGTCTGCCATCAGACATAAAGGAATTCACAACCTTGTAAAAGAACGAACGAGAGCGAGCTCTGCAAAACGCTCGGCATACACGGCAACAGCAGTCTCAAAATTTCTCATACTTTCTCGGTCAATCAAGACCATTGCAATTTTTCTTCTGTGGTTACAACATTCATCGTCCACTTGCAGGTCTGTTAACCAAATGGGAGGTAGGTGTGCAGGCAATAAGCATTGCGCAGAAAATGTAATGTTTAGAGCACGTCTACGTCTGCAAGATGTGAGCTCCGGTGGCAGTCTACTGCATGTCATGATACGTCGTACGATACGTCGTAGTTTGCTACACGGCGACTGTGGCACGTCGAGTAGTACCCTTTTAGATACGCCAAAGGAATACAACATTGCGAATGGGGTTTCCCATTAGGGGCACCTCACAGCATGGTGGTGGCGTCCCATGTACTATAGGATATTTAAGGGCCATTGAGTAGCATGACGTAAATTACGATTGTGTACCCATTTCTATTCCTCCGATTACAGTTCCATCTGTCGCTAACCGAAGAAAACGCTTCAGACAAAACGTATGTAGATTTTGCCGTATAATCGAAATCTGCATTAAAAAATGGAGGTTCCCACTGAAGATTTCAAAATAGCCTCCGTCGCCCACGCATGGGGCGGGGTGGCGGGTCGATTGGGATATCGCTGGATGTGACCCTCCGAGACAAACAACTTGGAACTACGATTTTTTTTAACCGATGTGTAGTTTTCGAGATCTTTCAATGCCTTCATTTAAAATGTACGCTCTACATAGTCGTCGATCAGTTGTATTTAATCTGTTCACGCCAGTTTAACAGAAAGAGCATGGGGCGAAACAAACGCTGTACCACTGTAAGAGGTATAGATAGGAGCAAGTGTGCCAGGGCTAAGCCCAGTTGACTACTACTAGCGGTACGTCATCATAAGGCGCCTGTGCGTCACATGCAAAGAATTCCGCCAAAATTAACAGTGAAATTCAAATTAAAATATCTTTTCCAAGCTTGGTTGGTGTGTGTTTTAGAATATTAACGTTAACATTGTGAAGTCTCAGCACGATCAAATGAATATGTTAGGCAAAATATACCATCTTACGAAAAAATAAATGGCGTTCAATAAGAAAATTAGAAAGCTAAAAGTTACTCAGAATATTCAAAAGTATGTAGCAATTAAAAGTTACATGTCTCAACTGGATCAGAGCAATATTTTGGTTAAAATCTACGTTTTTGCAAAAAATTTACTCAGATAACTGAGAATTCTCATATAGTCTTAGTGTCATCTAGAAACATTAAATATCGGACACCAATAAGCAACCTCTGTTAGTTTTCAAGTTATTTACTAAGAGCCAAATTTGGAATGAAAATATCCTTGTTCATGATGATTAAGTATCATTCTTATTTGTAATAGAAAGTTCTAATTACAGCACTCGATTACACTCATGCAATAATACATCTGTACCAAGACTGTACTGTAAATAACAATGGTTGCAAAGACTCTTAAAGAAGCAGTTCAGAGGTCATGTTCTATTGTTGGTTCCCTTCTTCTAAAACTTCAATTTGGCAAAGTTTAAATGCAATCGAGCTAAAACTTTTTCAGGAACTGAATAAAAATTAACTATTTATAAAAAATTAAGAAGACTAAATTGTTAAACGATAGACCTATTAATTAATAAATGTCCAAGAAAGGAGCCACTTAGATATTGCTATCTATGCCTGGGGAGGTTGATAGCAGACGTCACTGTGCGCCTACATAAACACAGCCAGAGGCATGTGGAGAGGCACTTCGTACCGAGGTATCAACTGTTCGTGTCAGTCAAACGCCCGCATGCGTTGTGCCTCGGATGACGTCACAGCTGGGCAGAGTTGAACGTGTTTTCGGTAAGCCTATGAAGGGAACTCGCAAGGACTGTACACCGTCCTGGATCGCTTAGGCTTCAGGGAAGTAGCTGTTTCTGTGCGGCCTGTAGTGCTGACAAAACAGCGTGCCAGTAGCGAGGATATTTTAGACCTTTAAGGCGAGTAATCAACTTTTGGTGATTAGAAGTCAGTACGACCGACCGTTTTGCTTGGAATTTCTTATAAAGGTTTCCTCCAAACTACCAACAGTGCGGTTTCCGGTACGGATATTAGTTGCAACATTAAGACTTATATTCTGTGCGTGTGAACTGTTACAAAGCATATCAATGATTTAAAATTGAAAAATTTTATTTACGTACCCGCTGAGTAATTAGTGACATTTTCTTCCAATGAGCACAAAGAGGAATGTGGACTTGCAGACTGGAAATTATGGCCAGTATGTTCTCCATCGCTTTATGACTGACAGAATAGTTTTCAGGCTGTATTTGATGGCGCGAAGGTAGGTGAAAAGAACGCACAAACAATTTAAGAATCTTTGCATTTTTACATAGCCGGCCAGGGTGGCAGAGCGGTTCTAGGCGCCAAAGTCTGGAACCACGCGACCGCTACGGTCGCAGATTCGAATCCTGCCTCGGGCATGGATGTGTGTGATGTCCTTAGGTTAGTTAGGTTTAAGTAGTTCTAAGTTCTAAGGGACTGATGACCTCAGAAGTCAAGACCCATAGTGCTCAGAGCCATTATGAAACATTACGACATAACGCAGTAACGACCATTTGATTATTATTCGCCGCCAAACATATCGTGCATCGGCTGGGAAAGTGAACTGTGAAAATGGTTGGTACAAAACAGGGAACTCTGAAAGCATTAACAGGATAGAGAAGTGAAATATGCTGAAACCACCAGGAGATCAGTGATAAGGTTTGCTCCTGGGTGTGGAAACTAAATTGTGAATGTTAGCACAGTAACCCTGGACGTGACGGGAGGATGTAACAAGACGACTCTACATCGCAGCTATCACCGGCGCTGAGGCTAGATTAAGACGATGCATCATTGTGGAGCTGCGAGGACCTGTAAGCTACTTGGCACGCTCTCGGTGCCCGGGAACCCTGGAGCCACTGCAGAAGGCGATACCCTCTGCCGTCTTCACTGCCATGGCTGCTGCTTCTGCCTGCATCATGCCGCAGTGAATCGCATCACGTTTGCTGGTACACCGCGCCAGCATCGCTCGTCGATGATGATGGTTATGGTGATGATGATGATGATCTGAGGTGAGGGGCGTTCAACATCATGGTCATCAGCGCGCTGACGAAAAGTCAGCATGCCAATCTCATGGATGGCGACGAAGACTGTCTCCACATGCGGAACAGTTTGTAAGGTATTAAGGTCTGCCTCCCTTCCCCACCAATTTAGGGATGAGGTCTGACAGTTCACAAAATTACCCTACTCTTGCAACACTGGAATCCGTATCTGCGAGGATAGTGGGCAGATCTCCATCTCGACAGAGGGCTGCCCTAATATTAGTACAACAGGGCACACGTTGCCAAAATATGCTGAACTGAAAATGGCACACCATAAACTTCACAGAGTGGTAGTTCCTTCCGCTGGAGGAGAAAGCAAGGTGTTAAAGAGCTGTGTCCGATTTATAGTCTGGTAAGCAGAACCTCCTTCCAACAGTGAGGCTGACGTGAAGTCCGCCATGTCTGTGTGGCCGATTTGAGCGACCATAGCTTGTTTTCTGTCACCTGCAGTCATTCTGTCCCCCTCTGGCGCATTATGCATCTGCTAGAAAATGAAATGGTGGCTTGCAACGGGATGAGACATTGATGGACAGCAGCATTCCGACATGCTTCCTTGGCGGCTTTGTCAGCCATGTCGTTTCCTTGTACTCCGATGTGGCGAAGTACCCAGCAAAAGATCACCTCCTTGCCTCGGTGTTGGAGCCACTGTAAGGAGACATGCATGAGCTGAATCAACTGATCTACTGGTTACATTTGGTGAAGTGCTTGTAGTGCACTAAGCGAGGCGGAGAGGACAAGAAACCTTGTACGGTCATGTCTGTGAATCCTTTTTATACCCATTTGAACGTTTGTTGGAGTATCGTGTAAAAATTTGATGTAATGGGTCAAGAACTTTGCGTTACCTCTTTAGTTCAATAAATGTTCGGACAGACATAGGCTATATATTTTTCTAATATGATCGCTATATTAATATATATGTATCAAATCGACGCTTCTGCATGAAGACAAACTGTAGTTTAGCGATGTTACATTTCGAAAAGCTCTTGATCGATTTATTTCAAACGCTTACACGATACTCAGATAAACGATCGGACGGACATATGATATGTTTTTGTATATAGACAGGGTGAGGCCTTTATAGTGCCGTAGCCAATTTGCTCTAAAACGAAGGGGAAAATCAAGAATGTTTTCATACAAAATTTGCAGTATTTATAATAGGACATAAGAGAGTGACCGTATCTCGTCCTTAAAATGTCATTATCGATATTTTTCAGGATCAAATTACTTTTTTAAATGGGATGGTGTATTTAATTCTACGGAAATGGAAAGGACATTGAATTTTGAGTGTAAAAGTTGCAGCGCATTTGTGCGCATGGGTGATACATGATATGATATTCGACAAATAGGGCAGCAAATGGTTTTCACACTCTCTGACTTCTGTTTCCATTTTAATTTTGTTACTGTTATTCAGTGCTGGAAATTAATTTGTTTATTAAAGATGGCTTATTGATCTTTTATTTGTATTCCCATAACGATTCATTCTTTTACCGGTTTGTTGACATCATACGAGTTTATCTAGTGCCGATTTAATCCTCATTAGATCATATACATCTACGTCTACATGGATACTTTGCAAATCACATTTAAGTGCCTGGCAGAGGGTTCATCGAACCACCTTCACAATTCTCTATTATTCCATTCTCGTATAGCGCGCGGGAAGAATGAATACCTATATACACTCCTGGAAATGGAAAAAAGAACACATTGACACCGGTGTGTCAGACCCACCATACTTGCTCCGGACACTGCGAGAGGGCTGTACAAGCAATGATCACACGCACGGCAGAGCAGACAAACCAGGAACCGCGGTGTTGGCCGTCGAATGGCGCTAGCTGCGCAGCATTTGTGCACCGCCGCCGTCAGTGTCAGCCAGTTTGCCGTGGCATACGGAGCTCCATCGCAGTCTTTAACACTGGTAGCATGCCGCGACAGCGTGGACGTGAACCGTATGTGCAGTTGACGGACTTTGAGCGAGGGCGTATAGTGGGCATGCGGGAGGCCGGGTGGACGTACCGCCGAATTGCTCAACACGTGGGGCGTGAGGTCTCCATAGTACATCGATGTTGTCGCCAGTGGTCGGCGGAAGGTGCACGTGCCCGTCGACCTGGGACCGGACCGCAGCGACGCACGGATGCACGCCAAGACCGTAGGATCCTACGCAGTGCCGTAGGGAACCCCACCGCCACTTCCCAGCAAATTAGGGACACTGTTGCTCCTGGGGTATCGGCGAGGACCATTCGCAACCGTCTCCATGAAGCTGGGCTACGGTCCCGCACACCGTTAGGCCATCTTCCGCTCACGCCCCAACATCGTGCAGCCCGCCTCCAGTGGTGTCGCGACAGGTGTGAATGGAGGGACGAATGGAGACGTGTCGTCTTCAGCGATGAGAGTCGCTTCTGCCTTGGTGCCAATGATGGTCGTATGCGTGTTTGGCGCCGTGCAGGTGAGCGCCACAATCAGGACTGCATAAGACCGAGGCACACAGGGCCAACACCCGGCATCATGGTGTGGGGAGCACGGTACATCCAAACCGTCATCGAACCCATCGTTCTACCATTCCTAGACCGGCAAGGGAACATGCTGTCCCAACAGGACAATGCACGTCCGCATGTATCCCGTGCCACCCAACGTGCTCTAGAAGGTGTAAGTCAACTACCCTGACAAGCAAGATCTCCGTATATGTCCCCCATTGAGCATGTTTGGGACTGGATGAAGCGTCGTCTCACGCAGTCTGCACGTCCAGCACGAACGCTGGTCCAACTGAGGCGCCAGGTGGAAATGGCATGGCAAGCCGTTCCACAGGACTACATCCAGCATCTCTACGATCGTCTCCATGGGAGAATAGCAGCCTGCATTGCTGCGAAAGGTGGATATACACTGTAGTAGTGCCGACATTGTGCATGCTCTGTTGCCTGTGTCTATGTGCCTGTGGTTCTGTCAGTGTGATCATGTGATGTATCTGACCCCAGGAATGTGTCAATGAAGTTTCCCCTTCCTGGGACAATGAATTCACGATGTTCTTATTTCAATTTCCAGGGGTGTATTTCCGTACGCGCTCTAATTTCCCTTATTTTATCTTGGTGATCGTTCCTCCCTTTGTAAGTCGGTGTCAACAAAATATTTTCGCATTCGGAGGAGAAAGTTGGTGATTGGAATTTCGTGAGAAGATTCCGTCGCAACGAAAAACGCCTTTCTTTTAATGATGTCCATCCTAAATCCTGCATCATTTGTGTGACACTCTCTCCCATATTTCGCGCTAATACAAAACGTACTGCCTTTCTCTGAACTTTTTCGATGTTCTCAGTCAGTCCTGGCGAGGATCCCACACCGTGCAACAGTATTCTAAAAGAGGACGGACAATTGTAGTGTAAGCAGTCTCCTTAGTAGGTCTGTTACATTTTCTAAGTGTCCTGCCAATAAAACGTCTTTGGTTAGCCTTCCCCACAACATTTTCTATGTGTTCATTCCAATTTCAATTGTTCGTAATTGTAATACATAGGTATTTAGTTGAATTTACGGCTTTTATATTTGACTGATTTATCGTGTAACCGAAGTTTAGCGCGTTCCTTTTAGCACTCATGTGGATGACCTTACACTTTTCGTTATTTAAGGACAACTGCCACTTTTCGCACCATTCCGATATTTCTTCTAAATCGTTTTGCAATTTGTTTTGATCTTCTGATGACTTTATTAGTCGATAAACGACAGCGTCTTCTGCAAACAACCGAAGACGGCTGCTCAGATTGTCTCCCAAATAGTTTATATAGATAAGGAACAGCAGAGGGCCTATAACACTACCTTGGGGAACGCCAGAAATCACTTCTGTTTCACTCAATGACTTCCGTCAATTACAACGAACTGTGACCTCTCTGACAGGAAATCACAGATCCAGTCACATAGCTGAGACGATATTCCATAAGCACGCAATTTCACTACGAGCCGCTTGTGTGGCACAGTGTCAAAAGCCTTCCGTAAATCTAGAAATACGGAATAGATCTGAAATCTCTTGTCAATAGCACTCAGCATGTGTCTCACAAGAACGATGCTTTCTAAACCCATGTTGACTATGAGTCAATAGACCGTTTTCTTCGAGGTAATTCATTATGTTCGAACACAATATATGTTCTAAAATCCTGCTACATATCGACGTTAACGATATGGGCCTGTAATTTAGTGGTTGACTCCTACTACCTTTCTTGAATATTGGTGTGACCTGTACAACTTTACAGTCTTTGGGTACGGATCTTTCGTCGAGCGAACGGCTGTATATGATTGTTAAGTCTGGAGCTAATGCATCAGGATACTCCGAAAGGAACCTAATTGGTATACAGTCTGGACCAGAAGACTTGCTTTTATTAAGGGATATAAGTGGCTTCACTACTGCAAGGATATTTACTTCTACGTTACTCATTTTCGCAGCTATTCTCGATTCGAATTCTGGACTATTTACTTAGTCTTCTTTTGTGAAGGCATTTCGGAAGGCTGTGTTTAGTAACTCTGCTTTGGCAGCACTGTCTTCGATGGTATCTCCGTTGCTATCGTGCAGAGAAGGCACTGATTGTTTTTTACCGCTAACATACTTCACATACGACCAGAATCACTTTGGATTTTCTTCCAGGTTTCAAGACAAAGTTTCTTTGTGGAAACTGTTATAATCATCTCGCATTGAAGTCCGCGCTAAATTTTGAGCTTCTGTAAAAGATCGCCAATCTTGGGGATTTTGCGTCTGTTTAAATTTGGCATGTTTGTTTCGTTGTTTCTGCAACAGGGTTCTAACCCGTTTTGTGTACCAAGGAGGATCAGCTTCGTCGTTTGTTAATTTATTTGGTATAAATCTCTCAATTGCTGCCGATACTATTTCTTTGAATTTAAGCCACATCTGGTCTACACTTATATTATTAATTTGGAATGAGTGGAAATTGTCTCTCAGAAAGGCCGCAAGTGAATTTTTATCTGCTTTTTTGATTAGGTATATTTTTCGCTTATTTTTGGAGGATTTGGGGATTACAATATTCAATCTCTCTACGACAGCCCTGTGTTCAGTAATCTTTGTATCGGTTTTGATACTCGTTATTAACTCAGGATTATTTGTTGCTAAGAGGTCAAGTGTGTTTTCACAACTGTTTACTAATCGCGTGGGCTCATGAACTAACTGCTCGAAATAATTTTCAGAGAATGCGCTTAGCACAATTTCGGATGATATTTTATGCGTACCTCCGGAATTAAACATGTATTTTCCCCAACATATCGAGGGTAAATTAAAGTCAGTACCAACTATTGTCGTATGATTCGGGAACGTGTTTGAAATCAAACTCAAGTTTTCTTTGAACCTTTCAGCAACTGTATCATTTGAATTGGGATGTCGGTAAAAGGATCCAATTATTATTTTATTCCGGTTGCCAACAGTGACATCTGCCCATACTAACTCACAGGAAGTATCTACTTCAATTTATCGACAAGATAAACTACTTCGGACAGCAACAAACACGCCTCCGCCAACCGTGTTTAGCCTATCCTTTCGGAACACCGTTAGGTTCTTCACATAAATTTCGGTTGAGAATATATCCGGATTTAGCCAGAACATCACATACTATTCTCAGAGAGCTCCACTTCGTTTTGTGATCATGGATGCTCGATACACGATTAATGAGAGAATCGATATGAGTTACATTTATGGTGGAGCTCGTAAGAAAGCTAGTGCAGTTTGCAACTTATGTGGAAAATGATATCTTGAAATGAGAGAGTCATCTGTAAGAAATTTCAGCAACTTCCGAAATTATTCTCTTAATCGTAAGGTGTCGCACCAAGAAAACGTAATCGAAGAAGACCTTGTGCTAGAGAAAATCCGGAATTCGCTGTTATTAGCTGCAGTTTTTGGTGTGGAATTCTGGGATTACGTTTCACTGGACCATGCTTCATTGAAGTAAAGTAAATGACGGGGAGCACGGGAAGTTGTTGGACCAAGAACTTCCAGCGCTGCTTGAAGATGTGACCTTGTGGAACAATGTGCCATGTGGTATCAACATCGTGGTTGCCTATCTCATTACTTAGCTATAACTCGAGGAATACTAAACAGATTATCCTGATCGATGGATAGGGCGCAGAGGGCCTGTCCATTGGCCTGCTCGCGACTCGGGTCTCACGTCTCCAGACGTTTTCTTATAAAGATACATTCAGGACAAAGTTCATCAAGAAATGCCAACCACACGAAAAAATCTAAGTCAACAAATTAGGAATGTCTCTGCAGGTACCAGAAAAGAAATGTCGAGGCTTGTCCAACTGTCTTTTGAAGGGCGTTTTTGGAAATACATCGAAGTTAATGGTCGTAACCAGTGAAGTCAAAGTGTGTGAGAACCTTTGCTGTCTTATTTGTCCTATCAAATCATTTATCATTCCTAGCGCATAGATGTACTGCAACTGTTATTCTCCATTTACATACTGTATATCTTTATATAGCATACACGTTTAAAAACGTGTAGTCTACGTCCACTTCAACGTTTATTCGAGTATCGTGTAAAAATTTGAAGTAAATCGGCGAAGAACTTTTAGAGATTTTTGGTAACAATATTAAACTACGACTTGTCTTGATACACTAGTATAGATTCAGATAAAGATAATTGGGCGAAAGAATCTATGATAATAGTTCAAACAAAAACAGATATCAAATGGTTAATTCGTATTATCACTGTTACAACCGATCCGGGTAATCATTCATACAACATTACAATATGTCTTCCGATAGATGATACATATTCCAATAATTTTCCTCAAATGAGAACTCCGTTTTCCTGGCAAACAAAAAACACGTCGTCAGGATCAGGAACAATTACGTTTAACATTAATGGATGCACACAATCTAATAATATTGACACAGCAGATTTCACATAGAGAATACAGAGCGAATAGGAACTATTGTAAAATTAAGTAATTCTGTAGCTTTGAAGCACCGAAACTAAATACACGTGGTCCCCTCCTCTGCAGGTGATCTTACGATAATTACTCTGAATATACCAAGTGGCCCTTGTAATGCTGTATCCGAAAGAGGATTTAGAAGCACAAAACCACAGTGGAGGATATCGCACGCTGCGACCAGACGAGCGGATTTGCTACCGGTGGAAAATTGTGTCTCCAGCTTACACGCGGCCAGTCCATCGATCTGCTTTGTGTACTCTGTACACTACAATGACAATGAGATTGCTGGTGATATTAATTTGGTCGTTAGAAAATAAATTCATCGTCTTTGTCTTTTAAGTTGTGACATCAACCACTAATCAAGCCCGTCTAGTTGTTCGTGTGCTGTTATTGTTCGACTTTGTAAGTTTCCATAAACACGTCGTACAGAAATAGCCCCAAACAGATCCTTTAATGTCTAATTCAGTTGAAGGAAATATCCACCCGTCATTCATAATTAATCATTCTGGTAAATCTCAGTTTTGTTCGGTGTTGACTATAAGAATATATCAAAGTGTTACATCTTTAGTATGCAGTTTGTGTAATTCCGTATCTATGCGATCCACTACAAAAGCTTGCATTGAACCTTCCTCACTATTGAAGCTGTGAACTGTATCATTCGGCCTTTTCTATCTAATAATATCTGAAGGCTCGAATATACCAATCATCTAACTCGTCGTGTGATTCATCTGTAACACTTCGTCTTCCAGCTCGTCCTTACCCTTGATAACCTACACGACAGAACTATTCGCATGATGTTCCGATTGTCGTCGCAGAAAGTCAATGGCACATAAATTTCCTTCAAAATGCCTTTCGATCTGTAACCACGCTGTGTCTACGATTGTTAATTTTGTTTATGGTAAGCCATTCGGAAAATTAATTATTACGTACGATACAAGTATGATGAAAACATCATGTTGTGTGCATTTCTCTTCGTGTCACATGAAAATCTAAGCACTTACCACAGCACTTCTTGATTAAATGCTTCTACAATGAACATTTAAGATATGGGGTAGGTTAATTAATGCAATAGATAAAAAATACACTGCCAAAAAGTACTAGTACATTGTTTTAGAGAATTCTAGTTCACTCAAGATTGTTACACAGGGGAAATGGAAATCACGAAATGATTACATTTACAGATCAATAGCACAAGCGGTTCTGAGGTTCAAGGTATGGACCCATGCTGAAACACCCAAATTAGTACGTGGTGTAGCCTCGAGGGTCGGCAATGCAGGCACCGACTTTGCCATATAGCGACTCGTACGGATGGAGAATACTATCCCGGGATACATTATGTCACGCCTGCTCGACCTGTTCACGTAGTTCTGTAAGAGCTGTTGGTTGACGAGTTATACGCGTTGCTTCTCGTCCCATCATACCCCACATGTGCTCAATTGGAGATAAGTCCAGAGATTGTGCTGGCCAGGGAAGTTGCTTCAGGTCTTGCAGATCACATTGAGTTTCACGGGCAGTGTGTGGACGAGCTTTATCCTGCTGGACCAGCATATCACGTTCCTGTTGGAAGAATGGCAAAATAATGGGTCTAATAACATTCTGCACGTACTGAGTGCTGATTAGCGTTCCCTCCAGGAACACCAAAGATGAACGAGAGCTGTAGCTGAACGTCCAGAACCTCGTCTACGGTTGTGAGAATATTCACGTGACCACTGATACTAGCATCGGTGCACTGCGCCCCAGGCCACAAGACCTGGGCTGGGACCAATCTGGACGAATGCACTGTACGAGATAGCACTCGGCAGGTCTACCTTGTCCGCGCAGAGCACCATCACTCACGTGGTGGCGTAATCTGCTTTTTTCACTGAAGACCGTGGGGCGCCATTCCGTCTTCCAAATGATCTTCTGACGGCACCAGTCGAGCCGTGCACGTCGATGCTGTGACGCGAGTGTAAGAAGAGCTAGAGGTGTGCTTGCTCGCAACCCCACTGCTAATAACCGGTTCACAACAGTTCGTATTGACACGTCTGGGCTCACAAGCCCTTTTTGCTGTGCTGTGGTAGCTGTACTATATTCCACACCTGGCCTTACAATACGACAATCTTACTAGGCGTCTGTGCTCCGCGGACGTCCAGAACCTCGTCTACGGTTGTGAGAATGTTCACGTGACCACTGATACCAGCATCGGTGCACAGCTGACGCAATAGGAGCAGCTGGTGTGGCAATTCTGCAAAACGACCGTCCTGCCACTCGGAAGGCCACAATTTGATCTGTTTCTAACATGGCTGCCTGCTTGCTTCACACGTTTGCACCACACTGAGCTTCCTAGCTGTGAGCATTCCCTATTGAAAGTAGACGCAGATGGCGATCTGGTTTCAGTACCACTACACTATCAATTGGCAGACGACTTTGAAACCGTGATCAGTGCATCTATTATTCCCGAAGTTTCATATGTTATCATCGGATCAAACTCGAAGTCTTCTTTCCAGGTGTACTATTTTTTTCTGGCAGTGTGTATTATGAATAAATACGTTTCCCTAAGAGAATTTTACAGTTGATGAAAATGACACTAACTCTGCAGCAGCTCAACTATGTAGTTGTGTGGACGCTGCCAGCGTCTATATGTCAGAAGTACTGATACTGTTGTTTGTTTTGGTTTTTTTTTTTTGTTTGTGGTTTTAGGGCGCAAAACTTCTATGGTCATTAGCGCCCAGCCCGTGACTTAAGACAGTAAAAAACCGAAATTGAAAACCAGCAGCAATGGGAACAAAGTCAGAAAATCGGAGAAACTAAAAATAGAAGAATGCTTAAAAATCTGCTACAGAAAGGGGGTGGTTGTCCCCAAAAAAAGCTTCAAATGACTGACGTCATTTCACTGTCACTAATAAACTGGAGAACGCGGTCGGCTGAGCGCGTGTCATCTGCTAAAATCGACGATAAATC
This sequence comes from Schistocerca cancellata, assembly GCF_023864275.1. Classification (NCBI taxonomy): domain Eukaryota; kingdom Metazoa; phylum Arthropoda; class Insecta; order Orthoptera; family Acrididae; genus Schistocerca; species Schistocerca cancellata. Next base: position 373,483,138 of record NC_064629.1, read on the forward strand.
AGGCGATAGCTGTAGACGGGAGCGTAACGGATTAAAATAGGGGCATTCAATTAAAAGGTGTCTTACCGTCCACAGCTGAGAGCAGTGGGGACAGAGTGGGGGAGGATCGCCGCTTAAAAGATGTCGATGGCTAAAACGACAGTGCCCTATCCGGAGTCTAGCTAAAATTACCTCCTCCCGACGACGCGTTCGGGAGGAAGAGGTCCAAGCGCAAGGAAGGGCTTTCACTTCCCGCAATTTATTACGGGGAAGTGCCGACCAATGCGCATGCCATAAATGAGCAACTTGGCGACATAAACCGCTCCGTATATCGGTGAAGGGAAGCGACTGAATAGCTGGCCGAGGAAGAGAGACTGCAGCCTTGGCCGCTATATCGGCCGCCTCATTCCCACAGATACCAGCGTGTCCCGGGAGCCAGAGGAACGCCACCGAGACGCCCCCCAGGTGGAGCAAGCGCAGACAGTCCTGAATCCGGTGGACCAGAGGGTGCACAGGGTAAAGAGCTTGGAGACTGAGGAGAGAGCTGAGAGAATCTGAGCAGATAACGTACTGTATCCGCTGATGGCGGCGGATGTAGTGGACAGCCTGGAGATCAGCGTAAAGCTCCGCAGTATAAACCGAACATTGGTCGGGAAGCCGAAAGCGATTTGGGGTGTCGCCAACAATATAGGCACTCCCTACACCTAACGATGTTTTCGAGCCGTCGGTGTAAATAAATGTGGCGTCCGTCATTTGTGCACATAGAGCAGCAAATGCCCGACGATAAACAAGTGTAGGGGTACCATCCTTAGGAAATTGACAAAGGTCACGGAGCAGGCAGATCCGGGGACGGAGCCAAGGCGGTGCTGTACCCCAAGTTGTCAAGAAGGTTTTAGGAAAGCGGAAGGAAAGAGAATGGAGCAGTTGACGGAAGCGGACTCCCGGGGGTAGTAGGGAGGAGGAGCGGCCTGCATACCCTACATCAAAGGAGGCGTCGAAAAAAAGGTCGTGGGCTGGATTAGCAGGCATGGAAGACAGATGGCTAGCATAACGACTCAGGAGGACTGCTCGCCGATTGGACAGCGGAGGTTCAGCAGTCTCAGCATAAAGGCTTTCCACAGGGCTAGTGTAAAAAGCTCCAGACACTAAACGTAATCCACGGTGGTGGATAGAATCGAGACGCCGAAGAATAGACGGCCGAGCAGAGGAGTAGACTATGCTTCCATAATCCAATTTCGAGCGCACTAAGGCGCGATAGAGGCGGAGAAGGACCACTCTGTCCGCTCCCCAGGAGGTACCATTCAGGACACGGAGGGTGTTAAGCGATCGCAGACAGCGAGCCGAAAGATAGGAAACGTGGGAGGACCAGCATAGTTTTCTGTCAAACATAAGACCCAAGAATTTAGCGACGTCTGAAAACGGAAGGTTGACAGGACCTAGATGTAAGGAGGGTGGAAGAAACTCCTTACGTCGCCAAAAATTGACACAAACGGTCTTACTGGGTGAGAAACGGAAGCCAGTTTCGATGCTCCACGAGTGGAGGCGATCGAGACATCCTTGAAGACGTCGTTCAAGAAGGCTGGTCCGTTGAGCGCTGTAGTAGATCGCAAAATCGTCCACAAAGAGGGAGCCCGAGACATCATGAGGGAGACAATCCATAATTGGATTTATGGCGATGGCAAACAGTACAACACTCAGCACGGAACCCTGGGGTACCCCGTTTTCTTGGGAGAAAGTACGGGAGAGAGTAGTGTTCACCCGCACCCTAAATGTGCGCTCTGCCATAAATTCGCGAAGGAAAAGGGGCAGCCGGCCTCGAAAGCCCCAAGAGAACAGTGTGCGGAGGATGCCTGTCCTCCAACAGGTATCGTATGCTCTCTCCAGATCAAAAAATATTGCTACCGTTTGGCGTTTCCGGAGAAAATTGTTCATGATGTAAGTGGAGAGAGCAACAAGATGGTCAACTGCAGAACGATGCTTTCGGAATCCGCATTGGGCAGGTGTTAAAAGACTGCGGGATTCCAGCCACCAAGCTAAACGGTAATTCACCATACGCTCCAAAACCTTACAGACACTACTCGTGAGAGAAATGGGACGATAGCTAGAGAGGAGATGCTTGTCCTTTCCAGGTTTCGGAACGGGAACGACAATAGCTTCCCGCCACCGTCTGGGAAAGGTACTGTCGGTCCAAATTCGATTATAAAGGCGAAGGAGGTAACGCAGACTATGGGTTGATAAATGCAGCAACATCTGGACATGGATTCCATCCGGTCCTGGGGCGGAGGAGCGAGAAGAAGAGAGGGCATGTTGGAGTTCCCGCATGGAGAAAACAGTATTGTAGCTTTCGTGATTTGGAGAGGAGAAAGCAAGATGTCACACTTCTGCTGCACGTTTCTTCGGGAGAAACGCTGGCGGGTAATTTGAAGCGCTCGAAATCTCAGCAAAGTGCTGACCCAACGAGTTAGAAATTGCGACGGGGTCCACTAAGGTATCATGCGCGACAGTGAGCCCAGAGACCGGGGAGAAACTAGGCGCGCCTGAGAACCGTCGAAGCCGACTCCAAACTTCCGAGGAGGGAGTGAAGGTGTTAAATGAGCTAATAAAGAATTTCCAGCTTGCCTTCTTGCTATCGCGGATGACGCGACGGCATCGCGCACGGAGCTGCTTATAGCTGATACAGTTGGCCAAAGTAGGATGGTGACGGAAATTGCGTAGAGCACGTCGCCGCTCACGTAGTGCGTCACGGCATGCCTCGTTCCACCAAGGAACTGGGGGGCGCCGGGGCAATTCGGAGGTGCGTGGTATTGAACGTTCCGCAGCTGTAAGAATAACGTCGGTAAGATGTGTGACCTCATCGTCGACGCTGGGAAAGCGACGGTCATCGAATGTCGCGAGAGACGAAAAAAGTGTCCAATCGGCTTGGGCAAATTTCCAGCGTCGCGAGCGCATATATGGCAGTGGAGACTGCAGTCTAAGGACACATGGAAAGTGGTCACTAGAGTGTGTATCATCAAGGGCGAACCATTCGAAGCGCCGAGCTAGCGGAACAGTACCGACCGCAAGGTCCAAATGAGATAAATTTGTCGTGGAGGCAGACAAAAATGTGGGGACCCCAGTGTTGAGGCAAACTAGATCCGCTTGGTCGAAGACGTCTAGCAATAGAGAGCCACGTGGACAAGGATGAGGAGATCCCCAAAGCGGGTGGTGGGCATTGAAGTCCCCAACCAGCAAATAGGGGGGTGGAAGCTGACCAAGAAGATGAAGGAGATCAGCTCGTGCCATTGGTGTGGATGATGGAATGTATACAGTACAAAGAGAGAACGTGTATCCAGAAAGGGAAAGACGGACGGCGACAGCTTGGAAGGAACTGTTTAAGGGGATTGGGTGATAATGGAGAGTATCATGGAGAAGAATCATGAGTCCTCCATGGGCTGGAGTGCCTTCAACAGAGGGGAGGTCATATCGGACGGACTGAAAGTGAGGGAGAACAAAGCGGTCATGGGGACGCAGCTTTGTTTCCTGAAGACAGAAGATGACCGGCGAGTAGGAGCGTAAGAGGACCGACAATTCATCCCGATTGGCTCGAATGCTGCGGATATTCCAGTGGATAATGGACATGGGGTGAAAAGAAAATGGAGGAATGTGACCAAAGTTGCTGTCAACTCAAAGACTGCTCGGAGCTAGCAACCGACAGCATGGAATGGCATTCAGCCGAAGGCAGAAGATCCTGATCCATAGGTTGGTCAGGAGCAGTCCCTGCCACCAGCGATCGGCCGGTTGACCGGCCACCAGCAGTGCGCCTCGGCGACACAGAAGATGGCCGAGGGCGATTTCCGCCAGGTGGTGCTGTAGAGGGGGCACGCCTTGGCGGAGAAGGAGAGGAACTGGGTTTCTTTGTAGCCTTCTTGGAAGAATGTTGTTTAGATGAAGGAGGAACCGATGGTTGTGAAGTTGCGGTACGTAAAAACTCTTCACGAGTATGCTCTTTTTTCGAAGACTTGGCGTCCGACTTTTGGGCTCGAGATGTAGCAGAACCCGACGAAGGGTGAGCCATAGAGTGGGCAGGCGAAAGTGGTGAGGTTGAACGAGCGATCTTTGCGCTGGCCGATCTGACGACCGTGGTACTAAAGGTGAGGTCGCAAGTCTGCGTGGCCGCCTCCTTTGTTGGCCGAGGAGAAGCAAGGACAGTGCTGTATTTTCCTGTCTGAGGCACGGTGGGCTTGCGACTGGCGAATAATTTTCGAGCAGCAAAGGTCGACACCTTTTCCTTCACCCTTATTTCCTGGATGAGCTTCTCGTCCTTAAAAACGGGGCAATCACGAGAGGAAGCAGCGTGGTCACCCATACAGTTGATGCAGCGAGGGGATGGAGGTGGACAAGCACCCTCATGGGCATCCTTGCCACACGTAACACATTTGGCTGGATTGGAACAGGACTGGCTGGTGTGATTGAACCGCTGACATCGATAGCAACGCGTAGGGTTTGGGACGTAAGGACGAACGGAAATTATCTCATAGCTTGCTTTGATTTTCGATGGGAGTTGAACTGTGTCAAATGTCAAGAAGACAGTGCGGGTTGGAATGATGTTCGTGTCAACCCGTTTCATTACTCTGTGAACTGCCGTTACGCCCTGGTCAGACAGATAGTGCTGAATTTCTTCGTCAGACAATCCATCGAGGGAGCGTGTATAAACGACTCCACGCGAGGAATTTAAGGTACGGTGCGGTTCCACCCGGACAGGGAAGGTGTGGAGCAGAGAAGTACGCAGCAATTTTTGTGCCTGGAGGGCACTGTGTGTTTCTAACAACAGTGTGCCATTCCGTAATCTGGAACAAGACTTTACAGGACCTGCTATTGCGTCGACACCTTTCTGAATAATGAAAGGGTTGACCGTGGAGAAGTCGTGACCTTCATCAGACCGAGAAACAACAAGGAACTGTGGCAACGATGGAAGAATCGTCTGTGGCTGAGACTCAGTATACTTACGTTTGTGAGCAGACTTAGTGGAAGGTGAGGAAACCATTGCGGAAGAATCCCCCATGATTACCGGCGTCTCCGATGGCGCGCTCCTCCCTTGTGGGGGCCCTCTCTGAGGGCACTCCCGCCTTAGGTGATTGTTCACACCTCAGGTCACACCTCCCGACAAACGGACGGAGGGACCAATCGGCATTTTCGGAAGGTATCAGCTCGGTTTAATCACCCCTCCCTGGGCCTGGCCGTTACCAGGGGGTACGTACGTGTCCTACCTGTCTACCCGGGGCGGGGAATTACGCGTTACCCCGTCACCGGCTACGCACGAAGGGCGTGGGTCGGCCTTCAGACACGCACAGGGAGGAAGAAAGAGAAAGGGAAAGGAAGGAAGAGAGGTCTCAAACGCCGCAGTGGAGAAAAGGGAAAGAGAAGAGGTAAGGAAAAGAGAAGGACAAAGGAAGGAAGAAGACAGAGAAGGACAAAGGAAGGAAGAAGACATAAAAGCAAGGAAGGCAAAGAATGCAGTACATTTACGAGCGTCCGTCTCCGGACGTAGGCACAAACCATACTCCCAGATGGGGAGAAAGGGAAGGAAAGAGCCAGAGGTGAGGGGAGGAGGGGCGAAGATAGGGATGGGGAAGGATGCGGAATGGGAAGGTATGCAGCCCGGAAAGGAAGGAAGGCCACATTAGCTCGGGGTCCCGTGCTCGCTACGCACGTATCCACAAAAGAGTTGTGGACCCCCTGGGGGGATTGTTTGTTTTGAGTTGGCGAATGAGACGGCGCAGTGATTAGCACACTGGACGGCAGTTCGGAAGGACAACGGTTTAAATCAGCGTCTGGCTATCCTACGGCTTCGGTTATTAGTAGGGGCAACAGGCAAGGGTTTTGCCATTCGCATTAGAATTAATGGTTATTACAGTGGTAAAATGGGCAACAGCATCAAGCCTTGTCATTTATACACTCCTGGAAATGGAAAAAAGAACACATTGACACCGGTGTGTCAGACCCACCATACTTGCTCCGGACACTGCGAGAGGGCTGTACAAGCAACGATCACACGCACGGCACAGCGGACACACCAGGAACCGCGGTGTTGGCCGTCGAATGGCGCTAGCTGCGCAGCATTTGTGCACCGCCGCCGTCAGTGTCAGCCAGTTTGCCGTGGCATACGGAGCTCCATCGCAGTCTTTAACACTGGTAGCATGCCGCGACAGCGTGGACGTGAACCGTATGTGCAGTTGACGGACTTTGAGCGAGGGCGTATAGTGGGCATGCGGGAGGCTGGGTGGACGTACCGCCGAATTGCTCAACACGTGGGGTTTTTTGTTTTTTTTGTTGGGTTTAAGGGCGCTCAACTGCTGAGGTCATTAGCGCCCAGTCACTGTTGTTTGAGCACATGGAATCTGGTAAAACTCAAGGGGATGGAGGGGACACCAGAAGGACCCGACAAAGATGCAGACAAAATAAGTAAAAAGATTAAATGTCCTTGGACAAGCCAGTTAAAGTTATAAAACGCAGAATACGAGCAGCTGCTCGAGCGTCATCAGCTAAAACATCCGGTAAAGTAGATGGCAGGGACAGAACAACACGAAATTGACTAAAACGGGGACACGACAATAAAACATGGCGCACTGTTAATGCCTGACCACAAGGGCACTGCGGGGCTGGGTCACCGGAGAGCAGGTAGCGGTGGCTAAACCGGCAATGCCCAATCCGCAACCTGGTCAGAAGGACCTCCTCGCGCCGAGATGGTCGGGAGGATGTTGTCCAAGCAGTTGGTAGCGGTTTTACTGCCCGGAGCTTGTTTCCTTGGAGGGATGACCAAGCATCCCACCACAACGACACAAGCCTCTTACAGACGTCCCCACGAACGTCGGATGACGGGACACAATGGGAGGCTGGCCGAGGCAGGAGGACTGCAGCCTTTGCTGCAGCATCCGCAGCCTCATTCCCAGGCACTCCCACATGTCCAGGAACCCACAGAAAGCTGACAGAACCACCGTTATCAGCCAAAGAATGGAGGGACTGCTGTATCCGTTGTATCAAGGGATGGACCGGATAGGGAGCTCCAAGGCTCTGAAGAGCACTGAGTGAGTCAGAGCAGAGTACATATGATGAATGGTGGTGGCGGCGGGCATACTGAACGGCCTGATGGAGAGCAAAAAGCTCGGCCGTAAAGCTGGAACATTGGTCGAGGAGCCTGTATTTAAATGTGGCGGCCCCGACGACAAAGGCACAGCCGACACCATCGTCAGTTTTGGAGCCATCGGTGTAAATAAAGGTGTGACCGGCAAGTCGAGCACGAAGTTCGGCAAACCGTGAGCAATACATTGCAGCCGGAGTACCATCCTTTGGGAGTGAGCTGAGGTCGAGATAAATATGAACCGGAGCCTGGAGCCAAGGTGGTGTCGGGCTCTCACCCTCTCTGAAGGTGGTAGGGAGGGCAAAATCCAATTGTCGAAGCAGGCGACGGAAGCGGACTCCGGGGGGCAGCAGGGCAGACACATACAACCCGTACTGACGGTCGAGAGAATCGGCGAAGAAGGACTTGTAAGAGGGGTGGTCGGGCATAGACGACAGCCGGCAGGCATACCGACACAGCAGTACGTCGCGCCGGTAGGTCAACGGTAACTCGGCAGCTTCAGCATAAAGACTCTCGACAGGACTAGTGTAGAAGGCTCCGGTCGCAAGACGTATCCCCCGATGGTGGATGGAGTTTAGCCGGCGTAAGAGGGACGGCCGAGCGGACGAGTAGACGAAGCTCCCATAATCCAGCTTCGATCGGACTATGGACCGATACAAGCGAAGCAGGACAGTGCGATCCGCTCCCCAAGATGAACCGCTAAGAACTCTGAGGACATTAAGGGAACGTGTACAACGGGCCACCAAATAAGAGACGTGTGGAGACCAACACAGTTTCCTGTCCAACGTGAGCCCTAGAAACTTAGTTGTGTCCACGAATGGGAGAACAACGGGACCGAGATGTAAGGATGGCGGAAGGAACGCTTTATATCGCCAAAAGTTGATACAAACCGTCTTTTCTTCAGAGAACCGGAAGCCATTTGCCACGCTCCATGAGTAGAGGCTGTCTAGACACCGCTGAAGGCAGCGCTCCAGGTGGCATGTTCTCTGGGCACTGCAGTAAATCGCGAAGTCATCGACAAAGAGAGAGCCTGAGACATTAGGTGGAATGCAATCCATAATGGGATTGATCGCGATGGCAAAAAGGGCTACGCTCAAGACGGAGCCCTGAGGCACTCCGTTCTCCTGGAGGAAGACGTCGGACAATACGGAGCCCACACGTACCCTAAACTTTCGATCCGTTAAAAAGGAATCAATAAACAGGGGCAGGCGACCGCGTAGGCCCCACCTGTGCATAGTGCGGAGGATACCTCCTCTCCAACAGGTGTCGTAAGCCTTCTCCAAGTCGAAGAACACGGCTACCGTTTGGCGCCTTCGCAAAAAGTTGTTCATGATGAATGTCGACAAGGTCACGAGGTGGTCAACAGCGGAGCGGCGGCGACGAAAGCCGCATTGGACATTAGTAAGTAGCCGTCGAGATTCAAGAATCCAGACTAACCGAGCATTAACCATGCGCTCCATCACCTTACAGACACAGCTTGTAAGAGAAATGGGGCGGTAACTAGAAGGAAGGTGTCTATCCTTCCCGGGTTTGGGTATAGGAACAACAACGGCGTCACGCCAACGCATGGGGACTTGACCTTCGGTCCAGACGCGATTGTAGGTACGGAGAAGGAAGCTTTTGCCCGCTGGAGAAAGGTGTGCCAGCATCTGAACGTGAATGGCATCCGGCCCCGGAGCAGAGGACCGGGACAGTGCAAGCGCACGTTCGAGTTCCCGCATAGTAAAGGGGGCATTATAGGTTTCCAGATTCAGCGAGTGGAAGGAAGGTCGCCGAGCCTCTTCTGCCTCTTTCCTGGGAAGGAAGGCAGGATGGTAATGGGCGGAGCATGAAACCTCCTCGAAAAAGCGGCCAAAGGCGTTGGCGACAGCCACCGGATCAACAAGGACCGCATTACCTGAGGTCAGGCCAGGTACCGAGGAGTGGGCCTTAATACCCGACAGCCGGCGCAGGCTACCCCAAACGACGGAAGATGGAGTAAAACTGTTAAAGGAGCCGGTGAAAGAGACCCAACAAGCTTTTTTGCTGTCTTTGATGACTCTACGGCATTGCGCTCGGAGTCGTTTGTATTCAATACAATTCGCCAACGTAGGATGGCGGCGAAAGGTGCGTAAAGCACGTCGTCGAGCACGGATAGCGTCCCTACAAGCCTCGTTCCACCAGGGGACGGAAACGCGACGTGAAGAAGTAGTACGAGGAATGGAACGTTCGGCAGCATGGATGATAACAGCCGTGAGGTATTCGACCTGACTGTCACAACTGGGAAAATCGTGGTCCGGAAAGGTCGCCAGGGATGAGTAAAGTCCCCAGTCAGCTTTCAGTATGTTCCAGCTCGAAGGACGTGGGGATGGGGTGTGGTGCAGGAGACGAACGACACAGGGGAAGTGGTCGCTCGAATAGGTGTCAGAAAGGACATACCACTCGAACCGACGGGCAAGAGTGGTAGAACATATCGAGAGGTCCAAGTGGGAGAAGGTATGAGTGGAGTCCGAGAGGAAAGTCGGGGTGCCGGTATTGAGGCAGACAAGATTGAGATGGTTTAAGACATCCGCCAAGAGTGAGCCTCTTGGACAGGATGCAGGAGAGCCCCAAAGGGGATGATGGGCATTGAAGTCGCCAAACAATAAAAACGGCGGGGGAAGCTGAACGATCAGGTGCATCATGTCAGCCCGACTAACGGCAGACGACGGTGGAGTGTAGATGGTACAAACTGAAAAAGTAAAAGCAGAAAGAGTAATGCGGACAGCTATTGCTTGGAGTGGGGTGGTCAATGGGATGGGATGGTAATAGACATCGTCCCGAATGAGCAACATGACCCCACCATGAGCTGGGACACCGTCCACAGGGGTAAGGTCATACCGCTCCGAGGTATAGTGGGTAAAGGCAATACGGTCAGTCGGGCGCAACTTGGTTTCCTGGAGTCCAAGGACGAGCGGACAGTGCAGGCGGAGGAGCAGTTGTAATTCCTCCCGATGAGATCGAATACCTCTTATGTTCCAATGAAACAACGCCATCGCTAGTCAAAAAGTTGGGGGAACGAGACGGGGGAAGAGCTGGTCACCTCGACGGCCGCGGAGGGCCAGGTTGCGAGGGAACAACGCTACAACCGACGGGAGGCGGATCCGGTTCCATCGACTGGTCGCCAGCTGCGGCCGCTGTCCCTGGTTGTGTAGGAGGGGCAGCATCATTTGCCGACGATAGGTCAGCTGAGCGCCTGGCAGCAGAGCGTCCCGGCGAAACTGAGGACGGCCGGGAGCGGCGACTCACGGATGGAGCGTCAGTCGAAACGCGCCGGGGTGGAGAGGGGGATAGAGATTTCTTCTTGGAGGCCTTCTTGGAAGGCCGAGGAGGCACAGGGATGGTAGGCTGGACCCGAAGAAGGTCCTCACGCGCGGGGTCCGTTTTGGAACGCAGGACCTCGGAAGCCGGGGTCCGGAACGTGTCCCCGATGGACACCTGAGAAGAGGATCGCTTCTCAGGTGGCGTGTGGGGGGGAAGGAGGAAGAAGGATGGCCCCTGGGGCAGAGGGGGTGGGTGCCACGGGGGAGGAGGATTTGGAAGGGAGGGATTTGGGAGGCGGAGGCAGAGCCCCCTGATGGGCGGAGGAGGCGGAGGGGGGACAGGAGAGGGGTGAGGATACCGCGGAAGGAGTGGACACAACTGAGGCAAATGAAGTGGTCAATGGCACGGGATGGAGGCGGTCGTACTTCTTCCTGGCCTCAGAATAAGACAGCCGATCCAAAGTTTTGATTTCTTGTATCTTCTTCTCCTTCTGATATGCGGGGCAGTCTGAGGATCTAGGCGAGTGGACGCCAGGACAATTTACGCACCGAGGTGGTGGGGTGCATGTATGTTCCTCACGAAGTGGACGGCCACAATCGCCACAGAGGGGCTCAGCCTCACACCGTGACGACATGTGCCCAAAGCGCAAACACCAAAAACAGCGCATAGGAGGCGGAACGTAGGGTCGCACGTCACACCGGTAGCACATTACCTTTACCTTCTCCGGGAGAACGTCCCCCTCGAAGGCGAGGATAAAGGCCCCAGTGTCGATGCGACGGTCTTTGGGGCCGCGCTGGACTCGCCGGACGAAATGCACGCCTCGGCGCTCCAGTTGGCCTTGAGCTCCTCATCAGATTGTAGCAGGAGGTCACGATGAAAAATAACCCCCTGCGTCCTATTGAGTGCCAGATGTGGGACAATGGAGACTGGGATGTCCCCTAGGCGGTCGCACGCCTGGAGCGCCGCCGACTGTGTGGCGGACGTGGTCTTGATAAGTACGGACCCTGAACGCATCTTGCTGAGAGCCTCGATTTCCCCGAAGATGTCCTCAATGTGCTGAACAAAGAACATGGGCTTGGAGGTGGCGAATGTCCCCCCATCGGTTCGAGAACAGACCAAATAGCGGGGGAAGTACTTCGCTCCAAGCCGGCGGGCCTGTCCCTCCTCCCATGGAGTGGCCAAGGGGGAAGGGGCAGGAGAACCAGATCCAGAAACGGTACTTTTTCTTTTAAAAGACTCGGCCGCAGAGCGACCCGATACGTGGTGACGTTTCATCTGCGAAACGTCCGCCCCGATACCACCCACTCCGACCAGGGGCTCTCCCCACGGGCGCCACCTGGCAGGATGACCATTGCCGGGAGTCCTGATGCCCCAAGGAGACGGGCATCTACTCCTTGGCTGACGTGGGGAGGGTGCAGCTCAGGTATCGGCAGTACGATCCCTGTGTTGTCAGGGGGCTACAACCTAGACGGTACATGACGACCCCACCACAATGGGCTGGCTACCGTGCTGGATTTCTGGTGCCATGGAAAGTCCATCATGATCGCTGGTGCAGATGGAGACGCACTATGGGCGTAACTGGGACAACCAAAAAGGCGTTTAGGCCCAATTTGAGTAATAGTGGGTATGGTTACAACGCCGGTGCAATGCTGAGTGCCAAGGTCTGAGTGCACTTAGGACCAGTGGTACACCATGTAAGGTGTCCTTCCCCAAAAGGCTCGTACTTCTGTAGAAAGTTAGAAAAATGGAGGTCAAACCCCAAGGGGGACCATCACATGGAAGGCCGAAACAGTTGAAACTCCTTTTAGTCGCCTCGTACGACAGGCAGGAATACCTCGGGCCTATTCTTACCCCGGACCCGCAGAACACGTGGGGTGTGAGGTCTCCACAGTACATCGATGTTGTCGCCAGTGGTCGGCGGAAGGTGCACGTGCCCGTCGACCTGGGACCGGACCGCAGCGACGCACGGATGCACGCCAAGACCGTAGGATCCTACGCAGTGCCGTAGGGGACCGCACCGCCACTTCCCAGCAAATTAGGGACACTGTTGCTCCTGGGGTATCGGCGAGGACCATTCGCAACCGTCTCCATGAAGCTGGGCTACGGTCCCGCACTCCGTTAGGCCGTCTTCCGCTCACGCCCCAACATCGTGCAGCCCGCCTCCAGTGGTGCCGCGACAGGCGTGAATGGAGGGACGAATGGAGACGTGTCGTCTTCAGCGATGAGAGTCGCTTCTGCCTTGGTGCCAATGATGGTCGTATGCGTGTTTGGCGCCGTGCAGGTGAGCGCCACAATCAGGACTGCATACGACCGAGGCACACAGGGCCAACACCCGGCATCATGGTGTGGGGAGCGATCTCCTACACTGGCCGTACACCACTGGTGATCGTCGAGGGGACACTGAATAGTGCACGGTACATCCAAACCGTCATCGAACCCATCGTTCTACCATTCCTAGACCGGCAAGGGAACTTGCTGTTCCAACAGGACAATGCACGTCCGCATGTATCCCGTGCCACCCAACGTGCTCTAGAAGGTGTAAGTCAACTACCCTGGCCAGCAAGATCTCCGGATCTGTCCGCCATTGAGCATGTTTGGGACTGGATGAAGCGTCGTCTCACGCGGTCTGCACGTCCAGCACGAACGCTGGTCCTACTGAGGCGCCAGGTGGAAATGGCATGGCAAGCCGTTCCACAGGACTACATCCAGCATCTCTACGATCGTCTCCATGGGAGAATAGCAGCCTGCATTGCTGCGAAAGGTGGATATACACTGTACTAGTGCCGACATTGTGCATGCTCTGTTGCCTGTGTCTATGTGCCTGTGGTTCTGTCAGTGTGATCATGTGATGTATCTGACCCCAGGAATGTGTCAATAAAGTTTCCCCTTCCTGGGACAATGAATTCACGGTGTTCTTATTTCAATTTCCAGGAGTGTAGAAAGGGTTTCTCTTGTTTCACAATAGACAGCTAAGTATTACATATCTTTTACAGTACGTTAACCGGTAACAGGCCATTTCCTGACGTTTATATGTGCATTTGATGTTTTGTTCCTCCATGAAAGCGAGAAAGAAGTAAATACCAGCGTCAGCGTTGATGACGTGTGTACCGATTTCCAGACGGCTTTCTAGACACTTCCGTGCTATAGCCTAATGAATAAAATACTTGTGCACGCGATATAAGACCAGTTGTGTGATTGCTTCAAGCATTCCCGTGAAAAGAAACACACAGTGTCATTATTAATGGAGAAAACTCTTCAGACATAAATATCACTTGCAGCGAGACCGAAGAGAGTGTTGTAGAACCATTACTTTTCTTACAACGTGTATAAATGACCCAGAGGATAACGTCAGAAGTTCCATGAGGCGTTTCATCGGATGCTGTCGTCTATAGAAAAATCGCTAGAAAATTGTCGTGAAATGCAGGAAGACTTGCAGAGAATCAACTCTTGGTGCTCGGACTGACAGTTGATACTCTAGGAAAACAAACGTAACAACGTATTATGCATAAATGGCCAGATAGACCCATCACTGAGATTAAGAATGCAGAACAGTCACTAGAAGCTGTCACATCCTTTAAGTATCTAAGAGTATTCGTACACAGCGATTTAAATTGGGAGAAGCATATAAAACTAATAACTGTAATAATAGGTGCAAGACTGATATTCTTTGAAGGAATCCCCAGAAAGTGTAAGCCATTCATAAAAGGGGTACCTTAAAAAACTCTCGTTCGACCAGTTGGTGAATGTTGATCGACAATCTGAGATCCGTGTCAGAGGGGACTGATAGAGAAGATACGGACGACCCAGAGAGGGGAAACGCATTTCGACAAGGTTTCATTTAGTAAGAACGAAAGCGTCACGAATACCGTCACCCAACTGCAGTGGCAGATTCTTTATCGTAACGGTTTAAATTGAGCCTAAATTTATTAAAAAACTGATTTTTTTTCTGAGGACACAAAAGTCGCTATAGATATATCGACATTACAGACAACTTTCAAATTTATAATACCACCCGAATGACGGTGCGTAAATAACTATTGATAAATTACTACTATATAATTATTATGAATGTTCAGTGTAAAAATATGACTGAAATGTTCTTAGGTTTAATAATTATGTTTTAACGTTTTGGAATGAAAAGTATGTAAGGTGGAAATCAACTACGGGTTTTACACTGAGGGGACAAAAGTCGTTGGGTACCTCCTAATATCGTGTCGGACCTTCTTTTCCCCGGTTAGTGCAACATCTCGGCCGGCCGCGGTGGTCTAGCGGTTCTAGGCGCTCAGTCCGGAGCCGCGCGACTGCTACGGTCGCAGGTTCGAATCCTGCCTCGGGCATGGATGTGTGTGATGTCCTTAGGTTAGTTAGGTTTAAGTAGTTCTAAGTTCTATGGGACTGATGACCATAGATGTTAAGTCCCATAGTGCTCAGAGCCATTTGAACCATTTTTGCAACATCTCGGCGTGCATGGACTCAAGTCGTTGGAAGCTTCTCCAGAGATATTGAGCAATGTTGCCGATACAATCGTCCATAATTGGGAAAGTGTTGCCGGTGCAGGATTTTGTGCAGAAACTGCTCTCTCGATTATATCCCATACACGTGCAACGGGATTCATGATGGGCGATCTGGGTGGCCAGACCATTGGCTCGAATTGTCCAGAATGTCGATCAAACCAGTCGCGAAAATTTGTAGTCCGGTGACATGGCTGATTGTCATTCATAAAAAGGCCATCGTTGTTTGGGAATATCCAGAGGACCCAGTCCATTCCATGTAAACACAGACCACACCGTAATGGAGCCATCATCAGCTAACACAGTGCCTTTTTCACAACTTGGGTCCATGGCTTCGCGTGATCTGCGCCACACTCTAACTCTACCATTGAATCTTACCAATTGAAACAGTGATTCATCTGACCAGGTCACGGTTTTCCAGTTGTCTATGGTCCAGCCGATATGGTCACGAGTCCAGGAGAGCCGCTGCAGGTGATTTCGTGTTGTTAACAAAGGCACTCGCGTCGATCAGCTATTGCCAAAGCCCATTAACGTGAAATTTCCCCGCAGTGTCCTAAGGGATCCGGTTTTCGTACTTCCCACAATGATTTCTGCGGTTATTTTACGCAGTATTTCTTGTGTGTTTGCACTTAAAGTTTTACGCAAACGCCGCTGCCATCTATCGTTAAACGAAGGCCGTCGGCTACTGCGTTGTCTGTAGTATGAGGTATTGCCTGAAATTTTGTATTTCCGGCACATTCTTGACTCTATGGCTTTCGTAATACTGAATTGCGAAATGGAAAGTCCCATACGTTTAGATTCAACTGCCATTCCGGGGTCAGAGTCATTTAATTCCCGTCGTGCTGCCATAACCAAATCTGATATATTTTCACATGAATCACCTGAATACAAGTGACAACACCGTACAAGTGACAACTCCAACCTTTTATACCTTATGTACGCGTTTACTGCCCAATATTATTTTTCTATGGTCCTTGGGGAATCAAGGACAGATTGGTAGCGTGTGCAGACGTGAAACTGTGTCACATCTGGGAAGGCGAAATTAGCTGTGCTGGTACAGTGTCTAAGGAAGTGAGATTTGCTGTGGTTGTGTTATTTATGCTGCAAAGTCGGCTCTCAGCATTATGGGCCGCAGTATTGTGTTGGCAGAAGAGCCAACACCGTGTTACAAGAGGAGGCCGAAAAGCACGCGTTTTAGCTCACGCAGGCTGGCATGAGGAGGGAAGAACTATACTGACGTGAGGTCTGGAACATGACAAGGAATGAGAATTCAGAAAGCGGACGTAATTAGTTTCATACTTAACTTTAATCCATTAATGATGAACGTCGCTCTTGGCGGTACATGATTCACAATATTGTCTGTTCAGAATTCATTCTAATTACTGAATACGGCGCCTTGCTAGGTCGTAGCAAAAGACGTAGCTGAAGGCTCTGCTAAACTATCGTCTCTGCAAATGAGGGCGTATGTAGACAGTGAACCATCGCTAGCAAAGTCGGCTGTACAACTGGGGCGAGTGCTAGGTAGTCTCTAGACTAGACCTGCCGTGTGGCGGTGCTCGGTCTGCAATCACTGATAGTGGCGACACGCGGGTCCGACGTATACTAACGGACCGCGGCCGATTTGAAGGCTACCACCTAGCAAGTGTGGTGTCTGGCGGTGACACCACACGCAGAATGCAATATTTTCTGGTCATGTTGTATTATGGAATGTAAGCCATGACTACATCAAGAACAATGGCTACTGCTGGCGACGTGTCTCGCTAAATATTATTCCGTCTGCTTTGAGACTTGAAGAGCTTAACAAGTTAACCACCCACCAAAACTCTGCGACGGCACTGCAACACCTTAAACGATTAAAGCAAGAACATTTTAGTAGATTTGTTTGTGCTTAGACCTGTGCAAGAATATTGTGGTCATTTATTGTTGTCTCATTTTTGAATGACAGTAGGTACTCAAAAAGTTTCATAAATTACTTCTCCAATAGTCACTTACTGAATCCTGTTTCCTGGTTATACGTTTTATTAAAATGAGTTCTAAGTAACTTTATGCGAATTAAAATTTTGTACCATAATATATTATGAAAATGCTTGTATGTCTTAAGTTATAGATAACTGTTTTCCAGCACAAAGAGCTATTACTGTTTCGTTTACAAACAACGATCGCTTTCCTAATTTGCTGGTAACTGATATTCCTTCAAAATAAAGAAACAGTTTTTCTATAATAAACTTCATTTCTTATGTAAATTCAAAAATTTTAAGGATGGTACCCATTGTGATACGTAGTAGTATCACAGTTTCCATCCACTTTGTCCCTAATCAAAAGTCAGTTCGACAAAAGATGACTAATTTCAATTCGTAAAAGTGAAATTATCACTAGAACACTGAAGTTAAATTGCTCCTTCAGACCTGGCGACCGAAATCTACGCAGAATAACTTATTACAGAACCATTGTCATACGGTGAGGTAATACGAGTTCTATTCGAGTCTACAAACTGCATGCTGCTGTGTTTGGGATAAAACCAAGTTGTAAGGAATACAACGCAGGTAGGAACTGCAGTGAAGTAAATTTTGAAATTACTCCAAATTTATAAATCGGTCCTATTATCCTCGGCACATTTTGCTGAAGACGTCAGTGATAGTTTTTAAATTCATTGACTATAAAGTTGATTCTAGTTTGGTTTCTCATGGTCAATATTAATTAAAAGTATTTAGAAGGCACTCAGAAAAGTGTTTTATAATGTATCAGAAAAGTGTTTTAGAGTTCATATCAAACGCTAATAATCTACTGAGAAAGCAAAAACGTTAGCGGTGCTGGGAACAGTGTACTATATGCGAAAACTAAGTTGACACTCGGCGCGGCGGCTGATGGAAGCGTTCGTAAAGTCATTTCCCATTTACAGTCGCTCCCATCAGCCACCCCGCCGAGTTTCAACTTAGTTTGTGCGTATTTTGTCACGAGTGGCGTTTTTAGTGACTGCGTATGCGCAGACAAACTAAAAATCCGTTCAGGCACAGAAATGGTCGGTCGAGTAGCCGATTTGCAAGCTGGACTGCAGTTGCTAGGCGTTAACAATTTGAATCTGCGCGATACTTAAACAGGACTGAAAGTAAAATCAAGGAGCGTAAATGAACGCATACTTGTTATTTTCGTAATTAAAAATTTTAACGCCTATTATAAAAGTTTATACGTTCGATTCCACGCGATCATGTCGGAGGGGGTTCCTTTGAAAGGGCACGGCCGACTCCTTTCCTGTCCTTCCCTAATCCGATGAGACTGATGACCTCGCTGTTTGGTCTCTTCCCAAAACAACCCAACCAAATTGGTTCAAATGGCTCGGAGCACTATGGGACTTAACATCTGAGGTCATCAGTCCCCTAGAACTTAGAACTACTTAAACCTAACTAACCTTAGGACATCACACACATCCATGCCCGAGGCAGGATTCGAACCTGCGACCGTAGTGGTCGCGCTGTTCCAGACTGTATCGCCTAGAACCGCTCGACCACTCCGGCCGGCAATGAATAGGGACCATGTGATGTGTCCCACTCGTAAGAAATATTATGAAGATGGTTAATGGCGAGCTATTGAAGACATTTGATACACCCAATATTAAAGCATATATTAAAGCAGAGATATGACTCAGTCTAATAAGGCACTCCAAATAACATATTTTTGTATACACCAAGCCAGCATGTAATGCACTGGGAAGTATGAAAATTACTGTAAAGCACGCCACGAAGTAGGAACACCATGTCTAACCCCCAAATTCTGTCTCAACTATGGCAAACAATCAGGCTATGTCCAGTCTGAATCGCCTTGTGTACTACGACTACGAAAGATGTAGATGTCAGAGTTGGCACTGCACCACCTCCTCTCAACAGGCAGACAAGGGCTCCCAATACATCACCACAGAAAGAAAAATGTGTAATTCAAAAGTTACGGTGAAAGTCAAAAGTTACGGTGAAAGTCAAAAGTTACGGTGAAAGTCAAAAGTTACGGTGAAAGTCAAAAGTTACGGTGAAAGTCAAAAGTTACGGTGAAAGTCAAAAGTTACGGTGAAAGTCAAAAGTTACGGTGAAAGTCAAAAGTTACGGTGAAAGTCAAAAGTTACGGTGAAAGTCAAAAGTTACGGTGAAAGTCAAAAGTTACGGTGAAAGTCAAAAGTTACGGTGAAAGTCAAAAGTTACGGTGAAAGTCAAAAGTTACGGTGAAAGTCAAAAGTTACGGTGAAAGTCAAAAGTTACGGTGAAAGTCAAAAGTTACGGTGAAAGTCAAAAGTTACGGTGAAAGTCAAAAGTTACGGTGAAAGTCAAAAGTTACGGTGAAAGTCAAAAGTTACGGTGAAAGTCAAAAGTTACGGTGAAAGTCAAAAGTTACGGTGAAAGTCAAAAGTTACGGTGAAAGTCAAAAGTTACGGTGAAAGTCAAAAGTTACGGTGAAAGTCAAAAGTTACGGTGAAAGTCAAAAGTTACGGTGAAAGTCAAAAGTTACGGTGAAAGTCAAAAGTTACGGTGAAAGTCAAAAGTTACGGTGAAAGTCAAAAGTTACGGTGAAAGTCAAAAGTTACGGTGAAAGTCAAAAGTTACGGTGAAAGTCAAAAGTTACGGTGAAAGTCAAAAGTTACGGTGAAAGTCAAAAGTTACGGTGAAAGTCAAAAGTTACGGTGAAAGTCAAAAGTTACGGTGAAAGTCAAAAGTTACGGTGAAAGTCAAAAGTTACGGTGAAAGTCAAAAGTTACGGTGAAAGTCAAAAGTTACGGTGAAAGTCAAATGGTCCAAAACCTTCTAACTATCCACATCATTAGCTAGCCGTGTACGATGAATCGGACGAGGACAATATTTTCAAGCTACAGAGGCAACTTTACATACGCAGATTTGAAAGAATTCTTATCGCTACATATTTTTAGAACTTATTGCTACAAAACTCTCAGACTGTGATGAGATATAAGGGGAAAGGAGGAGAAGACCCTTACCAGTAAGATGACTTCTTTACTGTAGTGGAACGGCAATGGATGCAGCACGACCGTGGAGAAATTGAGATTCTCGCACAGGAATGACGCTTTTCGAAGTGAATTAAAGAGAGGCATTTTAAAAATACTGACGGTTCTGTACTTCGAAACTATAGCCTCCTAAGAAACTACGATTGTAACGGTGACAGAGCGAAGTGTGTGGTGACAGTGTCCATCTAGGGTACATGCAACTACTCACCTGTATACTGAACCACAAGGCAACAAACGATGGCTGGTTCATGCCCATATTAACGTTACTGTAGCACCCACCGACACATGGGTAGCTAAGCGAAGGTTCAGTTGGTACTCCATAGTTGAAAACCTAGATAATTTTTGGCTGACAAGCACAAATATAACGAAATTAATGAAAGAGAGCAAGAGAAGGTCATGGTAATAGATCCATATTCACAGTATTAGTACTGGATGCCATTAGGAGGTTTACAGGTAAGAATCACGACCGCCAGTTACAGCTTTACAAAACTATGGCGGATTCTAGTTACCGCGCATGTATCGCCAAGTCAGTGGCTAAATTTTATAAGAATTTTACGGCCAACAGCAGTTATGCCCAGCTTTCCGGCACGACACAAGAGAGGTGCGGTTGCGACCGCAATTTACATCCCACCAATAATGCGGTACACAACTACCACGTCTCTCTACCAGAGCTGAACTGTGTATAGCCTGCGACTTGTTCAACTAGGCCTGGTCACGACTTAACGTAGAGCATGACGTAACTGTCTAACCAGTGATCTAAGTCTTACGTGTCCTCATGTTTTTTTAACACAGTGACTTGGTCTATCATGAAACTTCAGTATACAAAAGTCAAATCATCGTGTAATACAGGCTGCAAATTGGAGAAAAGATTAATTATGATAACAGAAAAATAAATAAAAAGATAAATGAAGAAACAACACCCGAGAACGTACCGGACAAACCACAACCAAGCTCTAATGATATGTATCAACAATTTTTTATTTAGTATTTTATATTTTATTTATTTTTAAGTTTTTATTGTGTATTTTTATAATTATTTTTTTTAGTTTTTATATAGAATTTAAAAGCAGAAGGACAACGAAATCATATAATATTCTAAATCGCAAAGCAAGCCTTCTATCAAGAGAAAAATTCCAGTTTGATTGCAAGGGCTGTATGCGCTCATATGCATAAATACTGATCTGTACACATTTTACAATAGAGCTGGAGCTGAGCAAAAACACAAAGCAAAATGAGCTGGGAAACTAGGAGAGAACAAGCCGAAGCAAAAAAGATGATAACATACATAACAAAGAAAAGATCTGATATGTCTGCATAAGCAGAAGAAACTAACGATCAAAGTCGGAAAACAATTTGTTATACTGTTCAATTAACCAAAACAAATTCTTTAAGTATAACACCAACACAAAACAGTGATCCGTCTTCGAATCACAACTACATACAAGAATAATATAGAAAACAACTGAAATAATTTCCTACTAGTCTCCGCCAGAGACTTCTTCGATATACCAAGCCTAATCCAGAGATCAGTGAGAAGATCCAAGCTGGCAGTCGAACTCCCGATGTGCGGTTTTTTTCCCTTTATTGTTATTTTAACAACTGTACATAAGGTGGGCTGGCAGCAGCATCCGATGTGCGGGCGAGCGCTGGCCTTTATAGTGCTTCGGCAGGTGAGTACCTTGAAACTGTTTTCCATCACGTGCTTTGGCGTGTGAAAATAGTTCCGGGATCTGCAGCGACCTCTTCCTTATGTTTATGTGGGCCGGTAGCGGCCCATGGTGGCCGCTGGTGTCTTTTCTGTGTTGTTGTTGTTGTTGTTGTTGTTGTGGCCGTTCATCAATATTTCCTGTTGGTTGTGTAGTGCTTCGGTGTGCCTGCGAAGCGGGCAACCCGCGGCTGCAGGCTGTCACTTTGGTTGCTGATACTCTAGGCGCCTTGATGTCTGGTGGAGAAGGCCAGCCGGCCGTGGTGGCCAAGCGGTTAAAGGTGCTACAGTCTGGAACCGCGCGGCCGCTACGGTCGCAGGTTCGAATCCTGCCTCGGGCATGGATGTGTGTGATGTCCTTAGGTTAGTTAGGTTTAAGTAGTTCTAAGTTCTAGGGGACTGATGACCTTAGAAGTTAAGTCCCATAGTGCTCAGTGCCATTTTTGGAGAAGGCCACAGCAAGAGCTATCATCAGGAAAATGAAATTAACCAACATCTAGCCCACAGAAAACAAGATTCAACATGTTGAAGAAGAGGTCTCAATATCAAGGCAGTAGAAAGCATGTCCAATAAGCCATGATCATGTACTGCCTGGAGGCCAAGTGATCTTCCCCCACACTTTCTACAATATAATGAAGTGCCCCAGCAACCATATTACGATATGGGTTTTCGACCGTGGAAAGAAGAAAGAATCTGGACGAATATGATGTCCATAGCGTATACAGTCTCAGGAAATCGAGTTAAGAAGGTCAATTGTGTCATAATCCAAGTCATGTTTGCCATATGACCTCCACAAATAAAGAGATGTCGTGCCGTATCCGTAGACGTAGAACGACTACATAAATCCCTAAGCCCAACACGGAAAAGTAGTTCATTCGTTGAAATCAAAATATTCACTACCTTATACCACGGCAAAATCGGGAGACTGATATTGAACCAAACAGTTGTCCAGATGGTTTGAGGCAATTCTCTTTCAACGAGATTCGGTGAGGAGATTGCTTCCCAATGAGTCTTTAGGAATTTCATGACGAGGACGGGTCTCCATAAAATGTCAGCTCCTAAATAGCTTACAGCAAGACAGAAGTCACGAATGTGTTTTAACTTATAATTTATGCCACCAAAATCAATGGGAGGTTCAAGACTAGCAGGATGGACAAAGAGAAATAAACGAGACGTGTGTGTGTATATTTTTTGAGTCATCGTCAAAACAGTACGTCGCACATGTGGCATCTTCGCCTTCCTTCGTATATCAGCCAGGTCCTACCCCCCGAAGGAACGAGGCTTCGTCACCACCTCATACCGTGTGCGAAAGAAATGTCTTTTCCATAATAAACGACCAGACAACTGTTGTAGTTTCTTCGCCATCACTGAGGGAAACGGAGAAGGTTGGGCCACGTAGTAAGCTTTGCATAACACATATATATACAGTATTGGGAGTTTCTGGAGCAGAGTAAGAGAACAACATTCAAGTTTTAGTATCGCTCCCTGAATTTTGTCCGTAACAGGCTTCCAGTTGTTCGTCGCTATTTTGAGTAAACAACAATCAATGATGATACCGAGAAACGTCTGCCGATCCACTGCAGTAACTTCCATTGGGACGACCGCGTCACCAAAACATCACAAAGTAAGAAGACTGCATTTATCTTCATGAAGTAATGCGGTTGGTTTGTGGGGGTTGAAAGCACCAGGCTTGAAGTAGTGCACCTGAACTCCGACAATAATCCTCGATTACAGCCTTCAGTCGAGATATCTCCACAGGATTGTGGAGTAGAACTCCTTCCGGAAAAAGTATTAAGCTGGGATACTAGCATCCTAAACAGGGGCTCCAGATACCACACAAACAAAGTCATTGACAGCGGGCTTCCTGGAGGCACTCCCCAACGGATATTTATCGGAAGCTGAAATACCCGTTAACAGCCGGTCGGGGTGGCCGAGCGGTTCTAGGCGCTACAGTCTGGAACCGCACGACCGCTACGGTCGCAGGTTCGAACCCTGCCTCCGGCATGGATGTGTGTGACGTCCTTAGGTAGTTTGGTTTGAGTAGTTCTAAGTTCTAGGGGACTGATGTCCTCAGAAGATAAGTCCCATAGTGCTCAGAGCCATCTGAACCTGTAAACAGATTTCAGAGCACGCCCCGTGAGTCAACAATAAAGCCAACTGCCTTCAGAATCCGAAGCAAAGAGTAGTGATTAGCACGATCAAACGGCTAGCTTATGAAAGTCTAGAAAAACAAGGGTACAAGGGACGGACCTTACAGCAGCGACCGAAACCACGTCGCAACTCTCGACTACAGGGGTAAGAATGGTACCACCAAATACGCAGCTTTCATGTTTTGCAACAATCGTCTCCATCAGAACCGACATCCTACTATTAACTGCCCTCGCCACAGTCTCATAATCAAAGTTTAACAAAGTAATTGAGCGGAAGCTGTCAGGGGCAGCCGGTCCAGTTCGTTTCGAGATTAAAACAGTTTTTTCCACTTTGGACGAGATTGGCGCTACGCTACCCCGTAACATTTCATTCGTAAAGGTAGCACCCAACAGCGGCCAAAAGGGCGCGTAAAACTCCTTGGGAAGTCCATCCAGACCCGAGGACTTTTGAGAAGGCGATCCCACAATAAATTTTTAAACTTCCTCAGGCTGAAAGGCAGCTAAGAGCGTTTCATTATGTTCACATCCATGGCGCTAATTAGTTGATCGTAAAAGGCTTCACTGGAATTATCGACGTCATAGATGTCTACATGGTATTGGTGTAAGACACGCACTATATCAGTTTGCGCCGTTATGATACGTTCATCACTTGTCGCGAGAGAATGAATACAAGCGAGTCGGCGAACGGGTCTGATGCCGAAGCAAATGATATACGGAAGTTAGTTCTTCCGTCACCAGTGAACGTGGCTTGGATCGAATTTTCAAACCTTCCATTTGTATTCTCTTCAAGGTCAACAATTTTACCTTTACACGCTTAACATCCGCAATTCGCAGAGGGGCATGATCCGCAGTATTATAAAGTTCACGCGGGATGGAACAGTAATATTCGTAAGTTCTCAGAAAGTCTCGCGCTTTGGCAGCACAGAAAAGTATCAAAGGTTGCCTGAACCTCGGTTTTGCCAGCTCTGTCCACCAGTCAAGGATGGAAGAGTACTTCCTAGTGGGTAGTAGTTTACGCTCCCACACGACTCGCATCACGTCATCGGGAGGGGGTCAGCTACGTGAGCAACGTTTAACATCCACGGAGTGCGAAACAATTTGACTGGTTGCCGTTCAAGATTGAGAGTTGTAGTCACAGCGCAGTGTTCCGTAAACGAAGGTGGGATGACTTCAACATCAAGAATAGTATCGCGCAAGCAGTCAGATAAGTAAAAACCATCTAATCTGCTACTAGATTTCACAGTAAAGTGGGTAAATTTAACTAATGTCGGGTATTTACATATCCAGAAGTCTTTCATTCATAAGGAGCGGATCAATTCATGCAATTGGCGAGAGAAATTAAAGTTTTGAGATTGATCTCAAGGGCGCAACACACAGTTAAAATCACCACCTAATCACCACCCAACAGAATACTCGGAGGACTCTCACGCAACAGATAAACAGTTACCTCTTTATAAAAACGCGAACGATCACACCGTGCGACCACTGCCAGACAGAGCTTACAAATGAACCAAGGCGAGGCACGTGTCGCCTCGTTTTATCGAAAGTAAAGCTCACAGTACCTTTTCGTGGAACACATGGAAACCATGGTAGCCACAGCGGAGCGGCCGACGTCACCGCAAGTAGACGAACACAAACAGACAGTAAGGCGGATCGTCGGCGCTACGACTCATTTGGGAGACCGAACAACACTAACGGGGAAAACTTCACACCAGTGACGTTGCGACAAGTGAGATAAACAGGAACCTTCCTGCTCGGCGCTCGAAGAGGAACTGCTCCAGTGGATGCATAAATATGCGGCACACCGTCGCAGGTTGTCGCGCGTCATGCTGTCACGTGGCATCGCCGCTTCCTTAGCTCACGATGTCGTCCGACCAATTCAGCAGAGTCGGACTTTCGACCAGTGAGGCTGTCATGTCTTTCTCTGATTTACGTTTTATATACACAGTGGAGACACCAGGACTTGCTACATGAAGAAACAACGAGACAGATGCAAGAACAGGTGAATGGTATTATGCAAAAGAAGTTTCTATGAAGATTTTGCTCACTTATAATGTAAGGACCAGCAAGAAATCGATGAGCACAATTTCGACTACTGCAGAATGAGTAAATATACCTTTGGATACATGTTGACCCATATTGAGAATCGCTTGAACAAAAATATAGAACCTTCAGAGAAACTGTGACACCAGAAGAACATCTGGCAGTTACTTCAGATAGTATGTTTATAAAAGAAGTCATTCAAAAGCAATGCTGAACTGAATTTGTAAAAATGAACCTTTACCCGAGGATTAAATTCGCTGTAGCACAAACCCCTCATATTGTTATCTTTACTGGTGTATTCAGAAGACATCGAAGTTCCAGATGACGAATATTGTTGAAGCAAAATGCGTTGCTCGTATGCCTTCATGAGAGCACTCCGTCTTCAGGCCACAAGTGGCCCATCGGGACCATCCGACTGCCGTGTCATCCTCATCTGAGGATACGGATAGAAGGGGCGTGTGGTCAGCACACCGCTCTCCCAGTCGATATGATGGTTTTCTTTGACTGGAGCCGGTACTATTCGGTCGAGTAGCTCCTCAATTGGCACCACGAGGCTGAGTGCACCCCGAAAAATGGCAACAGTGCATGATGGTCCGGATGGTCACCCATTCAAGTGCCGGCCACGCCCGACAGCGTTTAACTTCGGTGATCTGACGGAAACCGGTGTATCCACTGCGGCAAGGCCGTTGCCCCCCTTCATGAGGAAGTTCATTAATTTTGGACGTATACTCAAATTCTTATGCGCGGTAGCCTCGCGTAGATGTGGGAACATACTCATTGCAAACTTCCAGCCTAATCACTATCTTCACTCTGTGTGGCCCGTTTTTGAAGAAAAGGAAAGCTTCTTATAATTAGTTTCAGTTACTTTCTAATCATAAATCATCTTTGGAATTTTATCTCCGTACGGGCGCTTGAAACTTCTGTCTTCCACTGTAGGTACTACCTGGTTTTCAAGTTGAGATTCTTGTCTCCGGATATCACGCAAACGATCTCCTGGTAAGCAGCTCTCGCTACGACAAGTTTCATTCGAGTCAACTTCACCATTCCTCATATCTTCGTTATTGGAAGCAGTGCTCTGTGTTTCACCATTAACTCTGCTTTGGGTGATGTTCGAATTGACGATTTCCGCAAGAAAGATAATCTGAATGTAGAAATGCCACTGTTTAGATGTATTTGTACCTCGGCCACGTGTGTTATCGTTACACTTTTTTGCTAATGATACAACTTATGACTTCTTTTATAGATATCTCGCAACTGGTTCGTGATTCAAAACTTCTGGTTATTTATATTCGCTTTTCAGTGTTACAGTTGGGAGTGTCGTTCACGAAACGGGTTATGTGATACGGGAATTCTTCCACAATAAGCGCATGCCATTACCATCATCAACATAATAATTGGAGAGCATCGTGAAAACATTTTGGGACGAACGGATATTTCCTAATTGTGTCAGTTGTATCAATGGCATATTCAAATGTCCGAAGTATTCTGCAAGTGAAATTTTCCTTATTTATGATGCAAGCAGTCGTGGGAGGACTTCAAGTTAAACAGAGTGACTTGTCAGAGTTTTGCAGACTGCTCTAACATGGCGCGGAGGAGCTTGGCATTGGGAAACAGCTTCCTGGTAGTCAAGAAACATTACCAAAGGCCTCGTTAAGCGACGGAGGTTTCCCCTTGAAGAGGTATATCATGCCGCCATATCCCAACAAAAATTTTAAACGTCAGCATGAGATATTCAATAAACAATTGCTGCACATAAGACAATTGGTCAAATGTGTTTTTGGAATAATGGGATATAAATGGCGTCTGTTACTTACAGAAATTGAATTTGGCCCTGACAAAGCTGAAAACATTGTAAAATGTATTACTTTGTTACGCAGTTTAGTAGTAGGCAAAGAGGGCTGTGCAGACTTCGCATGACTTCGGCTGAAACAAATAATCAGTACAGGCATTTACCACTTCGTAGTTCGCAGACCAGAAGTACTGACATGGCGCCACAGGCGAGAAGAAAGCTTGCAACACTTTTGTCTAGAGTCTTATGTAACGAATACTTAAAATTATTGAAACTTTTTCCTTACAATGTGAAATAAAATACTGTGATAGGACACCACAGAAGACATTAGCAACGGTTTTACAAGGCTGCTAATTCTTCCATTAGCTGAAATTACAAACGTAGATTGCTTATGTAAACGTATCTTCTAATAAACTTAAAACCCTGTTTTACATGTCTTTATTTTTCTCATTAAAAATATCTTTGGTCTTTTATGGCCTAGAAAAAAAATGAGATTTAACACAAGTTTGTTGAATTCCTTCAGACATGGTCTGAAAAAGTACTTGGCCCGGAAGTGCTACTCGCATATCGATCTTCTGGTTTGGCATGCGACATTCCTTGCCTTAGTCAGTTTTTACATAGCATAGTTTACAGAAAAGGGGAAGAGAAATCGCCAGGCTACACGTGGCCCTTAACATCAGCGAAAATTATTACCGTAATAATTCTTTAAATATGACACAACGCTTCTGAGGATATGGGGCAGACTAAGGAAAACCACATTTATAATGTCATCTTGGTTAGTTACCAAACACACGAGAGCTAACATAATTACCCGTCTTTCCTAATTCCTCTGCTACCTTCTCCTGTAGCCTGGAAGTAAAATCCTTAATGACGTCTTTCGGTCTCGTTATCATCTTTGTGCTTGCACCTGGATGATTACCTTCTCTCAGTCCACCACTGTGCCGCGCGACTGGCTGGGAAAATTCAAACTGATTTGAAGCTTGTCAATGCTCGAGCAACAACGCACGACAGTGGACGACCGTTTCGTTCGCAGTAGTAAAGCACTCATTCCTCTGCTCGCGTTTGATTTATCCGCTCACTGTTGTGGAAAATCGGACGAAGCTTTGTCGCAAGTTTACGCATCCAGTGGACATTAGGCCTTAGGAAATCTTGGTTCATTAATTTAATAAAATTTGGTAGGCTAGAACATTTCGGAACTCCATGACGGAAGCAATTTTTATTCCGATTTTAAAACTGCTTAATGACTGTTCTTACCCAGGTAGTCATTGTAGTGTCATTCTCAATAGCGGCATAGAAAAGACTCTGGTGCGAATGATCAGCAGACGTCTATTACTGACTCCAAAAAACCTGTCATTACTAAGTCACTTCCAATGTGGATTCATGAGATACAACTTCACATTCAGGAACGCGACCAGGCTGAAAGCGGCAGTTTACCAGGCTTCCCTACGCAAGCAACACCTTTGAGGTGTGTTCTTACATCAGGAGAATGCTTACGGTATTACCAGCGCCACAAGATTAGCTGCAACCAACAAATTGCGTTTTTTTTGGCGTCTCCTCATTTTTATACGATCATTTCCATGGGAAAGACTGGTTCACATGGTCAAAAATGCCTCACTTAGATGTTCTAAGCAGGAGGATACTGTGCCTCAAAGAAATGTCTTAATAAGAACTGTATTCTCTCTCTGATGGAATGGGCGAACGACAAAAGTTTTAAGTTTGATACGTCCCCTTAGAAAAATTATACATGCCTGTGCTTAAACTGATACACAATATTTTTAGCGCAACGCAATCTGACTTTCAATAATCCCTACAAAAGAATGGTCCTGACTAATAATAACCTATACCTTTCACAAGTCACTTACCTCACAAAAATCTTCGTTACTCTAACTACTGTAATACAGCGAGCGCCAATACTGCCAGCTAAATAAGGCACTGAAGGCACTAACTACTGATAGGTATAGTTAGCAAATGAGAGATTTTGATAAAGTACAAACAATGTATTTACCTTAATAGTGTTCAAAAGTCATTATATATATATATATATATATATATATATATATATATATATATATATATATATATATAAATTTACAAATTTACTGTCTCTGTCCAGATCATCTGCTCTCAAAACTCCGCCATCTCACTCCCCACATCCACCACTGGTGGCGGCTCACCTCCAACTGCGCAACGCTACGCGCTGTTCACATCTAGAGATGGGCAAAACTGTTCTTTTCAGAGATTGGATCATAACTGTTCCCTCCCTGAAATGAACTAGCACCTTTTCATGATTCACCACTCATTCACAACAGACAATAAATGGAAGGCACATTGCCCTTTAAACTTGGTTTATTCCAGTAAAATACCTGTATTTTGATCTTATTTGATCCTATTTTGAAGTAACACAGATAATGAGTAAGAATTTTGTATTGTTTATTGAAATTTCCACGAAATGACAAAGTTTTTGATTATTGATTTATTTTGCACTATCATGGTTTTTTAGTTGATCGGAAAATTTTGTAACTTGAGATTTACATTAACAATGTATTTGGCTATAATGTATTAAAATTTCATTAACCTTGTACAAATACATTGCAAGCCATATATTTTTAAACTGAACGTTTCCTTCCGAAGACGCCTAAAATCGCAAAATCTGTACTACAATAAGAAAGAAATATATAAATTTGACTGTAAGACCAAAGTGCTGCATATAGCCTTACGCAGAATAAAACAAGGAAAATATTGGTGTATCACATTTTGCAATACGTTTATCGGTTCGCTCGTAATTAAAGCGTAAATTCGAGTGTCCATAATAAAAAATCCTATAGTAAGAGGAGTCGTCAGGAACCTCATGTGATCAGTTTAAACAAATAAAAATAAAATAAAAACAAATGATGTATACATAACATAATTATGTAATATACATACCGATATTACTACGAAGAACAATATCCAGTATAAGCGAACTCCGATGCAGAGGTGCTGAGTCAAGCAGGTCGAGCCGCAAGCTGTATTACTGCGTGAGCTAAGACCGCAGAGACCAGAGTGACACCTGAGTTGCTTTGCTCAACGCTCTAGCTAGAGTCGAGAACTGTGGGGTGAGCGTTGAGCGGGCGAGTTCCGAGGGTGGGGAGAGCGGTGAACGGCCACCAGTCACCCGCTCTGAGACAAATCGTCCGTTCTCTTGCGAGCAGGTTGTTGCAAGTAGTTCTAATGTTCTCCGCTAGGAGCCTCTCTGTCCTGTTGTTCGCATCAACTGCCCAGAGGGCAGGACGTGCAACTGAAACAATCGGCGACGGAGTGCGATGCTAAGTTAAGGTGCGCCAGACACTGCACGCGGCAGAGGAAGCACAGAGATGGCACGGCATATGTGAAACACAAAAACCAATTGGGCACTGCACAATGCAGGCAGCCAAGGCAGAAGCAGGGCAGAGGCCGGCGCTGGCTGTGTTGTGTGGCGTGCACTGTGCTCTGACCAGCGGAGGCCCCGCTGATCTGCTCCAACTCTCTCTCTCTCTCTCTCTCTCTCTCTCTCTCTGCTGTGGGAAACGTTTGGAGCTACCGTTCTTTTTTTCTGAATCACTGATTGTTCACTACTTTGAAAGATTCAACTCTATGAATCAGTTCAGGAGCGGATCCCCCATCTCTATAATCACATCCAGCTGCCCAACACTACAATGGCAGACAACAATGCAAACTAGTCACAGACTGCACACAGCACAGCCAGTGATTTTCATACAGAGCGCTACGTGGCGTTACCAATAAGAAAACCTAAACAGCCTACTTACAAGTTTTCTTCTGAGGAAACTGTCTTTGCTATTTTAATCGCTGTTATTGCTTTGTAATTATTTGTTGCAGAGCTGAAGGATGCTATTCTCTACCTTAAGAAAAAGTTCTAATTACTAGGGCTAATTGTTTCTGAAAGCCTGTTGTTGTTTCCAAGCCTGTGAGACCCGAAAATGAAATGCATCGTGACTTTAAATCTTTAAAACACATAGTCATGCGTTTTTGGGAACAGGTGTGACGCACCTGTACAGATTTTATATAGACTGTGTGGTCCGAGGCTGAAAATGTGCACTAGGTGTATAGCAAGCCTTTCCTATCTTAATATGGTGGACCATGTGCATCAGATTGGGACTAGGTTACCAACGGCGATTTATCGAAGAAATCCAACCCCTAACATGTGTGCAGAGTTTGCTGGACCCCCACTGTTTGGTTCACCAAACATACATTGACTTGTCTTTTCC
Source organism: Schistocerca cancellata (assembly GCF_023864275.1). Classification (NCBI taxonomy): domain Eukaryota; kingdom Metazoa; phylum Arthropoda; class Insecta; order Orthoptera; family Acrididae; genus Schistocerca; species Schistocerca cancellata. The sequence goes on from NC_064629.1 coordinate 373,514,957, forward strand.
ATTCAACATTACAGCATGAGCTACGAGGCCATCCCTGCGACTCGGGATAGCCTTGAGATCTTACAGATTAGTGGGTTAATGGATTAAGTTTCAAAGCATGGATGCAGCACCACATCTTGGCATTTTTAACTTAATTTTTAATTGCTGGACAGTACTATGTAAAAACTTTAACGAAAGACGATTCTGTTGTCCAGACTTTGCTTGACGATTGCTTTCCGATGTAAGCATAGTTGCATTATCTTCTGAGGATGGTAAATTAATTTGTCAAAACTAGTCAAGAAGTTAATTTAATCAAAATTTGTGCAGCTGATACCGATTATTTCTATTCTTAAAATGTGCTTCGCAGCTGTTGATTGACAGCCACTAATAAGATTTTATTTATATTTAAACTGAGGGATCGAAACAGAGCGATTTTCCTGGACTCTCACTTGTATTTACCGAGTGTATCCTCGGACAGCTCTCCCGGAGTAGTTTTCTGTACAGTATGCAAAACTGTTTGCTGTGCTAAGGGCACTGGAGCAGGTTAGACGCCATTGTGACAAGAAATTCCTCTGCCGTTCCACTTCCCGCCACTTCCTGCCTGCCACTGGACCTATTTATCAAGCGGACAGGGTGGTTCAAGGTAGCCAGGATGCTCTCCTTGTTTCGCAAAGGCAGGATACTAAGATAATTTTCTGCTGGGTATCTTCAGGCCACCACGAGCAGAAGTAGCCCTTACTTGACTCGGAGTGGGCCATTGTCTCCTGACACAAAGCTTTCTCCTACGGTGGGCGGATCCACCAGTTTGTGAAACCTGTGGAAAATGGGTGGTCATAAACTAAATTTTAATTACGTTCGTTTTATTTTTCACCTGAAGGCTGGCGTGTGTCTTCCACAGGACCTATTTATTATTTTAAATAACAATGAGGGGAATGGGTATCCAATATAATTTTTTTTGCTTTGTCTGTCTAACTTGAAAAAATATCAGTTGGGAAACTGTAATGTGTTGGAGAATCATAGATCCCCACTGTTGACTACTGGTCACCTAGCCGTAGTAATATTGTCCGTTTTCAACTGTAGTTACCTTGCCATAATGGAATTTATACACCTTTACTTTGATTTATTTTAATCTGTATTCGTTTTATTGTTTTCTTTTATAACGTGAAGGGTCAGTTTTGCTTTGAACTCTTATTTGTTGTGTTAATTTAATGTTTGTGTTTGCATTTAGAATTTACTGCTGTTTTAATCGATTTTAAGCACACTGGACTCTACTTATTTTATGTAAAAGCACTGTTTACGCGGCTGTTTAGCGCCCTGTAACCTTAACCGTAATCATCATCGGCATTAGTGAGCTGTAACGCTCTGGCTGCGACTCGCCTGCTCAAGAGTGGGGAGGTGGATGAGTGGGGGGGGGTGGGGGGGGGGGGAGGGGAACCGCTCGTGGCCGGCCTCCGGTCACTCTGCTCGGTCGCGTACTCGCTCCATGTGGGATGTCCGGACGCCTGATTTGCTAATAACCCAGCGGGACTTTCTTTGCCGACGACTCTCTTTCTCTGTCTCCTCCTCTCTCTCTTTTGTAACACAAATGTAACGTTCACAATAACGCTTACGGAACACAGTTACCATCACACACCATTTGTAAAACAATTTGATATTTCAATAGAATTACAAAAAAAGATAGGACTGCTTCACAAACAGAAGTTCTATTCTGCCAATCATTAATAGGAAACTAGGTACACATTAATTACCCGTGAAATCTAGAAGGCGACTGTCGTTGTGATGAAAACAAACAAGCAACATTATACATTTACAAAGTAAGTTCTCAGACTTCTCGCTTGTTTGCAAGAGAAGAAAATTGATAGTTACTGGTGATCAGCAGATCGCTGGCGCGTTCTGGATTTAATTGGCCTCCGCGATTAGTAAATAATGTTAGATTTACTAAAGGACCGTTCACTAGGGGCGTTTGTTACTGGAATACATAAAGTACTTCTGGCAACTGCAGTCAGGCCTGGCAGATCCTTTCCATGTCTGCTCCACAACTTAAAGATGACATCATTATCGCCGAGGTGTATTAAAATATGAGCGTCTACTGCTTCTGCTGCGACGGATTTGTTATTCTTTCAGTCCTCGAGATGATCTCTCTTTCTAGGTGGCAATGAAATCAAGGATCTTTGTTAGTAAACAAAAAAGTGGGAAGAAATGCAAAACTGATGTGGAAATCATGTAGTCGTACCTGGAAAATACGTGTTTCACTTTCCCGAATTATAATGCAAGGGCATGCAGGACAGTAACGCCTCCGACTTTTTATGTGAAATTCTTAAAGATCTTTAAATGAAACAAATGTTATTAACAGTGTACAGCTTCATTTTTCATGTTTCCATATTAATTTCTCAACATAGTCAACCTGGTGACAAATACATTTGTCCCAAGGAAAGACCAGTTTGTTGATATCGTCACTGAAAAATATTTGACATCGTTGACGGAGCCACAACCGTACCTGTGCTTGCACCGCTTTATAACCATCAAAGTGAAGTCATCAAAGGTGTTCAAGTTTCAGAAACAGATGAAAATCGGATGGTCCCAAGTCGGCACTGTATGGATTGAACCGAGACCGTCGGATTGTTGTAGAAGTCGCAGCGCTCGTGTGTGGGCTGGCATTGTAATGCTGAAGGAGAGGATGCTCATTGTGTGGACGAAATCTTTCTGCAGTTAGAAACTGGACTACAGCACGTCGTTTCTTACGCACTGATGTAGTTACATTAACACCGCCATCTTACACGCTTCAATTTGGAGCCCTTTAGCGGCAGAAGGTTGCAACCTGCGTCCGCGATGCGGGAAAGTAGACCGAATAATATGCGTCACCTACAATTAGAGTTGCGCTCTACCAAAAATACTGTCAGGTATTGGTACAGTACATAAATGACGTAGTAAACAGTAGGATTACTGGTAGTACTGGTAGCACTGGCAGAGAACGAAACATTAATGAACTTTTCTTTGTTTGTTTGTTTGGCGCATACTTAGAAATTCGCATCGTTGAGTGCTTGTCCACTGTGTGTTTGACATCCTGACAGAATATGAATTGCATTTTGTAAGTAAGAGAAATTATTTGATCAAGTAACTTCTGAGCTTTAATGTAACCAAAATGATTACTTTTGGTGCAAATATAGTTTACATACACAAACGAATAAATCTATGCAACTGTTGTCGTTTTGTACGCCGTGGGACGTTCTTCATCATGATCAAAGGCAAGAGTTTCCTATTGATACTGTTATTGTTATTATAATTTATTGGACAAAATTGCGTGATAAATCTCCACTGCCTTCTGTTTAGTTTTACTAAAACAGCCGCCTGTTTCCCGTTACAAATCAAAGTGTCCGAATAAAATCTCAAATAAATATTGACAGTTTCAATTTTACTATAAACACTGTTTATTTTTAAGTAACAGGCAGGAGGAAAACTACGTAGAGCAAGAATGCTCCATATATTACGTGGCCCTTCTTAACTCCTCACTCATTTTCTCAACGGTTCACCACTTCCAGGTTCTAGGGGAGTCTATATGACGCTGGTCGCATACGCAAAGAAAGCGATCGCAATTGGGTAGCACCCAATACGTATGCAATACACCTAACGTGCAGGTAGCGCGGTTTCGATCGTAACTGATTAAGGCTACTAGGAAAACCACCATAGTCTATGCTTATTTATGACAGTCTACTGTAGCTTACGCCAGTTTTACAACTCCACCTGCAATACCTCAACCAATATTGAATACAGAATAAAAAGTTCGGAGACATTACTTTTCAGCCAGCCGCTGTGACCGACTGGTTCTACGCGCTTTAGTCTGGAACCGCGTGACCGCTACGGTCGCAGGTTCGAATCCTGCCTCGGGCATGGATGTGTGTGATGTCGTTAGGTTAGTTAGGATTAAGTAGTTCTAAGTTCTAGGGGACTGATGACTGCAGATGTTAAGCCCCATTGTGCTCAGAGTCATTTGAACCATTACTTTTCAGAATGCCCTTGTACTTCCGTTTGACTATGTGACACTACTCAGTAGCTATACAAAAATGATTACACAAATTATTGCATGTTGTACCAGCACAACTTGCAGACATTTGTCGCATACTGTTAAAATATTTTATTCCTTCACTTACGCCAAGCATACCGAGATCACATAAGGATGGCTCGAAGGATGTAACAATTTTGTGGTTGGAAGTAATTATAACATTCTCACACAGAAAAGTTAGGAGTCGGTTTATAATTCCTTGAACTCCTTTTCAAAAAAATATGTATCTCCTAGTACACACCACTAACACTATTTCACTGGAAATATTTCCTTACCTACTATCATACTGAAACAATACTTGTAACTCTACTAACTAAACTCACCTCACTGTCATTGTCAGCGACACTGCAGATTTGTTTATGTTTGTGAAATCTAAGTACTAACTAACTTCATTGGAAGTTTTTTTTTCGTCTTCTGTTTCACCTATGACCTCTTTAAATGGTTTAAGGAAATCCACAATTCTCACTTCAAGCTCATTACAATATCCATGTAAGCTGTAAGGGGAATTATTTTTCACCACTAAAGCAGTAACTTTGTTATACTGAGTGTGTAAGGACTCTAGTATAGTGTACAAGTCGTTCCACCGTGTGCTCTCTTCTTGTTTCAAGGATGAGCAGAGGCCACTTTTCATCACATGCCGTACAATGCGTTTTGCGGTAATTAATATTGCTGCGACGTTCAGGGCATGATTTAGGAAGAACGTATCTTTATTGAAAGTGCGGATAAATTCTGTGTTTATACAACGAACAGCAAAAGAAAGTTTTTTGTGGTTTCCGAAGGCTTTCATTTTATATGCACCGTCGCGAGAAACAAAAATAAAGTTATGCAACATGTCAGCCGAAATGTTCCAATCAGTCGGTGTTTCTTCTGTTTCCTTCGAAATATTTAATTCTGTCTTCTTAACGTCCGAGAATTTAGTTGTAAATAAAATATTATTCACAAGAGACTAATATTTCTTTATGTAATATACTGTAAATAGAGTACCCGGCTCTGCGAATCAGTCAATGTATCAACTGTCACAGCACATGTTTTATTTACAACTTCACCAATAACAGGAGGCATTACTTTGTTTCGAACTGCATCAGCCTGTTCTTCGATACGTCTACTTATCGAAGAGGAACGTGCCATGTATCAATCGCTGCCGTCTCTTTAATTTGCACCTAGATCTATTCATTCCTGGCTTAGTACTCTGAAATGTTCCCCGGCAACAGAATTACAAGGTGTCATTTTTTTAGTACACATTGCAACACAATTTGCTATTATGCTATTTTTTATTACTAGTGGTATTCGTGAAGGAGCTGTGCCAGTGTGGGATTTCTTATAACTGTGATTCTTTAGATGTCTGCTTCCCGACTGGAAACACATTAATATAGAGCAGTTCATGCACGATACGTATCCAGTAGACTTGCTGTTTTCGTCAGCAACCGACTGAATTTTATTCCATATATCGCTTTTTAGACTTCCACTGTGCTTTCAAGATGATACCTCACAACAAGGCCTGGGATAACTTTAAGGAAAAATACGTGGTAAGTGGACCCACATATTTCGTCATTTGTTGTTTCATGGAATGTAATTCATTGCTTAACAGAAACTATTATGATTGCAAATTAAAAACCTTGTTAAAAGAATAACAATGTTCACAATAATTTAAAGAACTTGAACAGGATCAATTCATTAATAACAAACTTTAACAATGTATATAATTAAGAACAAGGCTTCAAACCAGGAATATACAGTCCCCAAATACACGTAAGAAGTCACACCATCTAGGTTTGGCTGCAAGCTGGTTCAACAAACTGAGCTTTACCGGTAAAATGATTTACAAATGATCTGCCATTAAATGTACTAACCATCCCCATGCATGAATAACACCTTAAACAATTAGTCAAAGCCCACCCGAAATACAGAAAGGATAACAAGCTACGCCACTGAATGAATGTGGCTGTTGAAAAGTCCTTAACAGTCTATAAGCCTTACGAAATACGTTAAGCAATAAAGTACACAATTCCGCAAAGTACAAGAAAAGCTGGGAGAACATGCAACTTAAACGTGCCTCCCAACTGCTATATACCAGTAGAAACATTAGCAATGATCCTTAAATAAATATAGAATCCCCAAAGATACAAGATAAGCTGGGAATGCACGGTGACTCCCAACTGGTACTCACCAGCAGAAACATTAACAATGACCTTTAAATAAATATGTAGTCCACCTAAATACAAGAAACGGTGGCAAATTACAGGAGACAACTATCACAGGGAACAGGCAACAAGCAGGCGAGTTTTACAATGAATGGAGCTATCTAACAACTATGGATAGAAAGGAAAAACTCAACAGTTCATACTCATCAAAAAAGTACCTTAAAACTTAACGCACTCCAGAACTAACAATAAGGGTGCAAGAATTAAACAAGTAGTGAACGAGCAAGTATAGTAACATGGAACTTCGAACTTGCAGAACGCGCTTCAAAGTTTATGTGCTTGCTGAATTCACAATGTCGAATAGATCAAGAGTTCCGGAATTAATCGGTGACATTCCACCGTGGCACGTATAAAACGATCAAATCTACTTAACTTGAGTCAACGCGAGGCAGCTGGTAGAGGCTCCATAATGCGGGCCAACTTAGAGGTCATGCGACGACGAAGTGTCGCCGCAACAAAAAGAAAACGCGTCTCTGCTCCAGGCCCAGGAAACAGGAACGCGATGTCCGCTGCCAAAACTACCCTGCTACGCACTTCAGAAGGGAAAGTGACCTGGCCAAATAAGGCTAAAAACGAGAATGTCTGGGATGTAGGCTACTTTAACATATTCCGGAAGTGACTACACTTACAAGTTGGAAGCTTAAGACTACCAAAATTACTTAAAAATTAAAAAGGTGAAATATCAGCGCCAGCAAATCCAATCACTAGGGTATACTCACTTATAAAAAGTGCCTTACAATTTTAATTTCATCAATTTACCACAGAGAATGCTCATACACTTGCACGGAATATGGCTCGAAACAAGAAACTATTATCAGTTACGATGACCGATGACCATTCTCGCGGAGGCGCGTTAATATGACAGGTCTAAGTCCACATTAACACAGGCATGACCTTACAGTAGGAAGTATCAATAAAAAACAACACTTAACTCCACTCAGGAGTGAAGGAGCCGTGACTTCCAGGACTCCGAGCAGGGGTGTTATTGCCTCCAATCCGTACAGGCGGTCTTATAGGTTCCGTAAAATTGAAGCTTGCAGAGGTGGCCGGGAACTTGCCGACCAGGTTGTACGCAGCGTCCATTGCTCTTCCCGCACCTCGCCGCTAGCAATCCTTAATCTAGTCGGCAAGGCTTGCTTTCGACTGATTTAACCACTCGCGGCTACTGGAGGCCCATACCGGATAGCAGGAGTCCCCCATAACCAACAACTTGCCAGCCACGAGCCCTCCAGCTAACTGCCCGTACCAGGGCCCGTCAAAAACCAACACCACACGCCTCGACCAAAGACTATTGCTTCCGACGTATGATCAGGATCGATATCGTCATCCCAAGTAGTTAGTGGTGACAGCGGACTGCCACGCCCGCCAAAATTAAAGCCACCACGTTTAACCTCTCCCTTAAATCATTTATTCCCCCCTCCCCGAGAAAAGGTTGACAGATCAACTAAGTGGCTTAACCTGACTAATGTGGGCTCTCAAAGACTTACTAGTGGCTAAATCCTTGACCAGAAAATTAACTGGCCCCAGAACCTTTACAATGGACACGGACTGATAAAGTTGGGGGAGGGGTGAACTTACCAAGTATTACGCCACCCTGGGATCGCCCGTCGTAGTTTCTAACAAAGATCTTATCCCCCACCTGGCCCAGAAAGGGACTTCAGCCTGGTTATAGCGCTTCGCCTGTCGACAGTGGGCCGATTCGTTATTGTTCCTAGCCCGTTGCCCATTTTCCTTAAGGGTATCAGGAGTGACAGGTGCGCGCAGAAGATCATTAATATTCCACAAGTTAGATAGTAGAGAATTGAGGGGATACGACGATATAAGGGCGGTAGGAGCAGCTTTCGATGCTTCGTGTTGAGCAGAATTGAACGCAAAGTTGAGACAAGGGAGTAGTATCCCATTTACTCGGAGACTTATCATAGTATACAGTCAAGGCCGACTTAAGATTACGGTTCACTCTTTCAGCAAAGGATGCCTGAGGATAATATGGCGTGGTAGTGATGTGCTTAATAGCATTGCGAAAACAGAACTGTTTAAATTGCTTAGAAAAAAACGCCGGAACGTTATCGCTCACCAGAGCCTTGGGAAGGCCAAACCAGGAGATGATGTCGGTCATGTGTCCTGCAGTAATAGTGACAGTAACCCCTCGGCTACGAACGAGCCAAACCAGTAGCGAAAACACGTCAGCGACAACAAGGATATAACGGTTTCCCTTCTTAGTTCGGGGAATGAGTTCCACAAAATCAATAATGATTTTCATCCATAGGGTACTGTTCTCGCTCGGATTGTGATCTTCCCCTCGGAGTGTTGTTATTGTGTTTGCCCTTCTGTAAGAGTCGCACTCACCAACCAAACGCCGGATAGCCCTGTACAATGACGGCTAAGTGAGATGACCTCGTATCTTCGCCAAGGTCTTGTACAGGCCTAGATGCCCACCCACCAACGAACGGTGGAAGTAATGAAAGATGGAGGGGACTAACTGAAGAGGCAAGCAAATCCTGAATTCTCTGGGCTGACCCAGTTGTTTACACAATATACCAATCTTTAGTGAAAGCCTTGACACCTCCTTCCCGGACAAGCGCCTCCTAATCGGTCACCACGATGGATCCTGGTCTCATTTAATTTTAAGATCGGCCAAAAATTGGGGCACAGCCAAACAAGATTACTAGAGCCATGGGATCACTGTCCCTCAGTGGTATCTTCCTGCTCAAACATGCGGCTGAGTGCATCGGCTACCTGGTTGTGGGAACCTTTAATGTGGCGCACTTTAAAATGAAACACCGAAATCTGGACCGCTCGCGATTCTGCCGGATTTCGTGGTTCTGGCCAGGACCCCGAAATCTGGACCGCTCGTGATTCTGCCGGATTTCGTGGTTCTGGCCAGGACCCAACTTAACGCCAAATTATCGGTCCTTAAATCCAACGCCCCATGTTCCACATAAAAATGGAATTCTCATAGGACGAACAGAGCGGCCAGTGCTTTACATTCATACACGGAATTCAACTTGGGACCGGAAAGTCTCCTTCACTCAAAAGATAAAGGGTATCTTCGACCTCCATCCTACTGGAGGAGAACCGCAGAAATCTCATCGTTGGACGCGTCAGTCTGTACAATAAATCTCTTGATGAAGTCCGGCACAGGCAACACCGGGGTTTCGTGATGGCGCTCTTAATAGCTTCAAAGGTACAGTGCTGGCTTTCCCCCCATACTAAATTTTCTCCCTTCCTGAGCAGATTATTAAGAGGGGAGCAAGATGAGCAAAATTGGGGAAGAATCTGTGAAAACAGTTGGCATTTCCAATGAACCTAGCTACCCCCTTTCTAATTATAGATTTTGGGGTACCTCTTCAAGTCGTTCGTTCGCTCTTGGTCAATACTAATGCAATCCCAGAAACCAGATGACCCAGAAATGAAACCTTACGCCTGGCGAGAGTAATCTGAGACGACTTGATGGCTAATCCGGCATCGCGAGGCTACGACAACACCTGTCTGAGATGGGAAAGATGTTCCTCAAACGAATTTCAAATCCCCAAGATATGATCCAACAAATGAGAGAGAACAGCGGCTGCAGTGGTCAACCCAAATGGCGCCCTACTGAATTCGTACAGACTCCAGTCGGTGCAAAAGGCCGTTACATGCTTAGGATTTTTGATGAGAGGGATTTGATAATGGGCTTGATTCAAGTCAAGCACAGTGAACCACTTAGCCAGAGAGAACCACGTGAAACAGTTGTGAAGAATGGGCAAGATGACTGACTCCAAAACAACCTTTTTATTCAGCAGCCGTCCGAGGTGGCCGAGCGGTTCTAGGCGCTTCAGGCTGGAACTGCGCGACCGCTACGGTGGCAGGTTCGAATCCTGCCTCGGGCATGGATGTGTGTGATGTCCTTAGGTTAGTTAGGTTTAAGTAGTTCTAAGTTCTAGGGGACTGATGACCTCAGATGTTAAGTCCCGTAGTGCTTAGAACCATCGGAACCATCTTTATTCAGCAGCTTGTAATCCACGACCGGCCTATAGTCCGGACCCTGAACCTCGGGGACAAGAAAAATCGGCGAGGCATAAGGAGAAGTAGAAGGCCTGATTACCCCGTCTTGCAACATATTAGCCAGCTTATGCCTGAAGATGTTCATTTTAGGGGGAGAAAGACGATAAGGAGACTACCGAACAGGAACATCGTCGATCAGACGTATATCATATTGGATCACAATGGTCACTCCTAGCTTATTAGAAAAACGTCAGGAAACTCCCCAAGAGATCCTAGAAATGCGTGGCCTGCTCCGATTGAAGATGAGCCACGTCAGATTCCCTGGTCTCTCAACTTATAGAATTTTATCACGCTCGGACGACGACAGGAACAGAGGCCTATCTTCTCACCCTGCGAAAATTTAAAGAAGAAGGTACGACTAGCAAAATCAAGGACCAACCCGATTCTTTGAATAAAATCACAGCCGAGCAACGAATTAATTGCTAGGTGCTTTACAATGAGGAGAGTAACCGGCCAGGAGAAACTGCAAATGGACAAGACCCCGCGCACCTCCCAAGAGGTAACTGTTTCCTATTGGCCACACGAAATCTCTGAGGGCAGGGGCGCACGGGAGATAATTTACACAACTCGCCGAACTCCAAATAGCACTTATAGTCCAGTAACGAGACAGAACTACCGGAGTCCAATAACGCGCACAGAGATTCCTGTCCGCCACGGGTACAAACATAAGGAGGCACGATCTTGTCGCAGGATAAATATGTGCACACCTAGGTGCTGACCTTCTCCGACACGTTTGAAACCTGCCTCCTCGCCCCCTGCCCCCCCCCCCCCCCCGCACCCTCTCCCCCCACGTCGCCAGCTGTTAGGCCACGGGACACTCACAACTCTTGCGTACAAGATGGTCGTGCGCACCACAAGGAAAACAACGCCTACTCACATGTGAATCAAATTTGAGAGAGGGTTTGTTCAAAAAATGGTTCAAATGGCTCTGAACACTATGCGACTTAACTTCTGAGGTCATCAGTCGCCTGGAACTTAGAACTAATTAAACCTAACTAACCTAAAGACATCACACACATCCATGCCCGAGGCAGGATTCGAACCTGCGACCGTAGCGGTCGCGCGGTTCCAGACTGAGAGTGGGTTTGTCACAGCTGGGAACTGAAGGCCGCGGTGCAGAACCTACATCTACCCAACGCTGCTTATCAACAAAAGTAAAGGGCTTAATAGAATCTGCTAGTTCTTACAGTGCATCAAAGTTGGTCGGACGGCGAGCTAACACCATACATGAGCAATCCTCGAGTCGCATGCTATGCCCTCTAAGATGTTAGAATTGCTATCAGATTCTGTGACGGTCATACTAAGGGCTAGCACAGCCGTGCGAATTCACTTCCACGCATTGGCTCAACGCCTCCGACGATGCCTGAACTCGCCAATAATACTTCTGCTCGAGCTCATTGCGTATATGGGCCAACAACCTTATGTCTATAATAAGAGTTCTGAACAACCCTACAGAATCCTGATGTTTCAAGGTTTCCCAAACTAAGGTACCCAATGTCCCTTTAGATAAAGGATAATGCAAGGAGAGGATCACGTGGTGCGGTATGCCTAAGGCATCTACATGAAGCTGACAAGGCTTTCTCCGACCGATGTAACAACTCGCGGCTTCTCGAGGCCAGTGCCCGACAGCAGGAGTCCCCAAAAACCAACAACCTGCCAGCCCTGAGCCCGACACTCACAACACATGCCTCGACCAAAGACCCTAGGCCGCGACGTACGATCACGATTGATGTCGGCAGCCCAAGTAGTTAGTGGAGCCAGCGGAGTGCCATTCTTATCAAAATTGAAGCTACCACGGCTCACAAAATAAAAATATAATAGGGAGTCCGTAAAGAATGTTGCACAGTTAGCTATGAGTAGTTGTGAGTTACCGCCTAGTATCAGTTACTGACTGATGGGAGAGCACCCGATCATCCATCAGCACTGCCAGGTAGCGAGCCGAAAGTGGTGCGGATATTTAAGAGGTTGACTACTTCTGCAGCTGAATTCGCACGATGTGCTCGGATAGCTCAGCCTTTGAGAGCGGCCGGCCGTTGTGGCCGAGTGGTTCTAGGCGCTTCAGTCTGGAACCGCGCGACCGCTACGGTCACAGATTCGGATCCTACCTCGGGCATGGATGTGTGTGATACCCTTAGGTTAGTTAGGTTTAAGTAGTTCTAAGTTCGAGGGGACTGATGACCTCAGATGTCAAGTCCCGTAGTGCTCAGAACCATTTGAACCATTGAGAGCGGATTAGGGATAGTAGCCTTCGGCCGCCCCGCTAGCACGTTCAGCGATCTTCGACGTGCAAACTGCAAAATATTGACTATAAAATGTATCTACATATTCCCGACGACGGCCTACATTAAAGCTAAGTACCGAAAACTCTTTGCATTGACGAGACGTACATTCGTACATTCGAACTCATCAGTACGACAAAAAGTAATGAAACTATACTCTATCTCGTCATTTCCGAAATTCCAGAAAAACACTTAAAGGGATCCGTAGGAGACAATTGGAGCTGTGATTGGGAGAAGTCAAGTATTTCTATCATATACTGTTTAACTAACACAGAATCACTTAATTAAGTCAGAGAAAATGTATAAAGTGATCCATACGTGTTATAAAATCAAAACTGTTACGTCCTATGGCTAACCTTTATCATCACATATTCAAATGGCAGCTCTAACTTAGTATTTTTGATGGAAGAGAGCCTTAATTAATTGACGAGTAATAAAATGGAACTTTATTTGTTACTACTTACAGGGTGTTTCAAAAATGACCGGTATATTTGAAACGGCAATAAAAACTAAACGAGCAGCGATAGAAATACACCGTTTGTTGCAATATGCTCGGGACAACAGTACATTTTCAGGCAGACAAACTTTCGAAATTACAGTAGTTACAATTGTCAACAACAGATGGCGCTGCGGTCTGGGAAACTCTATAGTACGATATTTTCCACATATCCACCATGCGTAGCAATAATATGGCGTAGTCTCTGAATGAAATTACCCGAAACCTTTGACAACGTGTCTGGCGGAATGGCTTCACATGCAGATGAGACGTACTGCTTCAGCTGTTCAATTGTTTCTGGATTCTGGCGGTACACCTGGTCTTTCAATTGTCCCCACAGAAAGAAGTCACAGTGGTTCATGTCTGGCGAATAGGGAGGCCAATCCACGCCGCCTCCTGTATGTTTCGGATAGCCCAAAGCAATCACACGATCATCGAAATATTCATTCAGGAAATTAAAGACGTCGGCCGTGCGATGTGGCCGGGCACCATCATGCATAAACCACGAGGTGTTCGCAGTGTCGTCTAAGGCAGTTTGTACCGCCACAAATTCACGAAGAATGTCCAGATAGCGTGATGCAGTAATCGTTTCGGATCTGAAAAATGGGCCAATGATTCCTTTGGAAGAAATGGCGGCCCAGACCAGTACTTTTTGAGGATGCAGGGACGATGGGACTGCAACATGGGGCTTTTCAGTTCCCCATATGCGTCAGTTCTGTTTATTGACGAAGCCGTCCAGGTAAAAATACGCTTCGTCAGTAAACGAAATGCTGCCCACATGCATATCGCCGTCATCAATCCTGTGCACTATATCGTTAGCGAATGTCTCTCGTGCAGCAATGGTAGCGGCGCTGAGGGGTTGCCGCGTTTGAATTTTGTATGGATAGAGGTGTAAACTCTGGCGCATGAGACGATACGTGGACGTTGGCGTCATTTGGACCGCAGCTGCAACACGGCGAACGGAAACCCGAGGCCGCTGTTGGATCACCTGCTGCACTAGCTGCGCGTTGCCCTCTGTGGTTGCCGTACGCGGTCGGCCTACCTTTCCAGCACGTTCATCCGTCACGTTCCCAGTCCGTTGAAATTTTTCAAACAGATCCTTTATTGTATCGCTTTTCGGTCCTTTGGTTACATTAAACCTCCGCTGAAAACTTCGTCTTGTTACAACAACACTGTGTTCTAGGCGGTGGAATTCCAACACCAGAAAAATCCTCTGTTCTAAGGAATAAACCATGTTGTCTACAGCACACTTGCACGTTGTGAACAGCACACGCTTACAGCAGAAAGACGACGTACAGAATGGCGCACCCACAGACTGCGTTGTCTTCTATATCTTTCACATCACTTGCAGCGCCATCTGTTGTTGAAAATTGTAACTACTGTAATTTCGAAAGTTTGTCCGCCTGAAAATGTACTGTTGTCCCAAGCATATTGCAACAAACGGTGTATTTCTATCGCTGCTCGTTTAGTTTTTATTGCCGTTTCAAATATACCGGTAATTTTTGAAACACCCTGTAGAATAAAAGTGGTGGGATGAACAGCTGTGTCTCAAAGTGACACACAAGCTGTAATAATTCTGTTTAACTTGTTGATGGTAATTTGTTTGTTTCGCGAAGTCATGAAACTTAATTTTTCTCACTCTCTCTTAAGTATTGTGTATTGTATGTTCATTTAAAAACCCATTCAGATAGCCATGGTTGTTAAAGCAGCTCTTCCGGCCACATTAGATGTGGCTTTTATGCTTTTCCTACATTCCACCAGCTAAATACCGTGCTGGTACCTACGTCAAGCCTCATTTACACTACCCTTTCATATGGGTAAGACAACACGCAGTCAGAGGTGGAGTGCACATATTCCGTTCTGGAGGGGGGTGGGGGGGGGGAGCGACAGGAAGGACATCAGGCAACCCCAACCCCTTAAATTAACCATGTCAGATCCGATAACAGCCATGTCCGCCCTGCGTCGATGCTGGACAAAGGCACAAGAAAAATAATAATGTTCACTTGACAGGTCGTAGAGTGAGCAGCGCCAACAGACACAACTGTTGAGATGTATTATACGTGTGTCAAGTATTAAGTTTAAAAATTTTCCAAAAAATATGTATATGTGTAACAACCGAGAGATTTCGCAAGCTATAAATGGCATGAAACCCGTGGGAGGTCAGCGCGAGTGGTCATCAGTCATTCTCAATAGGAGCGGTACGCGATATTCGGTTTATGAGACACTTTAAGTGTAATGTGTAAAGAAGTCACACAGTTTAAAATGATAGAGTTATTTTAGCGTGTTTCACACCTTGCCGAATTCTCAAGTGAATTATGTGACAGAAAATATTTGAGTGGTACTGTATGGGCCTTAGACGCATTTAGATCCAGTTTAGCTATCTGAATTATTTTCCGGCGTCTGTTTTGTAGGTGACAAATATTGTCGCATGTGTTCCGCCCTCTAACTTTAGACGACTGTTAGGCAGTTTTACAGTCGATGGGAACTGTAATATATTCGATCGTTTTTAAAGTGAGCCTGCAAGACATGCACTTTTATTAGTTTATTTTTGCTGCGTTAAGGTGCAACTGAAGCTTTCATTTCCACACGTATTGTGTGAACGGAGGTTGGAAGACCTGTATGTGTTCTATAACGCTAGCCTTTACTGTACGCTGATTCAATACCTGGAGTTTGTAGCACGATTTTGTGGTGGTCAACTTTCGCGGATATCTATTGTTTACTGAATAAATAGCACACGTTATTCGTTTTAGAATATCTTTTCATTATATGAAACTTTTCGCACTTGTTATTAAAAACAGTTATTAAATTCCGTAAAAAGTCTTTCAGTAGCTGTCCAGTAGTAAATAACGGGGCAGGGCTTAGTGTAAGAGTGTGGGATTTGCCACTCTGACATGAATACGAGCCACGATTATTGCAACAAGTTCACACGCATGCCTGATTCATTGTTTTGGCTGCTAGAGGAATTTGTTCTCAACGACTTCCTTTCTGTTTACCAAACCCGCTGGAAGTGTACATAGTCTGAACTGTACTTTAGAAAAATTTCTTGCTTATGTCTCTATCTCTCATTTGCAAGTGTATATGGCAATCAAACATTTATGCGGTAGTGTCCTTACACGTAAATGAAAATTAAAATACGCAATGTATATTTTGACTTGTTTGTTGTCCTCAGTTTCTAAACTATGCTGATTCAAAAGGGGTCAAAAGGAATGTTTGCAGCCATTCATCGACTTTATGTGACCAATCCTTCTTAGGATTTTCTTATAGATCTTATGCCAGCATCCACTGCCGGAATAGTTGTAGTTTACACCCATAATTGTTCTTTCTAGTGCACAACTTGCCATAAAGGTCTCTATATATATTATCCTATATTCTCTTTAGTGGAGAGGATAAAGCAGTCTGTATTTACTCAACATTTTACAACTGATACCATTAAGTAGTAGTGGTTATTTAGTTTATTTTATTACTTTACTTGGGTGTCTTACTTAGAAAACGATTTTAGATTTGAAACAAATGTTTTCAGTTTTTCGTTTCTGTACGATTTTAGTGGTTTTACATCAACTGCATCATAAAATATTACTCTCACAGCTCTTATGATGAGCTTTTTGTCTATAGTACCAATCGATTCAGTAGCAGTATCATGGTTGCTAATCCAAGTCTTTGGCCACGCCCTTCAAATAATCAGATGTGTTTGTAGCAAGAACGTCTAGGACACTTGCCTCTTGTTTGGATGTAGGACTAGTTACCAGATGGTGCATTGACTATTACCTTTTAAACATTAATAATGAAAGAAGAACTCTGAAATAACGACACTGGGATTTGTGTCTAGCTGATAACTTCTAAAAACGTGGAAGAGGCAGCCAGTCTCATAACACAGTAAAAACTTAAATGAATGAGACAGTTTTCCACTTTGCCTGTTGTTTATTTACTTTTATGTTTCAGAACTTTAAGGTGTTATCCAGCCATAGCAAGTTGTGAAAGAAAGGAAAAGTTCAAATAAATAACAACCAAAGTGGAAAAATTTTGTATTTACTCAATAAATTCATGGCTGAGATACACACAATGAAGAATGCTAAACATTCTGCCGTTTTTTAGACAGCAGGTCGGACATTTCATATAATCTCAAAAATGGTATCACTTTTGTCTAATTCGTAGTTAAAATAGAAGACACATCTGCAGCTAAATTAGCCGCCGCCCTTTTATCCGTATATAATGCACAATCAACTGATATGAGGCTGTGGGGCGGCGTACAGGGTAATTCACGGCTGCAGAGAGATGCAGCGGCAATCTGTAAAAAAAATATTTTCCCTTACCTGAGGCGTTACGTGTCTCCGTCGTCCCACTCACGTAGAATTTCGCTCACTCGGCAATTTGGTCGCTGTGCTTTGCTGAGCACGCAGGCCCGTTGCCTGTGGGTCAGCTCCGACGGCCTCGGGGACGCACGCTTCCCCAGCAACAAACTCTTCGATGACGGCCGCGCGCCGGCCTGCAGTCACAAGCGGCACTCGCACCACGCCGATCCGCTCCCCGTACAGCGGAAAGCTGATGCTGGTGGCTGGACGGGTGGATGTCCTCTGCCTCCTGGCAGGATTCGACCGTGCCGCTGGAATGCCCAGTCTGGCCCGCTGCTGGTTCGCTCCGAGTCGCTTGCGAACTCAGAGGGTGGAACCGTCGCCCTGCCACAGACTCGAACTGTGCTCCTCCGTCGGAAGCTTCAGGTGGACGACTGTGTAGCAAAGCCGCGTCGTCCAAGAGAGCTGTGACGCTAAAGACACTGGTATTACTTGACTACCCCTTACTTTTACTCGGTAGCGCGCGTATGATTTGCGATGGCGCCTCTTCAGGTTACGTACTGACACACATTACATTAGCGCCAGTGCGCTGGATTCGATAGCGGTTTGCGGCAAAAGTTACTCGCAGTCCCGCTGTGCACACCGTTTGGGCTACTCTTGCACCCATGTTGGCCCGACAGACTTCACTATTTCGCTTTGCACAAAGTTACTATCAACAAGCCCACGTCTGACTTACGCGTACCACTGCAATCCACTGCCACAAATTCACAGTGAAACTACATTATGCGGTAACGCCGCTGCGCATAGTACGGTGAAAATATTTAAATGTGTGTGAATTTCTAAGGGACCAGACTGCTGAGGTCATCAGTCCCTAGACTTACACACTACTTAAACTAACTTATGCTAAGAACAACTCACACACCCACGCCCGAGGTAGGACTCGGACCTTCGATGGGAGGGACCCATAATAGGTGAGGAACGGTTTCTGATGGCGGCGAATTTGGACATCGAGCTTCTCATACAGCATGAGTCTACATGCTTTGAGAGGAGACAGTATTGGTTACTCCTCGAAAAATTTGGATGTCAGCGTTGCACCGGAAGCGATACGATCGATTACTTTCAATCGAGAATGTTGGCATTACCAGAGACAGTCTCATAGCCGACGCCACGTGATGGGCAGTGGCTCCCTCTACACTGCCTATATAATCAGCGCTTCCTCGAGTTCTCTTTGCAGTTCGCCGCTTTACCTCGGAGGATGTCTCCAGCAGTCTGAGACGAAACGTCATGGGAGAGTTTTATACATCGACCACAGTCTATCAGCCCGGAAGTTTTAAGTGAAGTCAATACAGGCAGTGAAAGCTTACATTGTATGAGCAGTCATTAGGGGTTCATGAACCAGGCACCTGCTGCGGCGGCCCATACGCAGCAATGTTCGCTGCACGCTCGTTGAGGAGACATTGTTGGTAGCTTCCTGGTTCAGCCGAGCGGTCAATTGTTCAACAGTTGTACAATTATTCTCCTTTACACACCTCCACAGCCGTCGTTCAGCCCTGTCATCTATGGGCTGTGGTGCATAACAGTTGCCTCTAGCCGGTTTTCGAAAGCGTCATTTTGCCATGCACGGTATACTTTAACCACGGCGGCACACGAACCGTTTGCAAACTTAGCCGTTTCGAAATACTTCCAAAGACGTCCCGAAAGCTAGTGATCATGCCCTTTTGGATGTCAGATAAATCGTTCCTTTCCCGAATTATGCCAACGACTTCACTATTATCCGCATTCCCCGACACTGCTAGTGCTGCTACCAGCAGTCTGTTATTGCATGTTCTCGTCGAACTTTGGCGGTAGTCCTACTAATGTGGCTGGACCGAGTAACAATGTTGTTCACAGTGGAGTTGCAATTTCTCCAGTCTCTGTCCGATTTCATAGACACTAGCTGAACTCAAGACCTCTACCAATCAGTTAAGTGTTAGCACAACCCAACGCTTCACTCGAACCCCGGGAGTGTTTGTATGAATGAAGCTGTCTTCATTAAAGTCCCAAGATCACCTGTTGGTATACATGTCAGTTCACACTCAGCTCTGCTTAGATAGGCAAGCGTTACACAATTGGGGACTGGCAGGTGCAACAAAGGTTTCCCGCTAACGACTATTTCCTGCCAAACACCATCCAACCTGTCGGCGCGTAGCACACATTGAGGCTGAGGTGGTGATGAGTTATTGGTTTGGGTGCATTACAGCTGGTCTTTAGCACCTATATTACCTTCTTTTATATGACGAGTGTGCTTAAGAGTCGGAAAACTGTAAGTTTTCAAAAAGACATCGACTATAACAATACTTTAAACTCCCTACCTCCCCCCCCCCCCGAAACACACACACACACACACAAACACACACACACACACACACACACACAGTGCTAAGATTACCTTTTTCGTCAGTTCTAAAATTTGAAATTGTTGTTTCTGTTGTTGTTGATGTTACGGTCTTCAGTTTGCAGACTGGTTTGATGCAGCTCTCCTCTGCCCTGCGGAAGCCTCATCTCCGAATAAATACTGAAAATTACATCCCTCTGAATCTTCTTCCCGTATGCATCTATTGGTTTCTGTGTGGTTCTGCCCACTCTTCCCGTATAGGGTGCCTAAAGGATGCTGCGTTCTCGGAATGCTATACAAAAATTCAAGCAAATCACATTAATAGTTTTTATTTCAATAAAGCAGATTGACACTACTTAACTTTGAATTTACGACGGTGTCGCAAGCGATGGACGACATGCAAACAAAGTCCTTTGCTATATACAGGTCCATGTAAGCAGTTGACATGGATCACTCATACTGTGCTAATACTGAGCGGCCGAGGCTGGCAGGAGTGGCGCGTTTATTCTCTTTTTGTAGAGGCCGCTCCTGTCGTGGTGCGCTCCTAGTCAGCGGGATATTGGCTGACGTCGTCTCACTGCCTTCTCTTCTCTTGTGTTCTTCATCTTCAGGCTGGCGCTTGTCGATACGCCGGAACAGTTTCCTTCTACGATTTTCACCTGACACTCTTCCCTCCAACACAAAATTTGCGATCTCTTGATGACTCGGGATGTGTCCAATCAACCGATTCATTCTTTTAGTAAGATTTTAACACAGATCTCTTTTCTTCCCGATTCTGTTCAGTACCTCCTCATTAGTTATGTGATCTACTTATCTAATCTGCAGCATTGTTACACAGCTCCTCATTCAAAAGCTTCTATTTTCTTCTTGTCTA
The DNA here is from genome assembly GCF_023864275.1 of Schistocerca cancellata. Lineage (NCBI taxonomy): Eukaryota > Metazoa > Arthropoda > Insecta > Orthoptera > Acrididae > Schistocerca > Schistocerca cancellata. The sequence goes on from NC_064629.1 coordinate 373,535,553, forward strand.
AACTGCCTATCGTCCATGTTTCACTTCCATACATGGCTACAAGCCATACCAGTACTTTCAGAAAATATTTTCTAACGCTTAAATCTAAATTCGATGCTAATGAATTCCTCTTCTTCAGAGATGCTTTTCTTTCCATTTCCACTCTACATTTTAAATTCTTCTTACTTCGGCCATCACGTTGTTTAATTGCCCAAGTAACAAAACTCATCTACTACTTTCAGTGTCTGGTTTCCTAATGTAACTGCCTCACCTACACCTGATTTAATTCGACTGCATTCCATCATCCTTGTTCCGCTTTTGTTGATGTTCATCTTATATCCAACTTTCAAGATACTGTTCATTTCGTTCAACTGCTGTTCCAGGTCCTCTGCTGCCTCTGATAGAATCACACAGTTATAGACAAATCTCCACATTTTACTTTGGATTTCTTTACTGCTTGCTCGACGTACAGAATGAATAACGTCGTGGATATCCTACAATCCTGTTTCACACCCTTCTCAGCTGCTGCTTCCCTTTCATGCCCCTCGACTCTTATAACTGCCGTCTAGTTTCTTTACAAGTTGTAAATGGCCATTCGCTCTCTGTATTTTCAGCTGCTATCTTCAGAATTTCAGAGAGAGTATTCCAATCAACATCGTCAAAAGCTTTGTGTAAGTCTACAAATGCTACAAACATAAGCTATCCGTTCCTACATCCGTCTGCTAAGATAAGTCGTAGGGTCGGTATTGCCTCACGTGTCTCTACATTTCTATGTAATCAAAACTGGTCTTCCCTGAATTTGGCTTGTACTAGTTTTTCTGTAAGAAATTCATGTTTGTAACTTGCAACCACGGCTTATTAAATTCATAGTTCGGTAATATTCACGCCTGTCAGCACCTGCTAACTTTGGCAATGAAATCATTATATTCTTTTTGAAGTCTGAGTGTATTTATCTGTCTCATATATCTTGCACACCAGCGTTTTGTCACGACTGGCTCTCGCAAGGCTATCAGTAGTACTGACGGACAGTCGTCTACTCCCAGGGCCTCGTTTCGACATGGGTCGTTCAGTGTTCTGTCAAATTCTTCTCACAGCATATCTTCAGTCTTCTCTTCATCTACGTCCTCTTCCATTATTATAATAGTGCCTGCAAGTTCATCTCCCTTGTATCGTCTCTCTATTTACTCCTTACACCTTTCAACTTCCCCTTCTATGCTTTGGACTGGTTTTTCATCTAAGCTCTTGATATTCATACAAGTGGTCCTCTTTTCTCCAAAGGTCTCTTTAGTTATCCTGTAGGCGATATGTATCATTCCTCTAGTGATATACACTTCTAAATGCTTACAGCTGTCGTCTAGTCATTTCAGCTTAGCTATTTTGCACTTCCTGTCACTCTCATTTTTTAGACTTTTGTATTCCTTTTCGCCTAATTCATTTCTTGCATTTTTATATTTTCTCCTTTCATCAGTTAAATTCCATATGTCCTGTGTTGTCCAAGGATTTGTACAAGGCCTTGTCTTTTTACTACTTCACCTCACAAAGCTACCCATTCGTCTTCTACTGTAATCCCTTTACCTGTTCTGGTAAATCGTTACCTAATGCTCCCTCTGAAAATCTCAACACGTTTTTGTTTCAACTTATGCAGGTCCCATTTCCTTATATTCTTACCTTTTCTAATTTCTTCAGTTTTAATCTACACTTCATAACCAATAAATTGTGGTCAGAGTCCACATCTGCTCATGGAAATGTCTTAAAATCTGAAATCTGTTTACAAAATCTCTGTCTCTCCATTGCATAATCTGTTGAAACGTTCCGGTGTCTTCAGGTCTCTTCCACGTGTACCACTTTCTTTCAGAACGGCTAAATTAAGTGCTAGCGATGAATAAATTCTATTCTGTGCAAAATTCTGCCAAGCAGCGTCCTCTTTCATTCCTGTCTCCAAGTCCATATTTACGTACTATTTTTCCTTCTCTTCCTGTTCCTACTATCGAATTCCAGTGGCTCATCACAATTAAATTTTCGTCTCCCTTAACTATCTGAATAATTTCTTTTATCTCACCATAAATTTCTGCAAGCTCTTCATCATTTGTGGAGATAGTTCGCATACAAACTTGTACTACTGTGTCTATCTTGGCTGCCATAATGTGTTTACTATGGTGCTCATAGTAGCGTGCCCGCCTTCCTACTTTCTTATTCATTACTAAACCCAATCCTGCAATACCCATATATGCTTTTCTATTTATAACCCTGTATTATCCTGACCATACGTCCTATTCCTCCTGCCACCGAACTTCACTAATTCCCTCTAGATGAAACTTCAACCTATCCATTTCCCTTTTTAAGTTTTCTAACCTACCAGTCAAGTTAAGGAGCCTAACATTCCATGGTCCGATCCGTGGAACGCCAGTTTTGTTTCACCTGATGACGACATTCTCCTGAGTAGTCCCTGCAAGGATACCCGAATGGTAGGCTATGTTACCGCCGGAATATTTTAACCAAAATGTTTTCACCATCATTTGACCAGACAGTAGAGCTGCATGCTCTTGGAAAAAGCTACGACTTTCGTTCACACATTGCTTTCAGCCATTTTCAGTACCAGTGGAGCAAGGACGTTTTACTTCATGTTATATGGTCAGACCAGTCAATCATTCCGACTGTTGCCCCTCAAACCAGTGAACAGACTGCTGCCCAGCTTCAGGAACCACACGTTTGTCTGGCCTCGCAACACATACCACTTCGATGTGTCGCTCCTGCTCTATAGCTATCTGTCTCAGTGATGCATGCAAGCTATCCCACCAGCGACGATGTCCATGGATCATTAGGGAGGGAGGGGAGGTGGAAAAATCTACAACAAAAGGAGAAATTCTGCAGAATCATTTGAAACAGTACTCAACATAAATATGACTGGATGATTAGGAGATTATAAAGGAATGAGCCAGACAATCTGCAACACACTACTGCCAGTAGCCTTAAAGTACAGACTGAATTCGAGAGTTTGGAGAGCCTTACAAGACTCCCACTTTGGAGTAAGACTTAGCCATATGCATCTCTAAAGGACAGTCCTTTGTCCAGCTTTCCAACAGCCTTGTTGCTCACAGGCGATTTCTGAAATGTTCTTGTATCAGTGTGTATCCAAAGTAGTGGCGTAAAGCCATTTTTGGACCATTTTGTTCATGCAGATTGCATATGTTCAGGTGCCAGAAGACATTCAGTGGTACTTACACCCCTCCCCCTTCACTTAAACTGATGTTATTCTAATTGATTTATGACCCCTAAGGGGTCCTTCTGAGGAGCCTCTTTCTCCTTCCCTTCCTCCTCCCACCTGCCTCTGGGAAAATGGACACCTTTTTTCTCACCTCTCTACAGTTCACTTCTGAGCCACTTATACTCATTCTGGGAAATTGCCCAGCCCTTCCATCCACTACACCATTTCCCCTCTCCCCTCCACAATTGGAGATTGGCAGAAGAAAGACTAAGACTGTGCTGAGCTGTTGGTGTGGAAGGAATTAAATTTGCATATTCCTTAATCAGTTTGCGGAAGACAGGATCCTCCTCTCCCCAACTTTCCCTTTCTCATCCCCCACTGGGAAATTAGTAGGAAAAAGACTCAGCTTTCCAGAGATACCAGACTGGGAGGATCTCATTACATGAAATGGGTGGTAAATTCTAGCCAAATGTTGTTCATATGTATAAATGTTAATTAAAATAATTAATTAAATTGGCGAGAAATGCTGGCCTGTGGTTCTCTTTCTCTTGGGTACGAAAAATAGCTCACTCTTGAGACTTCACAACTGTGATATCGAAAATGGCGGAAAATAGTCCATTTGCACTACCCTATCGAATTAACTGTTTGACAGTTTGCAGGAGAGAAGGTACGGAAGGAAATTCTAGAAGGTTTAAGTAAAATACGTCATATAAAACTCTTACTACCAGCTTACAGTGATCCTTCTTCAAAACAAAAGATATTATAAACATTTGAGAATCACATGCAAATATTTTACAAATCAAGTAATTAAATTTCCGCCACATATAGATCGTAGGGTTGAATACATAATTCAAAAAAAGTTTTGCATCACCTCAGTTCCGAGAGATCCGGAACCTGTACAGAAAATTGGAATAGAGATCAACATAAGCATCATTTCTGCCCATTTATTGCTCACGAAAAGTACAGATTGCATGTTGTACCACCATACAGCGAGACCTTCAGAGGTGCTGATCCAGACTGTTGTACACACCGATACCTCTAATACCCAGTAGCACATCCTCTTGCATTGATGAATGCCTTTGTTCGTCATGGTATACTATCCACAAGTTCATCAGGGCACTGTTGTTCCAGATTGTCCCACTCCTCAATGGCGATTCGGCGTAGATCCCTCAGAGTGGTTGGTGGGTCACGTCATCCATAAACGGTCCTTTTCAATCTATCCTAGGCATGTTTGATAGGGCTCATGTCTGGAGAACATGCTAGTCACTCTAGTCAAGTAATGTTGTTATCCTGAAGGAAGTCATTGACAAGATGTGCATGATGGGGGCGGGAGTTGCCGTCCATGAAGACGAATGCCTAGCCAATACGCTGCCGATATGGTTGCACTATAGATCGAAGGATGTTATTCACTCATAGTACAGCTGTTACAGTGCCTTCCATGACCACCAGTGGCGTACGTAGACCCCACATAATGCCACCCCAAAACAGCAGGCAACCTCTCGTTGGACAGTGTGTCTAAGGCATTCAGCCTGACCTTGTTGCCTCTAAGCACGACTCCAACGATTGTCTGGCTGAAGGCATATGCAACGTTCATCAGTGAAGACAATGTGATGCCAATCCTGAGCGGTCCATTCAGCATGTTGTTGGGCCCATTTTTACCGCGCTGCATGGTGTTGTGGTTGCAAAGATGGACCTCACCATGGACGTCGGGAGTGAAAATGCTTATCATGCAGTCTGTTGGGCAAAATTTGAGTCGTAATGCGACGTGTGGCTGCACGAAAAGCATTACTCAACATGGCAGCGTTGCCATCAGGGTTCCTTCGAGCCATAATCCGTAGGTGGCGGTCGTCCACTGCAGTAGTAGCATTTCAGCGACAGTTCGTGTCTCTCTGTATCTCCTCCAGGTCCAAACAACATCGGTTTGGTTCACTCCGACACGCCTGGAGAGCGTCTTGAGAGCCCTTCCTGGCACAAAGTAACAATGCGGACGTGATCGAAGCGTGGTATTAACCATCTAGGCATTGTTTAACTACACAAAACACGAGCTGTGTGCCTTCTTCCTGGTGGAACGACTGGAACTGCTCGGCTGTTGGACCCCCTCCATCTAATAGGCGCTGCTCATGCATGGTTGTTTACATCCTTGGGTGGGTTTAGTGACATCTCTGGACAGTAAAAGGGACTTTGTCTGTGATACAATATTCACAGTCAACGTTTATCTTCAGGAGTTCTGGTTAGTTGGTTAGTTGTTTTGGGGAATGAGACCAGACAGCGAGGTCATCGGTCTCATTGGATTAGGGAAGGACGGGGAAGGATGTCGGCCGTGCCCTTTGAAAGGAACCATCGCGGCATTTGCCTGGAGCGATTTAAGGAAATCACGGAAAACCTAAATCAGGATGGCCGGACGCGGGATTGAACCTTCGTCCTCCCAAATGCGAGTCCAGGGTCTAACCACTGCGCCACCTCGCTCGGTCAGGAGTTCTGGGAACTGGGGTGATGTAAGACATTTTTTGATGTGTGTATATACGAGATCTTGTATGCACCATTATTTGAGATCACAAGCACCCTCCTCCACCACAACATTACCACTAAGCATAAAAAAGAAAAACCACGCTTGCGATCATGAAACACACAGTTCCTGCCAGCCACAGATGTTCCGAGAAGTCGCTGTCGCTCTGGCCAGGAGACAACTAGAGACCTGCATGCACATTGATCACACCAGCAGTTGTGCGCCCATCCCCCACTGTCCAGACGCCACCTATACCATACGTTTAGAGGTCAAAGAGACCTATGACCTGTGACCACCCAACAATCAACCAATTAATTTACATGTGGAGAATAATCGTCCAGCGCAAACACTCGCAGTACCGAATCTTCTCAAATTTTCAAGTAAAAATTGGAGAATACAAATAATATACACGTCCGCTTCTAGCACTACTCAGCCAGCATACTGATTAGTTTGTTATTCAGCCACCTAGAAGGAGCCACAAGCGCCGTCGCTGGGACTTGTCGCCACAGCCATGGGCAACAGCACAGGCTAAGCCACGTCTTCTGGTCTCCAAGCCCTTATGACCGCACCCACTGCTGGCAGTAGCACACTGAGAAACAAGCAAGCTCGGCTTGGACGTATAGTTAAACTGAAATTCCACCCACAACATAGACTACCACTAGTTAAAAAAATTCACTTTACCCAATCCGAGACTGGGATGTTGTTGTCGATACACCTGGAATTTCTCACATGAAATGTAAATTCCTGCCCTACACAAGAGTTATTTTCGAAGACAGAAGAAATTGGGGAATACACGCATTTTCACATCGGTAAAGTAACGTAACTAGGTGCGAAAATCCTGTACAACTGTATGCCATAGGCTACATTTCCTTCATCACGTAAAAATATCCGTTCCTATCAGCTAAACATCTGTTACGTCCTGCATCACTGGACTAGAATATTAAACTCACTTCTGGCTCTGCTAAGAGCATGATCTATCTCTGTTGCAGGATGCCTTCTCACTTTTGAAGTCTCTTAAGGTAATCGGATGCCTTATCACCTACAAAGGCTCTTAAGGTAGGCAACAGCAGCACAGAGGAGTTATAAATAACACTTTATGAATTCGGTAATATAGCTGATTTTAATACGATGGCCATATCTCTGTGTGTATGTATGAGATTAAAACTTCGTTAAAAGATCTCACTGCAACGAAACAACGTTTGCAATCCAATCATGTATCATAGCTGTGGTAATTTCGCCCTTTTTCCACCTGTCTGACGACATGTCATTGATTGACTATTTAAGTAAATCGATCACGAGAGTCCCTTTGCATAGTAGATAACTTTTTTCTTGCAGCCGGATTATACTCGCCATGTAACCGTTACAGACGCATCAGTAACGTCTCCAGGGACTTCCCAAAGGCTAGGCAGTCACTTCCTCCTATAGTAAAATTAGTGGTAACCATTATCAAATAGCTGAAGATATCAAACGCTAATTATGTTCTGTCTGTCAGTTGCCTTTTCATGTTGGTGTAAGTAAGTCACTTAGAATTCTTGTATACTGCTCATCAAATAATCCTGCTGAGAACTGTCGGTGTATGGGGAAGTAGGATTTTCCACTCTCTCCTCCAGCCCCACGATGCCTCAGCTTCCGTCCCTGCCACCGCCACCGGCTTGCATGCAAACAGCTGCCATCGCCACCACCATGTCGCAAACCTCCACTGCACGCTGGGGCTGTTCCACTCCCGGCTGACAAGCCACCACTCACGTGCCGAACAGCTGTTAATGGTTCCGAACTTGCAAAAGTTGTCCTATCCCTTCTCTGAAGAAGTGGGCCCTAAAATGCCGCTGGTCTAGATACCAAGATGTTGAATAATATGCTCCCCCGCCTAGCACCTGCAAACCGACACGTCCTGAGGTGTGTTTCCGAAACAAGATAGGTATCCCTCACAATACAGACCTGTGGAAGCCTCCCTTCCTTCCATATTAGTGGGTCGATGGTTCATGAACTCAAATGGGAATCCATGGAGGGAAGGCAATATACCTTTCGAGAAACGCTATTGAGAACCGACGTTTTAAGCAGACTGCAGAAGGATTCTGCTGCCGCCAACATACATTTCACGTAAGTACGAAAGTGAGAAACGAGAAATTAACGCTCATACGAAGGCCTATAGACAGTTTTTTTCCTCACTCTATTAGCGAGTGAAATAGGAAAAGAAAAGCCCGCATCTCGTGGTCGTGCGGTAGCGTTCTCGCTTCCCCCGCCCGGGTTCCCGGGTTCGATTCCCGGCGGGGTCAGAGATTTTCTCTGCCTCGTAATGGCTGGGTGTTGTGTGCTGTCCTTAGGTTAGTTAGGTTTAAGTAGTTCTAAGTTCTAGGGGACTGATGACCATAGATGTTAAGTCCCATAGTGCTCAGAGCCATTTGAACCATTTTTTTAGGAAAAGAAATGACTTGTAATGATACATGCTATCCTCCACCACACACCGTAAAATTGCTTGGAAAGCGTGCATATAGATGTAGATGTAAATTTAATCTACCTATTAAGATGTCAGTCCATCCATTTATAGGAACATCATTCATGGGAGAATGTAGACTTCTATTTAACTATAAAACAAAAGACGGAAATTATGCTGCTGACTGTCTCTCGGTAAAAATCTTTATATAAGCCCTTAATTTTCTTACTGTAGAAACTTCGCGAGACATATGTGAGAGGATGTAATATGTTTGCCCTCAACACTTAAAAGAAGCGGTATAGAGCTCACATCTCAACTCCCCTTTCGTCAGAGTATCGCTTACCCGCCATATTCTCACGAATCATCCAGTCGTAGATATACAGCATTTGCATCCACCTGATTTCGATGAGTAAGAGATGTCCCCAAGTCATAGGTCCCGCTAATTCTTCTGAAATCCCATCACGTTCCGACAGCACTATTCAGTTAGTCAGAAGGCTTCTAGTCCACCACCAATCACTAACTAGGTAGAGAGCTATCACAACAAGAGAAATAGCACCCTAGCGTACATAAGGAATGTCACAGCTATGCACAGTATACGTGGACTGCACAAAGAAATTCAGAAGAATAACACCTATAATTCATCGATATCGAACGACTGTCGATAAATATCCCCCTTTGCCTGCTCTAATCTCCTTTATCGTATTCTCATAATTACTGCGCTAGGAATACGACAGTGGAATGGTCTCAGAGTCTTCGTTGATAGCATAGAGTTTTGTGAGAAGTACATCGCCTTTTCTTTCAAATGGAATATGCCTCCATAATACGAATCGAACAGTGTCACAGAGCTTCAGATATACTATGCGTCGAATCATTTATGTCAGTTGAACAGCCTCACACTTTCACGTATAATTCAGATATACTGCAAAATTAGCTACCTCGGAGATGCTCTATCTCATCGCTCGTGTGCCGACTAGAACACCTCGTTCAAACTCACTTAAGTCTTGATAACCTGCCATTGCAGCAGCAGTAAACGACCTAACACTAGCGCCAGACACTTGTCTTTTATAGGCGTTGCCGACCGCCGCGCCGTATTCTGCCCGTTTAAAAAAATCTGCATTTGAATACGCCTGGCTAGACCAGTTTCTTTGGCGATTCAGTGTATTTAGCGCCACAGTCTATTTCTAGTGGAAATTTAATTACGTTATTTGCAAAATGTATCCATGTTATTCTCAAACGTTGAAAATGATTTGTAATGAAGAAGAATCATTGTAAGGTCGTGGTGACTGTTTTAAGCGATCTATTTGATTTACAGCTTCCAGAACTTTTTTCCCTACCTACCAGTTAATTTCATAGTATGGCGCAAACATCTATTTTTCCCACCCAAATAAAGAGAACCACAACCCAATGTTTCACACCAATTTATTTACATAATTCATTTAATGTCTAAATAAATAAACAATATATTGTTAGAATTTACCGTCCATTTTTTGTCATGATATCCTCCCAGTCTGGCAGCTCAACACAGACTGAGTCTTTTTTCTACTAATTTCCAGATGGATAAGGGGAAGGGGGATGTGGAAGAGGAGGGGACAAGCCGTATCTCCCAGAAACTGATTAAATAAATAACATTCAAAGTGAACTGAAGACTATATTGTTATATCAATTGACACATATTGTTACATTAATTGACACTGATTTGAATTTTGTGTTGTAGGAGGCTTCCACACCAACAGCACAGATGAAGTCTTTTCCCTTTCAATTTACCAATAGGGAGGGGAGCGGAAAGTTATGTAGTCGATGGGCAGCTTGTGGATATTCCAAGTAGAGGAAAAGTGGCTCAGAGCTGAACTCAGGAAGGGTGGCAAAAAATGTGTCCCTTTTCCCAGAGAGTTGGGGGGGGGGGGAGGAGGGAGAAATGGTTCAAATGGCTCTGAGCACTATGGGACTTTACAGCTATGGTCATGAGTCCCCGAGAACTTAGAACTACTTAAACCTAACTAACCTAAGGACATCACACAACACCCAGTCATCACGAGGCAGAGAAAATCCTTGACCCCGCCGGGAATCGAACCCGCGAACCCGGGCGTGGGAAGCGAGAACGCTACCTCACGACCACGAGCTGCGGACAGGAGGAGGGAGAGGATTGAGGTGTTCTCAAAAGGAGAGATTATCCCCAGAGGGTCATAAATCTACCCCTCCGGCTGTCGTAAATCATTTAGCATAATAAATGGTTAAGGGGAGGAGGAGGAGGGTAATTTACCCCTAGACGCACACTTTCCGCTGAATGTGTGCAATGCACACAAACAAAATGTCCCAGAACTGTCTTTCATTGCACTACTGACTGACAGTATGATTTTCAGCTGCCTGTGGCATGGAGATTGTTCCTTGAGCTTGCCATACCACAAGTAATCGTTGCCTGGTGTTCGGTGGCTGGTCACCAGACGCAGCATACAGGTTAGGAATGGGACTAGTCCTCAGTCGTCATGTGATTTGGCGAATTACCTTACTTTGACCTATTTCCAACTTGTAAGTAAGATAAACCTGCTGATCCACTCACTGTACATTGATAATTATGCAGGTATCGTTTAAATGCCTTGTGTAATTGAAGTGACATACAAAGAGCTCTTACATTAATCTTTGACATTTTTCTTCTCCATTCATTCCTCCGCCCTTTATTTGTCAGCTGTAACTGATGGGATGTTGTTTTCAGTTTAGAAAAGGGATAAAAGTCGGATCAGTCGTCCACAAAAACCGTAAATGGGACAGTCGTGTTGAGACATGCTTTAGCATCCATGGGAAGTTACTCCCAGACTCTCAATCCTTCAGCCTCCACCTTCTTTGAGGCTATACGAAGTCGGAACGCTGGTTTGTGACTGACAGTGTCAACAGCTTTGAAGAAGTCTTTTGCCATTGCCTGTGTTATGTTTCCTCGTTTGGTGTGGATTTCTCCGTTTTGCATTACAATCACAGCTTGGAATCCCACCACCCCCACAAATCCACCTGATGGTCTTCCTTACAACAAGAAGTGTTGCGACGATATCATATTGTCCTCCAGAGTAAACTGACGATATTTTGACTTAGCTACCAGATAGGCAATGAGGTTCTCTGCAGTTCACCGCCACTTACACCTACGTAAAGTCACCTGATTTCTTCTGATTGTGGAGAGGCATTCGTGCTTCCACCAGCAGACAGATTGGACTACCTTTGTAGATGGCTTCAGCGGCCTAGTGGGTCGTGTTGATAATATGGCACACCCATTCCTGTAGCCTGTCCCGGTTCTGACCTTAAATTTGTTGTTCAACTTATTGGAGTTTTAACCATCCTACCGAACCAAGCAGTCAATACTCGTGTGGTCGCTAGTGTTCCACCGTCGATGATCGCTGAAGCACGTACAGAGCTTAAGGAACTCACACAGCATACAGAGGACCGTCGGCGCTAGCTAGTCCCAGCTCAGGAACTCCGGGTTCACCAAACCCATACCCGAAATTAGAATTACATTAATACCTTTAACTGTTGACGGGCGTTGATATACATCAACGGGGACAGGTGAAAATGTGTGCCACGACCGGGACTCGAAACCGGGATCTCCTTCTTACATGGCAGACACTCTATCCATCTGAACCACAGAGAGCACAGAGGATAGTGCGACTGCAGGGACTATCTCGCGCACGCCTCCCGCGAGACTCACATTCTCACCTTGTATGTCCACACACTACATTCGTAGTGTCCCACCCCAACACACTGATTACTCATGGAACACATTCTTACCAAGTCCCGTAAGATTTCTGGGAATGTGTGTGCATCCGCACAGAAGAAGATGGTCATGGCCAGTACTGCCAGAACGATATACTTATTTGATATACTTATATGATATAAGTATATCGTTCTGGCAATACCGGCGATGGCCTTCTTCTGTGCGGATGCATACATATTCCCCGAACTCTTACGGGACTTGGTAAGAATGTGTTCCATGAGTAATCAGTGTGTTGGGGTGGGACACTACGAATGTAGAGTCCACATTTTATTCGCTCCTCCTAACGTGAAGTAATATCTCTCAGGAGCGTAATATTCAAATAGTGGACATACAAGGTGAGAATGTGGGTCTCGCGGGAGGCGTGCGCGAGGTAGTCCCTGCAGTCGCGCTATCCTCTGTGCCCTCGGTGGCTCAGATGGACAGAGCGTCTGTCATGTTAGAAGGAGATCCCGGATTCGAGTCCCGGTCGGGGCACACATTTTCATCTGTCACCGTTGAGATATGTCAATGCCCATCAACAGCTGAAGGTATTAATATAATTCTAATTTCGTTCTAGACACCATATCCATTAAGTAAACCCATAACCAGCCGATGACTATTGACCTACCACCAGCCTTCAGTCCGACTATACCTGTGCTGCCGATTTTCGTTACTCTGCTTCACAAGTGGAATATGGTATGCCACAGAATACAGACAGTGTCCACATTTTATTCGCTCCTCCTAACGTGAAGTAATATCTCTCAGGAGCGTAATATTCAAATAGTCTAAAATTAGCAGCCCTTTGAAACTTCTTGCCAGATTATAGTTCCTTGGTGGAGTGAGACTCGAACCTTTATCTGGACTTCCACGGAAAAATGTGTTCTCGACTGTCCGCGTGCCCTCACAGTTCCACTCCTGTCGTTACATCTGGCCTAATTTCCAAAATTCTGGCATGAGATAGAAAGTGTCAATAATGCACACACTCCGATGCGGAATGAAATATTGAAGGCAGCAGCAGTGCTTTCCTCCTCCTCCTCTCCATCATCGGCACAGGTGCGACCACTCCACAGCAAGGGAGGCCACGTCCATTGCTCTTCGCGTTTCTCGAATTCTCTGAGTACAGTTCAAAACAGCTTTATTCATCCAGTGTATAGCAGTGAATAAAAATGAGAATAAAAATGATGAAACTTCCTGGCAGATTAAAACTGTGTGCCCGACCGAGACTCGAACTCGGGACCTTTGCCTTTCGCGGGCAAGTGCTCTACCATCTGACCTACCGAAACACGACTCACGCCCGGTACTCACAGCTTCACTTCTGCCAGTATCTCGTCTCCTACCTTCCAAACTTTACAGAAGCTCTCCTGCGAAACTTGCAGAACTAGCACTCCTGAAAGAAAGGATACTGCGGAGACACGGCTTAGCCACAGCCTGGGGGATGTTTCCAGAATGACATTTTCACTCTGCAGCGGAGTGTGCGCTGATATGAAACTTCCTGGCAGATTAAAACTGTGTGCCCGACCGAGACTCGAACTCGGGACCTTTGCCTGGTCCCTGGCAGAAGTGAAGCTGTGAGTACCGGGCGTGAGTCGTGCTTTGGTAGCTCAGATGGTAGAGCACTTATCCGCGAAAGGCAAAGGTCCCGAGTTCGAGTCTCGGTCGGGAACACAGTTTTAATCTGCCAGGAAGTTTCATATCAGCGCACACTCCGCTGCAGAGTGAAAATCTCATTCTGGAAATAAAAATGATGTTTGACCATTTTCTTTCTTTTCTTGTAAATGTTACAAATTATGCAACTGCAGTGTGAAATAAAGGAAGGTTGCAGTTGCGTGTCTTCACTTTATACACAACTTCTCCGCATTTACACGTCTCACAGGCATAGCCACTGTGTTGAATTTGTAGTAGGAAGTGGTTGGCAAAGAATGATATCCGCAAGGAGCCTCATACTGTGTGATGCGCCGGTTTGTTTCTTTTGCCATGCTGTTATGACCTCTTATACAACCTCCAAAAATGTTTGTGGCAACGTAGGTGCGTTTATCACGCTCAGTGTTAGCGTTATAAGCTGATACTATCGAGACAAGAAAATTTAAAGTAACTGTAGCTGCGCTTACCTATCGTTTCTTGTACAGAATGACAGTTAGGAAATAGTATATTTGCAACTGGACTCCGTGTTAAGTTGTAGGAGTGCTCGTGCCACCTATCTAATTTCACCCACATGTAGTATGCCATTCAGTTCAGTAGCGATCGTTGGCCAGTGCAAACACAGTAGAAGAGTTCTGTGTAACGCGCAATGCGCCGTGGATGAGATCACTATTTCCGAGTTACAGGCGGAAAGACTACATCCAGATGACTAAAACAATGGTATGTGACGAATTCGTAACCAGTCTGACGTATAGTGGACCTGAAATGGCGGTTCGAACGGCGGAAAGCGTCCGACGAGTACGTCAAGCTTTGCAACGAAGCACACAGTGACCTGTCCATCACCGTTCCAGAAAATTACGAGTCTCTCACACGTCCTTGCAGATAATTGTGAAACAAGATTTAAACTTTCATTCTTACAAGCTGCAAGTGGTTCAGAAATTACGGCCGTGAGTTGAAGCTACTAGGCGCAATTCTTGCACAAAACTGTGGACAGAATCACCAGGATGATACATTTACGACAAATTTTTGTGATACCTGATGAGGCAAACTTTAAACTGAATGGGTTTGTCAATAAACAAAACTTTCGATATTACTAAGACACAAACCCGTAGCTTATTCATGAAAAAACCGAGGGTAGGCCAAAGAATTGTGTCATGTGTGCTAGTGGAGGATCCGTAGGAATCATCAAATGTATTCTCAAATTGCGAAGACGATATTACAGCAGCGGTATGGTTTAATATAGAAATTTGTACATTTGTGCCTGACTGGGTCTCGAACCTGGATTTCTTACTTCTCGCGAGCAGTCTCCTTAATAACTTCGGCTACCCATGCACGCTTCCCGGATCGATACAAACTTCTGTATGTCATAGTGTCTACCTCCCATAGTGGTCGCACACTCTATGCTTCACGCATAGTGCACTAACTGCACTTCAGACGCTGTGAAATACGAATACTTCACTAACTGTATTTCATGCCAAAGCAATGCAAACTGACAAAAAACGTTGTCTCTGCCTATGCAGGAACCTCACAAACTGTTTGCGAGCACAGTTGGACGTAGGCACAATGGCATACGGGAGTGTGGATCGGTCCGAGAGGCATGCACGGTTAGCCGAAGTGGTTAAGGCGGCCACTCGCAATAAGCAGGAAATCAGGGCTCGAGTCCCGATTCATCACAAACTCTACTGCATGGTTGCCTCATGTTTTTTTTAATTTTTATTTTTTTTATTTTTTGTAAACAGCATCGGCCGGCCAGTGAGAGTGCGTTTCGAGTGGTATTCGGCCATGATTAACAACGTCACCATTCCACAGCTGCAGGGACACTGTCGTCCAAATACAACACGATTTCAGCAAAATTGAGCTACAACCCATACGGCCCATAGTTTAAGAATACATTGAGGGACCCCTACCACATGACTTAACCGTCACGATTCGATAATACCCCATGGCCGGTGAGACCACCTGACCTTTCAACCCACGGTTTTTTCTGTGGGGTCATCTGAAGAACAAAGTTTTTTCACAGCTTCTCCACAACTCTACTGAGGTCAAAGGCACGATCTGGGAGGAGTTACAGGCCATTTCCTTTAAAAGTGACTAAGAACGTAATGGGAAACTTCTGCGAACGTCCTCAGCAATGCTTCATCAGTGACGGAAGCCGTTTATGTGGCGCTCTTTTGAAGAAATAAACTTGTGTTTGGCTTTTCAATGATGGCAATGTTTGTTTGACTGTTACCCGTAAGTTACATTGGTGTAAATGTACGCTGAACCTCATAATAACGAAATGACTATATACTGCTTCCCGCGGGCCACACTATACAAATGTCACTGAAATCTGGGCACATCATTCTCATTTGACTATGTGGAATTTCTCTTTTTTGTGGTATTCCAAGTATAGAATATCACGTTCCTGAATATTTCACTGTATTACACCGCTGTCCATTAAAACTGCTGCAGAATAGGGTGTAGTAAATAAATTTTACTTGTTTGCGTATACAGTATAGTAGGAAGAACGCATTATTAAAACTGCAGGTTATTCTGTGATGTACACAGTACAACATTTCTAGGCGCTTCAGTCCGGAACCTCGCTGCTGCTACGGTCGCAGGTTCGAATCCTGTCTCGGGCATGGATGTGTTTGCTGTCCTTAGGTTAGTTAGGTTTAAGTAGTTCTAAGTCTAGGGGACTGATGACCTCAGATGTTAAGTTCCATAGTGCTTAGAGCCATTTGAACCATTTAGTACGACATTTAGTACATAAAGCTGCGACCTCCAGCTTCACCAGTCGCTCTATTCTGGCTAGGTATCAAGTCGAACTGAGGTTGGATGAGAGACATGGGTACGTCATACCTTGCTTCTTCAGCTCCTTGCCAGAAGTCATGTGTCGTAGTGGCTGTCGACTGCCGCCATGCCAATGTTTCGGCAATCCATAAGCACACGTTTTCAGTGGGTGAGAGATTTGGAGAACATGCTGTTGAGGGCAAGAGTCGAACACCCTCTGTGTCCAGGTAGGACACACCAGCAAGGACAATTTAGGGTCTTGTAGTTTCTTTGTGGTAACACCAGGCTCAGCCACTGGTTATAAGTCGTCAGAAATCTAACGACTGCTCCAAAAATTACGGGATATGGGAACCACACATGATCGTGTACTGTACCCTACGATCACGCTAGGTGCAGGGCCTGTATGATGACGAACGCAAACGGGCAACGTTCATTCTCCTAGGAGCCTCCATACACAGAGCTGTCTAATGTAATGCTACACGCAGAACTGGTACACTCCTATGTGCATTCTCGTCATTTTGGGATCCTCTCACTCCCACAGTGTCAGGGAAAACCGTCACAGTTGTCGTTGTGTTGACAAACCGCTGTCCTCCATACGTCATCGTATTCTCCGTGTAAATACCGGGTGGTTATAATTGAAGTGCAGCTATTCACAGAGGTACAGTGTGGGCTTTAATAATCATATGGCAGCCAAACATGGTAGATATTCTAAATCGTTATTGCAGAAACGCTGTACACTGGAAAAAGTTGTAGTTTTGGCCATCAGGTGAAAGTCTGGAGCTGTGAATGCAAGAAACACGTCTAGAAAAGTTTCCATATGTAATGGATTAGGAACGGGACGTGGGCAGCAAATGTGAACAAATGAGAAACGCATAATGTTGATTTTGTTATTAAAAGCCGTTTACACAAATTATTCAGTCCGAGCACCGGAGACGTCGACGAGATGCTGCATCCATAAAACGACGTGATTACCTGTACCCCAAACAGTACCCCAAATTTAACAGTACCCCAAATTCAGTAGTTCTGCGTATTCACTGCACAAAATATTACGCGGCTACATGTCATTAACATCGACCCATGACAGAAATCACAAAGCAAATTGAGAATGTTGCTATGGATAAAAAAAATGGTTCAAATGGCTCTGAGCACTGTGGGACTTAACATCTTAGGTCATCAGTCCCCTAGAACTTCGAACTACTTAAACCTAACTAACCTAAGGACATCACACACATCCATGCCCGAGGCAGGATTCGAACCTGCGACCGTAGCAGTCCCGCAGTTCCGGACTGCAGCGACTAGAACCGCATGATGCTGTGGATCACGAAGTTTCAGTTGCTGCACCATCTGGATCTTGCACGGCTACCAGGTGCAAAATAGATCGCCAAACCTTTCGTACTGTTGAACATGGGAGGGGAAATTCTTGCCACACTACAGGAGCACTAGCCTACCCGGGGCACGTGCTACATGGTCAGTTACAACAACTGCAACTTTGTCCATAACTTTTACCAGAATAGGACGCCTTCCTCTTTCAGGTGCCACAACAAGCTCATCCATCTTCTCGAATTTCATTATCGTCTTTTTCAAACCTTTATTGACATCAGCCCTCTCCTCAGGACTTTCAGTCGGCGACGCTCCGACAGTGCAGCACCGTAACTGCAGCCGTTCACGTAAAACAGGTCCACTAACAGGGCACTGTGTCTCTTCTCCATTGTGAGTGAACAATGTGGCGTGTCAAATGAAACATGGATGTCATACCGTGATAGAAACAGTTCACAACGCCAGATTTGCACCTGGTGACCACATATGGAACTAATTTGTTTTCCAGCGCAAATCAGTTCAGCCTTAACACATTAGCATATCTATCAGCCTTCGCTGCTATACGATAATTAGAGCCTACGCTGGACCACCGTGAGTGACTGCACTTTAGTTGTAACCAGCCGCCGGCTGGGGTGGCCGAGCGCTTCTAGGCGCTACAGTCTGGTACCGCGCGACAGCTACAGTCACAGGTTCGAATCCTGCCTCTGGCATGGATGTGTGTGATGTCCTTAGGTTAGTTAGGTTTAAGTAGTTCTAAGTTATAGGGGACTGATGACCTCAGATGTTAAGTCCCATAGTGCTCAGAGCCATTTGAACCATTTTGTAACCAGCCAGTACTTGTCTTGCTGAGGACAAACCCACTTCCTGACTCAATGTTTTGTGGCTGCACGATCCTGCAGAAGGTGGCGTGAACAGCATGCTTATTCTCTCTGGCACAATTCGTCTTGGGGTCACTGAGATCCTGCCCGGTACTGAGTACGGCCCTCCTGAATCCTTCCTTGACAGTCGTAGGAATCCGACCAGCGCGAGCAGCAATATCGCGGTAAAACTTACCGCAGTCTCCATAGGCCACGATCATGGCGTTGTCCAGTTCTGACCCGTGCTGGTAGACGTTCCTCCATCTTACACGAAGCATATCAGTTCCGGAGGAGGAGATTATTGTTTAACGTCCCGTCGACAACGAGGTCATTAGATACGCAGCACAAGGTCGGATAGGGGAAGGATATCGGCCGTATCCTTTAGATGAATCATCTCGACATCTGTCTTAAGCGATTTAGGGAAATCACGGAAACCTAAATCTGGATGGCCGGACTCTGGTTTGAACTGTCGCCCTCGCGAGTGCGAGTCCAGTGTGCTAACCACTGCGCCACTTCGCGATGTCATATCAGTACCTTCTCACAAACAATCAATATTCGGAATTGTGGTGTCACCGCCAGACACCACACTTGTTAGGTGGTAGCTTTAAATCGGCCGCGGTCCATTAGTACATGTCGGACCCGCGTGTCGCCACTGTCAGTAATTGCAGACCGAGCGCCACCACACGGCAGGTCTAGAGAGACGGACTAGCACTCGCCCAGTTGTACGGACGACTTTGCTAGCGACTACACTGACGAAGCCTTTCTCTCATTAGCCGAGAGACAGTTAGAATAGCCTTCAGCTAAGTCCATGGCTACGACCTAGCAAGGCGCCATTAACCATTTCTAGAGAGAGTCTCACTTGTATCATCAAGAACGCTGTATACAAATGATGGATTAAAGTTAAGTATTCCAGCAGTTACGTACTTTTCTTTATAGCATTCATTACGTATCCTGTTTCAGACCTCACGCCCATCTGCGTGAGCTTAACGCGTGCCTTTCGGCTACTTCCGAGTGGCGTGGCTGTCTTGTTACGCCACAACAGGAATGATAATAAGCAGCATAATCTTTCCGTATATACAGAATGGCGATGACTTGCTCATCCCTACTCTGCGCAGTTACACTGAAAGGAAAATCATTTCCAAATCAAAGCATGTTGTACACCTCATTCCGATTTAACATTTGTTGCATGTTACCTTGATTGCGTTTTAATTTCAACTGCCAGCAATGTACAAAGGGTTAAATAGAAACGATGGTGCGACAGGAAGAGGGTGTATACTACGCAGTGCTCTTTATAACAACCGGGGTGTTAGGGAGGGCGCTGAGGTCCTGCTACCTGTTGCTCCCTCCGCCAGGCGAGAGAGGCCGGCAGCTGCGCCGCTGCGAGTAAACCGGCAAGTACACAGATTGGCGCGGCCACGTCGCTTATTGTCACTTTCCAACTGAAACTGCTGCATAACACAAGCTTGCATAGCACTCTCACAGTGCCTTCTCGGATATGACAGTCGAATGCTAACCAACAGGTCACAGAATCAATAGAGAAACGCTTATTGAGCTCTAACACTTATTAGTCGTTACTGATGGATGCTAACGAATAATGGAAAAAACAAAAGTAAAATAATTGCAGTTTTTGTATATGTTTGTGCCACTGTTAGTATTCACGTAGTGGAATCAAGATACAGAGCGCTTCCTTATTATGTGCTTCTTCTTCTTCTTCCTGGCCTTTATCCGTAATCTTCACGGGGGCACCCTATTAAGTACTGACTTTGGCGATGTCAGCGGTGGCGGGTGGGCGGATGCCCTTCCTGACGCTAACCCTTTCCTCCCCGGGACGGAATTTGTTGTATCCTAACTATCTGCATCCAGTGTTATCCCTTGTGAAGGTGTGACAACGTTTTCTCAATGTTTGCAAATCGTGTAACAGGCGGAACGTGAGCACCAGTCTGGTGTTCACCTAGTCGGATGTAGGAATTCAGAGTCCCACAAGTGACGTCCTAACGCGCACTTCTTTCCTGACCGGTCTTTACAATTTCAGTTGTTGAGTTTACTAGTGTCAACAGCTGTGTTATCCCTGGAAAAGTGTTCCCTGATATCTACAATATCGCAGTATTAATTTAAATCTTTGCTGATCGCCATACAGTGGGATACTGACAGCCTTCTATTTGGAAATCGCCCTGCTGCTACATCTTTGGAACCGCGTCCACCATCTCCATAGGAACCAATTACTTTGTAAATCTGTGGAAAGTCGTGTGCTGGACGTCACCTATCGATACACAGAACCACGTCTTTGGAAATCGCCGCGCTGTTACATCTTTAGAACGGCGTCCACTATCTTTGTAGAAACCAACAACACTGTTGTATTCCTCCAGCATGCCCTCAGATGGCAACCCATACATAACGAATGTGATATTTATTTGTTTCCTTTTTAACGATCTTAGTATATTTATTTGACAATAGTTGTATCAACAAGCTGTTTCTTCTTGACTATGAAATTATTCTACGTAATTTTGACGTTCCGTTTACTAAGTAAATGTTTTTGTACATAATTATCTCAGCTTATACCTGACTGGCTAAGGGTGATATCATGCTGTCAACTGTAAGCGGCGCCTTGAGTACTTAATAAATAACTCTACTGCTCTCTCCAGCAACTGGCTATTGTTATTCAGAGTTTCTTACGTCAGGGGCAGTCATTGTATATAAATATGGGTATACCTATCTTTAGAAATTCTAGAGCTAACTTTAAGCTCTTTTTATGTACCTCTTTAGGTATACCTATGTTTAGTAGTTCTAGAAATAACTTCAAGTTCTTTTTATGTATCTCACTAATCTATATCCTGTATCATATTACGGTTCAAAATCTAAAGGTGATAAAGTAATAATCAAAACCTGTCTTCTTCAATATACGAGGCTTGTGATCTACACTGTTTTATAATTAATTGCACATATAATGAATATAATTCCTTGACGCTGTGTTACCACATTAACAGTGGGTTATATATGAGAGAATGAGCTGACATTGAGCTTGAGTATCAGTTTACACTGATAAGGACTTCCGGAGTAAAGTTACACGCTTTGGCCCTTGGTGACACCCACTCCCCTCTCCCCAGGGAACCACCAGGAATTGATAAAATCACTCAGGGGAAGCCCTCACATGCCTTAGGTATATGTTTCAGTTACCGATAATATTCACATAAGGTAAAATCAACGGGAAACCCCTAACTATTTCTCTCAGCCAATGGGAACAGAATAAAATGGCGGGAAACTCAGTTTGCCATTAGGAACTGAGCTCTCCCTCCCCTCCCTTTTTTATATTATGAATCCAGCAGCATGCACCCTCTTGATCTTCATAATGAGAGGATGAATAAGTGCCAGCTGCTCCAGCAGGGACCAGCCGGTGCCCCAGGCACGAGAGGAGTAAGACTGTTAGATGTGAAAGTAAGAATGTAATAATATGATTATTACTTATGTAAATTGAAGGAGGAGGAGGAGAAAGGAAAGGAAAGGGGGGGGGGGGACAAAAGAAATCAGCCGCATGGGGACTTGGCGTGGAATAAGCGGCGACAAGTGATAATGTCTGCCGAACAGGGACTCAAACCTAGGATCTCCTGCTGCCTAGGCAGTTCAAAAATGCGTGTGAATTCCTAAGGGACCAAACTGCTTAGATCATCGGTCCCTAGACTTACACACTGCTTAAACTAACTTATGCTAAGTACAACACACGCACCCATGCCCAAGGGAGGAGTCGAACCTCCGGCGGGAGGGGCCGCGCCATCAGTGTCATGGCGCTTCTAACCACGCGGCCGCTGCGCGCGGCTAGGCAGTTCAGTCAACCACTGCGCCAGCCGGCCTCACTGTTTATCGCCACTCACACTCAAACCTACTGCCACCTGTCTGCAGTCCCTGTCCGTGTCCACCACGCTACTTAATTTTAGATTCCTGTTGGAGCTCGAGCGTAAATGTACACCCGCACTGCAGGTCGTGGATTCATTGCCGACTGAGCCAAATCAGTTACATGAATGTGTAGAGTCTGTTATTAGAGACACGTGTGAAAGAAAGGTATTACCTATTCATCTAAATAATTATTACTACTCTTATTACAAAATAAATATCGAAGTATGTACTTACAGTTTGTAATTGTTCCAACAGCGCATCGCACCCCTGCACCAGTGGTAGCAGAACTTCTAGATGAGAATACACACATACTACGGACCGCCCTGCCGCAGCAACAGCAGTGCACAGATGAGCTTGATGATTTATTGTACCTGATGACGTTCAGCTATAGTGTAACACTGCTGCAGCAGCCGCAGCAGCAGCCGCCGCCACCGCTGGAGCTGCCACAACTCGCGGAACCGTAGCGAAACCACCATCAACAGAACTACTGTTCGCCAGCACTTTATAATATTAATGCATGAATATCGAGACGAGCTAATATGAACCTGGATCTGGGTAATGACATTGCCATGGTTACTGATGTTGAAAACGCGCAACCCGTTAATTCCAAAGTCCAATATTCGTGATTTGAGTGTGACTGCTTGTGCAATATGATGGGTTAGATAAAGAACAGTGACTGACATTCAAACTTTGGACATAAAGTCAACATAGTTGATATGCACGAGGGCTACTCAAAAAGTAGGGAACGTCTCCGTCTGACGCCGCAAGGCACACGCCGATCGCGTATATTTTGATATGTGAGTGCTCGGCAGCTCAGTCGACAACCATCCGTGGCAGAGGGAACGTCTCTGCGCGTCTGGTTTTTTCGATATTCGAATTTGGAATGTGCGCTGCAATCGGAAATCCCGCCAGTTGTGAGGTGCAATCCGTGATACTGTTTTTGTTGGCAAAAATACCTAAAACCTATAGAAACTTATCGTGAACTGTGCGAAATGTACGAAAACAACGTACTGAGTGAATGTTCCGTCCGGAAATGGTGCATTCCCTTTAAAAATGGCCGAACCAACGTTCATGGTGAAGAGAAGAGTGGACGCCCGAGCATTGTGACTGACGATCTTGTCGCTAAAGTTCATGAAACGATTCGTGAAAACCGTCGCTTAACAATAACGGAGCTCTCGCTATCTTTTCCACAAGTTTAGCGGACTTTGTTGTTGGAAAATGTCAATCAAAACCAAGGCTAACAAAACTTTTGTGCACGATGGGTGCCCAAAATGCTTACAGAGCACCATAAAGAACAGCGAATGGGGGCAACGTTGACATTTCTGGAGGCCTACCACAAACATGGTGATTCATTACTGGATCGAATTGTAATCGGTGACGAGACTTGGGTGAAACACGTCAACTGCGAGACAAAATTACAATCCATGGACTGGGGGCACACAAGGTACCCCCTCCCCCCCAAAGAAACAACAATAAAATGTTTGCAAACCTTGTCAAAATGGCTCTAAGCACTATGGGACTTTACATCTGAGGTCATCAGTCCCCTAGACTTTCGAACTACTTAAACCTAACTAACCTAAGGACATTACACGTATCCATGCCCGAGGCAGGATTCGAGTCTGCGACCGTAGCAGCAGCGCGGTTCCGGACTGAAGCGCCCAGAACCGCTCGGCCACTGCGGCCGGCAAACCTTGTCAGCAAGGAAGTTGATGGTGACAGTGTTTTGGAATAAGCAAGATGTGCTTCTTATTGATTTTCTCGAACGTGGAGAAACCATAAATTCTGGCCGGTACTGTCAAACTTTGCACAGCCTTAGATGAGCAGCTCGAAACTTGACATCATCATCTCGGAAACCATAACCGTCCAGCCACTTCGTTGTAACATATTCAGGAACATTTAGAACATCTCCACTATTAAACGATAGTTGTGCAGTCACTGTTCTCCCTAATACTGAGATAATGGTCGACACATCAGCAGATCTGACCTGCAGGATTGAGTTAAGGATAAGCATTGTCACTTCAAAAATGGCCATTACTTAGTTGATTCTGATAATGAACTGCCAAAACGGACCAGTATATTCGTCTGTTTTGAAGTTACACACAGCTGCAAAAAAAGTATATAGACAGAGATCAGTAAATAGTTCACCCAGTTGTGACCGTAACTGGTAAGGGGCTAAGATGTGCAGGTGCATAGCAGCAGCAGTTTGTGAGGTGAAGAAACAACATGATATGGTACTCCTTTCACAGCAGTCTTGTGCTAATTGATTTGGTCCTGTAACGATGATGATGCTGGAAACTGGGGAGAGAAGAAGAATGGCTCTTATTTCACGGTAACATATGTGCTACATTTGTTGGGCCTCCAGACAGTGGGAAGAATCTTGTTCTAACAATGTTAACACGTCCAGAGCGGGTCCACTTCGAGCATATACGTATTTTTTCAAAACTGTGTTTCAGCAAAAATATCAGCTGTTGGAGGAGATATTGCTTAGTATTGCGGGGGTAACGTACAAGATGTCCAGAAAAAGCAGCGATTTACATCACCTGAAAAAAATGAAGCCAAACAATGTAGTCGTATTTGATGACATCGCAGTGGAAAACCAGGATGAAATTAGGAAATGTTTTTACTTTGGTAGTCATATGTCAATCGATAAATTTTATTTGAGCGAGACATACTCAGAGGTCATAACTTTCGAAGGGGACAAATTGAATATCGAGCATATTTACCAAGCTCATGTAGGAACCGACATGTCACCCAATGAATGTCATCATCGTATGAAGGAACTGCTGAAATAACTTGCAGTACCATTTTCTGGATATTGACAAAACGAGGAAATTGAACGAGGGTCGACATAGACGAAACGTTAATGAGATTCTGTATAAAAAGCCATGTACCAGAACGTAATGCTGTCAGTACATCGTAGGCTATGGACGAATTTGTTCGGATGCAGTGTGCTCCTTCTAATGGGATGATGCTAAACCAAACACACATTTATACATCGACAGAAAAGTCAAGGCCATCAATGCATAATTAATGTAATCGGACACCGGTGTCAAGGGAGCGTCTGCAAAAGGTGAATCTCAACTAAATGATAGAATACAGTGAAATAAGCAGTCATTCAAGACAAGGTTAATGGAACTGGATGGCATTATCAAACCAGCAGAAATGTGATGTGAATCTCAGTGGGAGATTAGAATACAATCATATATCGAGACGAAAAATGCAAAGATCAATTGAGGCTGTTACAGAGACTGTAAAGGTTCAGAAACAATTAGAATAGATAAAAAGTCTGTAAATATTGAGCAAAGAAAATATCAGGAAGAAGACAATGAAATTATTCTGAGGTTACTCAGTGGAAAGGTTGACGAGCTTGAGAAAGCTCTTTCTCTTGAATAAATCATCCAATTTTTCCAAAATTAAAATCATTTTCTTGTCTGTATATGTATATCAAATGTACCGATTTCCATTCCATTTGGATAATTCCTTCGTGATGCGTCGTTTTTCTTGGCTTAGAGTGTATTTTGTGTTCTACATGTACTTGTAATTATTATATATATATGCTTGAAGGAGATTTTACAGGTGATACAAACAAGTTCCTTTCCCAACCTAAAACATTGCTGCAGGTTCCTTTAGTGGAGAATACAACGTTGTTTGTTCCTAAACATTGTTTTGAGTGTGTGTATGTATATGTTTTTATTCACCTGCTGCTTCAAGTCCCTGGTTTCCATATATATTGTAAACTGAAAGAAAGCATTGATTAAATATGCGATATAGTGAAAAAAATACTGTAGGTATTGTAAAGGAGAAGAAGTGATTGATTACGGGTAATTACTCGACATATAATGAAGAAACGTGTATACTAAAACAAGTCAGAAAGTAGTGATTTTAATGCGAAATCTAGTATTTAAGTTCTTCTACTTTTAGTGCAAAAAGTACCTAATAGTATTAGTTTTAAAGAATAATGTACGAGGAAATTACAAGAAAAAGTAATTTGTTATAAAAATGACCTATTAAATAAACCAGAAAATCTTTTTGCTAATAAATGTACAAAAACTTTTAGAAGAAATATTGTCAATAGACCTGCGTTATTTATTTATATCAGTGTTATTATTTACAAACCCTTTGACTGCAGAGCACAACTGACTAGGTTCACGCAATAATTAAACTACAGAGACTGGAAATTAATGCTGATAATCTAGAACTTGATTTGTTATTGTTCATAACAAACATTAATCTCTCCTCCATGATGCTCAGACTCGAAAGAAGAGGCCTAGACACAGTTAAGTCTGTCATTAGTGATGATCAGGCGAAGGAGGCGGGAGATCTTATTTCCTATTGTCCCAATGGGTTTCCCAGCATTTCATTGTGATTCCAGTGGCTGAGAGAGTGTTTCCCACCAATTTGATATCAAATGTCCACTAATGATAACTCACACAATTGACTAAGGCTTGTATAGGGTTATCCAGAGCGACTTTGATCATTACCTGCTGGTCGCCTGGTGAGAGGGGATTTGGGGTCACAAAGGAGCCTGAGTGTGTACCCTGACACGAGAAGTTCTTCTGAGTTTAACCTTTTAACCTGATACTCAAGGTCAAGATCATCTCGTTCTATCACTGATAACCTACTTGTAAAATGTTCACCAGTAGCAACCAATTAGTTGTACCTTATCTCATGGGTGAAGATCACTATAAATCATCTGGGGATAATACGTCAAAATTAGTCATCGGTTTCTAAATTGGTTTCACAGCACATAACTAAAACAGAATAGCTTCTTTTTCGGCCACTTTGCATCGAACGTTAGGTGAACAGGATGGCAGCGCCCTATGTTCATTTTATTTAAGCACAACATAAATAAAGGAAATGATCTGTCTAGACATGATGTGCAACATGGGCTGTTAAGAGCAAATATACTTCTCTTTAAAAACATAGACACATATTGCAAGTTTACAATAAGAATCTTGTGTATATTCAATCTGACAAAACAACTTTACATTGCTGGAAGCATAATTCGATATCATCTAGTAAACTAACATTTTTCTCACAAAACTTAGCATAGAGAAGTTGAATACAAAGTGAACTTCGAAATGATGCAGTAACCAACTTCTGAATGTTTGATAAATTAGCACCATCTCTAAGCCTGTACTACTGCATATGAATGCACGTGAGTGAAAACCCAGTGCACAGGAGAATACCAAGTCACTAATGGTACCACAGATTTCAGAGAAATGAAATAACTTGGAATTGTCTTACTGGTAATTTTGCACATCGTACAAATTATTCATCATCATAGCTCTCCCTCAGGAAGAAGTAATTTAATAAGAATAGTATGTTCCATCAAATGTAGCTCCAAAACTCTCTGCAAATGAATACTCCAAACACTGTTCACGAGAAGTAACGCTACTATAACCAGAATGCAAAATCAGTTGGCTGACTTCCTCCAAACAATGACGGCTTATGGCAACTCTGTCGCCAAAGCACTTGACTGACTGAAGGCCAACGGCTCACCAAATCTTTTCAACGAAGTGACTATGCCAAGAGTTTAGCATCTTATCAGAGTGAATGTGTAATGAAGCTGCCTGACTTAATTCCTCAGAGATGAAAAATAATTATTATGGATCTTAAATAGGATAAAGATTTGTCGGTAGCTGAGGTGCCTCATACCTGTAAACACTATCAGATACATAAAAAAGTAACATACTAAGATTATTTAGAATATATACTCCTAGTAATTGAGATATATGTAACACTGAAGTGCGCTAGGTTCTTCTACGGTGATGAGTTATACGATATGAAAATAGTATTCTTGATACAAGGAAATAGTCTTGAATGCTGATGCAATCCGCTAAATCACTGGGCAAATCGAAATGCTTAATAGCTTCGTGCTATGTCCGTTTTATTTCCTCATTGCAGTCTTTTATACTAAGAACGACAGATTTCATTTCCTCATTACAGTCTTCAGTATTAAGGATGATACAAGCTCGAAGATTCACTGAATATAGGGTGAAACCCTGAGTGGCGCTACTAAAAAAGGGATACCAGCCAGTCGGAGTCGCAGATGGCGAGATCATGTCAGATCAGTGTCCTCTGATGGTGACAGTGTGCGTGTGTGGCTGCCCTCCCCCCTTCCCCCGCAATTGAACACTACGAGCAATGGAAGCGTGACCACGCCAAATGTCGCACTGGTGGGACGCTTAACGTTTCATCTCCTACGTTTTTATAACTGGTATGCGGCCCAGAGTGCCGGCAACAAGAGGGACGTCTGTGCCATGGTGCTGCTAACGTGATTGGCTATGGCGCAATGGCAGACAGCAAGAATCAACCCACGTCATGACAAAGCCGGAGGTAGGATATCAGTCCAACGGCACACGTTGGTGCAGGATTGGCACTGCTGAGGACGCAGAAGGCTGTATGACTGATGCAGGCTCCATGTTCGTGAATGCCATTACTGTGGACGGCGACAAGTACGGCGGCTACGGCAGCAGCAGTGGATGCGACTGCAGCTGCATAAACGGCAAGCGTCAGACTCCATGGCCGAGTCGTCGGAAGACCCAAGCGCTCAGACATCAGGCGCTGGTAACAACTGCTCGGGTGCAGCAGTCTACGTTACAGGTAGTGTGCCTAGAAGTAAAAATCTGTGCAGGATCACTACTACCACGAAAGCGAAGTGTGTTGTGGTGTCATCGATGGGTGACATTGATGATACAATGAGAACAGCCCAAAGTCTGAGTGATGACTCCCAAATCTCAGTTATAAGACTTTTTATACACACGATGAAAAGTTTATCCATCGTGTGGAACTTCATTGGGAGCTTAACATTAGAAAAGGAGTGGCGAGGGTGAAAGAGACACAGCAAATTGCCGTGGTAACGGCCTTGTGAGAGTTCCGTTGACGAAGTGTCATGACCAGCCAACAACAACAAAGCTTTTCCCCCTAGTTGCGAAGTTCGAAAATTGGGTATCTGAACCTTGAAAGTGTGAATGATAAGTTCGGCTTCACCGTTGGATTGAGGGGGGGAGCAGCGCTATTCAGCCATATTGTATCACATTTTGGTGTTAAAACTGATGAAATTCCGATGAAGAAAATTGCGGACCATTGTCCAAAACAATTTCTTGTGACTAATCTTCTAAGCAGAAAGACAGTGCTTTGAAGAGCCAGCGCTAGCAGTCGAATGCATAGGGATGACAAAAGGATAGTTGCTGTCTGCATTGACTATAATGAGCTGTTTTCTGTTGGAGAAAAAATAACCAAAATTAATATGGACATGTTGTCAAGGATCGCCCGGTCGAGGCCAACTGGAAAATTGTTAGTGCGGCACTGGCCGGTTATCTGCGCATTTGCAGAAGCTGGCTGTTATATCCTGTATTTTTTTATTGAACCCGAGCTGTGAACAATGCTATCTTTCTAGCTCCTTAGCTGTAACGATTTCCCACTGTGATAGTTTGAACACATATCGTTACAAAGATCAGGGAATCAGTGCTCGGATTTGATAATTTGCAATGAAATTGCACCATTCTCAAGAGAAAAACTCTCTCGTTACACATGGTCTTACCGAACTACTGCATCTGAGATTGTTTACGGATTATTAAGTCAGCTTGTCCTAAAGTAACATTTGAGCAATCGTAGCGATTGGCCCTGTTGAGTATCCTGTCCGACCTGACTAAAATCAAAGGGAAAAGGTTGTAGAGCCTGCCAATCAGAATGCTCAATTTGAAGACAAGAAATTTCTGATGCATCGAGCCCTTTGGGGTCACCAGATATCTCTTGTCCTGGCTTACGACGCTCAAAACGGTTTTCTTCACACAGACCACCCACCTTCTTATAGTTTTAAAAGAAACTAATGGTGACTTTGGATCGAGAATTAAAGAATTTCTTTTTGAAGCCCAAACTGCCCTTTGCCCTTGTGATGTCATCGAAATCTGGTAAACAAACGTCTGACCAGGTCAAAAGACTTTTGAAAGATATTTTCTCTTCCAGTGAGGGAGAAATATCTGTATTATTGTTAGATCCTTACCGTGGTCAGTATGAAAGAACCGTTTAGACTATCGTATTTGATGGCATGGAACTTGTTCATCTGATGATACCAAAGGGCTCGATGGCACATGTGCATTCGTTGGACCTGTACAGCTTTTGATGATGGAAGACCTTTGTGAGAAGTCTTTCAGATCTAGGTCTGTTGGATGATTGTGACGCCAATCTCCATTTCATAAGCAATATAACGAAGCTGCTGTCATTAATTCATAATCAGATCTCTTGTCCACTGCTTACCAAATTTCTGGAATATGTTTGGTACAAATCAGGGTATTTAGAATATCACCCGGGACAGTTTGAAATCTTGTTGAATTTTGTTTTATGTTGTCTTCTCCATCGTGTATATTACGTGAAGATATTTCGTTCATTGTAGGTGAATGGTGTAAAAATATGTTATTTTTAAGCATTTATTTATAGCTTATCATTGTTATAAATATTTTCTACTATAATAATTAATTATTTATTATTTTTCATTAATTGAATATACGCATGTCAAGCGGTAAACTGGAATGGAAAAAAAAAGAATGTAAAACGTAAAATATCAACTTGAAACATAAAACGAATGTAAGCAAAGTGAATAACAGGACTGGCAATAAGTGTTTACATATTTCTATTACGTATGTTGAAAATGCTGCGACAGAATATTGTGTACAGCTTATTTTCCAGAAATGGTATTTCTGAAACCAGCCTTATTACACCTGGATGTATGTGGCTTGGAAGATTTTGTAAATTATGTTGTGACAAAAGGTTTTATTTTTTAAAATTAATCAGTGGTGGTGGGGTATTTTGAAAAGTTTCGGATTATTACAAAAGTTTATTATACAGGTTTCAAGAACGTTAACTTTTGTATGCAAAACATTTTTTATATGTCATCGTTTCGAAGATATTATCTCTAACTCTAAAGTGCCGAGGGATGTGGTTTACCCCTTAAAAATGAAAATGGGTACAAACAAAAAAATACGTATTGCACTGTTTTTCACCCTTTACACATCCGCCAGATTTCATCAAGGTAGTTTCTTTATGCATGGAAATGTTCCCTTGTGAGGACCGCCTTCAACTCAAGCAGCATTTCGCAGCATACAGCATATTAGGTGAATAACGACTGCTTTTATTTTTTCGTAGGTTGGAGTGTATCCTTTTAGGTAGTGTAGGAAGTTGTTCCCTCATTTAGAGCCCCAAATCCTACCGTATGACGATACTTTTCAGACACTGGATGACTTCTTCTAAACTTAGATTCATATAGCTGCTCCTCATTTCAAATTTTTTCATACGTATCGTCATAATAATCAGTCTTACAAGAAATGGGTCGCTGAACTCAAGGGCATGACCAGGAATTGTACAGTTAACTGCTCTTGTGGAGCCTCATTTCAAGACAAAATGATTTATCATGCTAATATTCAAAACATTGCGGATAACAGAATACGGTGTGACATTCTGAAGAACCGCAAACATGATCTCAGTGACATGGTTAGAGTAATCGAAGCCCAGGAAATGCTAGACCTCATCGAACTTGACTTCAGTGTGCCTGTTGTTGCAACGCTGACCGTGGATAGCTCGCGGCGACCCCATTTTCGCATGGCACTCCACAACCGCCACAGCAGGCGACAGTGTAAACACAGCATGAGGGTCACACTCACTTCCTGTCTTAGTAGAGACCTTCTGAACTCCTTTGTAAAATTTTTATGTAACGCATGACTCCAAAAACTGCTTTCTAGAGCATGTGGGATGCCTCGCCGGTATAAATCAATACAATCACAGCAAGTGTACATTCAAAAGGAAACGCTTCATTAGTCACAACTCAAAGACAGTCTTCCGAAAGTCAGAACAGACTGTTACTGCCAGAGGGGAGACGACCGGAAACTGTTCATCTCTTTGCAGATATGCAATCGACCTGTAGGCCTACAACGGCGAAAATGTCTCTATTCTCGGAAAGTGCACTTTGCAAGCAAAATACAGAAATACGACTACATCAATACGAATCACAGTAGTTCAGCCACGTTCAGTCCCAATATTTTTGCTACGAATGCTTTTGTTTCATTTAGTTTAGTTATTCAGGACAATGTACATGACATTGATACGCAACTTTCCCGTGCCGTTATTCATCAACTGTGTGAAAAGTATGGACATTTATTTGCCAGAGCGTTGGGGCATGTAAAGAATATTTACGCGCATATTAAACTCTAAGACATGCGAAATCTAAGTTTTACCATAATCGTCCTGTACCCCATGCCATTCGCAACGAATTTGCATCTGAACCTAACCGATTACGCCGGCCGCTGTGGCCGAGCGGTTCTAGGCGCTTCAGTCCAGAACCCCGCTGTTACTACGATCGCAGATTCGAATCCTGCGTCGGACATGAATGTGTGTGATGTCCTTAGGTTATTTAAGTTTAAGTAGATCTAAGTCTAGGGGACTGATGGCCTCATGTGATGTCCCATAGTGCTTAGAGCCATTTTTGAACCCAACCGATTAGAACAAGTCAGGGTTTTGAAACACATTTCTGCAAGTGAATAGGCGTCTCGCGCTACGATCACGAGTAAAGCGAACGGCCAGATCAGACCTTGTGCCGACTTTAAAGCTACACTAAAACGCTCAAACAGGCGTTGATACCTTTCCACTTCCACGTACGAATGAGTCTATGGGACGCCTAGGAGATGGACGATTCTTTTCAAAAACTGATTTAGCCATTGCTTCGCTGAATGAGGGAACAAGAAATTGATGATAGATAAGACGCACGTCGGCTTGTATCGATACCAGCTCCTTTTCTTTGGAAGCGCCTTGCTCCACCTATATTGGAAGGCTTTCTTGAACACGAGACGTCGAGATTTCTGTCCTGTTCATATTATTTAGATTTCTATCTGTGGTTAGTATTGCAACAAGAGGCACATTAAAGTCAAGTTCTGCAAAGTCCTGAACTTCCTCTGCTTGGATTGCTTGAAACATGTCATTGAGTCTAGGGATGCGATGCTCCGGAATCTCAACCCGTATTCTGTTGTCAACGATGTTTTGGTCAATGGCATCGTGAACCAAGAGTGCTCCAGAAGAGCAGTTAAATGTATCGTTCGTGGTCTCACAGTTGAATTCATCGATCCATTCGTCGTAAGACCGATTATTTTGACGACACGTACGAAAATTATTGAAACAAGGAGCAGCTAAATGAGTCTGAGCTTCGAAGTAGGCGTCTAATGGTCGAAAAACATCTTCTTAGGGTAGGATTTGGAGCTATACCTGAAGGAACAACTCCATATATAATCAGAGAATATGCACTCCTAGCCACGATTAAAGGGAGGAGCCTCGTGCTTGTAAGCAGCGAAGTGTTGCTCAAACTGCTGGAAGTATTCTGTCCACTAATGTTGTTGTATATAAAGAGAGCGGAAGGGTGGATAGGTCTGCATGTATCCGCTGACATTCTGTGGTTTAGCCGTTGCTGTTGCTCAGGTTGTCGTGCTTCCATCACTCTGCCAATTGCTGTGAGCAGAGAGATTATTTGTTGGTTCTGAAACTGAATAAGTGCCATGACTGCTGTGCAGAACTTGCCATCGCATACACAAAGATACTTCACAAAGATAAGCGTTGCACACTCAAAACTACGAAGTGTTAATGATAATTTGCCAGTCACTAGCGTGATAACAGCAGACTCGTCGTCAGTCGGTATCTGCTGTATCCGTAGTTGAGGTGACCAGTTAATAAAATCGGATTTGTACAAAAAGGAACAAGTTAATACGTTCATTTACACTATGTACACTTAATAATTCAGTTATACATAAATTTATGTGATGCTAAGTTCTATGCAATGATAGGAAATTTCTTGATTTTAACTAAATAGTCTTGAATTCTGTTTCAGTATTATTAGGCAATGACAAATAGAGATGTTTAGTAGAGTGATGTTATGTCAACGTAATTTCCCGACTACAGTCTCCCATATTGAGGTTGATATGATTTTGAAGATTTCACCGAGACTGGGGTGCAGCTCTTACTGTGGCTGCTTGAAAAGCTGCACTGGTCAATTAGGTCCCACGCAGTGAGGTCACGTCAATTTAGCGCTCTCTATTGGCGTACACGTGGTGCGCCCTCCATCAAAGACAGGAGCGATGAAAGCGCGAGCCTGCCCGGTGGAGTGCTAGGCGTAGGTTTAAAAGCGTCGCTGCGAGCGGGGGCGCTCCACAAAGGCATTATCGATACCACAGATCAAAAAGATAGTGACAAAATGAAAGATCCGAGAGGGACCTTTCATCACCTTCCATTTACCAGATGAGAAGGTGTGGAATGTTCTCTGTAAAAAGCACAGCGGAACATTTTCAAATTATGTCACTACTACCAAATGTTATAACTATTAAAACGAAGTTCTTAAAGTAGATGGACAAATCAAGTTGTAGAAGAATGACTGAAAGCTCAAGGTAGAGCATGGTTGGACTATATTGCTAATTAAGTACAATTATTTGTCATGATCCTCAACTTTTGTTGAAAAGCGTACTAATATACCATAATCAATAAGCAGAATGTGTTAACAATTCAAGCTTGTGAATGGAAAGCATACTAATATTTTCTCATAAGAAAACAAAATTGTTAACTACCCAAAAACTGAATTCTAATATGGCAGTACTAATAACAGTTCATGGTAGCACATAATGTCACATGAAGTACTGTATAATGCTAATGAATAAGGCATAGTAAAGAAAGAATGAAATACAACAACAGTCTGACAAAATCATTCTTTTCTAGAAAGGAAATACAAAAATTGCTAGTTGGTGGTAAAAAAACTTTGCTAAACAAAGCAATAGACCTCACCATCAATAAATACAAGTGAATTCGTTCAATGGTCTTAAATGACAAGTGCACTTGACAAGATAACTTCAGTAATACTAAAGGTTGTGATAAAAAAATAACTAGTCCTTTTCAGAGGGAGACCTTACTTTCTTCTGTCTGCGTGTCCAACATTTCTTAAGACGATTGGTACACCAGAAGGCTAGAAGTAACTCTGTTCTGAGACACTGCACAACAATGGTTACTATTGAAGACTACAATTTTAAGTGTTTCACCATTCACTGTAGTGGATCTTCAGTTGCAAGTACATGGAATAATGGACAATGCATTTGTTTCTTGACTCAGCAAAGCAAGTGGACCCAACCCATTCTAGGCGCTACAGTCTGGAGCCGAGCGACCGCTACGGTCGCAGGTTCGAATCCTGCCTCGGGCATGAATGCGTGTGATGTCCTTTGGTTAGGTAGGTTAAGTAGTTCTAAGTTCTAGGGGACTGATGACCTCAGAAGTTAAGTCCCATAGTGCTCAGAGCCATTTGAACAATTTTGAACCCAACCCATTCGCTTTAGTTAGAAGTTTGGCGCAAGTTACACTCAGACAACGATAAAGTTGTATATATGGTTCTCGGGCGAGACGTCGCATGTCATAGTGAAAACTCCACAATATTTCGTCAGCGCAACTGGCCGACATCTTCAGGTGCGACGAACACACTCCTAAGGCAGGTTTTTTTTTTCTTTATTGTGATTTTAAAACCTGTAGAACAGGTAGGCTGGCAGCAGCACAATACGCCGCTCTTCAGCCAAAGATAGCACAATGATAGAAACAGGAAGATACATGACTTGGAAAAACGGCGGGAAAAAACAGTAGACACATGAACATAAAAAAAAAACATGAAGCCGTTCACACTGGATGACAATCCACACTACAAACTGTTGACGCGAAGCACAAACACTGAAGATGACGATGGCACTGGTGAACGATGGAGTGTGACGGTGAACACTGAACACTAAACACGACGGCACACACAAGACACTGATGGCGATGACCTCCATCGCGCGAATGTCCACTTAGCGTGTGCGAGTCCGGGGACCTGCCAAGAGGGGAATAAGGGTGAGGTGGGGGAGAGGGGAGAACAAGGATGCCAATGGCGGAGGAGATGGGGGGAGGAGGAGAGGGACAGGGGAGGGGAAGCCCGGGGGAGGAGTGGGGAGAATTGGAGGAGGGAGGGAAGAGGGAGACAAGGGAGGGAGGGTGCCCAGAGGAGCAAACACAGGAGGAGGGTGGGAGGATCAAAGTTGATAGGAGGGGTAGATGGAGGGGAGGAGGGCATTATCAGGGAGAGGGAACTGGCGGAAGCCACCTTGGGAGAGGGTAAGGAGGGTGGAGAGATGGAGACCGGGTGGGACGTAGGAATACAGGCGCGGCAGCGGGCGGGGGTGGGAGAGGATCGGGGAGCCTAGCGGGTGAGGAGGATCGAGTTTGCGGGAGGTGTACAGGATTCGTATCCTTTCAAGGAAAAGGAGGAGGTGGGGAAGGGGATGAGATCGTACAGGAACCGCGTGGGGGAGGGGAGACGGATGCGATAGGTGGAGAGCATGTCGTTCAGGGATTTGGAGATATTTATGAAAGGTATGGGGGGCGGAGATCCAAGCCGGATGGGCGTAACAAAGGATAGGGCCGATGAGGGATTTATAGGTGTGGAGGATGGTGGAGGGGTCCTGACCCCACGTACGGCCGGAGAGGAGCTGGAGAAGACTGAGTCGGGAGCGTGCCTTGGCTTGGATTGTCCGGAGATGGGGAGTCCAGGAGAGGCGACGGTCGAGGGTGACGCCAAGGTACTTAAATGTGGAAGTGAGGGCGACAGGACGGCCATGGATGGTGAGATAGAAATCAAGGAGGCGGAAGGAAGGGGTGGTTTTGCCTACAATGATCGCCTGGGTTTTGGAGGGATTGACCTTGAGCAACCACTGGTTGCACCAAGCGGTGAACCGGTCAAGATGGGATTGGAGAAGGTGTTGGGAGCGCTGCAGGGTGGGGGCAAGGGCAAGGAAGGCGGTGTCATCGGCAACTATGGCAGGACCAGAGCCCCCTATTTATGCCAGTCTTAGGCAGGAAGTGCGCATGCGTGGATCATCGAGTTATTCCGACGTTCGCTAAGGTGAAGCAATTCGTAACCTCTGCAGCCGCTAAAAGGATAAAAAGTCGAGCAAGCCACGCACTGGTAAGAGAAGGATTCACCATACTCGGCGAGAACTGGACTTCGTATCCAGAGAGCTCTTGGCGCTTCGTTTGAAGATATCGTCAAGGCTGTCCGCTGATTCTTGGACGTGGGTTGACAGCGCTACTTGCGCGTTCTCAGACTGGAAACGACAACGAGACGCAACACGTCAAATTGATAATTTTAATCGCTTCAGAGACCGTTTGCCACAAAAAGAGAACAACGAAGTTCGTAGACGAACTGTATACAATCTAGCGGACAAACTTTTGCCTGACGCGGCGGTATCGGTCTTGCAGAAAGGGTTGGATTTCGCACCCACTCCGAGGACACCAACTGTTCTGGACATGATTAGCTCCGTCGAACAAGGCATCCTTAAACTTCCCAGGGAATCTGCCGAGGAGATCCGGTGGGAGACTTGCCGTGCTCTGACACGGGCTCCAGTACCTAAGAACAATATAACAGCTACAGAGAGGTCAGTGGTTCGATCCCTACAGAGAAGATCCTGATATTGTGATTTTACCGGCGGATAAGGGAAATGCGACTGTTATCCTCTCCACGTCAATGTATCTGAGCAAGATGCACCAGCTTCTGGATGACTCTGCATATCGCACACTAAATAAGGACCCCACAGCAAAAATTCAGCGAAAAACTTTGGAGCTCCTCAAAAGCAGCACGATCTCCGAAGTGGTTGCTAAGAGACTACGCACACAGGCGCCCGTACCTCCCAGGCTATACGGATTGCCCAAAATTTACAACGATAATGTGCCACTACGGCCTATTGTGAGTAATATCGGGGCACCAACGTATAATCTCGCGAAACATCTGGCAGCGCACCTGAGCCCTTTAGTAGGAAACTGTGAGCATCATATCCGTAACTCAGAAGACTTTATTCGTCGGCTCAAGAACTTACGACTCGCACCATCAGATATAGTCGTGAGTTTTGACGTAGTCTCACTCTTTACTCGAGTACCATTGCACGAATCGTTGTCGCTCATTACCGAGAAGCTGGATGGGGAACTTTTAGACTTATTCCAACATGCGCTCACCTCGACATACTTCTTTTTTAATGGACAATACTTTGAATAGACTGACGGCGACACAATGGGTAGTCCCCTGTCACCCATTGTGGCTAATCTTTTCATGGAAGACTTCGAGGAGAGAGCACTCCAGACGTCGGATTTGAAACCTACGTGTTTTTGGCGATATGTGGACGACACCTTTGTTATCTGGCCTCACGGCATTGCATCGCTGAATGTTTTTCTTGAGCATCTTAACTCGCTTTATCCCAACATCAAGTTCACGATGGAGATGGAGAAAAACGGCGAACTTCAATTCCTGGACGTGTTGGTACGGAGAAAAGAAGATGGCACATTAGGTCACGCAGTGTACCGTAAACCAACGCACACGGACTTATACTTACAGACCACCAGCTGTCACCATCTTTCGCAACGAAGTGGCGTACTGAGGACGTTGGTCCACAGAGCACGAGCGATATCAGACTCAGACAGCTTATCCAATGAGCTACTCCATCTGCGTACCACTTTCCAACAAAATGGATACTCCGAACGGGAGATTCGCCGTGCCTTACAACCGAAGCGGGTTACCCAACGTGAGGAAGTGGAAGAAGGCGAAGAATAAAGGGGAATGGTCATCTTGCCATACATCGACGTGTCTCTTCTAAAATAGGAAGATTGTTGAAGAGGCATAAAGTTAAATGTGTCTTTCGTCCGCCGGCAAAACTCAGAGCTCTCTTGGGCTCACCTAAGGACAGCCTTGGCCTAAGAAGACCCGGTGTTTATGAGATTCCTTGTAGCTGCGGCATGTCGTACATCGGACAAACTTGTCGCACTGTAGAAGAGAGATTCACTGAACACTGACGCTACACGCGTCTGGAGTAACCAGAAAAGTCTGCAGTGGCCGAGCATTGTCTCAGTAGAGGCCATTCCATGAATTATCAACATACAAAAATTCTCGCATCGACGAGTTCGTACTGGGACAGCGCTATTAAGGAAGCAGTGGAAATACGTTGCTCGACGAATCTTGTAAACAGAGACATGGGTTTTCAGCTTAGTACAGCTTGGGATCCAGCACTGGCCATATGAAAGTCGCTTCGAGCAGAGAGGAGTACTATTGGTCATAAGACGGACGACGATTCGCCACCAACATAAATATTCTGTTGACAATGGGAGGATAATCAAGGCGCCTACGTGGACGCGCATTTTTGCTTGCGGCTTCCGACAGAGGTCGCTGGGGCGGCCGATGGCAGCGCAGAGCAGCGGCGGCAGCCTCCGCGCGTGCGCCGAAGTCTTTGGTTCTTCATCCTGTAGGTGGCGTCCTTCCAGCTATCGGTTGATATCGTCGCGATTGGCCATCGAATTTGGCGCCTCCACGCATGCGCACTTCCTGCCTAAGACTGACATAAATAGGGGGCCCTGGTCCTGCCTTAGCCCAACTTTGATCCTCCCTCCCTCTTCCTGTATCTGTTCCTTTGGTCACCCTCCATCCCTCCCCCCCCCTCCTCACCACTTCTCCCCCGGGCCTTCTCTCCCCTGTCCTTCTCCTCCTCCTCCCCTCTCCTCAGCCATTGGCATCTCTGTTCTCCCCTCTTCACCCTCTCCACCCACCCTCACCCTGCTTCCCCTCTTGGCAGGTCCCCAGACTCGCACACGCTACGTGGACTTTCGCGCGCCGGAGATTTTCACCATCTGTGTCTCGTGTGTGTGACGTCGTTTAGTGTTTTTAGTGTCCGCCGTCACGCTTCTCCGTTCACTTGTGCCATCGGATTCATCAGTGTTCTGTGCGCCGTGTCAACATGTTTTCAGTGTCTTTCTCGTCGAGTGTGTACTGTGTACACTGTGATTGTCAACTCTCTGGCTGAAGAGCGGCGTAGCATGCCGCTGCCAGCCTACCTGTTTGCTCAGGTGTTAAAATAAAAATAAAGTAAAAAAAAACCTGCCATAGCCATCTCCGGCGGTACTCCGCAAGGTTACCGCCCTTCGATTGTGCCGTTCCAGCACTAATCGAAGTGCTAGGTTTTTCAGGTGCCAGCCAGCCAGCCAGCCAGCCAGCCCAGCAGCAGCAGCAGCGGTCCCGGTCCCGGTCCCGGCCAGCAGCAGTGGTCCTGGCCAGCAGCAGCCCGCCAGCCAGTCCTCCAGCAGCAGCAGCAGCAGCAGCGTTCCAGCCAGCCCAGCAGCAGCAGCAGCAGCAGCCCCGGCCCCGGCCCCGGCCCTGTCAGCGGCAGCAGCAGCAGCAGCAGAAGCAGCAGCTGCGGCGTTCCTGCCACCCGCCGTCGCCGTCGCCGTCGCCAGCAGCGTGGGACTCTGATCTTCGTCTTCGTCTTCGTCTGTCCCCAGTTTTTGTCCTTTCTTTTTCGTCCTGTGCGTTTTTGTTTCTCCCTGTCGTCATGTCAGCCCCCCC
The DNA here is from genome assembly GCF_023864275.1 of Schistocerca cancellata. Lineage (NCBI taxonomy): Eukaryota > Metazoa > Arthropoda > Insecta > Orthoptera > Acrididae > Schistocerca > Schistocerca cancellata. The sequence continues at coordinate 373,576,303 of NC_064629.1, forward strand.
CCCACCACCACCACCACTACCACCACAGCCATCGTTTATACTTCGCCCTCCGCCACCACCACCACCATAACATGGTGTGTCCAGTCACACCCCCCTCTTTCCATCCCGCCTCTTCTCACTCTCCCTTCGCCCTCGCTCTTTGTCGCCCCTTCTCCAGCTTCTTCCTCCCGCTCCTCTCCCTCTGATCCTTTCCCCCCACTCCCACGGACTGTCACTGCCGCTCCAGCTTGGGTGGTGGCCCGCCGGGCCACTGCCCATGCCCAACTCTCCCCATCGCCTTCGCCTTCGCCTTCGCCTTCGCCTTCGCCGTCACCGTCACCGTCACCGTCACCGTCACCGTCACCATCACCGTCACCGTCACCGTCACCGTCACGGCCGTCGCCGTCGCCGCCGCCGTCGCCGTCGCCATCTCCGGCGCCAACTGCTGCGTCCACGCCGGGACCTGCCCCTTCCCATCACCTCCCTATAGCTCCCGTCCCTCATATCACCACCCACCCTTCTGCCGCCGTTAAACGCCCTAGTGGCACCACCACCTCCTCCGCTCCCAAAAAGTCCCCGCCCCATCCTCCTCTCCAGTCCCGATCCTTCCCTTCTCGAGGCCCGGAATCTCTCCCTCCTCCTCCGCCAACACTTCCCTGGTGCCCCCATCTCTCTCCTCACTCCCAGATGGGATTCCGTTCTCATCTCATCCCCCAGCCCCACCCTCCATACTGACATCCTCTCCTGCCTCCCCATCACCCGTTTTGGCCCCAATTCCTCCCTCACCCCTGCTCCTTCTCCATCTCCTACCCACCAACCCCAACCCCTGCGTCGCCTGCCGACCCTCACCGCCGTGATCACGCGGCTCAGTCCGACGATCACAGAGGAGGTGTTGGCGGAGGTCAATGCACATCCCACGCTGGAGGTGTGGGCGTTCTGCTGCATTATCAACTCGGCCGGCCCCACCCGCCTTATGCGGGTTTTCTCCAAGGACGCCCCCTCCATTGACCATCTCCTGAAGGAGGCTGTCCTCCTCTTCAACCAGCGCTATAAGGTCGACCCATCCCGTTCCCCTCCTCAATCCCTGTGCTGCCAGAGGTGTCTGTGCTATAACGCACACCCAACAGCCGAGTGCCGCAGGCCCCCACCTGCCCACATTGTAGGCAAGCGCACTTCCTCCGGCAGTGCCCTAACCTTCAATCCCCTCCCTCCTGTAATACCTGCAATCTCCCCCATCCCACTTACTACCAAAAGTGTAAAGCCTGACCCCGTCCGACCACTCCTGAACTCACCATCCCTGTCCATCCTCTGGATGCCCCCACCCCTCCTGGCAGTTCCCTTCGTCCCCCCCCCACCGCTGAGGACATCATCAGGTCCCTCACCATTGTCCTACAAAACGTCCACCCTTTCCAGCGCCCTCACACCCTCGAACAGGTCTCCCTCGCCGACCGTTTTGTCTTCCACCTCAAAATGTATGCCACCTACTCCCACAACCAGGCTCATTTCACCTTCTCCCGTCTTGACACCCTTCTCTAAATCCCTGACATTGTGCGACAGCACCGTATCCTTTTCAACAATATCCGCTCCCTTCCCGCCAACAAGAACCTCTTCCTGCACACCCTTGCCACCCACCGCGTGGATGCCTTCCTCCTCAATGAAACCTTCCTCCAACCCCACCACACCTTCCACACTCCACCTTATCTCCTCCACCGCTCCGATAATCCCCTCCCAATTGCGCGTGGCGGAGTTGCCATTGGTCACCACCGCCAGATCCCTGTTCGGCTCCAATCTCTCCTTCCCGACCCCACTGAACACCTGATCCTTAGTCTCTTCTTCCCCGGCCTTACCGTCACCTGCGCCACCATCTATGACCGCCCTAACGCCCCTATGGACTTCGACTTCCTCTCCCACATTGACCGTACCTTCTCCTCATACGTGATCGCCGCCGACCACAACATCCATAGTCGTTCCGCCACCCAGGTACGGCGGTGTCATCGGTTCCTCTCCTCCCTTCAAGACGACCTCCACCCCATCCCCCAGCACACCCATCCCGAATCCAACTCCACTCCCGATGTTATCCTTTCCTCCCCCAACCTCCTTGGCCACATAACGGTGGATGTTCTGGAGCCTATTAGTAGCGACCACCTCTCTGTCCTCCTCACCATTTCAGACGGTCGTCGCCCCCACCCCAACCCTCGTCATGACCCTCCCCCTAAGTACGTCCATGACTATTCCTGTGACAACTGGAATGCCTACCGGGATACCCTCTCCACCCAGGTCGATAGCCACCCCTTTACCTACCACCACACTGACGATGTAACCCATGCCGCCTCCTTTCTCCAGCGGACTTTGTCTGAGGCCGTGGAGGCCCACGTCCCTACTGTCGCCATCCACCCCCACTGCCCTACCTTACCCCCACAGGCTGTCCTCCTCCTCTGTGAATCTCGCCATCTCTACCATGCCTTCCACTGCACGCGTGACACGGACTTACTACGACGCCACTGACAACTCCAGCGACACCTTCGTAATTTGCTCACGGCTAAGAAACGCCGGAACTGGCGACAGACATGCACCCGTTTAAATGCTACCCTACCTATCAACTCGTCCAAGTTCTGGTCAGCCTTCCGTCGCCTTACCGGAACTAAACCCTCCCCCTACTATCCTCTTCTCCATGATGATCACCCTTTCCCTGACGCCCTTAGTAAGGCCAATCACTTTGCCTCCTACCTGTCCGATGTGTTATCCATCCCCGATGATCCCCAGTTCGATTACTCCCTCTTCCCGGATGTCCACAATCGAACTGACACCTCTGTCCCTCCCCTCGCACCTGGTTTCCAGTACTTGGACAACATTGCACACACAGAACTCAATGCCCGTATCACTACACAGGATCTCATTGCTACACTCCGCACAAAACGCAACACCACTCCTGGTCACGATCGTGTCACCTACCGTCACATTCGTGACGCTCCTGTCTCTTTCCTCTCCACTCTGGCCAGGCTCTACAATGTAGTCCTGTCCACCGGTTACTACCCCGACCTGTGGAAAACCTCCCGTATCCTGATGTTGTCTAAACCTGGCAAACCGCCGTCCACTGTCTCCTCATACCATCCCATCAGCCTTACCTCGGTCTTCAGCAAGGTCCTGGATTCTATCCTCACCCGACGCTTCCACCAGCATCTCCGCCAGCACCGCCTCCTTCCCGTTACCCAGTGTGGCTTTCGGCCATCCCTCTCTTCCAACGACCTTCTCCTTCACCTCACTCATCTCCTGCCGGCCGCAGTGGCCGTGCGGTTCTGGCGCTGCAGTCCGGAACCGCGGGACTGCTACGGTCGCAGGTTCGAATCCTGCCTCGGGCATGGGTGTGTGTGATGTCCTTAGGTTAGTTAGGCTTAAGTAGTTCTAAGTTCTAGGGGACTTATGACCTAAGATGTTGAGTCCCATAGTGCTCAGAGCCATTTAATATTTTTTTCACTCATCTCCTTTCCGACCAGCTTAATTCCTGTCGCTCCGCAATCTTCCTTTCCCTGGACCTCGAACGTGCTTATGACCGCGTATGGCATTCCGGTCTCCTCTTCAAGCTCCAAACCTTCGCCCTTCCCATTGACTACGCCCGTCTGATCGGCTCCTTTCTCTCCCACAGTCCTTCCTACGTCACCATCCACAACACGGATTCCTACACCTTTTTCCCCTCCGCCGGTGTGCCCCATGGCTCCGTCGTCTGCCCCCTTTTGTACCTTTTGTATACGGCGGACATGCCGCCGCCGTCACCCCCTGTCCACCTTCTCCAGTTTGCCGATGACACCACCTTCCTTGCGATTGCCCCCACCCTGCAACGCTCCCAACACCTTCTCCAATCCCATCTTGACCAGTTCACCGCTTGGTGACACCAGTGGTTGCTCAAGGTCAATCCCTCTAAAACCCAGGCGATCATTGTAGGCAAAACCACCCCTTCCTTCCGCCTCCTTGATTTCTGTCTTACCATCTATGGCCATCCTGTCGCCCTCACTCCCACCCTTAAGTACCTTGGCGTCACCCTCGACCGTCGCCTCTCCTGGACTCTCCATCTCCGGACAATCCAAGCCCAGGCACGCTCCTGACTCCATCTCCTCAAGCTCCTTTCTGGCCGTATGTTGGGTCTGGACCCCTCCACCATCCTCCACACCCATAAATCCCTCATCTGCCCTATCCTTTGTTACGCCCATCTGGCCTGGATCTCCGCCCCCCTCCCTTTTATAAATCCCTTCAAATCCTTGAATACCATGCTCTCCACCTCGCCTATCGCATCCGTCTCCCCTCCCCCACACAGATCCTGTATGACCTCTTTCCATTCCCCCACCTCCTCCTTTTCCTTGAAAGGATACGGATCCTGTACACCTCCTGCAAACTCGATCCACCTCACCCGCTTGTCTCGCCCATCCTCTCCCACCCCCGCCACTGCCGCGCCTGTATTCCCACGTCCCACCCGGACTCCATCTCTCCACCTGACTTACCCCCTCCCAAGGTGGCTTCCGCTAGCTCCCCCTCCCTGATGATGTCCTCCTCCCCTCCATCTACCCTTCCTATCAAGTTTGATCCTGCCCCCCCCTCCACTTCCGGTGTCCTTTCCTTTAGGCACCCTCCCTCTCTTCTCTCTCCTTTTGCCCCATCCCTCTTCCTCCATCCCTCTTGCCCCGGGCTTCCTCTCCCCCTTCCTTCTTTCCTCCTATCTCCTTTGCCCATGGTATCTCTGCTCTCCCCTCTCCCACCCCCCTCCTTCTTTCTTGGCAACTCCCTGGACTCGCACACGCTACGTGGACTTTCACGCGCCGGAGATCATCGCCCTCAGTGTCTCATGTGTGCCGTCGTGTTTAGTGTTTAGTGTTCACCGTCGCACTCCTTCGTTCACCTGTGCCATCGCCATCTTCAGTGTTTGTGCGTCATTTCAAAAGTTTGCCGTGTGGATTATCGTCGAGTGTGAACGGCTCCATGTTTGTCAATATGTGCCTACTGTTTTATTGCCCTCCCTTCTGGAACTTATGTGTATTGTTCCTGTCTTTTTGTCATTGTGTATTCTATGGCTGAAGAGCAGCGTAGAATGCTGCTGACAGCCTGCCTGTTGTACAGGTTTTAAAATAACAATAAAGTAAAATAAAAAACCTGCCTTAGTTCGGCTAAGAAATGCCAGGACTGGCGACAGACATGCACCCGTTTAAATGCTACCCTACCTATCAACTCGTACAAGTTCTGGTCAGCCTTCCGTCGCCTTAACGGAACTAAACCCTCCCCCTGCTACCCTCATCTCCATGATGATCACCCCTTCCCTGACACCCTTAGTAAGGCCAGTCACTTTGCCTCCTACCTCTCTTATGTGTTTTCCATCCCTGATGATCCCTAGTTCGATTACTCCCTCTTCCCGGATGTCCACGATTGAACTGAAACGGTGGATGTCCTGGAGCCTATTAGTAGCGACCACCTCTCTGTCCTCCTCACCATTTCAGACGGTCGTCGCCCCCACCCCGACCTTCGTCATGACCCTCCCCCTAAGTACGTCCATGACTATTCCTGTGCCAACTGGAATGCCTACCGGGATACCCTCTCCACCCAGGTCGATAGCCACCCCTTTACCTACCACCACACTGACGATGTAACCCATGCCGCCTCCTTTCTCCAGCAGACTTTGTCTGAGGCCGTGGAGGCCCACGTCCCTACTGTCGCCATCCACCCCCACTGCCCTACCTTACCCCCACAGGCTGTCCTCCTCCTCTGTGAATCTCGCCATCTCTACCGTGCCTTCCAATGCTTGCGTGACACGGACTTACTACGACGCCACCGGCAACTCCAGCGACACCTTCGTAATTTGCTCACGGCTAAGAAACGCCGGAACTGGCGACAGACATGCACCCGTTTAAATGCTACCCTACCTATCAACTCGTCCAAGTTCTGGTCAGCCTTCCGTCGCCTTACCGGAACTAAACCCTCCCCCTACTATCCTCTTCTCCATGATGATCACCCTTTCCCTGACGCCCTTAGTAAGGCCAATCACTTTGCCTCCTACCTGTCCGATGTGTTATCCATCCCCGATGATCCCCAGTTCGATTACTCCCTCTTCCCAGATGTCCACAATCGAACTGACACCTCTGTCCCTCCCCTCGCACCTGGTTTCCAGTACTTGGACAACATTGCACACATGGAACTCAATGCCCATATCACTACACAGGATCTCATTGCTACACTCCACACTAAACGCAACGCCGCTCCTGGTCACTATCGTGTCACCTACCGTCACATTCGTGACGCTCCTGTCTCTTTCCTCTCCACTCTGGCCAGGCTCTACAATGTAGTCCTGTCCACCGGTTACCACCCCGACCTGTGGAAAACCTCCCTTATCCTGATCTTCCTTAAGCCTGGCAAACCGCCGTCCGCCGTCGCCCACTACCGTCCCATCAGCCTTACCTCGTTCTTCAGCAAGGTCCTGGAATCTATCCTCACCCGATGCATCCACCAGCATCCCCGCCAGCACCGGCTCCTTCCCGTTACCCAGTGTGGCTTTTGGCCGTCCTTCTCTTCTGACGACCTTCTCCTTCACCTCACTCGTCTCTTTTCCAACCAGCTTAATTCCCATCGCTCGGCAATCTTGCTCTCCCTGGACCTCGAACGTGCTTATGACTGCGTATGGCATTCCAGTCTCCTCTTCAAGCTCCAAACCTTCGCCCTTCCAATTAACTACGTCCGTCTGAACGGCTGCTTTCTGTCCCACCATCCTTCCTACGTCACCATCCATAACACAGATTCCTACACCTTTTCTCCCCCCCGCTGGTGTGCCCCAAGGCTCCGTCCTCTCCCCCCTTCTGTACCTTTTGTACACTGGTGGACATGCCGCCATCACCCCCCGTCCACCTTCTCCAGTTTGCCGATGACACCGCCTTCCTTGCCCTTGCCCCCACCCTGCAACGCTCCCAACACCTTCTCCAATCCCATCTTGACCAGTTCACCGCTTGGTGCAACCAGTGGTTGCTCAAGGTCAATCCCTCCAAAACCCAGGTGATCATTGTAGGCAAAACCACCCCTTCCTTCCGCCTCCTTGATTTCTGTCTTACCATCTATGGCCATCCTGTCGCCCTCACTCCCACCCTTAAGTACCTTGGCGACATCCTCGACCGTCGCCTCTCCTGGACTCCCCATCTCCAGACAATCCAAGCCAAGGCATGTTCCCTACTCCGTCTCCTCAAGCTCCTTTCCGGCCGTACGTGGGGTCAGGACCCCTCCACCATCCTCCACACCTATAAAACCCTCATCGGCCCTATCCTTTGTTACGCCCATCCGGCTTGGATCTCCGCCCCCCATACCTTTCATAAATCTCTCCAAATCCTTGAACGACATGCTCTCCGCCTCACCTATCGCATCTGTCTACCCTCCCCCACGTGGATCCTGTACAATCTCATCCCTTTCCCCCACCTCCTCCTTTTCCTTGAAAGGATACGGATCCTGTACACCTCCCACAAACTCGATCCTCCTCACCCGCTTGTCTCACACATCCTCTCCCACCCCCGCCCACTGCCGCGCCTGTATTCCGACGTCCCACCCGGTCTCCACCTCTTCACCCTCCTTACCCTCTCCCAAGGTGGCTTCCGTAAGTTCCCCCTCCATGATGATGTCCTCCCCTGCATCTACCCCTCCTATGAACTTTGATCCTCCCCCCACTTCCTGTGTCCTTTCATTTAGGCAACCTCCCTCCCTTCTCTTTCCTTTTCCCCCATCCACCTTCCTCCACCCCTCTTCCCCCGGGCTCCCCCTACCCCTTCCTCCCTCCCCCTCTCTCCCCTGCCCATGGCATCTCTGCTCTCCCGTCTCCCTCTCCGACTCCCCTTCCTGCTCCTCCTCTCTTGGCAGGTCCACGGACTCTCACACGCTCAGTGAACATTCGCGCGCTGGAGATCATCGCCATCAATCTCTCGTGTGTGTGCCTTCGTCTAGTCTTCTTTCGCCATCACGCCCCCACTGTTCACGTGTGGCGGCACCGTCATGCATGTTATGTGCGCCGTGTCAACTAGTGTTAGTGATATTTCTCGTCCATCGTGAACGGCTCCATGTTTTTTTTGTTTTTTAGTGTCTACATTTTTTGCCCGCCGTTTTGATTGCATTCTCTGTGCCACCTATATGTAATACTTATTGTAAAACTCAAGGCTGAAGAGCGGCGTACTATGCTGCTGACAGCCCGCCTTTGTGTAAGGTGATCAAAATCTCAATAAAGAAAAAAAAAAAAGAAAAGAAAAAACCTGCCTTAGCAGTGTGTTCGTCGCACCTGAAGATGTCGGCCAGTTGCGCTGACGAAATATTGTGGAGTTTTCACTATGACATCCGACGTCCCGCCCGAGAACCATATATACATGTCCGTTGGGAAAGCCTCAAGCAAATTCCTTACAGTCTGGCTACATGCAACACTCCCAAGTGTAAATGCATTTTTGTCGATCATCAGGAAGTGCAAACTGTATATAAATTTGCATTTGATCTGCAGGTCAGAAGTTATCTCTAGTCTCTGCATATGACTATATGTGGTAGTTAGTAGGGCATTCAGTCTGATTTCAGTAGTGGCAGACAACTTCAGTCAGTGTTCAAATGGTTCAAATGGCTCTGAGCATTATGGGACTTAACTTCTGAGGTCATCAGTCCTCTAGAACTTAGAACTACTTAAACCTAACTAACCTAAGACCAACACACACATCCATGCCCGAGGCAGCATAAGAACCTGCGACCGTAGCGGTCACGTGGTTCCAGACTGAAGCGCCTAGAACCGCTCGGCCGCAACGGCCGGCTCAGTCATTGTGGAAAGTCCACAAGCAATAGTACAAAATTGAATACAATGACTACTATACTTCTTTGTAAATTACTCTTACACTTGATATCATAATTGGTAATACCTGCATCATGCCTTCAACAAACGTGCATGTGGCACAACATACGAGTATTATTGACACGACAGGTACTGATCAATGAAGTGGCGAAGCCTCAAAAGTTCTACAACTCACTTCAAGAAATCATAACCACGGGAACAATATACCACTTTAACCAAGCTACACTTATGCCCTGAAACTCAACAAGTGACTGGACCGAAAATACCAATCTAACTGTTTTTACAGTCCATGTCTCAAGCAAAGCCTTACTTGGCGTTGTACATAAACTGGAACACAATACACAAAATGAAGAAAACAAGGAAGGTGTTATAATAATTAATATTGTAACAACGTCATCTTTTTACATCAGCAGTATTTTATTTTGAATGATAATGTTACCTGATATTATTTCTTTTTGCATCACCTCAGAAACACCATATTTACTGTTGGTGTGGTACAGTTTCTCTCTTCTCCCTGCATCGTTTTATATGTCACACCATCCATGTTAAACCTCTCATGAGTGTTACTACCTCATTTCTTGGTAACTTCCTTTTATCCATATATAAAGCAAAACTGTAAAAGAATATTTGATACCCTGAGAGTCAGTCATATTTTAATTCTTGAACATAAAACGACATAAATACAGAAGACACATCAAAACTTCAGACTAGACGGAATATCCTCACTGCTTTCTTTAAAGTGATTATTCGTGTAACAGATTTATGTTGGAAACATGATACACTTTCTTTGACCTGTGGTTCTCAATGTTTCTACTCTTATCACATTTGGGTGTGCACCCCCTAAATGGACCAACATAAACAAGTCTCAGTATTTCGCTTATGGGACAGTTGGTGCCATTATCAGAAATTACTTCGTCAGCAGTACCGATTTTAAATGGAAACTGATGCAGAAATCTTGGTACAACAGATCGAGTTGTAGCTCTCCTTAATGGTGTGACTGAAATGAATTTAGAAGTCAGTTTAAGACCAATGAAAACACAAGAGTAATTCAATTTTGATGGAATAATTGGAAGTAATGGCGCATAATATGACATCATTTAGTGGTTTCGCTTTTGACACTACTTACGTGAAACCAAAACCTTGTGAATACACATCTCCATATTGACAAAGTATCGTGTTGATGTTGTGGTCTTCAGCCCAAAGACTGGTTTGACACAGCTCTCCATGCTACTCTATCCTATGCAAGCCTCTGTATCTTTGAGTAACTACTGCAACCTACATCTCTCCGAATCTGCTTACTATATTCATCTCTTAGTCTCCCTCTACGTTTTCTACCCTCCACGCTGTCCTCCAGTACTAAATTCGTTATCCTTTGATGCCTCAGAATGCCTCCTACCAACCCATCTCTTTTCTTAGGTTGTACCAAAAAGTTCTCTTCTTTTCTTCCCAGCTATATTCACTACCTCCTCATTAGTTACATGATCTAGCCATCTAACCTTCAGTATTCCTCTGTAGCACCACATTTCAAAAGCTCATATTCTCTTCTTGTCTAAATTGTTTATCGTAATTTTCACTTCCATACATGGCTACACTCCATACGAATACTTTGATAAAGGGCTTTTTGACACTTAAATCTATACTCGATGTTAACAAATTTCCCTTCTTCAGAAATGCTTTTCATGTAATTGCCATACTACATTTTATATCCCCCCTACATTGACCATCATCAGTTACTTTGCTTCCCAAATGGCAAAAATTGATTTACTACTTTCAGTGTCTCATTTCCTAATGTAATCCCCTCAGCATCACCTGATTTAATTCGGCTACATTACATTATCCTCGTATTTCGTTTGTAGATGTTAATCTTATGTGCTCCTTTCAAGATACCTCCATTCCGTTCAACTACTCTTCCAGGTCCTTTGCTCTGACAGATTTACAATGTCATTGGCAAACCTCAAAGTTTTTATTTCTTCTCCCTCATCTTTAACTCTTACTCCAAATTTTTCTTTTGTTTCCTTTACAGCTTGCTCAATGTACAGGTTGAATAACATCGGAGATAGGCTACAATTCTGTATCACTCCCTTCTCAACCACTGCTTTCCTTTCGTATCCCTCGACTCATAACAGACCTCTGGTTTCCGTACAAACTGTAAGCAGCCTTTCGCTCCCTGTATTTTACCCCTGCCACTTTATAATTTGAAAGAGAGTAATCCATTCAACAATGTCAAAAGCTATCTCTAAGCTTACGAATCCTATAAACGTAGGTTTGCCTTTCCTTAACCTATATTCCATAAGAAGTCGTAAGAACAGTATTGGTCCGTGCGTTACTAAATTTCTCTGGAATCCAAGCTGATCTTATCCGAGGTCCGTTTCTAAGTTTTTCCATTCTTCTGTAAAGGATTCATGTAAGTATTTTGCAGCCATAACTAATTAAACTGTTAGTTGTGGAATTGGAATTCTTATATTCTTCTTGAAGTCTGGGGGTATTTCGCCTGTCTTATACATCTTGCTCGCCAGATAAAAGAGTTGTGTCATGGCCGGCTCTCCAAAGGCTATCGGCAACTCTAACAGACTCTTGTCTACTCCCGACGCCTTGTTTTGACTCACGTCTTTCAGTGCTTTGTCAAATTCTTCACTCAGTATCATATCTCCCTTCTCATCTTCCTCTACATCCTCTTCGTTTTGCCTTCAAGTAGATCACCCTCGCATACACCCTCTACATACTCCATCCACCTTTCTACATCTACATCTACATCTACATCCATACTCCGCAAGCCACCTGACGGTGTGTGGCGGAGGGTACCTTCAGTACCTCTATCGGTTCTCCCTTCTATTCCAGTCTCGTATTGTTCGTGGAAAGAAGGATTGTCGGTATGCCTCTGTGTGGGCTCTAATCTCTCTGATTTTATCCTCATGGTCTCTTCGCGAGATATACGTAGGAGGGAGCAATATACTGCTTGACTCTTCGGTGAAGGTATGTTCTCGAAACTTTGACAAAAGCCCGTATCGAGCTACTGAGCGTCTCTCCTGCAGAGTCTTCCACTGGAGTTTATCTATCATCTCCGTAACGCTTTCGCGATTACTAAATGATCCTGTAACGTAGCGCGCTGCTCTCCGTTGGATCTTCTCTATGTCTTGTATCAACCCTATCTGGTACGGATCCCACACTGCTGAGCAGTATTCAAGCAGTGGGCGAACAAGCGTACTGTAACCTACTTCCTTTGTTTTCGGATTGCATTTCCTTAGGATTCTTCCAATGAATCTCAGTCTGGCATCTGCTTTACCGACAATCAACATTATATGATCATTCCATTTTAAATCACTCCTAATGCGTACTCCCAGATAATTTATGGTATTAACTGCTTCCAGTTGCTGACCTGCTATTTTGTAGCTAAATGATAAAGGATCTATCTTTCTGTGTATTCGCAGCACATTACACTTGTCTACATTGAGATTCAGTTGCCATTCCCTGCACCATGTGTCAATTCGCTGCAGATCCTCCTGCATTTCAGTACAATTTTCCATTGTTACAACCTCTCGATACACCACAGCATCATCTGCAAAAAGCCTCAGTGAACTTCCGATGTCATCCACCAGGTCATTTATGTATCTTGTGAATAGCAACGGTCCTATGACACTCCCCTGCGGCACACCTGAAATTACTCTTACTTCGGAAGACTTCTCTCCATTGAGAATAACATGCTGCGTCCTGTTATCTAGGAACTCCTCAATCCAATCACACAATTGGTCTGATAGTCCATATGCTCTTACTTTGTTCATTAAACGACTGTGGGGAACTGTATCGAACGCCTTGCGGAAGTCAAGAAACACGGCATCTACCTGTGAACCCGTGTCTATGAGTCTCGTGGACGAATAGCGCGAGCTGGGTTTCACATGACCGTCTTTTTCGAAACCCATGCTGATTCCTACAGAGTAGATTTCTAGTCTCCAGAAAAGTCATTATACTCGAACACAATACGTGTTCCAAAATTCTACAACTGATCGACGTTAGAGATATAGGTCTATAGTTCTGCACATCTGTTCGACGTCCCTTCTTGAAAACGGGGATGACCTGTGCCCTTTTCCAATCCTTTGGAACGCTACGCTCTTCTAGAGACCTACGGTACACCGCTGCAAGAAGGGGGGCAAGTTCCTTCGCGTACTCCGTGTAAAATTGAACTGGTATCCCATCAGGTCCAGAGGCCTTTCCTCTTTTGAGCAATTTTAATTGTTTCTCTATCCCTCTGTCGTCTATTTCGATATCTACCATTTTGTCATCTGTGCGACAATCTAGAGAAGGAACTACAGTGCAATCTTCCTCTGTGAAAGAACTTTGGAAAAAGATATTTAGTATTTCGGCCTTTAGTCTGTCATCCTCTGTTTCAGTACCATTTTGGTCATAGAGTGTCTGGACATTTTGTTTTGATCCACCTACCGCTTTGACATAAGACCAAAATTTCTTAGGATTTTCTGCCAAGTCAGTACATAGAACTTTACTTTCGAATTCATTGAACGCCTCTCGCATAGCTCTCTTCACACTACATTTCGCTTCGCGTAATTTTTGTTTGTCTGCAAGGCTTTGGCTATGTTTATGTTTGCTGTGAAGTTCCCTTTGCTTCCGCAGCAGTTTTCTAACTCGGTTGTTGTACCACGGTGGCTCTTTTCCATCTCTTACGATCTTGCTTGGCACATACTCATCTAACGCATATTGTACGATGGTTTTGAACTTTGTCCACTGATCCTCAACACTATCAGTACTTGAGACAAAACTTTTGTGTTGAGCCAACAGGTACTCTGAAATCTGCTTTTTGTCACTTTTTCTAAACAGAAAAATCTTCCTACCCTTTTTAATATTCCTATTTACGGCTGAAATCATCGATGCCGTAACCGCTTTATGATCGCTGATTCCCTGTTCTGCGTTAACTTTTTCAAATAGTTCGGGTCTGTTTGTCACCAGAAGGTCTAATATGTTATCGCCACGAGTCGGTTCTCTGTTTAACTGCTCAAGGTAGTTTTCAGATAAAGCACTTAAAAAAGTTTCACTGGATTCTTTGTCCCTGCCACCCGTTATGAACGTCTGAGTCTCCCAGTCTATATCCGGCAAATTAAAATCTCCACCCAGAACTATAACATGGTGGGGAAATCTACTCGAAATATTTTCCAAATTCTCCTTCAGGTGCTCAGCCACACCAGCTGCTGAGCCAGGGGGCCAATAGAGACATCCAATTACCATGTCTGAGCCTGCTTTAACCGCGACCTTCACCCAAATCATTTCACATTTCGGATCTCCGTCAATTTCCTTCGATACTATTGCACTTCTTATCGCTATAAACACGCCTCCCCCTTCACTGTTCAGCCTGTCTCTGCGGTATACATTCCAATCTGAGTTTAGGATTTCGCTACTGTTTACGTCTGGTTTCAGCCAACTTTCTGTCCCTAGTACTATATGGGTGTTGTGATCGTTTATTAATGAGAGCAGTTCTGGGACCTTTCTATAGACGCTCCTGCAGTTTACTATTAGCACATTAATATTGTTATTCCCTGTTGCATTTTGCCTACTCCTATCTTGCCGCGTCTCAGGAGGCGTCTTGTCGGGCCTAGGGAGGGGATTCTCTAACCTAAAAAACCCCCATGTGCACTCCACACGTACTCCGCTACCCTTGTAGCCGCTTCCGGCGTGTAGTGTACGCCTGACCTATTCAGGGGGACCCTACATTTCTCCACCCGATAGCAGAGGTCGAGAAATTTGCACCCCAGATCTCCGCAGAATCGTCTGAGCCTCTGGTTTAAGCCTTCCACTCGGCTCCAAATCAGAGGACCGCGATCGGTTCTGGGAACGATACTACAAATAGTTAGCTCTGATTCCACCCCGCGAGCGAGGCTTTCCGCCTTCACCAATTCCGCCAACCGCCTGTACGAACTGAGGATGACCTCTGAACCCAGACGGCAGGAGTCATTGGTGCCGACATGAGCAACAATTTGCAGTCGGGTGCACCCAGTGCTCTCTATCGCCGCCGGTAGGGCCTCCTCCACATCTCGGATGAGACCCCCCGGCAAGCAGACAGAGTGAACACTGGCCTTCTTCCCCGACCTTCTCGCTATTTCCCTAAGGGGCTCCATCACCTGCCTAACGTTGGAGCTCCCAATAACTAATAAACCCCTCCCCCCGTGTGCCTGCTCGGACCTTGCTGAAGGAGAAGCCACATGTCCCCTCACAGGCAGAGCAGGCGATGCCACACGACCAGCCTCCACATTGACCCTCCGCCTCGTGCGCCGCGAACGCCGCTGAACCCGCCACTCCCCTTGGGGAGAGGTTGGCCCAACCGCGCCCGGTACCCGCGAAGATGTCTCGACAGCAGGGACAGTGGGTGAAGCATGTAACACCTGGGGTGTACCTTGCGACGCACCAGACTCCCCACTTCCGCTACACTCCGAGGCAGCAGCCTGAAGACGGCTGACCGCGGCCATCAACACGCTCAGCTGTTCGCGAACAGTGGCCAGCTCCTCCTGCGTCTGTACACAGCAGTCACACATCCTATCCATCCTAAGGAAACAATTTACTGAAGAGAGTTAATCAACCTTTAACTAGACTGCTAATTCACTAAAGGCGGCTGCTTATTCACTAAACTGTGGTTGCTAGCCACTTCTTGTAGAAAACAATGAAAATAGCACTACCTGTCTCTGGACTGTATTGAAAACAAACACTAGCACTACTGGCACTATGGTTGACAACAGGGACTCTATCTGACTGTATTCAAAACAAACACGAAATCTATGGAACACTATTAAGAGCACTCAAAAATTAAAGCTTCCTAAAAGCAAATATACACGGAAGAAGAAGTGACAAGTAAGAAAAATACAGTTAATACTTACATTAAGGTACCTCGCTGCACAGCAGACGTGAAGCAGACGGCAGTTACGACGACACTGACACTGACTATGGCTGACTAAAGGGACTCCCTCTGACTGTATTCAAAACAAACACGAAATCTATGGAACACCATTAAGAGCACTCGAAAATTAAAGCTTCCTAAAAGCAAATATACACGGAAGAAGAAGTGACAAGTAAGAAAAATACAGTTAATACTTAAATTAAGGTAGCTCGCTGCACAGCAGACGTGAAGCAGACAGCAGATCCGGAGAACTTGCTGGCCAGGGTAGTTGACTTACACCTTCTAGAGCACGTTGGGTGGCACGGGATACATGCGGACGTGCATTGTCCTGTTGGAACAGCAAGTTCCCTTGCCGGTCTAGGAATGGTAGAACGATGGGTTCGATGACGGTTTGGATGTACCGTGCACTTTCTGTTTTACCTTCTTTGCTTAGGACTGGTTTTCCATCTCAGCTCTTGACATTCATGCATGTGGTTCTCGTTTCTCCAAAGGCCTCTTTACTTTTACTGTAGGCGGCATCTACCTTAGCCCTAGCAATATACACTCCTGGAAATTGAAATAAGAACACCGTGAATTCATTGTCCCAGGAAGGGGAAACTTTATTGACACATTCCTGGGGTCAGATACATCACATGATCACACTGACAGAACCACAGGCACATAGACACAGGCAACAGAGCATGCACAATGTCGGCACTAGTACAGTGTATATCCACCTTTCGCAGCAATGCAGGCTGCTATTCTCCCATGGAGACGATCGTAGAGATGCTGGATGTAGTCCTGTGGAACGGCTTGCCATGCCATTTCCACCTGGCGCCTCAGTTGGACCAGCGTTCGTGCTGGACGAGCAGACCGCGTGAGACGACGCTTCATCCAGTCCCAAACATGCTCAATGGGGGACAGATCCGGAGATCTTGCTGGCCAGGGTAGTTGACTTACACCTTGTAGAGCACGTTGGGTGGCACGGGATACATGCGGACGTGCATTGTCCTGTTGGAACAGCAAGTTCCCTTGCCGGTCTAGGAATGGTAGAACGATGGGTTCGATGACGGTTTGGATGTACCGTGCACTATTCAGTGTCCCCTCGACGATCACCAGTGGTGTACGGCCAGTGTAGGAGATCGCTCCCCACACCATGATGCCGGGTGTTGGCCCTGTGTGCCTCGGTCGTATGCAGTCCTGATTGTGGCGCTCACCTGCACGGCGCCAAACACGCATACGACCATCATTGGCACCAAGGCAGAAGCGACTCTCATCGCTGAAGACGACACGTCTCCATTCGTCCCTCCATTCACGCCTGTCGCGACACCACTGGAGGCGGGCTGCACGATGTTGGGGCGTGAGCGGAAGCCGGCCTAACGGTGTGCGGGACCGTATCCCAGCTTCATGGAGACGGTTGCGAATGGTCCTCGCCGATACCCCAGGAGCAACAGTGTCCCTAATTTGCTGGGAAGTGGCGGTGCGGTCCCCTACGGCACTGCGTAGGATCCTACGGTCTTGGCGTGCATCCGTGCGTCGCTGCGGTCCGGTCCCAGGTCGACGGGCACGTGCACCTTCCGCCGACCACTGGCGACGACATCGATGTACTGTGGAGACCTCACGCCCCACGTGTTGAGCAATTCGGCGGTACGTCCACCCGGCCTCCCGCATGCCCACTATACGCCCTCGCTCAAAGTCCGTCAACTGCACATACGGTTCACGTCCACGCTGTCGCGGCATGCTACCAGTGTTAAAGACTGCGATGGAGCTCCGTATGCCACGGCAAACTGGCTGACACTGACGGCGGCGGTGCACAAATGCTGCGCAGCCAGCGCCATTCGACGGCCAACACCGCGGTTCCTGGTGTGTCCGCTGTGCCGTGCGTGTGATCATTGCTTGTACAGCCCTCTCGCAGTGTCCGGAGCAAGTATGGTGGGTCTGACACACCGGTGTCAATGTGTTCTTTTTTCCATTTCCAGGAGTGTATAAGTTTCTACATCCTTACTTTTGTCCTCTAGCTATTTCTGCTTAGCTATTTCGTTTTTAGACGTATGTATAACTTTTCGCCTGCTTCATTTATTGCATTTTTATATTTTGTCCATACATCAACTGAATTCAATATCTCTTGTGTTACCCAAGGATTTCTACTAGCTCTCATCTTTTTACCTACACGACCCTCTGCTGCCTTTAGTGTTTCATCTCTTAAAGCTATCCATTCTTCTTCTACTGTATTCCTGTCCCCTGTTCGTGTCAATTGATCCCTAAAGTTCCATCTGAAACTCTCTACAACCTCTGGTTCTTTCAGTTTATCCAGGTTCAATCTCGTTATATTCCCACCTTTTCGCAGTTTCTGCAGTTCATATCCCACAAATTGTGGTCATAGTTCACATCTGCCCCCAGAAATTTAATATCTGGTTCCTAAATCTCTGTCTGAGCATTATATAATCAATCGAAACGTTCCAGTGTCTCCAGGTCTCATCCACATATACAACCCTCTCTCTTGATTCTTAAACCTAGTGCTCGCTATGATTAAATTATGCTCTACAGGGCTGTTTCCTTTTCCATTCCTTTCCCCCAGCCCATACTCACTTACTACTTGTCCTTCTCTTCCTTTTCCTACTATCCAGTTCCAGTTCCCCAAGACTATAAAATTTTCGGCTCCCTCAAGTATTTGTATAATTTATTTTATCTCATCATACAATTCTTCAACCTTCTCTTCATCTGCGGAGGTAGTTGGTATATATAATTGTACTGCTGTGGTGGGTGTGGGCTTCGTGTCTGTATTGGCTATAATAATGCGTTCACTATGCTGTTCATAGTAGCTTATCGGCGTTCCTATTTTTTTTTTTTTACTGATTATTAAACCTACTCCTGCATTACCGCTATTTTATTTCGTATTTGTAACCCTGTATTCACCTGACCAGAAGTTCTGTTCCTCCTGCTGCGGAACTTCACTAATGTCATTATATCTAACCTTAACCTATCCATTTCCATATTTAAATTTTCTAACCTACCAACCCGATTAAGGGATCTGACCTTCCAACCTCCGATCTGTAGAATGCCAGTTCTGTTTCTCCTGATGACGACTTCCTCCAGAGTTGTCCCCGCCCAGATATCCGAAAGTGGTACTATTTTATCTCCAGAATATTTTACCCAAGAGGATGCCATCATCATTTAACCGTACAGTAGAACTGTGTGCCCTCGGGAAAAATTACGGCTGTAGTTTCCCCTTGCTTTGAGCCGTTCGCAGTACCAGCACAGGAAGGCCGTTTTGGTTGATGGTACAGGGCCAGATCAGTCAATCATTCAGACTGTTGCCCCTGCAACTACTTGAAAGGTTGCTGCTGCTCTTCAGGAACCACGCGTTTGTCTGGCCTCTCAATAGATACCACTCCGTCGTGGTTGCACCTACGGTACGGCTATGTGTATCGCCGAGGCACGCAAGCCTCGCTACCAGCGGCACCGGTCCGTGGTTCATGGGGGTGGGAGAGAGAGAGAGAGAGAGAGAGAGAGAGAGAGAGAGAAAAGAATGTTTTACGTTTCACGAACCTTGTGAAAAAATTTGCTTCCACCAATGTGCATATAGCTCATATCTACATCATAGATCAAATTTTTGACAAATTCTTCATTTATACAAATAAGCCACTACGAATGCTCGCCACTTCAGTAGGGGTGTGGGTTGGGAGACCTGCTATTCCGAGGATGACGGAGCGTGAAAAGCAGTGGAGCAGCCGAGTTCGTGATCTACATCTACATCTACATGATTACTCTGCAATTCACATTTAAGTGCTTGGCAGAGGGTTCATCGAATCCCAATCATACTATCTCTCTACCATTGCACTCCCGAACAGCGCACGGGAAAAACGAACACCTAAACCTTTCTGTTCGAGCTCTGATTTCTCTTATTTTGTTTTGATGATCATTCCTACCTATGTAGGTTGGGCTCAACAAAATATTTTTGCATTCGGAAGAGAAAGTTGGTGACTGAAATTTCGTAAATAGATCTCGCCGCGACGAAAAACGTCTTTGCTTTAATGACTTCCATCCCAACTCGCGTATCATATCTGCCACACTCTGTCCCCTATTATGTGATAATACAAAACGAGTTGCCCTTTTTTGCACCCTTTCGATGTCCTCCGTCAATCCCACCTAGTAAGGATCCCACACCGCGCAGCAATATTCTAACAGAGGACGAACGAGTGTAGTGTAAGCTGTCTCTTTGGTGGACTTGTTGCATCTTCTAAGTGTCCTGCCAATGAAACGCAACCTTTGGCTCACCTTCCCCACAATATTATCTATGTGGTCTTTCCAACTGAAGTTGTTCGTAATTTTTACACCCAGGTACTTAGTTGAATTGACAGCCTTGAGAATTGTACTATTTATCGAGTAATCGAACTCCAACGGATTTCTTTTGGAACTCATGTGGATCACCTCACACTTTTCGTTATTTAGCGTCAACTGCCACGCCACACCATACAGCAATCTTTTCTAAATCGCTTTGCAACTGATACTGGTCTTCGGATGACCTTAGTAGACGGTAAATTACAGCATCATCTGCGAACAACCTAACAGAACTGCTCAGATTGTCATCCAGGTCATTTATATAGATCAGGAACAGCAGAGGTCCCAGGACGCTTCCGTGGGGAACACCTGATATCACTTCAGTTTTACTCGATGATTTGCCGTCTATTACTACGAACTGCGACCTTCCTGACAGGAAATCACGAATCCAGTCGCACAACTAAGACGATACCCGATAGGCCCGCAGCTTGATTAGAAGTCGCTTGTGAGGAACGGTGTCGAAAGCTTTCCGGAAATCTAGAAATACGGAATCAACTTGAGATCCACTGTCGATAGCGGCCATTACTTCGTGCGAATAAAGAGCTAGCTGCGTTGCACAAGAACGATGTTTTCAGAAACCATGCCGATTACGTATCAATAGATAGTTCCCTTCGAGGTGATTCATAATGTTTGAATACAGTATATGCTCCACAACCCTACTGCAAACCGACGTCAATGATATAGGTCTGTAGTTCGATGGATTACCCCTACTACCCTTCTTAAACACTGGTGCGACCTGCGCAATTTTCCGATCTGTAGGTACAGATCTATCGGTGAGCGAGCGGTTGTATATAATTGCCAAGAAGGGAGCTATTGTATCAGCGTAATCTGAAAGGAACCTAATCGGTATACAATCTGGACCTGTAGACTTGCCGGTATCAAGCGATTTGAGTTTCTTCGCAACCCCTAAGGTATCTACTTCTAAGAAACTCATGCTAGCAGCTGTTTGTGTTTCAAATTCTGGAATATTCCATTCGTCTTCCCTGGTGAAGGAATTTCGGAAAACTGCGTTCAATAACTCCGCTTTAGCGGCACAGTCGTCGGTAACAGTACCATCGGCTCTGCGCAACGTGGGTATTGACTGCGTCTTGCCGCTTGTGTACCTTACATACGACCAGAATTTCTTCGAATTTTCTACCAAATTTCGAGACAATGTTGCGTTGTGGAACCTATTAAAGGCATCTCGCATTGAAGTCAGTGCCAAATTTCGCGCGTCTGTAAATTTTAGCCAATCTTCGGGATTTCGCGTTCTTCTGAACTTCGCATGCTTTTTCCGTTGCCTCTGCAACAGCGTTCGGGCCTGTTTTGTGTACCATGGGGGATCAGTTCCATCTCTTACCAATTTATGAGGTATGAATCTTTCAATTGCTGTTGCTACTATATCTTTGAATTTGAGCCACATCTCGTCTACATTTGCATTGACAGTTCGGAAGAAATGGAGATTGTCTCTTAGGAAGGCTTCTAGTGACACTTCATCCGCTTTTTTAAATAAAATTATTTTGCGTTTGTTTCTGGTGGATTTGGAAGAAACGGTATTGAGCCTAGCTACAACGACCTTGTGATCACTAATCCCTGTATCAGTCATGATGCTCTTTATTAGCTCTGTATTGGTTGTGGCTAAGAGGCCAAGTGTGTTTTCGCAACCATTTACAATTCGCGTGGGTTCGTGAATTAACTGCTCGAAATAATTTTCGGAGAAAGCATTTAGGACAATCTCGGAAGATGTTTTCTGCCTACCACCTATTTTGAACAAGTATTTTTGCCAACATATCGAGGGAAGGTTGAAGTCCCCACCAACTATAACCGTATGAGTGGGCTATTAATTTGTTATGAGACTCAGATTTTCTCTGAACTGTTCAGCAACTGTATCATCGGAGTCCGGGGGTCGGTAGAAGGAGCCAATTATTAACTTAGTTTGGCTGTTAAGTATAACCTCCACTCATACCAATTCGCACGGAGTATCTACTTCGACTTCACTACAAAATAAACCATTACTGACAGACACAAACACTCCACCACCAACTTATTTCAGGCTTTAGCCAGTTTTCTGTACCTTTAACGATTTCAGCTTCCGTGCTTTCTATTATCGCTTGAATCTCAGGGACTTTCCCAGCACAACTACAACAATTTACAACTACAATTCCGACTGTTCGTTGATCCAAGCACGTCCTGTATTTGACATGCACCCTTTGAGATTGTAGCCCAACCCGTACTTTCCCGAGGCCTTCTGACCTAAAAAACCGCCCAGTCCACGCCACACAGCCTCCGCTACCCGTGTAGCCGCCAGCTGAGTGTAGTGAACTCCTGACCTGTTCAGTGGAACCCGAAACCCCAGCACCCTATGGCGCAGGTCAAGGAATCTGCAGCCAACACGGTCACAAAACCGTCTGAGCCTCTGATTCAGACCCTCCACCCGGCTCTGCAACAAAGGTCCGCAGTTGGTTCTGTCAACGATGCTGCAGATGGTGAGCTCTGCCTTCATCTTGTAAGCAAGACCGGCAGCCTTCACCAAATCAGATAGCCGCTGGAATCCAGAGAGAATTTCCTCAGATCCAAAGCGGCACACGTCATTAGTGCTGACATGTGCCACCACCTGCAGCTGGCTGCACCCTGTGCTCTTCATGGCATCCGGAAGGGCCCTTTCCACATCAGGAATGACTCCACCCGGAAGGCACATGAAGTGCACACTGGATTTCTTCCCCTCCTTAGCCGCCATATCCCTAAGGGGCCCCATTACGCGCCCAACATTGGAGCTCCCAACTACCAATAAGCCCACCCTCTGCGATTGCCCAGACCTTAAAGGCTGATAATCATCTTCTGAAACAGGGCAGGCTGCTTTATCTGGCTCAGCCAGAGACAGCACCTGAAACCTGTTTGTCAGACGCACCGGGGAGGCTTTCTGATCAGCCTCCGGGGACGTCTTTAGCTGCCTGCTGCGCCATGTAACGACCTCCTAATCAACCACAGGCGAGGGCTCAGCCCCACTGCGGGCAACAACTGGGGCAACCACAGCGGCAGACCGATCTGGGGACAGACGGGACGAGGTTGACATCCCCGTGATACCAAAGTCCGGCTTCCCACAGTGGTGCCCATTGGCAACAGACTCAAGCTGCGCGACCGAAGTCAGCGCCGCCTGCAGCTGTGAGCGAAGGGATGCCAACTCAGCCCTCATCTGAACACAGGGCGTTAATGATACATTAATGGCAGAATAATTTTGTACTTTAAAGTTTACAATTGTGTATTATTCTCTGTGGCGCTACCCTGAATGCGGCAGTGCAGCGCACGGTCTCAGAACGTGCTGATGTTGTCGCAGAAATCTGTAAAGGATGTCGCACAGCAGCGTCTGGTTCACACAAACACGTTGACGGGCAGGCAGCAGGCTTAACTGGCAACTAGTGTAGCCCTTTCAGCAGGCATAGCTGCCCAAGACAGCGACTGCAGTTTACCAGAGCGCTCTCGTAGACATCAAAGGGATATGTTCGGGTTATCGCTCAACAGCTCTGCATGGTACGGTGATGAGCAACAGCTTAACCTTTCCACATGTTCCAGTCAGGGGTAGCAGTGGTTAATGCGTCACCTGAATGAAAACTGCGACATGTGGATTGGGGGGCATACACCACCAGTTTGATTCATCAAACTGAAGATAGAAGTCTCCATGTCTCTTCATCAGTGATACTGAAGTCGGCCTGTATCTCCCCATGGTACCATTCTACTGGTCGACGTCGAAACTAACGTTTTGCTGCAGAAAGAACCTCCGCAACATCCATCTACTGCTCCCGGCGGATTGCATCTTTCATTAGGCCAAACCGATGGAAGACAGAATGAGCGAGATCGGGATTGTAGGGTGGATGAGAAAGAACACTCCATTAAAGTTTTGCGATTCTCAAAAAATGGTTCAAATGGCTCTGAGCACTATGGGACTTAACATCTATGGTCATCAGTCCCCTAGAACTTAGAACTACTTAAACCTAACTAACCTAAGGACAGCACACAACACCCAGTCATCACGAGGCAGAGAAAATCCCTGAGCACGCCGGGAATCGAACCCGGGTGCGGGAAGCAAGAACGCTACCGCACGACCACGAGCTGCGGACGAGCCTTTTGCGAGCTCCTCTCAGGTGCGAGGACTTGTGTGAGGCCTTGAGTTTTCATGGAGAAGGAGACGTTCGTTTGCATCTCGAATGCGTCTGTTCGCAAGACATTGCAGGTATGACTGTTGTGTACGGAAATTGGAAATTTGTGGTAAGTTCAATGGGACCAAACTGCTGAGGTCATCGATCCCTAGGCTTACACACTACTTAATCTAACTTAAACTAACTTACGCTGCGGACAACACACACACTCGTGCCCAAGAGAGGACTTGAATCTCCGACGGGGAGAGCCGTGCGAACCGTGTCAAGGCGACCTGAGACCGCTCTGCTACCCCGCGCGGCAGCTGTGTACGACCAGCAAGGACATGTCAACTCGGACTGGTTTCCGCAAACTTATTGCGGTGATGACGGACGCCTCTCACACGACTCACCGTGCTTTTATTCATTGCCAGGTATCTGTAGACACTTTGCAAGCACCTATGAATGGTTGCGAAGATCCGGTTTCCCGCCAAAACGAATTGAATGACAGCTTCCTGCGTGGAACGTTGCAGATGTCATTTTTAAGGCTATGTATAGCGCCGCCACCTAACGGAACTTCATATAACTACATCTAAATCTACATGGTACTCTGCAGTTCACACTTACGTGCCTGGCAGAGGGTTCATCGAACCATTTTCATACTACTTCACTACCATTCCACTCTCGAATGGCGCGTGGGAAAAAGGAACACGTAAATCTTTCCGTTCGAGTTCTGATTGCTCTTGTTTTATTATGATGATCATTTCTCCCTGCGTAGGTCGGTGTCAACAAATTATTTACGCACTCGGAAGAGAAAGTTGGTGATTGAAATTTCGTAAATAGATCTCACCGCAAAGAAAACCGCCTTGTTTCAGTGACTGCCGACCCAAGTCGCGTATCATATCAGTGACACTCTCACCCATATTGCGCGATAACACGAAACGAGCTGCCCTTCTTTGCACTTTATCGATGTCTTCCGTCAATTCTACCTGGTAAGGCTCCCATACCGAGCAGCAATATTCCAGCAGAGGACGGACAAGTGTAATGTAGGCTGTCTCTTCAGTGGTCCGCCGCTCGTGGTCTCGCGGTAGCGTTCTCGCTTCCCGAGCCCGGGGTCCCGGGTTCGATTCCCGGCGGGGTCAGGGATTTTCACCTGCCTCGAGATGACTGGGTGTTTGTGTTGTCCTCATCATTTCATCATCATCCAGGAAAGTGGCGACATTGGGCTGAGCAAAGTTTGGATAATTGTACGAGCGCTGATAACCACGCCGTTGAGCGCCCCACAAACCAAACATCATCATTATCACGTCTCTTCAGTGGGTTTGTCGCATCTTCTAAGAGTTCTGTCGACAAAGCGCAGTGTTTGTTTTGCTTTCCCCACAATATTGTCTATGTGGTCTTTCCAATTTAAGTTGCTCGTAACTGTAATTCCTTGGTATTTAGTCGAATTGACAGCCCTTAGATTTATGCGATTTATCGTATATCCAAAATTTATCCGATTTCTTTTAGTACCTATGTCGATGACCTCGCACTTTTCTTCGTTTGATGCTCAACGGGAATATTTCACAATATCTCACAACAGACACTGTGTTTTTCAGTCGAAATTCGCTGAGGAAAATTGTGTTGTATTACTTATTGGACGCTCTTCGTAACTGAGTGCAACGGATAATAAAGGTCCTATGTATATCAGTCTCGGATAACATACTTAAGTAAACGGATTCATGATGCTTCTAATCTGAGTTAGTTTCATGGTTGTAGCAAACCGCAGTGCAATGGTGCTGCTCCACCAAGTGTGGATTCACTGATTCACAGTAAATGCAACAGCCAAGCATCTGAATAAGAACTATTCCGTAGCACTTCCAAGCGTCTCGTACGTAAAATTAATACTATTCCACAATGTAGTGTTACCACACGTAACAGCCTGACGTTCCACAACAAAAATCCACCTCCTCTTGCCTTACTGTATATGTGAAAAATTGACTAACTACCATGCAGAGATAATGTGCCAAAATCTGTCCTCAGCTTCCAGCTTGGATTCATAACTTGGACAAAATAACTTCGTCAGCTAGTCGGCTAAATTTATGTCAACAAGATGGCAGCGCCCTTTGTCTAGGGTATTTAAGCAAAACATTAATAAAGGTAATGATTTTCTCTCTAAAACACTCGGCAGAAGTTCCAGCAGCCCGGAGCACTATAGGGAAAGCAACCAACGCGTCCATAAAACAGGCACTCGGGCGGAAAAATTCCTCAGAACTGCGTCGCTGTGAGCCATCGGATTTATATTTTTTTTTCGTTGTTCAGCGGACGGTAGAAGCCTCCATCCGGTAGAAATGGAGTTCTGTCATGCAGTTTCTGCTCTGCACGATGTTTCAGCCTCGGAGATACCGTGGAGGCACTCGAATTCTCATTGTCACAGTGACAAGAATCCACACGCTACGCTGATGGGCAAAACTTAACAACGAAATTAGTGATGTCTCACTGCCAAGTAAGATAGTTCGATGAAACTTGGACCCTACAAAGTAGGAGCTGCTATAGTATAGTGCAGAAGGTAACTGAAAGAAGTACGCAATCAGACCAACAGAAAAGACGTTTTTATTCAAAGACAATAATTACACCAAAGTCACTGCGACTTATGATGGTTCTCTGTACATTATAAAAAGCGGAACTTCTTAATAGGGTGTATTATCTCAATGGACGGCTGTGCAAACGTTGCAACGTACTCTCATGCTGGCCACAAGGCTGGTAAAAAGTTCTTGTGGTGGGGCGTTCCATTACTCCACAAATGCCGTTGACAGCTGCTGGATGGGCGTTTGTGCACGTATAATTGTTAGGAAACGTCCCCCCAACGCAACCCACACTTACTCCATGGGACTTAAGTAGCGGAGACGATCAGGCCAATCCATCCAACAAATACCCTCTCGTTCCAGCTGCTCCTCCCCCTGCAGAGTTCGTACATTCTTATCCACAAAGACGGAAGTCAGGGCCAAACGCATCCCTGAAAATATGCATATGTGGAAGGAATACAGTGTCACAGTAACTTTGATGCAGTGAGTACAGTGTCACAGTAACTTCGACGCAATGAGAACAGCGTCACAATTATGCTGATGAGTTAGTCTACGGTGTCAAACTTTCGGCCGTCAATACGCACGTACAACATTATTCCTCCCCCAGCCATAGTACTTATACCACCTAAACGATCATGCTCGACTGTGTTTCTGGGTGCATCACGTGTTCCTACTTCTCGCCATATGAAGGTACGTAATTCCGGCAGGAGCACTGTCTAAAAACGATCGTTTTCGCGTGCCAGTTGTTTTGATACGGGTAGACATGACGTTTCATGGGTGTACTGACCTCCAAATCTTGGAACACGGTTCAGTCATTGGTCAACGTTATTGTGATACTGTACTTCTTCACCATATGCGTCTTTTCAGGGGCGCATTCGGCCTTAACTTCCTTCTCGTGGATGTTAATGCTCGACCGCATAGAAGAGCGCAGATGGAGGACCCCCTGAACGAGAGGATATTCGGCGAATGGACGGGCTTGCCCGTTTCCCTGACTTAAATAATCACGAGTGAGATGCGTTGGGCAGACGTACTGCAGCACATCCACATGCACCAACGACCATCCACAAGTTGTCATCCACGCTGCTGGAGGAATAGAATGAAATGACCTACGACACGAACACCTGACCAAACTCGAGACCGGCATGGGAGCACATCTCGGAGCACGCATTGCCGGCACAAACTCAGTTACGTACCATGTCCCACATTTTGTAATGTCCAGGAGACTTCAGTGTAATTATTGTCTTTGAAAAAGAAATGTCTTTTATGTTCGTCTCTAAGCGTATTTCCTTAAGTTACCTTCTGAAATATTCTGTAGCAGTTCTTTGGTCATACATATAAAGTTTCATCGAGCTATGTAACACGACAGTGACATATCACGCGAAAGTTACTTTCGTCTTTCAGTTTTACACACCACTGTACTAGGGATGTGGTTGCGAGACCGATTACGTGATTTACAGGTCTATTATGTTGTCATTTTTAATAAAACGGGTCTATGCTTCTATTCAGTCCCTAGTTGCCCAGTCTGGTATAGCATTTGAAGATAGCAAAACGAAACCTAAGTTTAAAATTTCACGTTCAAGAAATCGTTCACGCAGGAGAATCGTACAAAGATACCGCCATTTGGCTATAGGACAGACTCCCATACAGACGACATAGTAATAAGCATTTATGGCGTAGAGAAACAACGGAAAGATTTGAAAGCAAGTAAGTCAGCAGGTCCTAATGGAATCTGTGGCACTGGCCAACAACCTAGATTGCATGTATCATTAGCCTCTACTCCATCACAAAGTCCCAAGACTGGAAGAAAGCGCAGGTGACTTCAATATATAAGCAGGGTAAAAGAACGGATGCGAAAAATTACAGACCAATATCCTTAAATTCTGTTTGCTGCAGAATTCATTAACATATTCTCAGTTGGAATATAACCCACTTTCTTGAGAGTGAGAAGCTTATCCACGAATCAGCATGGTTTTAGAAAGCAACTCTCGCGCGAAACTCAGCTTGCCCTTTTTTCACATGATATACTGCAAACTGTGGATCAAAGACAACAGGCAAATACCATATTTATAGATTTCCGGAAAGAATTTGACACGGTGCCCCACTGCAGACTATTAACGATGGCACGAGCATATTTCTCAGATGTTTGAGTACTTGAAGACTTCTTAAATAATGGTACCCAGTCTATTGTCCTCGACAGCGAGTGTTCATCAAAGTTATGGTCAGGAGACCCCAGGGAAGTGTGATAGGCTCAAATGGCTCTGAGCACTATGGGACTTAACTTCTGAGGTCATCAGTCCCCTAGAACTTAGAGTTACTTAAACCTAACTAACCTAAAGACATCACACACATCCATGCCCGAGGCAGGATTCGAACCTGCGGCCGCAGCGGTCACGCGGTTCCAGACTGTAGCGCCTAGAACCGCTCGGCCACCCCGTCCGGCGAAGTGTGATAGGACCGCTGTTGTTCCCTATATACACACATCAAAAAAGTTTTGCATCACTCGGTTCCTAGAACTCCTGAACATAGACGTTGATTGTGGATCACAGACACATTCCCTTTGAATCTTCAGAGATGTCACAAAACCCGCCCGAACAACCATGAATTAGCAGCGCATATGAGACAGAGGGGGTTGGACAATCGATCAATTCCAGTCATTCTACCAGGAAGGAGGTACACGGCTCGTGTTGTCTGCCTAGACGCTCAATACTGCGGTTCGATAGCGTCCGCACTGTTACTTTGTGTCAGGAAGGGCTCTCAAGAAGGGAAGTGTCTAGGCGTCTCGAGTGAACCAAAGTGATGTTTTTCGGACATGGAGGAGATACCGAGAACCAAGAACTGTCAACGACATGCCGCACTCAGGTCGGCCAAGGGCTACTACTGCAGTGGATGAACGCTACCTACGGATTATGGCTCGGAGGAATCCTGACAGCAACGCCACTATGTTGAATAATCCTGCAGCCGCAGGACGTCGTCTTGCGTCTCAAACTGTGCGCAGTAGGCGGCATGATGTGCAACTTTACTCCCGACGTCTATGGCGAGGCTCATCTTTGCAACCACGACATCATGCAGCGCGGTACAGATGTGCCTAACAATATGTCGAATGGACCGCACAGGATTGGCATCACGTTCTCTTCACCTATGAGTGTCGCATATGCCTTCAATCAGAAAATCGTCGGAGACGTGTTTGGAGGCAACCTGGTCAGGCTGAACGCCTTAGACACACTGTCCAGCAAGTGCAGCAAGGTAGCGGTTCCCTGATGTAAAACATCAGCATTATGTGGGGCCGACGTACGCCGCTGGTGGTCATGGAAGGCGCCGTAACGGCTGTACGATACGTGGATGCCGTCCGACCGATAGTGCAACCATATCGATAGCATACTGGCGAAGCATTCGTTTTCATGGACGACAATTCGCGCCCCAATCGTGCACATCTTGTGAATGACTTCCGTCAGGATAACGACATCGCTCGACTAGCGTGGCCAGCATGTTCTCCAGACATAAACCGTATCGAATATGCCTGAGATAGATTAAAATTGGCTGTTTACGGACGATGTGACCTACTAACCACTCTGAGGGAGCTACGTCGAATCGTCGTTGAGGAGTGGGACAATTCTTTTAGAGAGACACTATTGGGAAAATGTACCAAAACTGGCATTTAAAGCTGATTGCCGAACGGTTCGACTGCCGCCAACGTACGCTGTACGTAAGGTCCACGAAGAAATGATGCGAGAAATTGTCTCATACGGAGGCACATAGACATTCGTTTTTCTCTCTCTCTATTTTGTGGAACAGGAAACGAAACGAGTATTTGTGGTGCAGGGAAACCTCCACTAGGCACCGTACGGTGGCTTGTGGAGTCTACAGGGTGGTCCATTGATAGTGACCGGTTCAAATATCTCTCGAAATAAGCATCAAATGAAAAAAGAACAAAGAACGAAACTCATCTAGCTTCAAGGGGGAAACCAGGTGGCGCCATCGTTGGCCCGTTTGGCTTTGACCTATGGCAGCGCCATCTGGTTTCCCCTTTCAAGCTAGACAAGTTTCGTTCTTTGTAGTTTTTTCATTTGATGCTTATTTCGTGATATATTTGGCCCGGTCACGATCAGTATACCACCCTGTATATGTATATGTAGATGTAAATGTTTTCCTCTACTATACTTATTAAACTGTTGTGATGAGCTTCAATAGCCTTGCTTCGACCATTCAAACAAGGTTATAGGCGTTTACAACCGACAGTACTCCAAAATCATTGGTAAATACCCAGTAGCCATCTATCTGTAGTCAGAAATATTCCGAGATTCGGCCACAAGGCTGGAAAATTTACACTGCTGGCAGTCAGTAAACCGGTCGCAGCGGGTTGCTTGCAACTGCCGCGAACATTTCCATATATTATGGCAACATTACAAAGAACGTCATTCTCACTCAAGAATCGAGTTTACGGGGGAAAACGTCGTTTTTTAATTTATTTACTGTCAACAAGTCAGTCTCTTGATTAAACACAGGCTTTAACAGTATCTTCGCTCCGATATCAGAAATATTAAACCTGTTACGATTAATCACGTCCACACACACTCAGGAGCAAAATTCGCCCATAAAGTTCGAAATGCCCCTGCAGAAGCGATGCCCGCGCACGGGTACACACTGAAAAATTCTTCCATGCTTTTCATACTGACAAAGTAGCTTCATCTATAACTAATTCAGAAACATGAAAGACTTTTCAACATTGCCTCCACTGCCGAGGCCACTTTTGGCATTCCGCGCTAAGAAATGTTGTTACTTGACGCTCAGGTAGCGCGAGCAAACCAGTTTACCTCTGAAATTTTTTAATTATTCACGTCTTTCATCCGATCATCCCCAAGAACGACGTACAGACTTTCTCATTGTCCACTGAGTACGAATAAATACGGACTCTGTTTAAAT
Organism: Schistocerca cancellata; assembly: GCF_023864275.1. Lineage (NCBI taxonomy): Eukaryota > Metazoa > Arthropoda > Insecta > Orthoptera > Acrididae > Schistocerca > Schistocerca cancellata. Next base: position 373,607,920 of record NC_064629.1, read on the forward strand.
TTGGGAAACAAAGTACAAAGTAATAAGCAAATAATAAATAAAATATTCATCACATTGTTCTCAGTGGTCAGATTGGAATGGAAAAACATGCCATATAGAACTACATGTATAGTACATTTCAGTAGATATCTAAACGTTAGAACGTTAGTAACAGAATCAAAAATGATAATGAAAAATATGATAAACACATTCAGAATAAGAAAAAGAATAGATTATCGTAAGGAGTCATATAAGTGTAATTCTATACGCAGAGTTCATAATTCTCATCATGAATGTGGACTACAATAAAAAACAAATAAATGTATAAACAAATGCTCGTATATTGTAATAGCAATACTCCGGAAAGTGTAGCTGTGTAGTAGGACATGTTGCTAGATTGCTCTGACGACCTGGGAAAGTCTCTGTGTCTTAAGTGAACCTGGAACAGTCGGACTGCTGAATTTATCTCGCTTTGTGAATCTCCTGTACAGTTCAGTTTAGGAGAACCAGGGGCTTCCAACGCATCAGATACAGGCCTCAGTGTGCATACCTCTAGTTGATGAGAGTCGGGTGAAACTCGACCGGACGTGGGCTCTTGGATCATTGGCGGCCGAGATAATGTTCTCCAGGCGCAGAAGTATAAAAAATTCCTGCTTCCTTATTATCTGACTCACATGGTGACAGAGGAATGGTAATTTACATATCCCTGTATATTTCAGCTATAAATTAGGTTTATTCTTTTTAAGATAATGCTATTGTAGCTCCTCAAAATTTACACAAAATGCTTTGTGCCGACCACCCTTAATAAATCTGTAATTTAGCGTAATGAAATACTTATGATTTGTTCAACTGATTGTTTTCCTCACTCCACGGAGAAAACATATACACTCCTGGAAATGGAAAAAAGAACACATTGACACCGGTGTGTCAGACCCACCATACTTGCTCCGGACACTGCGAGAGGGCTGTACAAGCAATGATCACACGCACGGCACAGCGGACACACCAGGAACCGCGGTGTTGGCCGTCGAATGGCGCTAGCTGCGCAGCATTTGTGCACCGCCGCCGTCAGTGTCAGCCAGTTTGCCGTGGCATACGGAGCTCCATCGCAGTCTTTAACACTGGTAGCATGCCGCGACAGCGTGGACGTGAACCGTATGTGCAGTTGACGGACTTTGAGCGAGGGCGTATAGTGGGCATGCGGGAGGCCGGGTGGACGTACCGCCGAATTGCTCAACACGTGGGGCGTGAGGTCTCCACAGTACATCGATGTCGTCGCCAGTGGTCGGCGGAAGGTGCACGTGCCCGTCGACCTGGGACCGGACCGCAGCGACGCACGGATGCACGCCAAGACCGTAGGATCCGACGCAGTGCCGTAGGGGACCGCACCGCCACTTCCCAGCAAATTAGGGACACTGTTGCTCCTGGGGTATCGGCGAGGACCATTCGCAACCGTCTCCATGAAGCTGGGCTACGGTCCCGCACACCGTTAGGCCGTCTTCCGCTCACGCCCCAACATCGTGCAGCCAGCCTCCAGTGGTGTCGCGACAGGCGTGAATGGAGGGACGAATGGAGACGTGTCGTCTTCAGCGATGAGAGTCGCTTCTGCCTTGGTGCCAATGATGGTCGTATGCGTGTTTGGCGCCGTGCAGGTGAGCGCCACAATCAGGACTGCATACGACCGAGGCACACAGGGCCAACACCCAGCATCATGGTGTGGGGAGCGATCTCCTACACTGGCCGTACACCACTGGTGATCGTCGAGGGGACACTGAATAGTGCACGGTACATCCAAACCGTCATCGAACCCATCGTTCTACCATTCCTAGACCGGCAAGGGAACTTGCTGTTCCAACAGGACAATGCACGTCCGCATGTATCCCGTGCCACCCAACGTGCTCTAGAAGGTGTAAGTCAACTACCCTGGCCAGCAAGATCTCCGGATCTGTCCCCCATTGAGCATGTTTGGGACTGGATGAAGCGTCGTCTCACGCGGTCTGCACGTCCAGTACGAACGCTGGTCCAACTGAGGCGCCAGGTGGAAATGGCATGGCAAGCCGTTCCACAGGACTACATCCAGCATCTCTACGATCGTCTCCATGGGAGAATAGCAGCCTGCATTGCTGCGAAAGGTGGATATACACTGTACTAGTGCCGACATTGTGCATGCTCTTTTGCCTGTGTCTATGTGCCTGTGGTTCTGTCAGTGTGATCATGTGATGTATCTGACCCCAGGAATGTGTCAATAAAGTTTCCCCTTCCTGGGACAATGAATTCACGGTGTTCTTATTTCAGTTTCCAGGAGTGTATATGAAGAATGGCATTTTTAAAATTACTTTCTTGTTTTTATTCATCTTTGCAGGATCAGGGCCGTTTAGCCCTTTGTAACATCTGACCAGGCAGTCTGGTTATGGTTTGCGAACGTATTCGTCACCCTGTTCTGCAGCCTTCTCTATCCTTCGTGGTGCTCGGCCTTCGGATTTGAATTGAAACGTCTGTGAGAAGCACCCCTTTTCATCATTTGACGTAATTCGGTATTCATCCACGGGTCAGAACATACACGCTTTTGAGAATGGAGGGCTCTGAGAAGTGGACCACGAATACTGCATCATGTGCTGGGAAGCCTGGAGGTAAATGCTGAGCGATGTGTCGGACTGTCTACTGTCACTGTGCCCGTGTTGCGTGTGAGTTGTAATGATGTAAGGCTCGTATTGTACGTAGTACTGTGGAAATAGTGCTTCTCGAAGTCCATGCCTATGTTTCCCATTACGATGACGTGTTCGTACTGAAAGTGAATTGAATGTGATTACCATACAGTATTGTAGTGCCTGTGTTGCTAAGAAGGACGGTGCAGTGTTCCTACAGTGTTGGGAATATGAACCACCTTTGGCACTTTATTGAAATGACGCAATGAAAATTTGTTCCAGACCGTGACTCGAAACCGTATACCCCGCTTTACGCGAGCGGTCGCCTTAATAGCTTGTACTATACGTGCTCGACTCACGGCCAAACCAAAACTTTCATATGCCGTCGGTCCTCCGTCACAGCCTGTACTCACGCACTCCTTACGTAATTCACGTACGGGGAGGACTTTTTAATTGAAAGCCGCTGCTTCATATCGGCGGATAAATACGATATTGCTGTGCCTGTGTTGTCAAGAACGATTCAATGTTCCTTCGGATATACATCAACAATAATCCCTTCCCATTATGTGAAACAATCTGAGAATGTCAGGAAATTTATGGATGCGCACTTGTCTAGTCTTTGAGTTTACACTGCACCGTACTTATGAGTAGACCATAAATACATACACCAGGACAGAATAACAAGTGGAAAGCAACACTTTCAACGAAAAATTCCACATCCTACCCTGTTGTTGATTCGTGAATCTGGCTGCCATGGATTTTATTTTAGGGATTACAAAGTCATATTAAAAGTACGCATTGGGTAGCCTAGGCAACTAATGAATATCGATGTGGACGAACAAGGAAAAGAATGTATCGAACAGGTTGTAATCAACCTCCATGGAACAAGAATGCTCTTTCAGTGTGGAAACACGACACAATCAGAAACCAATGCCCTGTAGAAGTTGGTGGTCTCACGGAATGATTCTAACTCCGTCGGATAAGGTCTGTGTTCGATTCACACACCAAGTGAGCGTTCTAAGAAGTACAAACAGACCTTCTTCACATCTGGTATTATTCCTAATTAAAGGTTCAAATGGCTCTGAGCACTATGGGACTCAACTGCTGTGGTCATAAGTCCCCTAGAACTTAGAACTACTTAAACCTAACTAACCTAAGGACATCACACACATCCATGCCCGAGGCAGGATTCGAATCTGCGACCGTAGCGGTCGTGCGGTTCCAGACTGTAGCGCCTTTAACTGCTCGGCCACTGCGGCCGGCTCTTAATTAAACTAAATAAACACAGCACAGATGAATTAAGAGCTTTATGTTTCATGATTGGCATATATAACCAGATCAGAGATCACATATAAGGAGATTAATATCCTTATCTTTCTTTTCTGTAACAATAAACTACGTGTATACAATTATTTTCTCGTCTTATGTATATGAAAAGAATTTTCAGTTTTGTCTCTGCCTTTGGATTTATTGTGTTAGCCATGTATTCTCCTGAAACTTCAAATTCCATTTTTTTTGACATTCCTTACTTACATCTGCATCTACATCTACATGATTACTCTGCAATTCACATTTAAGTGCTTGGCAGAGGGTTCATCGAACCACAATCATACTATCTCTCTACCATTCCACTCCCGAACTGCGCGCGGGAGAAACGAACACCTAAACCTTTCTGTTCGAGCTCTGATTTCTCTTATTTTATTTTGATGATCGTTCCTACCTATGTAGGTTGGGCTCAACAAAATATTTTCGCATTCGGAAGAGAAAGTTGGTGACTGAAATTTCGTAAATAGATCTCGCCGCGACGAAAAACGTCTTTGCTTTAATGACTTCCATCCCAACTCGCGTATCATATCTGCCACACTCTGTCCCCTATTACGTGATAATTCAAAACGAGCTGCCCTTTTTTGCACCCTTTCGATGTCCTCCGTCAATCCCACCTAGTAAGGATCCCACACCGCGCAGCAATATTCTAACAGAGGACGAACGAGTGTAGTGTAAGCTGTCACTTTAGTGGACTTGTTGCATCCTCTAAGTGTCCTTCCGATGAAACGCAACCTTTGGCTCACCTTTCCCACAATATTATCTATTTGGTCTTTCCAACTGAAGTTGTTCGTAATTTTAACTTATCTGCGAATCACAGCGTTTACGCATACATTTTTGCCCAGCTTAATTTCTTAATGTACACCGCCGTAGCTCACAAGGGGACCCTCCATACTGTTAATCACGAATTTTGATGCGCTTCTCGTATGTTGTAGAGGCACTTACCCTGAGTACCTGGCTATCCGGTTTTTTAGCGACGGGCCTTGGTTTTTGAGAAAATCGATTTTGAAGTTCATTGTGCGGTTTGTATACGCTTAATGTTACATATAATCCTAGCAAGTCAGCGTAGCGCAGCGGTAAAGGTTCATGGCTACTGCGGTAGAGATACCATCTACGAACATTACACTTGTACTTTTTTTCTCTTTGCAAAATCAACCGAATTTTTCAATTTTATTTCAAAGAATATCAACAAACAGTGTAAGGTGTGCGAAATTATAAAGATATATTCAGTTACAAATTTTTTCTGTCATACAATATTGCAAAATCTTATTTTTCATAGTCCACATTGCTTGTGCCAGAACAATATTGTGGCTGATACTTATTATAGAAACAACCGAAGCACACGCGCAGTTTATGAAAGCAACCGTCTTGCAGGCGAACGGTTTCTCCATGAGCGATACCGGGAAACAATTCTTTTGCATTCAAAAAGATTTCTTTCATCCGCTAATTTCGATGCGAACCATGCGTATCTAATCATGCTTTCAAAATGAGGTGCGCTGAATTGATGTAGGATTAGCGGATCTTCCCTAGAAGCGATCTCACTATTGTCTTTCATCAAGAAGGGAGCATTCTGAATAATTTTCGTGAAGATTTTCACCTGTCGGTAAAAATAAACATCGCAGGTCTAGCAATGAGGAGTGAACTTCGGTGGGACCACTTTTAGGGTGCAGGTGCTCGCTTTCCTTTAGTCAGTGACTAGATGATCGTATGAAGTTGAATCGGTTTGCCCTCCTCACGAGTCAAAGTACAAAAAAAATTTCTGTCCCACGTACGGAAGAATTACAGAACGCAAAAATTCTTCGTACACCAGTCTTGTGAACTTCCCGGATTTCGTGCAGGACACGACTAAATTTCTGTATTTCCCAGTTAATTCCTCTACTCGTTTTTGAACGTTAGGACCAAGTTTTCCGGAAGGCTCTTGCATACACAAAAAAAAAAGAAACATATGGGAGCAGGATTCGAATACGGTACCTCCAGCGCGGTAGAAGTGAAGCTGTACCGCTTCGCTACGCTAACTTGCTCGGAACATATGTAATGGTACGATATAGAAAGGGTGCAATGAACTTCAAAATCGATTTTCTCAAAAACCAAGGCCCGTCGCTAAAAAAAACGGATAGACAGGTACTCAGTTTAAGTTTCTCTACAACATATTTGAAGAGCATCAAAATCCGTGATTTACAGTATGGAGGGTCCCCTTGTCAGTGGTCACCATAGACGGCTGCCATATGGAGAACCTGTGTACAGTTTCTCGTTGTGCAAAGGATTTTCCTTGGTCTGAGGACTGGTACGGGGTGTATTCAGCCTCCTTATACCAAATAAGGGGCTACGTGAATGAGAAGTAGAGGCTCTGCTATCTGGAAAGTTTGCAAAAGGGCCAGGAGAGAGGCATGACGAATGCATGTCCCTCCATTACCACATCTGCATGACGCTGCTAAGCAGAAGACTGCACAGTGGCAGGTCTATATCCTCTGGGCCTTCAAGGCCTGAATGAGGAGCTCATTTATCAATCTTCAAAGCAACAGTACATCAATTCATGGTCACTGCAGTTCTATATTGGATGTGTATTTTAGTCACCATTGCTGGAGAAATGTATAGAGAACTCTAGACAATGTTTAATCATTTTGACAATGTGTAGTCAGTAATAGCTTCTGAACTCTCCATATTTTTGATTTCTTGTTTTTATTTATTCCACTTTCACCCCCCCCCCCCCCCCCCAGTATGCTCTAATTTGGCTGAAACCGGTCAAGTACACTATCTAGAAGCTTCACTGTTCCTGAAACGAATAATTATCTATTGGAAACATATAATTATTATAAATTTAGTTCAAGTGTGAAAATGCACGATGTATCATAAATCTTTTGTTGTTGTATGTTACATGTGAAACACGTATTACACTACCTTACATGTCAAGTCTGTGAGCTTGTTGGGATAGTAATTCATCTTGAATGAAGATTAAAAGTAAGGAACTCTTAAGGATATGAATACTAATTACAGGCACTGCGTTTCTTTCCCACTTTTCTTTTTGTAGAGGGCTTTAAACTAGCACGAGGAACACGAAGTTGAGTGATTCTTTCACATTCGCCTTTGTGTACCAATATATTCGACTGGTTTTACTGGCTATAAATATCTTCAGATACTGTGTTAGAAATGCCATGGAAGATGATAAAAGGTCTAATAGCCAGAGATGATGTAGGAACAGAATAACACGACACCCACCTGAAAAAAGCAATAATGTAATTCGTAATAATGAAAATTGCACACATATTAAAGTGAATCCACATTGATATGGTTACTAGAACAGTCACACAAAAATATTTTCTTGGTTGCCTGTATAGAGCATCAACTCACTTGGTTAGTAAGTTAGTTTCATGTTTCATGGGTCATTTTGTACGACAGATCGTTTTTTTATTTTATTTTTTTTATTTTTTGGTCACCAGTCTACTGACTGGTTTGATGCGGCCCGCCACGAATTCCTTTCCTGTGCTAACCTCTTCATCTCAGAGTAGCACTTGCAACCTACGTCCTCAATTATTTGCTTGACGTATTCCAATCTCTGTCTTTCTCTACAGTTTTTGCCCTCTACAGCTCCCACTAGTACCATGGAAGTCATTCCCTCATGTCTTAGCAGATGTCCTATCATGCTGTCCCTTCTCCTTATCAGTGTTTTCCACATATTCCTTTCCTCTCCGATTCTGCGTAGAACCTCCTCATTCCTTACCTTATCAGTCCACCTAATTTTCAACGTTATTCTATAGCACCACACCTCAAATGCTTCGATTCTCTTCTGTTCCGGTTTTCCCACAGTCCATGTTTCACTACCATACAATGCTATACTCCAGACGTACATCCCCAGAAATTTCTTCCTCAAATTAAGGCCGGTATTTAATATTAGTAGACTTCTCTTGGCCAGAAATGTCTTTTTTGCCATAGCGAGTCTACTTTTGATGTCCTCCTTGCTCCGTCCGTCATTGGTTATTTTACTGCCTAGGTAGCAGAATTCCTTAACTTCTTTGACTTCGTGACCATCAATCCTGATATGAAGTTTCTCGCTGTTCTCATTTCTACTACTTCTCATTACTTTCGTCTTTCTCCGATTTACTCTCAAACCATACTGTGTACTCATTAGACTGTTCATTCCGTCCAGCAGATCATTTAATTCTTCTTCACTTTCATTCAGGATAGCAATGTCATCAGCGAATCGTATCATTGATATCCTTTCACCTTGTATTTTAATTCCACTCCTGAACATTTCTTTTGTTTCCATCATTGTTTCCTCGATGTACAGATTGAAGAGTAGGGGCGAAAGGCTACAGCCTTGTCTTACACCCTTCTTAATACGAGCACTTCGTTCTTGATCGTCTACTCTTATTATTCCCTCTTGGTTGTTGTACATATTGTATATGACCCGTCTCTCTCTATAGCTTACCCCTACTTTTTTCAGAATCTCGAACAGCTTGCACCATTTTATATTGTCGAACGCTTTTTCCAGGTCGACAAATCCTATGAAAGTGTCTTGATTTTTCTTTAGCCTTGCTTCCATTATTAGCCGTAACGTCAGAATTGCCTCTCTCGTCCCTTTACTTTTCCTAAAGCCAAACTGATCGTCACCTAGCGCATTCTCAATTTTCTTTACCATTCTTCTGTATATTATTCTTGTAAGCAGCTTCGATGCATGAGCTGTTAAGCTGATTGTGCGATAATTCTCGCACTTGTCAGCGCTTGCCGTCTTTGGAATTGTGTGGATGGTGCTTTTCCGAAAGTCAGATGGTATATCACCAGACTCATATATTCTACACACCAACGTGAATAGTCGTTTTGTTGCCACTTCCCCCAATCATTTTAGAAATTCTGGTGGAATGTTATCTATCCCTTCTGCCATATTTGACCGTAAGTCCTCCAAAACTCTTTTATATTCCGATTCTAATACTGAATCCCCTATCTCTTCTAAATCGACTCCTGTTTCTTCTTCTATCACATCAGACAAATCTTCACCCTCATAGAGGCTTTCAATGTATTCTTTCCACCTATCTGCTCTCTCCTCTGCATTTAACAGTGGAATTCCCGTTGCACTCTTAATGTTACCACCGTTGCTTTTAATGTCACCAAAGGTTGTTTTGAATTTCCTGTATGCTGAGTCTGTCCTTCCGACAATCATATCTTTTTCGATGTTTTCACATTTTTCCTGCAGCCATTTCGTCTTACCTTCCCTGCACTTCCTATTTATTTCATTCCTCAGCGACTTGTATTTCTGTATTCCTGATTTTCCCGGAACATGTTTGTACTTCCTCCTTTCATCAATCAACTGAAGTATTTCTTCTGCTACCCATGGTTTCTTCGCAGCTACCTTCTTTGTACCTATGTTTTCCTTCCCAACTTCTGTGATGGCCCCTTTTAGAGATGTCCATTCCTCTTCAACTGTACTGCCTACTGCGCTATTCCTTATTGCTGTATCTATAGCGTTAGAGAACTTCAAACGTATCTCGTCATTCTTTAGTACTTCCGTATCCCACTTCTTTGCGTATTGATTCTTCCTGACTAATGTCTTGAACTTCAGCCTACATTACGACAGATCGTAATGATGTGGAATGAGTCATTTAGTATTCACATTGCAAATTAATACATACACATGCTTACATTCTGAACACTTCTAACAATTGTTTCTAAAAAAGAAAAAGACATACAAATGCTGTGTGCTATTAAGTTCGATCCACCCCCTTTTGCACATTACAGCAGTAGAAATTCTTGTACGGAATAGGAGTTGTCAAGGAAAAACTTTTTTTAGTATACTCTCAAATTTTGCTTTTCTGTTTGTCAGACATTTTAAATCAGTGGGTAAATGATCAAACACTTTTGTTGCAGCATTGTGCACGTCTTTTGGTGCCAAGGACAACCTTAATTTGGAGTAATAAATGCCATTTTTCCCTCTGGCATTGTAATTATGTACATCATTGTTGCTTGGTAACTGTAGGGGATTATTTATAACAGATTTCATGGGGGAAGAAATATATTTGTGAATTAGTAGTCAGAATGCCCAGTTCCTTAAACAGGTGTCCATAAGACAATCGAGGATGAGCACCACATACCGTACTTGCAGCACATTTCTGCTCAAGGAAGACTTTCTTTCTCAAAGATGAGTTACGCCTGAACATTATTCCATACAATACCATTGAAAGAAAACATGCAAAATATGTCAGCTTAATGACTTGTCTCTCCTCAAGATTTGCAATGACTCTAAGCGCAAGTTTGACTGAACTAAGTTGTTTTAGCAGTTTCAAATATGCTTTTTTCAATTTAAATTCTTATGAATTTTGAATTTTCCACCCTATTTGCTATTTGCTTACCATGTTATGCTTATCTTTGGTGTAATATCCTCAGATGCACAGAACTGAGTATGTTGTTTATTCTTAAAATTGAGGATGAGACCATTTGCTGAAAATCAATAAGTAATACTTCTAAGAAATATATTTACTATTTCTTCTGTTTTTATATGTTTTCTTGGATTTATTGTAATACTAGTGTCATCCGCAAAAGGAAATAATTATGCTTGTTGTATATTAGGCCAAAGATCGTTTACATATATGTGGAACAATAGTGGACCAAAGATTGAACCTTGTAGAACCCCAAACCTGATTTCTTTCCAATTAGAATTATGCCCTCAGACTATATTGGTTGGATTACTAAGTACAACCCTCTGCATTCTTTTGGCTATATATGACACTTTTCATTGGTTGGCTATGCCATCAGTGCCATAAAACGTCAAGTTACGTAGCAGACCACTCTGATTCACACAGTCAAATGGCTTAGACAGACCGCAGAAAATACCAGCGGAAACTATTTTATTCTTTAATGCCTGTAAAACCGGATGAGTAAACATGTAAACGGCATTCTCAGTAGAGAAATGCTTCTGAAACACAAACTATGATTTGCTGATCATATTATTGTTGCTAATGTGAGATACTATTCTAGAATACACCATATTTTAAAAATTTTGGAAAATGTCCGCTGCGAAACAGGTCGTTGACTGTTGGCACCTCTCTTATCACCTTTCTTACAGAAAGGTTTAATGACGGCATATTTCAGCTTCTCTGAAAAAATGCCTCGTGTTGGTGATGCATTACATATATCAGGTAAGACTGGACTTATTATAAGGGAACAAATATTTAGTACTCTACTGGTAACACCATCAGAACCATATGAAGTTTTATTTCTGAGAGAAAATATAATGTTCTTAATTTCAGAAGGAGAAATTGCTGATACATTCAAATGATTGAATTTTATGGGAATTACTTTTTTAACATACTGCCGTGATTGTTTTCGTGAACTGCCTGTGTGGTGTTATGTATTGACACCACCCCAATGGCGTTCTACAAAGGGTAACGGAATTGCAAGTTTCTGTCTGACACCGATAGCAGTCGCATGGGATCTGGCAGACCAAATGGTGTGCGCCCACTGAGCCAAACCTGCACCTGCTTTGGACTACGAGCGCCCCCTGCCGCTGTGGTATAGAATGGTCAGCGGCAGTCACTCAGCCCCACTTGAAGCCAAATCGCAAAGACACAGTCTTTCATGCATAGTACAGCGAATCTCTTTCTTATTGTCATTGATAGCTGGACTCTGATTCTTCCTGCATTATGCTTGGAAAAATACAAGTTCAGTAAAACTTTTGTTCGTTGTGTTAACTTGTTCGCTAATCAGTTCTGCTCCTGTTCAGCTTCCCTACGACGATATATGCCGAACCAGCCTGTAACCCACCCCTTCTAACCACTGTGTACGAAATCGCACACATCAAACACGGCAGCGTCTGCTAGTCCCAGCATATGGCAGTCTTCTATTTGCTTCCATCCTGTTCTATCGTCTTTTTGATTGGTTTTTGCTGTTCTTGGTTTTTTTTCGGTTGTTTATCGTCAGTGTCCCCAGTGTTAGCTTTGCTTGTGCTATTTATGTTCTAGGTTCCGAGGTTGCTGCGTTTGCACGCTTTCTTGCTTCCTCAGTGCTTAATTGTCTAGCTACTTTGTACGTTACTTAGTAACTATGGCTGCCAAGCCACAATCGTCTACTGCACCACCTCCAGTTCTCTAACTCACTTCGGCCGAGCGGTTCTAGGCGCTGCAGTCCGGAACCGCGCGACTGCCGTGGTCAACAAATGGCGCAACTGTTTGAAATGATGAATAGATTTATGACGACGCAGATGGTGTCGAACCCAACGGCAGCGCCGCTGCTGCACCGCCTGCATACGTGCCATCATTTCATGAATTTGACGAGACGAAGGAAGACTGGATTGAGTACTTAGCACAGTTCAATGTGCACACTGCAGTGCATCAAATACAAGGTACTGACAAACATTGCCAGCCGCGGTGACAGTGCGGTTCTGGGCGCTTCAGTCCGGAACCGCGGGACTGCTACGGTCGCAGGTTCGAATCCTGCCTCGGGCATGGATATGTGTGTTGTCCTTAGGTTGGTTAGGTTTAAGTAGTTCTAAGTTCTAGGGGACTGATGACCTAAGATGTTAAGTCCCATAGTGCTCAGAGCCATTTGAACCATTTGACAAACACTCTTACTTCATGACCAAGACGGGGGGACTGTGTATCGCTTATGTGTAAAGTTATTTCCCACGTCCCGCCATGAACTACACTGAAAAGACAAAGAAACTGTTATAGATATGGGTATTCAAATTCAGTGATATCTAAACAGGCACAATACGGCGCGGCGATCGGCAACGCCGATATAAGACTACAAGTGTCTGCCGCAGTTGTTAGATCGGTTACTGCTGCTAGAATGACAGTTTATCAAGATTTAGGAGTTTGAACATGGTGTTACAGTCGGCACACGAGCGATGGGACATAGCCTCTCCGAGGTAGCGACAAAGTGGGGATTTTCCCGTACGACCACTTCACGGGTGTATCGTGAGTATCAGAAATCCGGTAAAACATCAAATCTCCGACACTGCTGTGCCCGGAAAAGATCCTGCAAGAACGGCCCCAACGAAGACTGAAGAGAATCGTTCAACGTGACAGAAGTGCTGCTCTTCCGCAAATTGCTACAAATTTCAATGCTGGGCCGTCAACAAGTGTCATTATGGGAACCGTCATCGATATTGGCTTTCGGAGCTGAAGGCCCACTCGTATACTGTTGACGACTGCACGACACAACGCTTTACGCCTCACCTGGGCCGGTCAACAGCGACATTGGACTATTGATGACTGGAAACGTGTCGTCTGGTTGGATGAGTCTCGTTTCAAATTGAATCGAGTGAATGGACGTGCACGAGTATGGAGACAACCTCATGAATCCATGAACCCTGCATGTCAGCATGTCAGCAGTGGACTGTTCAGGCTGGTGGCGAATTTTTCATGGTGTGGGGCGTGTACAGCTGGAATGACATGGGACCTTGATATGTCTAGATACGACTCTGACAGGTGACACGTTCGTAAGCATCCTGTCTGATCACCTGCATCCATTCATGTCCCTTGTGCATTCCGACGGACTCGAGCAATTCCAGCAGGACACGTCCAGAATTAATACAGATTGGCTCCACGATCACTCTTCTGAGATTAAACACTTACGCTGGCCACCAAACTCCCAGACATGAACATTATTGCGCGTATCCGGAATGCCTTGCAACGTACTGTGCAGAAGAGATCTCCACACCCTCGTACTCTTACTGATTTATGGACAGCCCTGCAGGATTCGTGGTGTCAATTCCCTCCAGCACTACTTCAGACATTAGTCGAGTTCATGCCACGTCATGTTGCGGCTGTTTTGCGTGCTCGCGAGCACCTTACACGTTATTGGGCAGGTGTACCAGTTTCTTTGGCTCTTCAGTGTAGTACCATACGAGAACCTACTGCAGTCGCTTACAACGTGAGGACAGGGTACAAGTGGTGGCTGCCCGTTGCAAATTCTTTACGTTGTGTAAGCAGAAAGGACAGCCATGTCATCAGTGGGTAACCCAATTGCAAATCCCCTGTAGATTCAAATGTGACTGTGGAATACTGCAGTGATGCAATTATTCATGATGCCATCATGCACAACATCACTGACTCTCACATTCTGGAACAGATTCCTGAGTACCTGAACAGTTCCTTTCAACAGGTTCTGCAGATTCTAGACTATCATGGTTCCTGCGAAACTACAGAAGACAGTTTTGAGGTAGCACCTGTTTGTTCTGTAGATTGCTGCAACAAACAGGCTTTGTAGTTGGCTTGAAAACAGCATCCCGGCCGGCCACAGCCACAGTGCTCACGTCAACACGTGTGGAGTACGGCACAGGTGTGGATTCTCGCTCTCGTTGTAATACACAACTTGCTCGCTGATCTTGCCTCTCGTGTAAAGGGACTTGCTTTCCTTACGGAAAATGTGGAGACGTACAGTCTACATGCTTTCGTAAGGCACCCCCTTCTGCTACTCCTTCAAGCAAACCTAAGTCATTAACGGTGTCTAGTGTATTTGCAAAGCTCCACTGTGTCGTTAGTGCAAAATAACAGTGTAACAGACGTTCCCAACTCATCTGAAACACTATGTGAGGACAAAACACTATTTTTTTCTCTTATTACTACTGGACAATCAATCCTTTTGTAACTTAACACTGGACGTTCAGAGACTTTGCTCATCCATCACTATTGTGAATTGCTTGGTAACCCTAAGTTGTGCACATCGCGCCATACGCTGACGGCGTATAACGGACAAGACATTCCTATCTTACCCCTTGTAGCCTTCCTACAACTTTCCAAATTCTAAAGAAGAGATTGACATTCACAGTACTTTCTTCCGGAGACATTGCTAATATATTTGGTCTAAAGCCAATAATTTTGTTGCCCATGTCACAAGGCACAACCATATATACACTCCTGGAAATTGAAATAAGAACACCGTGAATTCATTGTCCCAGGAAGGGGAAACTTTATTGACACATTCCTGGGGTCAGATACATCACATGATCACACTGACAGAACCACAGGCACATAGACACAGGCAACAGGGTCCGCCGCTCGTGGTCTCGCGGTAGCGTTCTCGCTTCCCGAGCACGGGGTCCCGGGTTCGATTCCCGGCGGGGTCAGGGATTTTCACCTGCCTCGAGATGACTGGGTGTCTGTGTTGTCCTCATCATTACATCATCATCCAGGAAAGTGGCGAAATTGGACTGAGCAAAGGTTGGGAAATTGTACGGGCGCTGATAACCACGCAGTTGAGCGCCCCACAATCCAAACATCATCATCATCATCATCACAGGCAACAGAGCATGCACAATGTCGGCAATAGTACAGTGTATATCCTCCTTTCGCAGCAATGCAGGCTGCTATTCTCCCATGGAGACGATCGTAGAGATGCTGGATGTAGTCCTGTGGAACGGCTTGCCATGCCATTTCCACCTGGCGCCTCAGTTGGACCAGCGTTCGTGCTGGACGTGCAGATCGCGTGAGACGACGCTTCATCCAGTCCCAAACATGCTCAATGGGGGACAGATCCGGAGATCTTGCTGGCCAGGGTAGTTGACTTACGCCTTCTAGAGCACGTTGGGTGGCACGGGATACATGCGGACGTGCATTGTCCTGTTGGAACAGCAAGTTCCCTTGCCGGTCTAGGAATGGTAGAACGATGGGTTCGATGACGGTTTGGATGTACCGTGCACTATTCAGTGTCCCCTCGACGATCACCAGTGGTGTACGGCCAGTGTAGGAGATCGCTCCCCACACCATGATGCCGGGTGTTGGCCCTGTCTGCCTCGGTCGTATGCAGTCCTGATTGTGGCGCTCACCTGCACGGCGCCAAACACGCATACGACCATCATTGGCACCAAGGCAGAAGCGACTCTCATCGTTGAAGACGACACGCCTCCATTCGTCCCTCCATTCACGCCTGTCGCGACACCACTGGAGGCGGGCTGCACGATGTTGGGGCGTGAGCGGAAGACGGCCTAACGGTGTGCGGGACCGTAGCCCAGCTTCATGGAGACGGTTGCGAATGGTCCTCGCCGATACCCCAGGAGCAACAGTGTCCCTAATTTGCTGGGAAGTGGCGGTGCGGTCCCCTACGGCACTGCGTAGGATCCTACGGTCTTGGCGTGCATCCGTGCGTCGCTGCGGTCCGGTCCCAGGTCGACGGGCACGTGCACCTTCCGCCGACCACTGGCGACAACATCGATGTACTGTGGAGACCTCACGCCCCACGTGTTGAGCAATTCGGCGGTACGTCCACCCGGCCTCCCGCATGCCCACTATACGCCCTCGCTCAAAGTCCGTCAACTGCACATACGGTTCGCGTCCACGCTGTCGCGGCATGCTACCAGTGTTAAAGACTGCGATGGAGCTCCGTATGCCACGGCAAACTGGCTGACACTGACGGCGGCGGTGCACAAATGCTGCGCAGCCAGCGCCATTCGACGGCCAACACCGCGGTTGTCTGCTGTGCCGTGCGTGTGATCATTGCTTGTACAGCCCTCTCGCAGTGTCCGGAGCAAGTATGGTGGGTCTGACACACCGGTGTCAATGTGTCCTTTTTTCCATTTCCAGGAGTGTAGTTAGAGCTGGTCCTGTCCCTCAGGGATTTCGAGAATTGGTGGCTCAGGAACTTGCTGTTTTGCACGATAGTGGGGCTGTAGAACTCGTTACTGCCGGTCAGTGGGCATCCTCTCTTATTATTCAAAAGAATCAATCTGGCCGACTCTGGTTGTGCGTTGATTTTAAGAAAACTGTTAATTCTTAAACAGTCTTTGTCAGTTATCCACGACCGTAATAATTTGTAGTGTGACGCGTATTTAGGAGAGCTAATCGGCCGCTCAGTATTCTTACGATTTTAGATGACTGTTGGTCGGCTGAACGCTAGCTGGCCAAGGGCTAAGGGCTTGCTGCAGCAGGGCCAGTTAGGCGAACGGTCCAGGCGAGTCCAGGTGAGTCCAGGTGCCGAGACAAAGAGCGCGTCACTGGAAATGGAAAAATCCTGGTACAGGGAATTTTTACGCTTAAGAGGACAGACAATGCTTGAAGAAAGAGAAGAGTGTCAGACAAGTTTGGAAGATGGCTTCTTACAGCTCTCTGACACCCAACAATGATTAACAATCAAATTTTAATGCAAATCTAAACACATCGTTAATCCAAGTAAAATGAGGTACGTCCAGTGACACAACAATAATTTCAATATACACTCCTGGAAATGGAAAAAAGAACACATTGACACCGGTGTGTCAGACCCACCATACTTGCTCCGGACACTGCGAGAGGGCTGTACAAGCAATGATCACACTCACGGCACAGCGGACACACCAGGAACCGCGGTGTTGGCCGTCGAATGGCGCTAGCTGCGCAGCATTTGTGCACCGCCGCCGCCAGTGTCAGCCAGTTTGCCGTGGCATACGGAGCTCCATCGCAGTCTTTAACACTGGTAGCATGCCGCGACAGCGTGGACGTGAACCGTATGTGCAGTTGACGGACTTTGAGCGAGGGCGTATAGTGGGCATGCGGGAGGCCGGGTGGACGTACCGCCGAATTGCTCAACACGTGGGGCGTGAGGTCTCCACAGTACATCGATGTTGTCGCCAGTGGTCGGCGGAAGGTGCACGTGCCCGTCGACCTGGGACCGGACCGCAGCGACGCACGGATGCACGCCAAGACCGTAGGATCCTACGCAGTGCCGTAGGGGACCGCACCGCCACTTCCCAGCAAATTAGGGACACTGTTGCTCCTGGGGTATCGGCGAGGACCATTCGCAACCGTCTCCATGAAGCTGGGCTACGGTCCCGCACACCGTTAGGCCGTCTTCCGCTCACGCCCCAACATCGTGCAGCCCGCCTCCAGTGGTGTCGCGACAGGCGTGAATGGAGGGACGAATGGAGGCGTGTCGTCTTCAGCGATGAGAGTCGCTTCTGCCTTGGTGCCAATGATGGTCGTATGCGTGTTTGGCGCCGTGCAGGTGAGCGCCACAATCAGGACTGCATACGACCGAGGCACACAGGGCCAACACCCGGCATCATGGTGTGGGGAGCGATCTCCTACACTGGCCGTACACCACTGGTGATCGTCGAGGGGACACTGAATAGTGCACGGTACATCCAAACCGTCATCGAACCCATCGTTCTACCATTCCTAGACCGGCAAGGGAACTTGCTGTTCCAACAGGACAATGCACGTCCGCATGTATCCCGTGCCACCCAACGTGCTCTAGAAGGTGTAAGTCAACTACCCTGGCCAGCAAGATCTCCGGATCTGTCCCCCATTGAGCATGTTTGGGACTGGATGAAGCGTCGTCTCACGCGGTCTGCACGTCCAGCACGAACGCTGGTCCAACTGAGGCGCCAGGTGGAAATGGCATGGCAAGCCGTTCCACAGGACTACATCCAGCATCTCTACGATCGTCTCCATGGGAGAATAGCAGCCTGCATTGCTGCGAAAGGTGGATATACACTGTACTAGCGCCGACATTGTGCATGCTCTGTTGCCTGTGTCTATGTGCCTGTGGTTCTGTCAGTGTGATCATGTGATGTATCTGACCCCAGGAATGTGTCAATAAAGTTTCCCCTTCCTGGGACAATGAATTCACGGTGTTCTTATTTCAATTTCCAGGAGTGTATTTAAAGCAACGAAATTTAGTAATTTACACTGGCTAAATATTTTCACAATGAATCTCTGAATTAACAACTTTTAAAGGGTCCACGCTATTTCAACAAATGATATCTCGGATGATAGCATTGCGTGATAGCCATCAGCCCGGAAAGCCACTCTTCTGTCTCTAGTGTATATATTGACTTGTGACGTCTTTTATATCTTTTGTATGCCAAGCCTGTGCTGAGCATCAGTCAGCCTCGCCTCAGCACATCTTTGCAGTGTTTGCACTTTGATTTCGCCTGTCCTTACTAGAATTCACGTTGGCTCAGCATCGTTGACGCTTTTAGCAAATTTCCCTTCTTGGCTCCTATGAACTCTACTACGACTCATTCCACAATCTTGGCCTTGTCTCGATCTGTTGCCTCAAGGGATAGCCTAAAGTGATTGTAACTGACAACGGACCTCATTTTTCGGCCGCAGAGGCTGAACAGCTTTGCACCACCTGTGGCATCAACCACATCATGAGTGCACTGTTCCACCCGCATTCGAACGGCAGAGCTGAACACTTTTTAGGAACATTTAAGCAACAGAGGCACAAACTTCGTGCCTCTCACACACGTGATCAAGCTCTGTTACTCTTCTTGTCTTCCTACCGCTCCCTGTCTCGTAACGGACCATCGCCGGCGGAGTTGTTACGTGGAGAGTGATGGCGGACGAAGGCTCTGGGAGCGAGATTCCATCGTGCGAGTTCTTGGAGGTTTCTCTTTCTACTGCAGTTGCCAAGAGAATTGCTGCGAGGCTGAGCGTTTAATTCATTACGTTTTTCATCCCAGGTCGTCTCCGGTAATCTATTCTTAAAAATATTTATCCTGTAGTCACTAATTATTCTAACTAATTTCCACTGAGGGGTATCAATACTGTAAGGCACTACGTTATTTATATTAACTCGCCGTAAATCATGATCAGAGAAAGCATTGGTTACCAGGTAAACAGTTATTTTCTTACTTTGAACCTCACCAAAGAAAAATAATCAATTGTGGTCCTACTGCTTTTATCTACAGTGTTGGAAAATTAATTACTGAGAACAAATTGTAGAACCAAAATAAGGTTTCCAAATCATTTGTTCTATCAGAATCCCTTAGAAAATGTACACTGAAGGCACGACAGAGTGTTAATTGCTTGCTGCTGTCTGACAGGTAGCACAGTAAGGAAGCCAGATTCCCAATAAACGGTTCAAAATTTTCCATAGGGGATTTACATACAGTTACATTTAAAACTAAACTATTTTTCACTATTAATTCTCACAAGTGCATACTTCTGTATGCTGATCACTACGACATATACTCGTCCCAACGTTTATGGACCTGTGTTCTGCTCCTCCTTTTCCTTTATTAGTTCTGTGTGAGTAACGTGCTATAATGTAATTTTTTACACCTAACTTACCTAATCCTGTGGTTATGTGGTGTTCAGAGAGGCAAAGGATATCTGTCTTTTCAGAGCTTACTAAATTTTTCAAACAGACCAGAAACTCCTCTGCTTTATTACTCAGTCCTTTAATATTTTAATGAAGTAAACTAACCTTACATTTCTTTGCATTCTTAAGCATTTTGTGGGACTCTTCTGTTATTTTCACTTCTATTAAAGTAAGATCCCTGGATCCCGATTCTAATCTAAGAAAGGTGTCTCTCTGACACCAGTAGCCATAGAGACTTGCTACATGTGTTGGTAGCCCCAGTATATTAGCTGCAAGAAGCTCAGCCAACCCAACTTTTCGTCTCCTGTTCGGATGTAGGCCACATATAGTATATCCCCATCTCACAAATGTAGCAACCTTTACCAAGTTCTCATGATATTTTTCCCACTTCAGCCTATCTAATTCAAATTTCTCGTAATATAATTCAGCCTGAAGGGCTCAAATCCTTGCCTCTTGCTCAGCTCTTCTCTTATCTATTTCGCAAAGCCTACCGTTCCATGGGAGAGCCTCCTTGAGTTATCTATTCAGTTTCCCATACTGTCACCCAGGGAAATTCCAACCCAGAGTCTACACATACTACTCCCTATTTGACTTTCCTACGGCAACATTCACACTTAACACAAACTGCGACACAGATTACGGACATAAAAAATTTAATTACACCATTTAAGACTCTTTACTCTACACAACTATTCGTTACTTATGAGCAGCAAAAATTAGACCTTGAAGTTAGTGCTTCAGGTGTATGATATAACTCAAAAAGTTATTTATTTCCTCTTGCAACAATAACATAACACTCACTTAACTGCAGAATCCGTTAATTATTTTAATCACAACACAATGTAACTTTACCGTATGGACACTGCACGCGAACAAACGACTAGAGCGAAAGACTCTAAATCAAACAGCTTAACGTTTATTATACTTTCCGGAAGTGTTAACTTAATAATGAATGGATACTCTCAAGTTAAATTGACAGAAAGAAAAACACAACGACTGAACGGGATTCTCCAAGTTAAATGTGCCAAAACATCAACCACTGTATGATTACAACCTGGCCATCAGATAAACTGCGTTTGCCTCCAAAACAAAACAAATGAACGACTACTGTGCTACAGACTGAATGAATTTACATTTACAAAACGCGAGATTAGATCTCTTAAAAAGAAAAACACTCAAGTAATTTAATAAATATACTACGAAGAAAACACAGAAATAGATAAACTCTTAACTTGCCTCCCTGTAGATGTGTATCAACTGAGAACTGGGCCTTGACAATGAGCCTGTGACAAATATATATATATATATATATATATATATATATATATATATATATATATATACGAAAGAAATACTTTAACTAAAATTTTTCAGAGTTGCTACACAATTTCTTACCAAGAATAAGTCAAATCACTAAGGAAATCAATAGGTACAGTACATATCACAAAGGATAGTCAAACGCCAGCATCTGAAATATTTAGCTTCCATCATGAGGCAGTCAATAACATTATTCAGAAAATGAGGAACAACTTCAATAACTAGTGCAATGATGTCCTACGACATCAGTAACACAAGCTAACGTGGAAGAAATATCAGACAGTGGGGACGAGTACGACCTCTTCTTCGGGTGGATATCTCACCAATTCACGCCTCCAGACCAACTGATGGACTCATTAGTCATACATCTAAAATTCAACTTTATAATACCAATTAGTAGCAGCATACAGCAAATGTATTAATCCAATTTTCGTGTCTTTACACAAAAGATGACTGAGGAGGAAATTTTCTCAAATACAACATAAAATTAAGCAGTATGTGTTTCATTAACAAATGCCAAAAGTTTTTCCCTGTCACGAACAACTAATAAAATCTAACACATAACAGTTTGGCTTTCTCCGTCTTCAAAACCACCCAGTTGTCACAAATAAGAACCAACAGGCCCTCCAGGCCACAAACCAATGAAACCCATTTCATATGAAAGTGCTCAAAATGAACCTAATACATGAGAGTGCAACATCATCAATGTATGTAAATTCTACCCCAAACCTACTGCAGATTGAAAAACCTTATCATATCTTTGACAAGTTTGATAAGGGACAAATCTAACCAACATTGGTCTCTGTTATTTTTATTGCCCCCCCCCTCCCTCCCTTATTCCGAAAAGTCTAGAAGGAGATTAGGCTTGTACCTGAAAAAGTAACAGAATCTTAGAAACATCGTCCCACTACTTCAAAATCTCATGCCAAACTTGAATGAGGGCTTTCGTGAAGATTAATCAACAAGAAGTTTTTTGACACAAAGACATCAATATATGGTTAAAACAGAGCTTATTAATACTTGTTTCACTTACAGAGAAGGCCTAAAGCGCTTCTCCTCTTGCATGAGTAGGCTAATACAATATTTAAAAGAGGGGCTTCTAAAACATACCTCCCTCGCGAACACTATAAGTACAATATTGATGTGCCTGTGTTGTTCAGAAGTAACGATACAATATCGTATTTATCCGCCGACACCGGGCAAGTTACTTTCAAGTAAAAATGTCTCTCCCATACGCGAATATACATGTGACACATTGTTGATGACATGTGAAAGTTTCGGTGTAGCTGTGGGGTATGCTCGGATAGCCTAATGGTACGGCGACCGCTCGTAATAAGCAGGAAATCCGGTTTCGATTCACGGTCTGGCACAAATTTTCATTGTCGTCTTTCCATTATGCGGCTGATGGTTTTCCATATTCAGAACTGTCAATACATTTTGTGTGTCTCGCACAATCAGTTCAATGTAATTAGTCACAGAATTTTCTTTTCTGTAACAATGTATATACAGATTACAATAAAGAAAATTATCTCATTGCACAGTAAACCTCCAAATAATAGGACGTATCCGTATCAGCACATGCAAATTACTGCAGCAGTAAAAAATGGATTCTTAAGGAAAGAAAAGAAGTGGCTAATGTAGAGAACACACTATTTAACACAGAATCATTAGTTTCATCACCAAATATTTATACGAAATCACTGTCATCTACATTAATGACTGTCAGTACAAGTACGTGAAACATTCAGTAAACTTAGGAATAATGTACAGAACGCATAGCATATATGTATGAAAACTCATTTTAACAGATAAATTCACATCAGACGAGGATAACACACCCTAAACAGAGGGAATTACACGGTCCTCATAATTCTCGCTAGGTCTAATAGACACGTTTCACGTACATTACGATACTGTAATTTACAAATTACCATAAGGGCTGTTATCCTAGAAAACCGAAAGAAAATCAAACTGCATGATTAGAAAAAATAAAAAGATTGCCCATCAATGTACTATGTTTTGTGCACTATGACCGACCGTCACACCCGTGTACAAAATTCCGATCTTCAGTCTCAGTATCTTACAATTCTCCAATTCATTTCTACTACCAACTCAAGGGTAGTACATTTATCATATTTTCTTCACTGTGACCTGCCATTATCTGTGGACGTCTAAATGTACACTTAAATTACAATATGTTCCTGTCAGCTGTGCCTCCTAACTTAAGAAAAACATTCTCACAGTATGGATTTCACATTATATATCTTTGTTGCTTCAAGCAAGAACTATTGTGTATGATGTATCATACCTTAAATGTATGTGCGATTTTTCTAAACAGAACGAAATATTTCTTTTGTTTCACTGTTGCATCATAACTGTAATTTAGCCATTATTTATTTTATATTGGTTGTGGTACATCGTCTTCCAATAGAGCTTCTACAGTTTTAGCAGTATCTGTCTCACTTATTTCAAGTCCAGGAAGTCATTGCTAGAGAATCATTAACGACGTAGAAATGTGCATGTAGACGGAAACAAAAAAATGTCTCATTTTATATCTGCTCAGTAATATTGCCTTGTCTCTCTCTCACACCATTTTCATTTTCTTCATCTGATGGTTCTTAAATGTTCAATAATATGAACTGCCAAGGAATCCAGTTCTCCACATAATTGGGATTGTGATTTTCTTCTGCAGTCGTTATCTGTTCCTTTGTTGCCAGAATATTTTTTCTTCTACTGCTACCATAGAAATTTTATTACTCTAACAACAACGTCCTCCTTAAACGCAATATCCCGTTTTCTTACGAAGACTTCAGGTTCATTAACAAGAAATGGTCTCATTTAATCAACAACCTTTCCACTATGGTACCGTATATCATCGACACCACGCCAACGTCAAGATGTTGGCAGTAACTTGTAACACTGCCCTGCCAATCCATGGGTGGCTCGAAGAATCACCCTCTGTTTCATGCATGACTAGCGGCACTACCATGCCAACGTCGCACTGACGTCAGGCCAGTCGGATAGCAGAGTTCACTCTGTGCATTCGGAACCTACTAGTTAGCCTCACGTCTTTGTGGAACTGTAAGATTACAGTGGGACTTGTAGAGCTGAAGCTAAGTAAGAGCTATAGTGACGTACATATTACACTCCTGGAAATTGAAATAAGAACACCGTGAATTCATTGTCCCAGGAAGGGGAAACTTTATTGACACATTCCTGGGGTCAGATACATCACATGATCACACTGACAGAACCACAGGCACATAGACACAGGCAACAGAGCATGCACAATGTCGGCGCTAGTACAGTGTATATCCACCTTTCGCAGCAATGCAGGCTGCTATTCTCCCATGGAGACGATCGTAGAGATGCTGGATGTAGTCCTGTGGAACGGCTTGCCATGCCATTTCCACCTGGCGCCTCAGTTGGACGAGCGTTCGTGCTGGACGTGCAGACCGCGTGAGACGACGCTTCATCCAGTCCCAAACATGCTCAATGGGGGACAGATCCGGAGATCTTGCTGGCCAGGGTAGTTGACTTACACCTTCTAGAGCACGTTGGGTGGCACAGGATACATGCGGACGTGCATTGTCCTGTTGGAACAGCCAGTTCCCTTGCCGGTCTAGCAATGGTAGAACGATTGGTTCGATGACGGTTTGGATGTACCGTGCACTATTCAGTGTCCCCTCGACGATCACCAGTGGTGTACGGCCAGTGTAGGAGATCGCTCCCCACACCATGATGCCGGGTGTTGGCCCTGTAAGCCTCGGTCGTATGCAGTCCTGATTGTGGCGCTCACCTGCACGGCGCCAAACACGCATACGACCATCATTGGCACCAAGGCAGAAGCGACTCTCATCGCTGAAGACGACACGTCTCCATTCGTCCCTCCATTCACGCCTGTCGCGACACCACTGGAGGCGGGCTGCACGATGTTGGTGCGTGAGCGGAAGACGGCCTAACGGTGTGCGGGACCGTAGCCCAGCTTGATGGAGACGGTTGCGAATGGTCCTCGCCGATACCCCAGGAGCAACAGTGTCCCTAATTTGCTGGGAAGTGGCGGTGCGGTCCCCTACGCCACTGCGTAGGATCCTACGGTCTTGGCGTGCATCCGTGCGTCGCTGCGGTCCGGTCCCAGGTCGACGGGCACGTGCACCTTCCGCCGACCACTGGCGACAACATCGATGTACTGTGGAGACCTCACGCCCCACGTGTTGAGCAATTCGGCGGTACGTCCACCCGGCCTCCCGCATGCCCACTATACGCCCTCGCTCAAAGTCCGTCAACTGCACATACGGTTCACGTCCACGCTGTCGCGGCATGCTACCAGTGTTAAAGACTGCGATGGAGCTCCGTATGCCACGGCAAACTGGCTGACACTGACGGCGGCGGTGCACAAATGCTGCGCAGCTAGCGCCATTCGACGGCCAACACCGCGGTTCCTGGTGTGTCCGCTGTGCCGTGCGTGTGATCATTGCTTGTACAGCCCTCTCGCAGTGTCCGGAGCAAGTATGGTGGGTCTGACACACCGGTGTCAATGTGTTCTTTTTTCCATTTCCAGAAGTGTATGTGTGTTCTCATTATTTTGCTCTCAGCAGGAATCTATTGCTTTGTTTCACTCCTGGACCGACTCAACAACTGGCGACGAGACTGTTGCGATGAGTGTTCTAGTTATTTCTGGTTCTTGCCACACAACCGCAAGGTGCCACTCACTAAAACGCGTGTCTCTTTCTTGCAGAACTGTCCTTTTCCACTGTTCTTGCCCTAATTTGCTTTTGTGTTTCAGAATGTGCGCTGAAGTCGACTGCAATTGTTAGTGCATATTCAGGTTAACATTCGCGCTCTTTTTGGATGTGCATACTATTTCTTGTTTCGTAATGTTTTGTGTGTGTACTTATCGCTGCTAGTCCTGCGCAAGAACCGTCAGTTTCAGGCATAGAAGATGCAGCATTTGATGGAAATGAAAGTAAGGCTGCTTCCTGCAGAAGCAAACACGCCGCGGCCGCCCCCACCTTCTGCAGCAAAAGCACTGCCAGCAGCACCTTGTTCAGTCACACCATTCCATGTATTTGATTTTGTTCATGATGAATGGTTTGAGTACCGATCCCAGCTCGACACGCTGTCCACAGTGCATCACACTTCAGATAAGGACAGGCAACCTTATTTTATTGGTTTCAGCTGATGCATCCTGTTATAGGATTGGCGCTGTTTTTCCTCACAGAGGTGGGTCATTGCACAGGTCAGTGCCTCTGCATCCAAATTCCTCAACGAAGCACAGTACACTTACTCACAGATTAAAAAGGACGCTCTTGCTGTCATATATAGGATGAGCAAAGTCCACCAATACTTACATGGCAGAAATTTCTGCTTAGTGATGGATCGTGGACCTCTTACGTAATTCTTGAATCATTTCAAGCAGTTCTCTCAACACAAGGCAACGTTCGTCTCTGCTCTTCTCAAATTATCTGTACGAAGTTGTGTACAGGAGAACGACTAAGCATTCTACCACAGATACTCTCTCGCGCCTACTTGTTAGCACAGATTCAGCATTCGATAGCTCCAAGGATGCTTGTTTCCACATTGATGTTCAGGAGAATGAAATTCATTATAATTCTTCCATTAGCCACAGATGGACTGCTATGGAGATGGTTGCAGAACCGAATCTCAAGATTCTGTTGCAGTATCTCCACACCAGTTGGTCACATTCAATTAAGCAGATCAGTGATCTGCTTGTACACCGCTATGTTGCTCTTCGGAGCAATTTATCTGTCCAGAAGAGTCATCTTATTACAGGCAGATAATGATCTTTCATGTGTGGTTGTACTGCGTTTGCTTCAGAAGGGAAGTTTTCGCCTTCTGCATTAGCGACATTCGGGCATTGTACGCACTAAGCAGCTGACCTGACGACATTTCACATGGGTTGGCATGGATACTTAAACAAAACACTTGACTTGAGAAAGTCTGGGTATCAGTCTACTCCACCACAGAAATTTTTTGACTGCCCAAAGCCCAGCGCCCCTTGACAGCTTCTGCATACGGTCTTTGTGGGTCCCTACTGAAATTCTGGTTGTCTTGTTGTGGTAGACACCATTTACAAGTTTCTGTTTGTGGTGCCCGTGCAATTCACCACAACAGCTAGCACTATCAAGACTCTGAAGTCGATTTTTTCCACTGAGGGCTTACCAGAAATGTTGGTTTCGGACAATGGATCCCAGCAGCGTTCCATCCTCAATCTAATGGTGAAGCAGAATGCTTCATCAGAACATTCAAGCAACAGATGAACAAGTTACACGCTTCCCGCACATGGGAGAAGGTGTTAGTGATCTTTCTATTCATCATACCCTTCCCAGCCATGCAACAGCAAGTCACCAGTGGAACTTTTGGGCTGATGATAACACAGGACACTGCTTCAGTTGCTGCATCCTCTGCAGCACTTTAATGTAAATGATTTGTTTCTTTCCAGAGTTCTTGACAGATGCAGTCACTTGGAATGAGGAATTTTACGAAAGTTTTGGGCCGCTCTTTGACAGGATCCCACTGGACTGAAGAGATTCCATGAGAATCAGCTTTGCTTATATGGGCTGCATGATCCTGGTACAGGTTTTTCATTTGCAGTGGGACCCCACAGCCCTAGACAGGCAGTATACCATTGGCGCCAGACTGGGAGTCAATGGACATCGACGCAGCGCCGTTGTCTTCATCACAGCGACAGCAGCCCAACCACAAGTGAATGGCCCTGTATACCCTGCCCCCTTCTAATGGGCCACCGTGGACCATCCAGTCAATATTATACCTTCACCACTCGAAGATTTCCAGCTCTAGGCGTGAGTGTGCACCCTACAGCTGGTTTTTGGCTGATGTTTCCAGTCGTTCACAAGATGAATATCAAGACGTGGGCAGCAGCTTGTCATCGGCTAAGTTTCCTGCTGCTGCATCATTAGTGGCACATGAGCTCAGACCAGGCATTGTTTCTGACAGTACCATTACATGACAACAGCAAGGAGTTTAGAGTAGGTGGCATGTGGCGTCAAAAACTATCAAGAGTCAACATCGTGAGGTTGTCAGTAGCTAGCTCTTGTGACTGCCCTGGCAATCAGCGGATAAGCGGCCGACTGGAAGAAGCACTTTCTGCCGGACGCCTGAGGAGTACCATTATCGAGCCGACGTAAGAAGAAACCACACCGACGCCAGCCCAGTTATTCAGTGCATTCGAAACCTACTGACGAGCCTCAACTCTCCGTGTTACTATCTACGCTGAACTCGCTTATATTGACGTACATATTATGCATGTCGTCATTATTTTGCTCTCTGTCTTAACACCCACATATTCCTTGGCATTCATGCTTGGCATGACCCAATACAAACACCATCAATAAACTTTCTCACTCCACTCTCTTATCTTAGCATTAACCTCTATACATTTCCAATATCCTCTCTTACTGGAGCAATTTCCTGCGTAAATTCATCGAATTCCTTATTATGCCTAACCAGCTCCTCTTTTGCTTGATTCAGAGCTTTCAGTAACTCCCTATGTTGATTGAGTACCTGCACTATCACCATCCTGAAAGCAGGGGGTAAAGCTAGCCCGAAGATAGCCTTCATTTTTGTTAGGTCTCTCCAGGAGTAAGATGAAGGACACCCTTCTTTTCCCCTCTGCCCCTCCCCCACAGCGAAATTCAGAATGTGAGATATGGCGTTTCCTACTGGCTAAGGCACATGCAGAAAGCCTGCAGAATTGTCAAATTTTCCAAGATAGCGGAATTATGATGTCGTATGATGGTGGATGATACAAAGATTACGAAGATGGCGGATTGTCAAAACATGGACCCCTATGTGACATCACTTGTCCTTAATGATTCCGATATGCTTCACACTGACCCTAGGATGAAACAGGCCCTGGCCCTGACACTATGATTTAGTATATGGTGCAGCAGGGAGAGGATTTCTAGTGCACTTGTGCTAAGTAAAAATGTCTAGAAATTAAAAATGGGTAAAATTCTAATAGCTCACTTATCCCAAGATAGTTTGCTTGTTACAACAATTAGAAAACTGTTTTACTGCCTTGCTCTTGTAAAACATGGAGCAGGAACGTTTTTTTATGTTTATTTCTACAAACAAGCATTTCTGTAGCAGAGACATTGCATCTTGCGACTTCAGCTGCCTAGACCTGCACCACATGTTCCAGCATTCAACACAAACTGCTTCCATGCCCATGACTGTGTGGGTTCACCATGCTCCCTCCTGCTACTCATCACCCTACAGTCAGCAGCATGCTCTAGCTTTCCAAAGCAGCAATAACACCTGCAGCATTCCTCACAATAACTATTTGTGGGAGCTGCATCTGAGGATTTTAACCTGATTGCGGAATTTGCAGCCATGAGAATGCCAGGTTCACGGGGACTTATTGTATGACCAAGATCCTATCTGTACCATTGCATTTTTAACCATTCACTTGCTACTGGGCTGACACACCACAGCAGTTAACCCTGTTGTGTTAAATACATGGAAACTGCCTGTAGCTGGGAATGTTAGACACTCCGAAATACATCTCACCTAAAATCAAATGGTCATAAATATGACCTAACACAGGCAGCAAAATAGGCATCAAATTGAACACATCTAAATTCTAGACCCTCCACAGCCACTCCGCTCACAAGCGCAAACCGGCAGCGAGATGGCGATACAGGATGGCATCAAAGATATCACCACTGTAACTGATGACCTAGATTTTTTTTTGGTGCAGGTATGCAACATCCTTTGCATCTCCACACATTCCCTAAGCCTCCACAAGGAAGGGTTTATGAATATTTCCCTGGATTTTTCAGTGAATTATTCGTACAGTGGCAGTAGTTCTGGAGGTGGTGGTGGTGAACATGAATGCGGCAGATGTCTTCATGATGGTGCTGGTGTCTGAAGTAAGTGTTGAAATATTTGTTTGTGTGTTAGTGCATAGTTCTATATTGGCATGATCTAATGTTTTGTTTCATGTTAAAGTTACAGATGATAACAAGTACATACTGACTCCATAGATGGGAGGCAGGGTGGCAGTAGGTGGCAGTGGTATAGCACTGCCAAGCAATTACTACTGTACTCTTGAATCACCTGCGCCTAATCTTGCACCGCAGCTACTGCAGAAATGGAAAGTGCTATTGATGTGTGGTTTCCAGAGACAGGATTGGTAGTCAGGGGATCGTATTTTTAGCCAATCAAAAGACTGTAACAATACTTAGATCGTTTATTTTTATGCAAACAACACTTTTTAAATGGTACAGTGCCTGCTGACACAAAATAAAATTAGGGTAAATTAGATTGTCTTTGGTATTTGTCATAGGATTCTAGTGCGAGTCATGTTTGAGATATCGTATTTTGAAAAGTTTCCACACCTAAACCTGTTTGTGCCGTTCAGCCTGTGCAGTTGCTAGATACGATGTTGTTCTGTTTTCTTATAGTGTGATTGTGTGTTCCTTGAACGCACTTCGACTCGATAGTCAGTTTGTGTGTAACAGTTCAAGCACTAGGTCGTGAGTGGACGGTGGGATTTGCCAACGCAGAAAAAGCCAACATGCTCATGCTGTACGGAGATTGTAGGAGGAATGCAGTTCATTCTTGTACAGTGAATGGGGCAATAGACGTCAACCTTCTTGGCAATTATCAACCTCCTCAACCAGTTACGTGAATGTGGTAGTGTAACACCCGGACAACGTAACAGAAGGAAACAAGTGACGAGAGAAGAGGGATAAATCAATATTCTTGCTGATGCTGCTATTGATCCACATGTTATCTCCCATACAACCACACGAAGAATTGGCATGAGCCAGGCAAGTGCTTTACACATTATCCATCGACATAGGTTCAATCCCTATCACATCTCTCTCCATCAAGAGCTGCATGGGAACGATTATGAGAATCGTGTTAACTTTAGTACACGGGGACTAAGTCAGAATACTGCAGATGTATCATTTATCTTGTTTAGTGATCAAGGCACATTTACAGGTAATGGCCAATCAGACCGTGAAATATGCACTATTGGTCTGTGAACAACCCCTGTTGGTTTCGTCAGGTGGACGTCAGGTCAGTGTCCATGACGTGGTAGATATGTGATAGTGAACCATCAGCCTATAGGTCCGTTTTTCATAGCCAGAACGCTTAACGCGCACAGGTACCGCAGCCACCTAACAGAGTATCTTCCATGGCTGGTAGAAGCCATTCCTTTGCCGTTTCTCTTTTCTAGGAGGAACCTGTAGTATCAACATCATGGCTGTCCAGCCGATAGTGCACGAATTACTACAGCAAATCTGGTTGAATTGTTTCTAAATCGTTGGATTGGACACAGGACCCTGTCCGTCGCTGGCCTGTTACCTGGATTTGACGCCTATAGACTTTTTTTTCTGTGCGGAAAGGTGAAAGACGCTGTCAACAAGGACATACTAACTACAGCTGATGATATGCAACGACTTATTACTGCATCCTGTTTGGACATCTCCACTGAAATTATGGCACGTGTTTATTGGTTGTTTGGCTATTGGCTCTAAGCACAATGGTACTTAACATCTGAGGTCATCAGTCCCCTAGACTTAGAACTACGTAAACATAACTAACCTAAGGACATCACACACATCAATGCCCGAGGCAGGATTCGAACCTGCGACAGTATCAGCCGCGTGGTTCCGGACTGAAGCGCCTAGAAGCGCTCGGCCACAGCGGCTATCTTATTGGT
This sequence comes from Schistocerca cancellata, assembly GCF_023864275.1. NCBI lineage: Eukaryota > Metazoa > Arthropoda > Insecta > Orthoptera > Acrididae > Schistocerca > Schistocerca cancellata. The sequence goes on from NC_064629.1 coordinate 373,639,912, forward strand.
TGTTCCATACAAGACTGGAAGCGCGTGTTACCGTGGCTGGTGGTCATTTTCAACACAACCTGTGATAATCAATTGTCTCGTTACTGTTCAGAATCCACATAATTAGTGCATGCACTTGCGTTGTTCTTTAGTGTGTGCTACCACAGGTATTGTACAAGTGTCAGTGTGGGAACTTTTCAAAATAGGATATTTCGTAAACGACTCGCACTAGAATCCTGCAACAAACAGCCCTGACATTCTAATTTACCATACTTTTAGTTTAATAAGGTAGAAAGGCATCGTTCCATTTCAAAAGGACTGTGTTTGAAAAATACTGTCTAAGTATTATTATGGTCTATTGATTGGCTGACAGTATGATCCCTTGACCATAAATCGATTTTGTGAAAACTGCACATCTATAGCACTTTGGATTTGCGCAATATCTGCGGTGCAAGTATTATGTAGTTCACCCCGTCACCCCGTATACCGAAAAATTAGTTACACTTGCAGAGAATGCTTATACGAAGCAATTTGTTTCCCTGGAATTTTGAACGATGTCCTAAACGAAGGACGTTCGCTGGATGCACCAGATGATAACAGTCGGCTGAACGTACCAACTGTGTTCTGTGTTCTCCTATGTTACAGAAGACGATGATATGGGGAACATGTGTCCCTCTCTCTATTTCTATCTCTCTCTCTCTCTGTCTCTCTATGTGCGTGTTTGTGCTGGGGGCGGGGGTGTTAATGATTGTTACTCATAAGAAATCATTTCCTTAGAAATCTCGAGCCAATTATCCAGAACAAAAGGAAGCAATATGTTTTGCGGCGATACATCATCCTCATCTGACAGTGATGGTGATGATGATGAGATAAGCGAACTGCAGCAGCCTTTTGTTGAAAATATGTCGAAATGTGTAGAGCAGACACTAAATAAGCTGGCCAAAATTCCAAATGATGTCGAGCTTAAGTGTATATGGTCTGATACAAATGGAAATAAAGGTTTGCGTAAGTGCCAATAATAATTTATGATTGTATATGGTTCTTATTTATTGTGAAACCACGTTGGAATCGTAACATTATTGGTCCACAGGAATGTTGGAATCTTGAGGAGGTGGTCTTGCATCAACACCCAAGCCTGGATCATGACGTTTAGCTGGCCTGGATCGTCACGCTCCCCCTGACCAGGACCATCACAATCATCGCACTCAGGGCGATCAAACCCCACTAGTTGAAATATTAATCCGTTGATTAGCAGCAGCTTCTTTATCTATCCTTTTAGCATCGACCAGTATGAGGCACAGTGTGCGGCAGATTAAGCTAACTCAGTAATTCGAGGTGCTTTAGGGGGCAGGTTTCCTATGCCCACAATGATAACTCTATAGTTGGCTACCGAGATCTGACCCATTTCCATAATGCATGTCTATCCTGTCTTGGAAAGAGAGCTTTCTAAAATGATAAGGGATGGAAGCTATCCCACCATTATGTGTGATGCAGTATTATGCTATAAACTCATGTACCACGAAAACGGAATGGCGATGCTGAAGAACGAATCATTCTGCATAGTTTGGGCGAAAATTGGGTGGTATTGTGTGCACATGGAATGTTGGGTGGTACAATGATTTCAACTTGAGTGTCACACAGGCCAGTTTCTCTGAAATACATGAGAGAGGGTCTCGTAAGGCACTCTGGAGAATACTTCACCTTGACATTCACTCAAATGTTTTCGGCACATAAAATGGGGGGGGGGTCCTCCTATAACCCTGATCCAGAGGATGCAACTAGAATACAAAGACATTGTTAACGTTCAAAATGATGACAACTATTTCTTTGTGTAGTCACTTCTGGCTTTCAAAAGAAATTAGAAGACAGCGAGTAGATACAAATGCGTGATAATATTCGTAGGTATTATGTCGTTGATTTAGATTTCCCTGTGAAACTTGAGAACGTATCTAAATTTGAGAGGCAGAATCCCAATACACCCATTTACAATTATGATCTGGAGGAAAGCAATACAAAGGAAAATTGTCGGTACCCTTCACTTCTCCAGTTTTGTTAGTCAGTGCTCAAAACATATTGATTTCTGATGAATTCTTCTCTGGTTATCAGCCGAATGGTGGCGTCGTCTTGTCGCAACGTTTCGATGAGTTTCGTACCAATCATCTTCTGGCAATGATGATGGATACGAAATTCATCGAAACGTTGCGACAAGACGACGCCACCACTCGGCTGATAACCAGAGAAGAATTCATCAGTGGAATACTCCGAGAAAGCCTGCAATCGCGTATATTGATTTCTTACTATTCTGCTGGGACAAAAACATGTCCTACCTCATTTCCTCCCCCCCTCCCCGCCCACCATTTGAGCAAAAAAGATCAGAAACTACATTTATTTCCTAGATGGCCCAGATCATTTAATTCGAGTGATTAACAAAGTATCTACCGGACTGGTCTACACAGGAACTGATATGTGAGGATACGCCGACTGAGGTGAACATGTTCTTAAAATTGGAGTAATTCCACCATTAGGAACACGTCTCCTTTGTTGTATACTCTTACTTTGAGTACCTCCTCGCTCCTGTGGTTCGTTCTAAGGATGACCCCAGTGTCCCACATATCAACTTCACAGAACGACATGTACTATATGTGATGTCATATTAGGATGTATATGCATACCACTGGACTCATAATCCTGAAAGGTAGTTACTCGATAAACTTGAGTAAGCTGCAGGGGAATTTGACGTGTTTTATGACACCACTGTTTCCACGACCAAATCGCAGCAAAATGAATCATTATAGGAAGATGCAATTAAGGGCTATATTTGTGGATTGCCATTAGGTAAAAAAGTTGAAACTTCGTGTAAGGATAACTGTCATCCAACAGTCTAGCTCAGCGGCGCAGCACACAATGCATGCCATGTCAGCTACCGACTAACACGACACATATCCATTTTTTCCACAGTCTGAGTGAGTACGATGCTCATTTCGTAGGTGAGCACTTGGGTGATTTTCGCTTGAGCGATGAACAACATAGTGTGCTTTCTGACAGCACAGAGAAACATATTCAGTTTTCCCAATGAATCACCAAATAAATTGTGCTACACTTCCTGGACTCACTTCATGCACTACATCCGAAATTTCCCGGGTTAGATTCCCGGCGGGGTCAGGGATTTTCTCTGCCTCGTGAAGACTGGGTGTTGTGTGATGTCCTTAGGTTAGTTAGGTTTAAGCAGTTCTAAGTTCTAGGGGACAGATGAGCATAGATGTTAAGTCCCATAGTGCTCAGAGCCATTTGAACCATTTGAATATCCGAAATTTGCTGAAACCATAACATAAACCTCACTGAAGCTGCAAATACTAGTGATGCTAAGTTTCAGCTTGTGATGAAGAAAGTGGTCTTCCCATACAAATATCTGGGTTTAATTGAGAAAATCAACAAAATTACATTGCCCAGCATAACCACATTTTCCAGTAGTCTTACAGGCAATACCATAATGGACGCCAAATATGGTCATGTCGTGAGTATTTGCCATGAATTTAATATCTCCCATTTAGGAGGCTACGCAAGACTTTACATGGACACAGACGTACGCTAACTTGAAGACATTTTCGAGATATTCCAGATAGGGTGCTTGAAAAACATACGTACTGGATCATGAGTTCTGCTAAACCATAGCACGATTTTTATGGTATTCAGTGCTGAAAAGAATTGAAGTCAAGATCAGACTCTTAATCAATATTGAAATGCTGTTGTTTTTCTAGAAACGGTATCTCAGGGAACTTTGGCAGGCCAAACAAATAACTTGTGAATGAGTGAAAAGTTCAACAAAGAATCCGATTATTTGAGTTACATCCTATACTTGGATGTAAACAAAATGTATGGACATGCTACGCAACAATATCTGCCAAATACAGAGTTTCAATAACTGTCTGATAAGCAAATCGTCAAATTAGGTGATTTCACAGGTGTGTCAATGACACTGGTGTAGGATACGTCGTGGAACTAGATATGGCGTACAGTAATAGTCTGGATGAAGCACACAGCAATTTGCCGCCATGTCCAGAGCATTGAGTTCCACGTATGCCTTTCATACCCCAAGCTGATTATGCCGCTTGAGGATAAAAAGAGACATCCAGTGCAACACTGAACATCAATGCTGCAGTTTGGGAATGGAACTGATTAGAGTCAGGAGCACTGCTAAATTCAACCAGTAAAATGGTTCAAATGGCTCTGAGCACTATGGGACTAAACTTCTGAGGTCATCAGTCCCCTAGAACTTAGAAATACTTAAACCTAACTAACCTAAGGACATCACACACATCCATGCCCGAGGCAGGATTCGAACCTGCGACCGTAGCGGCCGCGCGATTCCAGACTGTACCGCCTGGAACCGCTCGGCCACACCGGCCGGCTTCAACCAGTCATAAGGTTGAAGAAATATATGAATATTTGCACCGATAAGAGGGCTTCCGTGACGTGTGATTTTGAAAGAGATTTTTACAAACTTACGAAGAATGAATTTTCAGCAAAACAATGAAAAATATTAAAAACGACTGCGAAATTCACTTAACAACGAATCTGGATGGGCTTTATGATGCAAAGAATCATATTATCAGGACCAAATTTTAAACGAATCTGTACTCGTATCATCGAGAGAGAATTCATGGCTCTGGAGACGGTTGAGTTTTTCTTGAGTTCACGAAACCTGTCTATGTCAATATGTCTATAGTGGCCCTATTCCAATTCTTATTTACCAGTTCCATAATGAGTTTGCCAAACCTTATTTTGCACATCCGAAGTCAATTTATAGGGATACAGTGTGAAGGGCTGTCATACTTACGAAGTAATAAAATGCCACTCCAACATACTCAACATACGAGGGTTGGAACTTTAATAGTAGCAACTATTTATTTACAGCTGGTACAAAATAGATACGTGTTTCAAAGTTTTACTGACCTTCAAAGTCGTCACCAGCATTGTGTATAACCCGTTGCCAGCGCTGTGGATGTCGTAGGATACTCTTAGCAGTGCCAATTGTGTTGACAGTTCGAGCGGCGCGGTCTATTGCCCGAGGAATTTGTAGCAGTTCTGAAGTGAGTGCCGTGAAGTGTTTCCTTCAGTTTAGAAATCGAGCTGAACGTACGAGGGCGTAAATTCTGAAGTGAATGCGCCGGCCGCTGTGGCCGAGCGGTTCTAGGCGCTTCAGTCTGAAACCGCGAGACCGCTACGGTGGCAGGTTCGAATCCTGCCTCGGGCAAGGGTGAGTGTGATCTACTTAGGTTAGTTAGGTTTAAGTAGTTCTAAGTTCGATTGTGTCGGAGACCCACGTTGTCAACAAGGCACTGTGCGAGCTGGTGACCGGTCGGTGTGGCCGAGCGGTTATAGGCGCTTCAGTCTTGAACTGCGCGACCGCTACGGTCGCAGGTTCGAATCCTGAATCGGGCATGGACGTGTGTGACGTCCTTAGGTTAGTTAGGTTTAAGTAGTTCTAAGTTCTATGGGACTGATGAACTCAGATGTTAAGTCCCATTGTGCTCAGAGCCATTTGAACCATTTGAAGCGAATGCCGTGAAGTGATTCCTTCAATTTAGAAACTGAGTTGAACTTACGAGGGCCTAAGTCAGGTGAGTGCAGTAGGTGGTATAGCACTTAGCAGCCCCATCATCGAACAAATCAGTAATAGCTTGCACTGTACGTGCTTGAGCATTGTAGTGCAGAAAGTGTCATCAGTTCGGTCTCGAAGCTGGTCGTAGGTTGTGTTCCAAAAATGAACAGCATACAGACAGAAGTGATGACGCTTTCTGTAGGACCTGACCATCATTTTGCAGGACACTGCTGAAGCACGTACAGTGCAAGCTGTTACTGATTTGTTTGATGATGGGGCTGCTAAGTGCTATACCACCTACTGCATTCCCCTGACTTAGGCCCTCGTAAGTTCAACTCAGTTTCTAAACTGAAGGAAACACTTCACAACATTCGCTTCAAATGGTTCAAATGGCTCTGAGCACAATGGGACTTAACATCTGAGAACCATATCTGTTACACACACACACACACACACACATACACACACACCACTGAAGTGAACCCTGGTTTTTTTTTCCTCTGTTTTCTCTGACATATAAGGAATGAAGATTTGTTCTTGTAAGTTAAGTTCCCTACAGAGGTAGATGTATTTGTAATCAGCAGTCTTATGCAATTTACATTGCTATATTTAAACTGAAAAACTTATTTTCATAATAATTACCAGGCCCTATTTCACACCACATTAATAAAAAACTATGTTTACAACATTTCAAGTGTGTCAAACAGAGATAATTTATTTTCGTGAAACCACGTTTCACAAATTACATTTCTGTTAATTTGATTTGTGTGTGGATTTTGCTTTTAATCACTGGTAACAAAAATATGCGATTTCTACAAGTCTCCATGTTATAAACGTCTGTGCAATTCATTCCTAGTTCCTATGTTAGAAAATCCTTTTTCAGTATTTAATACGACACAAAATCTTTGCATTTCCTTTTCATTTTATCAGACGTTTCAGTTAAGTTAATAAGTTACGTTGCGGAAATCTGCTACGCTATGAGAAATACACAAGCCGAATCTGTGACCAAAAACTATCAGCTCAACGACCTTCGCATTTATTTTCCCGCCAGATTTCAAGAACTGAAGATTATATAGATATTCTTTGACATTTACTTATCTTCATGAAGGCTGTCTGTTACATATCCGTCCTTATTTTTGCGTTTTGCTGTTTTTGTGCATTATAGCACTAAGTCTTCAGTATAAGGCTATTCTTACTGTTCTAACGATATTTCTTGTTTTAACTAAAAACATTATTATATTTCTTAAAATACGTGTACATGTATTATAATATTTCGCACTGTTAGTTTGTAGGTAACTCGTTTTACTTCAAGTGCTTAACTTTTAATACTTATTTCTAAATTGTGCTGCTACGGTCGCAGGTTCGAATCCTGCCTCGGGCATGGATGTGTGTGATGTCCTTAGGTTAGTTAGGTTTAAGTAGTTCTAAGTTCTAGGGGACTGATGACCACAGCAGTTGAGTCCCATAGTGCTCAGAGCCATTTGAACCATTCTAAATTGTGCCTCATTTTTCCTCTCATAACTTTCTAGTGAAATAAAATCTTATGTTGTTACCTATTACTTTAATGGGTGAGCATTACTTTTTAAATAACTGATTTATATCTGTAATGTTCCTTTGACAGTCTTCCATTCTGCAGCATATTTCCATAGATTGTCCGACGGTTTTTCGACAGGTTGCAGAAGTGTACCCGATGTTTATTGCATTCAGGTAAAGTGATCGGAAGAGATCATCGTTGCATGTTCTACTAATCATTCAGAGGCTCAGTGAGGCAGTATCCTATTGCACCATATTCATACTGTAATTCACTTGGCTGAAGGATATCGAACATGTCCCACTGTGATTTGACAATATTATGAACTGTACTGCGGCTTCCCTTTTCAACTGGCGTCAAACTTTGATCAAAATGAAACGGCCCTATGTACATCGAGTTAACACATTCAGGCTCAATTTTCTACCAAAATGACGACTGCCACCATAGTCTCATTTTTCGTTTTTGTATATGGTCACTGAATAGATCAAACGAAAAATAATTACAACAATTCTGTGTACATTCTGTATCTTCCGTGCTACCCAATTCACGTCCAATATCAATTCTTATTTTTCAACTTCTAATGTAAGAGGCATATGACAAGTGTTTTGGAGAATCAGAAAACTTGTTAGTAACGTGTGGATTGCACTGAAGCCAGCTGCAGAAATTAGATTTCAGCACGTGATCTAGGATTGAAGAAAACTTTGAGCTGACTGTATGAAAATCAAACTGGACAAAGGAAAAGGTTATTTCCATTATTTATCATCTCAACTTCGTTGGAGAAAATCTTTCACCTTCCTCAAAGCATTTTACAACATAGCGGTAAAATTAACTAAACATATAATTTGATGAGATCTATTACCATTGGATTTGTCACTCTTACAATTTCTCACTCTATCTTGATGTACCATCGCTCTCTGGTTCCATAAGTCGTGCCCAGTAGACCATGTTCAGAATAGTGTTGTTATGCATCTATAAACAGATCTCATCCCTCCCATTGAATTGGCAGTTGAAATCAGTTGAGTTGAGGTGAAGCGAAAGATTCTCATATACCACTCGTCTTGAAAACTAACGAATATCACTCTGTGTGGCTTTTGTTTTACTTAATTAATTGTGTGTTATGTTTCTGAACCGAAGATAGTAGTAGCCCGGGACATGATATTATGAATGCGGTAAACTTCTAAAGACACAGTCATAGTTGATAGTTTAATAGATCTTTGCTCACTAATGAGATGTGGAGGTTTGGTGTTAATGAGAAATGAGATCACAGTTTACGCACGATTCAAAACTTGATCAAATGGCTGGAAGTGCTTGAACGGCATCAGAGGCTATGGCTATCTTAGCGTCATTTAGATTTGTGGGAAACGCAGTGTATTCTCGATCAACATTTTTCGCGCAAAAATGAACCTCTGGAGAATACATAATAACCCTTACATATGGAATTACTCAAGATTTGCTAACAGACTGGAGATATGGCATCTGCACAAATAATACAGAGCTCGTATCACACGAGTAGAGTGTGTCTGTCGTGGACAAATGCTGAGTGAAGTCTGAGGTATCGCTTGGGGCTCGGAAATTCCTAGCAGCACGCGACGATAACGATAGCTACATCACATCAGACTGTGGACGCATGAAACTAGGCACTGAAATTTGAAATAACGGTTTGCGATAAAGATAAGTTAAGCAATAAAAATGATAGTGAGTAGTTAGTAGCTCTGCTGCTAACGACAGAAAAGGAAACTGATTTGTTACGAGGATATGTTATCAACGAGTTGCTGATAAAAGGTAGAAACAATGGAAAATACCTATTGATCCAAACAGTAAAAATTTATATAATCTCTGCATAGCTTAAGACAGCCTAGAAGTGTCATTCAAGGCCGACTGCACCAACGTCGGCATTTAGCCTTGATCAAGGCACAATTCGACTGCAACAACCTCGATTAAAGCTAATCTCGATAAAAGTTAACTGAGGTCGGAGGGTCGATTATCTTAATTTAATCTTAGTTAAAATAAAATAACACGTAACATTGCGTCTCGTTTTGATGTTTCGGATGGCATATAGGATTAAGGAATGTTATATGTTAACCATGTATGACATCGCCGTATTGGTGTACTTGTGGAAAGGGGAAATCATTTCGAAGATTACGGGGGACAGGAAATACGAAGAGAAATTTCGTCTTTGAAAAGGAAATAGGTAATTTGTGGTAAGTTCCTACGGGACCAAACTGCTGAGGTCATCGGTCCCTAGGCTTACTCAGTATTTAATCTAACTTAAACTAACTTACGCTAAGGACAATACACACACCCATGCCCGATGGAGGACTCGAACTTCCGACGGGGGCAGCAGCGCGAACCGTGGCAACGAGCTTTAGACCGCACTGCTACCCCGCGCCGCCTCTTTAAAAAGAAACAGTGTGGTCGTTATTAGGCCAAATCTAAGATAGGCTTGAATTTATTACTTATCGTAATAACATACTCCCGCTCATGAACAGACTTCCAATGACATTAAGGATAGATGCAACTGGTGCATTTAATATATTAATTGATCACAGTTATAATGTACATAGTGCAACATCGAAAAGAATTATTAGTGATGGAACAGGAATCATAGCAGTAATGTCGCTTCAATACTTAAAGTCGCCTTTTCGAGCAGAATTACACTTCTTGATGGATGGTTTCAGCACACTGGCGGATTTCCAGCAGTCATTGCTCCATCTCTCTCCCCGGTCCTCCGTCCATCACCGCCTCCCATCTTCCCTGTCCATCTTCTCCTCTCCTCTGTCTCTCCATCTCCTCCTGCCCCCTCTCTCGGCCCATCTCCTTCTTCCCTTCCCCGCTCTCTAATCGTGAGGCTTGTTCATTGTTGTTGCAAATTCAGATCCTGTTGTAGTATTCTAATCTTAGACCAATGAACAATAAATACAACTTTCCTGTTTGCTAACACCGTATCACTATCGTAGATTTTATACATATATTTGTATATTAAAAAGTATATAGTCTATATACGTCAACGTTTATTATAGTAACGTGTATAAATTTGAGGTAAATTGGAAAGAAAGAGGAGGAGGAGGAGGAGATTAGTGTTTAACGTCCCGTCGACAACGAGGTCATTAGAGACGGAGCACAAGCTCGGATTAGGGAGGGATGAGGAAGGAAATCGGCCGTGCCCTTTCGAAGGAACCATCCCGGCATTTGCCTGAAGCGATCTAGGGAAATCACGTAAAACCTAAATCAGGATGGCCGGACGCGGGATTGAACCGTCGTCCTCCCAAATGCGAGTCCAGTGTGCTAACCACTGCGCCACCTCGCTCGGCCGGAAAGAAATGTACATTTTGGGATTGTCGGTAACAGTATTTCCCCTATATTATATATTGACCGATAGTTTTGAAATTTGGACACAACATTGAGATCTAATATTGGTGTGTGTTTAAGTACCTAGTCCTTTAACACTGTTACCATATGGACTAGGTACTTAAACACACACCAATATTAGATCTCAATGTTGTGTCCAAATTTTAAAACTATCGGTCAAAAGCCTTCCGAGATAGAGGATTTTGAATAAACCAACATTTACATGTTTATGTTTCCCCTTTTATTACATATATACAAGATAACGTTCCAGTAAGTATATAAAAGAACTTGAGTATTCGAGTGCAATATTGTGTCAAAATTTCAATGCAATCGGTGTAGTATTTTCGAAGATACACGTTTTGAACAAATGAATATTTACATTTTTATTTAGCTAGATCATTATAGTGCACAGGTAACGAAATATTGAAGTGGACGCTGAATACAAAAGTAGAATTTTCAAATTCAATAAATTTATTTAACGCGAAACAGTATTTGTAGTTCAATTGAATTATTATACTAAAAATGAAACCGATAATGAAGTGACAAAATATGAAAATTTACACACTCGCACATTTCCCCTTCCAGTATTAAATTTCTCTTTCAGTACCAATATTTTTATGTTTTTGAACGTCATTTCTTTAAGATGCTCAGTTCGCGTTATGTCTAGCCGCTGTTCGAGGATTTCAGCCCTCTTCCTCAACACACTGTCAAGTGAAGCGAAGAAGTTGCCTTAGGTTTCTACGCCGATTCCATCTAGACGGTGTTGTGCCACTTGCTGTAGCTTGGGGGCGAGGTTCTTCGGGAGTATCCACAATAATATCAGGTGGAATTACGTTTTCTGCTCCTTGACCATTAATTACAGTACCGTGAATAGGAGTACTGGTGGCACCGTCAACTGCTGTTTCTCCAACAAGATCTACATTCAGGTAAATTATTACACTGTACCTGTCAGTCCGAATTGAATGGGTTGTCAAGAGGCTTCAGTGACGACCCGACTATTTCAAGCAGCTTTGCGTCGTGCTGATTGGTTTTGTTACTGCCCCCCCCCCCCCCCCTCTTACACACTTGTACTCTTCTACCAAGTCCTTCCTCACTTATCTTTTCATACTTTCATTGTACGTTGCCAGTCGTTCATGCTTCCTTTGCGTTACAGCTGAAATGAATGCATTTTGTAGTTGCTAGTCTAATTTATGGGTAGTAGTTTACTTATGGTGACGGCGGCATTTGCGTGGTGTGTTGACAACGATCGTTGAATGTTGGAAATTGATGGCAATAGTCTTTGCAAAGCCCAACCACATGTAATGAGAGGAATTGTCTTTTGTGTTTCCCACAAGATAATTAACTAATGCTATTAGTTCCCAACATGAGAACACGAAAATGCCGCAGAAACCGTTAAGTACATTTTTACCCACCTCTGTATTCTGTGTATCTTCAATTGTTATTGTCATATTAATCTAAGCACCCTGGAAGTAATGTTTCCATTTAAATTAGAAACTAAAATTTATTAATTTATGGCTCAAATCACTTTTCATCTTAACTGGAATCGAATTAAATTATGTTATCATATTTTCCAGGTAATCAGTTTTTCCCTGAGAGTTCAGCGGTCATCTCTTCTACACTCTCAAAGTTCCTGTATTGCAGGAAACCATCTCCGAATATATGTCGGGTTCAAATCTAGAAAAATTCGCCGTCCCTTTTTCGACCTCCACAATGCAGTCACAATACCCACTTCACGTAAACAATCTAAAAGCACGCCTAAGGAACACAGACCAAGGAGGTTCAAAAATTTAACCTTCCTACCACAGACCACCCCCCCCCCCCTCCCGCCATGAACCATGGACCATGCCGTTGGTGGGGCGGCTTGCGTGCTCAGCGATACAGATAGCCGTACCGTAGATGCAACCACAACGGAGGGGTATCTGTTGAGAGGCCAGACAAACGTGTGGTTCCTGAAGAGCAGCAGCAGCCTTTTTAGTAGTTGCAGGGGCAACAGCCTGCATGACTGATCTGGTATTGTAACATCAACCAAAACGGTCTTGCAGTGCTGGTACTGCGAATCGATGAGAGCAAGGGAAAAATACAGCAGTAATTTTTCGCGAAGGCATGCAGCTCTACTGTATGGTTAAATGACAATGGCATCCTCATGGGCAAAAAATTCCGAAGGTAAAATAGTCCACCATTCGGATCTCCGGGCGGGGACTACTCAGGAGGACGTCGTTATCAGGAGAAAGAAAACTGGCTTTCTATGGATCAGAGCGTGAAATGCTAGATCCCTTAATTGGGCAGGTAGGTTAGAAAATTTAAAAAGGGAAATGGACAGGTTAAAGTTAGATATAGTGGGAATTAGTGAAGTTCGGGGGCAGGGGGAACAAAACTTCTGGTCAGGTGACTACAGGGCTATTAATACAAAATCAATTAGGGGAAATGCAGGAGTAAGTTTAATAACGAATAAAAAAATAGGAGCGCGGGTAAGCTACTACAGAGAGCCCAGTGATAGAAGGTTGTGTACGTAGAAGAAGCCTGGAGACACTGGAAGGTTTCAGATAGATTATATAATGCTAAGACAGATTTAGGAACCAGCTTTTAAATAGTAAGACATTTACAGGGGCAAATGTGGACTCTACCACAATTTATTGGTTATGAACTGTAGATTAAAACTGAAGAAACCGGAAAAAAGGTAAGAATTTTAGGACATGGGACCTGGATAAACTGAGAGAACCAGAGGTTGTAGAGAGTTTCAGAGTGAGCATTAAGGAATGATTGACAAGAACGGGGGAAAGAAATACAGTAGAAGAAGAATGGGTAGCTTTGAGAGACGAAATTGTGAATGGAGCAGAGGATCAAGTAGGTAAAAAGACGAGGGCTAGTAGAAATCCTTGGGTAACAGAAGAGATACTGAATTTAACTGATGAAAGGAGAAAATATAAAAATGCAGTAAATGCAGCAGGCGAAAAGGAATACAAACGCCTCAAAAATGAGATCGACAGGAAGTGCAAGCTAAGCAGGGATGTCTAGAGGACAAATGTAAGGATATAGAGGCATATAGCACTAGGGGGTGAGATAGATACTACCAACAGGAATATTAAAGAAACCTTTGGAGAAAAGAGAACCACCTTTATGAATATCAAGACCTCAGATGGAAAACCAGTATTAAGCAGAGAAGGGAAAGGAGAAAGGTGGAAGGAAAACAGAGGGTCTATACAGAACGATGTATTTTAGGGCAATATTATGGAAATGAAAGAGGACGTAGATGAGGATGAAATGGGAGATTTTCCTCTGCATGAAGAATTTGATAGAGCACTGAAAGATCTAAGTCAAAACAAGGCCCCGGTAGTAGGCAACAGTCCATTACAACTACTGATAGCCTTGGGAGAGCCAACCATGACAAAACTCTACCATCTGGTGAGCAAGATGTATGAGACAGGCGAAATATCCTCAAACTTAAAGAAGAATGTAACAATTCCAATGCCAAAGAAAGCAGGAGCTGACAGGAGTGAAAATTGCCGAAATATCAGTGCAATAAGTCACGGCTACAAAATAATAACAGGAATCCTTTACCCAAGAATGGAAAAACTTAGAAGCGGACATCGGGATTGGTAAGTTTCCATTCCGGAGAAATGTAGGAACACGCGAGGCAATACTGACCCTACGACTTATCTTAGAAGATAGGTTGAGGAAAGGCATACCTACGTTTGTAGTATTTGTAGACTTAGAGAATGCTTTTGACAATGTTGACTGCAATACTCTTTCAAATTATGAAGGTGGCTGGGGTAAAAAACAGGGAGCGAAAGCGTATTTACAATTTGTACAAACACCAGATGGCAGTTGCAAGAGTCGAGGAGCATAAAAAGGAGGCAGTGGTTGAGACGGGAGTGACACAGCGTTGTAATCTATTCCAGATGTTACTCAATCTGTATCTGAGCAAGCAGTGGAGGGAACAAAAATAAATTGAGTAGGAATTAAAATCCAAGGGAAGAAATAAAAACGTTGAGGTTTTCCAGTGACACCGTAATTCTGTCAGAGACAACAAATGACCTGGAAGAGCAGTTTATAATGCAGTGTGGCTAGGGCCTCGCGTCGGGTAGCTCGTTCGCTTGTTGCAAGTCCTTCGAGTTGATACCACTTCGGCGACTTGCGTGTCTGTGGGGATGAAATGATGATAAGGGCAACTCAACACCCAGGCCCTGAGTGGAGAAAATCTCACCCAGTCGGGTATCGAACCCGGGACGTTAGGTATGACATTACGTCACACTGACCACTCAGCTACCGGGGGGCGGACAAAAAGCAGTTGAAAGTAATGGACTGTCTTCAAAGGAGGATGCAAGGTGAACATCAACAAAAGGAAAACGAGGATAATGGAATGTAATGGAATTCAAATGGTCTAAATGGCTCTGACCACTACGGGACTTAACATCTGAGGTCATCAGTCCCTTAGAACTTAGAACTACTTAAACCTAGCTAACTTAAGGGCATCGTACACATCCATGCCCGAGGCAAGATTCGAACCTGCGACAGTAGCGGTCGCGTGGTTTCAGACTGAAGCGCCAAGAACCGCTCGGCCACTCCGGCCGGCTGTAATCGAATTAATTATGATGATGCTGTGGGAATTAAATTAAGAAACGAATCATTTAAAGTAGTAGATGAGTTTTGCTATTTGGGGAGTAAAGTGACTGATGATATTCGAAGTAGAGAGGATATAAACTGGCAATGGAAAGGAAAGTGTTTCTGAAAAAAAGAAATCTGTTAACATCGAGTATAGAGTTAAGTGTCAGTAAGTCTTTTCTGAAAGTATTTCTATGGAGTGTAGTCATGGATGGAAGTGAAACATGGATGATAAATAGTTTAGATAAGAAGAGAATAGAAGGTTTCGAAATGTGGTGCTACAGAAGAATGCTGAAGATTAGATGGGTAGATCACGAAAATAATGAGGAGGTACTAAACAGAATTGAGGAGAAATGGTATTTGTGGCACAACTTGGCTAGGAGAAGTGATCGGTTGGTAGGACACATTCTGAAGCATCAAGGGATCACCAGTTTAGTACTGGAGGGAAGCGTGGAAGCTAAAAATCGTAGAGGGAGATCAAGGGATTAACACATTAATCAGATTCAGATGGTTGTAGGTTGCAGTAGTCCAAAAATGTTAAAATGTGTGTGAATTCCTAAGTGACCAAACCGCTGAGGTGATCTTCACTAGACTTATACACTACTTAAACTAAATGAAACTAACTTATGCTTAGAACAACAAAGACACACACATGCCCGAGGGAGGACTCGAACCTCCGGCGGGAGGGGCCGCGCAGTCCGTGACATGGCGCCTCAAACAGCGCGACCACTATGTGAGGCGAGTAGTTACTCGGAGATGAAGAAGCTTGCACAGGATAGACTCGTGACTTAGGAAGTCGGGATGAGGAGTGCACTTAGCATGGAAGGTCAAGGGCCCTACTATGCCACTCCTTAACACAACAACTAGCAAATCAATTATTAACAATTTATTCAAAACAAGCTTTTATGAAACAGATTAGAGGCAATCAACACGTGGCCTTTCATAAGACAGTATCAAAATATGCAGTTACAACAACTTACATAAAAGATGAGCCACGGAGGTTTCAAGACTTAAGTGACAAATTACAATCTGAAGGTATTTGAGAGGTGGCACAGATAGGTTTTCCTTTTTTTTCTTTTTTTCTTTTTTTTTTAAGGCAATATCTACAATATGGAAATGATTTACAACACACACCAGTTCGTTACGAACCTAAATAACCCAAGGAGCACAACAAGTTAATTAATAGAATTGATTCCAAAGTAAATTAAAAAACCCATGTTCTTACATATACATAAAATAGCTTCAATAACTACGAAACGGGCAGTGACGCCAGACTGCCCTGGGCAAAAGGTGACTTAACTTAAAATGCCTGAACCCGCAGACCAGCCGTCGAAAACAACAACTAAACGCCGGGGCCCAACCGGGAGTCACTTCTCATTAGACGACACACAGCTTCTGTGCACCGAAGCAGAACGTGGCGCCGCTCCCACACACTCCAACTCGCAGAACTGGAACACAAAAAGACCGCAGAAAACACGCCAAACACCAAGCAAACATCAATTAATATAAGGTAAGAGATCAATAAACAACAATATAAATGATGAACCAATAAATGCTTTCAATAAAAGTGAGTCAAATTTTTCAGCAATATCAATGCTGTAAAACATTTAAACTAAGAACTGTACACAAATCCACTGCTGAAAATCTAATATCAGACTTTTACATTCTCATAGTTTGTCAAACAATATTTTGCACATATTATTAAGGCCGACAATGTGTACAAAGACGAAATGGAAATAATTTCAAGATAATATCACGTTATTCAAATGCACAACTTCACAACGATACTAGGTTCTGTGCTCTTTAATTTCGTTGCATAGGTCTGCGATTTAGATGCCAATTGTGTAAGCCTGGCATGCAGAAAATTACAACTAGACTATGACCTACCATCTTGAATACTTTACAGTTACTACATGTTTTGGGAACACTGATATTTTAAAGGAGGTAGTGACTGCTGGTCTCCATGTGGTCACACGCCTTGCTGGCTGCTCTTACTTCAACAACGCGTACATTACGGCAAGGGACGAACAAGTACACTCGCTGGAACGCCAATCGTTCAACGAAACGACGGAACCAAAACCACTTACAGCTTCGGTACAGAGCGTTGTTCGAGATGGTCTCTAGGGATGGGTCTCTCCGAGAAAACAGGCACCGAAGCAATGCGGCGAGCAACGCCCGGAGTTGGCATCAGGCAGGTTGTAGTGTAACGACGTAAGTTTCTTATAAATGATTTTCTTTCGACATATGACCATGTGCAGACTTCGTCACCTACGTCAGTTACAACCCACTCCAAAATTATTTATATTCTTTTTAAATTGTCTCAGAATGGTTCTTGAACGAAACTGTAAAACATCATTTGAGTCGTGGCATCCACATATAAAATAATCTTTTGTAACAATTGCTGACCCAAAGCAGAATCTAATGCCCTAATGAAAGTTGACACTGATATATTAAGTCCAAAAGGTAAAACTTGGAACTGATATGATCTGCCTTCAAAAAGAAAAGCCGTATATTGCCGTGAATCCGGGTGTAATATTACTTGATGGTAGCCAGCAGTTAAACCCATTGTACTCATATAACGAGAACCAGCAATCTTAAGAAGTACGTCCTCCATAGGAATAGGTCTGTCTCTTTCCATCTCTATAATTTTATTTAATTCACGGGCATCCAGAACCAGTCGTACCCCACCAGTAGCTTTCTTAACTACCCACAAAGGACTGTTAAAAGCGCTACATGATCGTTCGATAATGTTTTGTTCTAGCATCTTACTTATTTCTCTACTAGCCGGTTCTTTGAATTGTACTGGAACAGGATAAGGTTTCTTAAACAATGGTTTTTGATCTTTAATCTTAAGTTCACAAACGTAATCTTTAATTCTCCCCGGTTCATCTGAGAAGACGGCTCTAAATTCTAACAACAAAGATTCCAACTCTTCCTTTTCTTGTTCGGATAGACAATTCGTAGAATAACGTTTTTCTTTCACTTCGGTTTCGATACTGTTACTAGCCTGACATTGGTATGCTTCATATTCAACATCACTAAAATCTGTTAATACGTTTATGGTCTGTGTGTACTTAATCTGTAAGGATTCGTAGAAATTTTCAGGTACTCGATTATCAGAAAACCTCACTTTAAAAGCACATGTCTCCTTATGGATGGTTAAGGAAGAGTCTTTAAAATCTAATATAGCTTTATATTTACACAGCCAATCTATACCTAAAATTATGGCCACATTTAAGTTGGCTACGACGAGTACAGAGTGAGCAATTAATTGTTTAGCAATTTCAAAAGTTAAATAAACTTCCTCAGTAGTATTTTGACTTCTTTTACCAGTAACTCCTATAATTTTCACCCCAGTTACAGGTAAGGTTGGGAAATTCCAATATTTTCTTTTAAGCTGAAATAATTCTTTAGATAAAATACTTATTTCGCTACCCGAATCGATTATAATATTTACTTCGGTATCTTTAATATAACCTTTAATAACGGGTTTATAAGTTACATTCTCCCTTATCTGATTGTCTTCCTGAAGTAAATCTTGTTGCCAACCACCTTCCATTTGGCAGCTTAATGATAAACTGCAGTTGGGTCTTGTATAATCTCGACTAACAGTTCCCTTTAGTTGACCCGTACTAAAGGACTTTACTAGTTTTCCGAACTTTCTATGATAACGTCACCTACAACTTGACCTTCATTAATTACTTGAGGGTGATTTATCTCATTATCGCTATTGCGTAATTTCCGCATTTTATAGTTATTACCACGATTTTGTTGGCTCTCTTTATCTTTAGATTGACGTTTTATATAACAAAACCGGCTATGATTATTGTTGTTAAATTTTCGTGGTTCTGAATTATTATTATTTCGAGGATTGTCATCTCTACCAAATTTAAATTTCTCGTCTTCCCTTTCTCTGTTAAGTATATCTAACTGTTCTAAATATCCTAATAATTCGCAAGGTTGTGACCATTCTCTTTCTATCATTCTTTCCTTTACATAATACGGTAACCTACTAATTAGGACTCGTATTAGGTGACTTTCAATAATTGGTTCTTCAATTAATTTAGCACGGTTTAAATGCCATTCGAAATAATTCCTATAACCTCCCCACCGTTTAGAATATGGAGGAGGGTCTAGCAACTCTAAAGTTAAGTGTTGTTGTTTTCCTCTTGACCAATAATGTTGTTTAAACTGCTTAACAAAATCATCTCAGTCCCTAAATTCAGTTCTGTGCAGTACTGCCCATTCCGCAGCCTCTGCTTCTAAATGTCCTATTACAAATTGAACCCGTTTTTCATTACTCCATTTAGGAGATAATGATGTTTCAAAAGCTTTTATAAAGATTATAGGGTGAAGTTCGCCTCCTGGTTTGAATACAGGAAATCGACTTGCTACATTTGAATTTGTCGTTATATCATCCAAACATTCTGCGAGAGACATAGTTGGATTTTGTTTAGATTGCAGAGACGGAGTTGCGTCGGATTTGCTTGCCATGATTTCTTTATTTGTATTGTTGTCGTCCGAGCTAGCAAACACGATGCGACTGTTGTCTCGGATTACGTTATTACTTCTACTACTTGAAATGTTTTCATTATTATCTAATTCCGATAACCGTTTAGTAATTTCCTGTATTCTCATTTCTGTATTGGATACGCGGTTAGCTAATATCGATTCTTCACTGTGTTCACGATGTGAACGCTCTGTACCTTCGTCAATGTTATTATCTTTGGAGGTCTCAAGGTTACTGCATATTTCAGTAATTAAAAATTTCATGTTTTCTATTTCAGTATGATCTTTTTCTACTTGATGAGTTAATGTCTCTATTTCTACATTATCTATTGAAGAAATCTCTACAGGTTTGGTAGAGACCTCTTTAATAGATTCTAATAATTCTCTACGAACAGTTTCTGTTTGCATAGAAAATTCATGTCGTAACTTATCGTTATTTTTCTGTATTTCATTTACAACTAAGATATTGACATTATCTAGTCTCTCGGTTAAGTCAGTAATATCATTTCGCATGCGAGCTTTTTCCTCACGGGATTCCTGGATATGTTCTTCTAACCTTTTACAATTACCAGCAATCTTATTACTAAGTCCTACTAGTTTTTTCTGCATTTCAACTTTAGAAGCCTCTATTTTATCACTTAATTCTCGACTGGTTTCATTAAGATGTTCCTGTAACCTGTCTGTCGATTTTGTTAGCTCCCCTTTAAGTTCCTCTTTTAATCTAGCCGTGGAGTCTTCGTTAGACTGTTTTAATTCCTGTTTTAGTTCCTCTTTTAATCTAGCAGTAGATTCTTCGTTAGACTGTTTTAATTCCTCTTTTAGTTCCTCTTTTAATCTAGCAGTAGATTCTTCGTTAGACTGTTTTAATTCCTCTTTTAATCTAGCAGTAGATTTTTCATTAGACTATTTTAATCTAGCAGTAGATTCTTCGTTAGACTGTTTTAATTCCTCTTTTAGTTCCTCTTTTAATCTAGCAGTAGATTCTTCGTTAGACTGTTTTAATTCTTCTTTTAATCTAGCAGTAGATTCTTCATTAGACTGTTTTAATCTAGCAGTAGATTCTTCGTTAGACTGTTTTAATTCCTGTTTTAGTTCCTCTTTTAATCCAGCAATGGATTCTTCGTTAGATTGTTTTAATTTAGCAA
Source organism: Schistocerca cancellata (assembly GCF_023864275.1). Taxonomy (NCBI): domain Eukaryota; kingdom Metazoa; phylum Arthropoda; class Insecta; order Orthoptera; family Acrididae; genus Schistocerca; species Schistocerca cancellata. Next base: position 373,660,628 of record NC_064629.1, read on the forward strand.
TCGCCCTAAAAAGGGATCTCATGCTCCTATCGGACATAGATTGCTCTTCGTCTGACATTTCACTTCCCGACATTATTGTAAGATATTAACTAGTTACACACGCAGACTTGTAATCAACAATCCTGTAAAAGCACACTCCCTATGTACAACACTCCACTTCCAACTTGAAAGAAACCCACCTGACACTAATATTGTAGTTTATAGTTCTCGGTGATCAGTGTGCCGCTATGGGCTGCAGAAGTAACAGCCGTCGATGCAGCCGCTGAGATGCTGCGACCCCGCTTCCGCAACCGGCAGGACGCTGAGTCGAACACCGGAGACGTCACTGACTGCAACCACGCCCGGCACCACCGTAGACAGGCGAAGCCCTCAGCAACACCTCTAATACCAGCCGGAGGAACGCCCCGCAGCTGACGTACTGGGCCTGTTAGTTTAGGGAGAAAAAGGGTTGTCGGGGTTTGCAGCGTTCAGCTGCTGCCCAACAGATGCGCCTTCTCGTGGAATAACTGCGTGACCGTACTGCTTGGCTGCGCTCCGTCAGATGCCCACACCCGCGAAGTCGCCGCTGGCTGGTGAAGGCTCCACGAAAACTCGCGTTGACTTCCGAAGGACTCTTGATGTTTTGTTTCGTACCTGTGTGCCTTAGTTGCACACAAGTCCTGTTTATAAGGTCGCCACGGTGTAGTGTAACGACGTAAGTTTCTTATAAATGATTTTCTTTCGACATACGACCATGTGCAGACTTCGTCACCTACGTCAGTTACAACCCACTTCAAAATTATTTATATTCTTTTTAATTTGTCTCAGAATGGTTCTTGAACGAAACTGTAAAACATCATTTGAGTCGTATGCACAGAATTACGTCACTCGGGCCAATTGGTTTGAGTGAACTTTTTCAATTTTTGACGTCGTTTGTTTCTCCTCAGAAATTATATTGATACACTTTTTCTTGATTTAATCGATATTAGAACCACATTAAATAAACTTTGAGATTCAAAGTCGCGATGAACACTGTCAAAATTCAATAATCTCGTCAAATATATTATTAATTCATTCACATAATTCTTCATAAATAAATCCTCAGAACACGTATTTCAACTTTAATAGCATCCACCAGTTTATTATCTTCCTACATACAGACGTGAACCTGAGCCTTGACGAGACAAAACTAACATTTTCAATAAGATAAAAATTCCTATGATATCATTGTTGTACAAAAAAATTACATATTTTCATTTATCAATTTTTAGAAGCACGACGCAACAACTCGGTTCCAGGATCTTCTGTTGCTCTTTGGCTGTCGACCCGCGACGTATAGTGGCCAGCAATTTTCTCTCTGGTCGCGGCAGTGAAGATGCTGTCTCCGTTCGTTGCGCCGCCCTCTCCGTACATGAAACATAAAAAAATACAAAACTTTAGGCAATTCACAACCATTACAAAATATTACAAAAATACATAAACAAAAACTAAATTAAACTTATATTCACCTGCAAACTGGGCTGACACTGGTGGATGGGTGACGCTTCAATTTCGTCCCACTACAAGGTCCCTCACAAACTTGCGCCCGTCTTACGGGGTAGACTGGCCGCGCCGCCCGCGTGTTTTCTCCCTTCGTCCCCGCGAGCACGTCCTTCCGGCTCGTTGCGAGTGCACACCCCAACTCTCCGACAGCCAAAACAGCCGCAAGATCACAACAAGGGCAAAGATCGCAGTACTGCCGGGTAATCGATAGTCACTTGCCAAAGAGCTGGTGTGCCAGAAAAGGCGCACTGCGGCTCAAAAGTAGCATGGAGAGCTGCATCCAACCAGTCTCTGGACTGAAGACCATAACAAAAATCGAGGACAGACAGGGATTGTCATTATCTTCGCATTTGTAATGGGCACTTTCCTTTGTAACACATGGAAGTATCTGCAATAAAACTCAAGGTTAGCTAAACGCGTTTTGATAACTGACGTTTAACACTGGTGCAGCACAGGGACAACTTAATCGTGATTAACGTTTAATCGTGATCACGGTGCCTTCCGTTATCTTCCTTCTTAATCGACGATGATGAAGTCGGCCTTCAGTAGCTCAACAGCTATCGAATGGCATGATCACACAGTGAGTAACGGTAAATAATTTGAAATGAGGTCTAAAATGATCCGCTAAACCATTAGTTAATTATATAAAATGCAACAGTCAGCCAACCGTTTGTACATAACTTTTTTAACAATACAATAAGTGGGTTTCGATAGCTGTAAGACTATACGCATCAAAATGGTAAAAGTTACATGAAATCACATGACAACTCTTAAATTTTCAACAACAGTGCTATCATCAAATGACATATTTTTGCTCCTTGAGTCAAGAATATAAAGACAGGCAGTTATCACAGAATAATAAAACCATAGCTGCAAGCGGCGGCACAAGTTAACAACTGTAGCCGGCTGAGACTAGCCTCTCTGGACCAGATTATTGCCTCGCAGCACGGCCGAATCGCCAAGGAACGCCTTATGGAACATGTAAGGAATTACCAGCGTGGACAGCGGCAACGACCGATAATCATTGTCTTTGACCACAGCTGCCTGTATATTTTATGCTGTCATAGGAGCAATGTACTAACTATTCAAGAAGGAACTTGCCCAAATCCCGCCCCTGCCGACCTTGAACTGAACGGTGTGGACAAGTAAGAATGACACCAACTAAAGAGCCAATAACAACAATGAGCACAGCATATAAGGACGAGCCGAGTGTGACTGTATACGGCCACAGCGAAAATGTGCCATGATGTACGAAACGTAAATACACTACGTATTCATGAATAGAAGCAGTGAAGAACATTGTACTATGACACATGCACCAGAAAAGTGAATAGCCTAGCAATTTTAAATATAAGTAGTGTATTTAGTGTTTTTGGGTAATAGTAGAATTCGGGGAGATTTCTTCAGTGGAGCGGAGGAATGAAGAGAGAAAATGACTAAATTGGTTGACAGCCTTGAAAAGGTCTGAAGGAGTACTGTGACTTCTGTTAGCAACTCAGGAGAACGAGAGGGTATCGTAAGTGGATCGCTGTCCAGCAGGGTCAGAGGACAGGGTGACGAAACGAGGAAGACTAGTGCGTTACGTCACGACTGACGGCATGCTCCACACCAAAGTGACGACAAGAGGTGCAGTAACCGTTCTCCAACTATATCAGCCGCGGGATCAACCCATGCTGCAGCTTCCCATCGTCGTACTGAGCAGAGGAAAACAGGAGATACCAGCGGAGGACAGCCCGGCACGGTCGGATGCAGCTGGGGAGTCGAGTGACGCACCACCTGTGCCAGCCGGCGCCACTGCCACCACGGAATGACCTGACTCAGGCCCGCCCGCCCGCCCGCCATACAACCCCCGCTGGGAAGATGGTCTACTTTTTTTTTGTAATCTCATTTTGTTCGTTCTAGTTCGTTGCAATTGTTCGTGGCGGACGTCCTCTGACGCCCGTTGAAGTTCATTATTGAGCCATTCACTCAGTTTTTTTATTACAGAGGGGTGATAACCCTCTGACCGGACACGCTGAGCTACCGTGCCGGCACTACTAGGAGGCACGCAGACTCGCTTGCAGCTGTTGACGTCGCGCCGCGCCGACTGCGCCGGGCGCGAAAGTCGCGCCGTGGCTAGACAAACGCAGCGTCCGCGAAAGGCCGAGGCCCGCTCTACACCACAGTGGCTCATGCCACTGCGGCAAGATCAGGAACACGTCGCCGCGCCGGGCACTCCCGGTGCGTGGGGCTAGCCGCAGTCTCCGCCAGTGTATTACGAGGAGATGAAAATTCCTTCTCAGGGCCGTCGAACAACTGTAATGACCTGTTGCTAAAATGAAGACTTCGTAGTTGCCGTCAGGAGTAGTCTCCTGGAAATTTGAAATTTGTGGTAAGGTCTTATGGGCCCAAACTGCTGAGGTCATCGGTCCTTAAGCTTACACACTATTTAATCTAACTTACACTAACTTACGCTAAGGACGACACACATACCCATGCCCGAGGGAGGACTCGGCGCGGACCGTGACAAGACGCATCTAACCGCACGGCTACCCCGCGCGGCCGGTCGTCTCCTGCCCACACCGTCCCACCTCCTAGCAAAGACACGATGACTGCCGGCCGCTGTGCCAGAGCCGTTCTAGGCGCTTCAGTCCGGAACCGCGCTGCTGCTACGGTCGCAGGTTCGAATCCTTCCTCGTGCGTGGATGTGTGTGACGTCTTTAGGTTAAGTTAGGTTTTAGTAGTTCTAAGTCTAGGGGACTGATGACCTCAGATGTTAAGTCCCATAGTGCTTAGAGCAATTTTTGAACAGGATGACTACCATTGTACTAAAGTCTACATTCACCCATCCATTTCTTTTACAGTGAAGAGTTATACTGAAGACACAATACTGAGATTTCACGGAGGGAGGGTGCCACCGATCGTGGATAAAAACTAAAATAATATAAAAAAGAGAGAGAGAGAGAAGTCGGAATTAGATAGTTTATCGTACTCAGGTTATACTGGTCAAGATCAAAAGTGGGACAACGTTTTAGTTAAGTTTAGGTTTCATCTGCGTATGATGCATGGCTTGGTTTCTTGGTGTTACATTAGCGGCCCCTACTTCTGGAAATATAAGTGAGGCGTTTCTAATTGACAGATTCTGAACCGTGAATCAGCTATCTGTGGAGAAATATATCAGCCTAAATATTGTCTCGTTTGTAACATGTCCTCGGTGCATTTTTTCATCTTAACTGAAAACCGAGAGAGCAGCGCCAACACTATACCTTCATTCCAATAGTAGAATGACAGGGAACAAATTTTTCGCGCCACGAGCTAAAGAGGAAACAGTGCGTGTGCTGGAGATAAGCGGCAAAGGTGGGTCTCAAATAGCAATGGGATCCTACTGCCGTCCACAAACATGAACTAACTGGTGGAATGCTTCATTAAATCCTTCAAAATATCACACCGAGAGAGTGGAGTTGTAATACATCGGCCTGGTATTCAGGAAAACCGAAGATCAAATCCCCGTCTGAGCATTCGGACTTACGTTTTGCGAAATTTCCACCAGCGGTTCAGGTAAATACCAAAATGCTCCATCCCTAATGGCACCCATGGTGGCGGGACTCTAAACCGTAATTTTCTTTCGTTGTTTCGGAATATCGCGATGATGCCATAATATCCGGGGGTGGTTCCAATCTGCAACATATTTAAAGCAGTTGGTGATACAAATCACTCACAAGAAGAACATATTTCTTCGGTTGCCAATAAATAGGCTTCTATCTATTGATTAACAAAACGTTGATACAGTTTGTAGCGACCATAAGACTATTGTATCACGTCGGATAATTAGTGTTGAACGAAAAGCAGAATAAAGTAAGAAGATATCTCTGCTTAACAATTGCAATTCGAAAATGATTATAAAATAGCTGAGCAGTCAGTAGCAATCATTCAGCGTTGCAGAGGCGAATGTGGAAAATTTTTATCATAAACCAGACAGTACGGTCCCATTGAAGATAGTGAGGTATGGGAAGGAACCACAGTAGTTCAGTACCAACAACTGAAAATTACAGCGAAAACAAAGATACTTGCGTAGAAGATTCAAAGGAAGCCGAATCGTTGCTATAAATAAAAGTCAATCCAAGGGTAATAACATCAATGCGAGAAACGTTTAAGTAGTTGGAAAAATGTAGTTGTTAAAATAACGCTAAAAGTTTTGGTTCAATTTCAGTATAACAAAGTCTTCAGCTCAAATGCTCTTTGACCTAGATGACAACATAACGACAGATGTTAATATGAAATCCGAAATACTGAACTGTATCACTTGAGATAGCTTCAGGGGAAAATATCACATATTCAGCTCTGCGCGTTTGAAATAACGACAGATATAGACACAAAAAATCGCGAAATCGAGAAACAAACAACACCACTCGATAAAAGAATCACCACAGGACCTGCGCCGAGTGGACGAATTTTTGATATTGAATAGAGGGAGCAACTGCACATTCATCTAGCATCATTTTGCCGCAGGATCAACGGATCGAGCCACGTTACTGGCTAAAGACGTAGAAAGAACGGAAGATAAGGATTTAATGCCCATCGACGACGAAGTGATTATAGACGGAGCAAGAAGTCGAACTATAGGAAAAATGTGGAGGGAGATGGTCTATTTCCTTTTGGAAGGAACTATTCCGACATTTCTCTTATGTTGTTTAGGAAAACTTCGGAATAGAAAAAGGGGGATGACCATACTGGAATTTGAATTGTTGTTCTCCCGAATGCGAATCCGATAAGTTTGTCACTGTTCTACCTCGATCAATAAAAGGAAAGTGTAGGTCATTCCAGTCGGAAGCAAGGTTACAATACCAATGTGCAGACGTGTAGATATATCCCCCGAACGTCAATTTTCTGAGGAATTAAATGACTTTCAGCTGTCTGTCTTGAAAAATGTTTGTCTGTAAGCTTTAATCCTTTTCAGAGATAGTGACTTGCTCACCCTGATATTATAATGATATGCTAATAGAAAATTATAACGATCATAAAGGATTACTAACACTGTCTTATTTCTAGTAATCCCTAAATGTGTTTACACAGAGTACACTTGCACATAATACAACGCAGGGGTAATAAAGGATCTGCATGGCTCAGTCTAGGAGAGAATATCAAAGTAAACAGAATTATGGAAGTAACTGATACTGTTAATTTGTATTAGCTTCACGCTTGTAGCGATTCACAGTGCAACGGAGCCGTCTTCCAAAATATGTTCTCATCTATTCACAGTAAATGCAATAGCCAAACATCTGAATAATAACCAATCCATAACACTTCCACATGTCTCGTATGTATAATGAATAAGATTCCGTGATGCAGTGTTAACACACTTAACAGCCCGATGTTCACCAACAACAACCCACGATGCCTTACACGTTTTTGATGGGTGAAAATGACTACCATTCAAAGATAATGCGCCGAAACCCTTCATCGGTTTTAAACTTGATTTCGTAGTACACATAAATTGAAAATCATAATCAACAATATAACTTCCTTTTCGCCGCCTATTCATCCAAAGTTAGGTCAATAATATTGCACCCAGCACAACACGAATAAAAAAAATGATCTGTCTAGAAAATATTGTGCAACACGTGCTGTTAATAACATTGTTGTCGTAGTCTTCAGTCCAGTGATTGGTTTGATGCATCTGTCCAAGCTACTCTATCCTGTGCAAGCTTCTTCATCTCCGAATAACTACTGCAATCTACATCTTTCTGAATCTGCTTAGTGTATTAATCCATTGGTCTCCCTCTACGATTTTTACCGTCCACGTTTCCCTCCAATACTAAATTGTTGATCCCTTGATGCCCCAGAATGTGTCCTGCCAACCGATCCCTTCTTCTAGTCAAGTTGTGCCAGAAACTCCTCTTCTCCCCAGTTCTATTCAGTACCTCCTCGTTAGTTACGTGAGCTATCCATCTAATCTTCAGCGTTCTTCTGTAGCACCATGTTTCGAAAGCTTCTATTCTCTTCTTGTCTAAATTATTTATCGTCCATGTTTCACTTCCATACATGGCTACACTCCATAAAAATACTTTCAGAAAAGACTTCCTGACACTTAACTCTATTCTCGATGTTAACAAATTTTTTATCTTCAGAAACGCTTTCCTTGCCGTAACCAGTCTACAGTTTATATCCTCTCAACTTCGACCATTATCAGTTATTTTTCTCCCCAAATAGCAAAACTCATCTACTACTTTAAGTGTCTCATTTCCTTATTTAATTCCCTCAGCATCACGTGATTTAATTCGACTACATTCCATTATCATCGTTTTGCTTTTGTTGATGTTCATCTTATATCCTCCTTTCAAGACACTATCCAATCCGTTCAACTGCTCTTTCAGGTCCTTTGGTGTCTCTGACAGAATTACAATGTCGTACGCAAATCTCAAAGCGTTTATTTCTTCTACATAGGTTAAGAAAGAATATATCGATCCTCAAAAGCATGGACACAAACTGCTAGTTTACATTCATATGCATGTTAACATCGCGGGAATCGTAATCCGATTCAAGAAATGGTTCAAATGGCTCTGAGCACTATGGGACTTAACATCTGATGTCATCAGTCCCCTAGAACTTAGAACTACTTAAACCTAACTAACCTAAGGACATCAAACACATCCATGCCCGAGGCAGGATTCGAACCTGCGACCGTAGCGGTCGCACAGTTCCAGACTGAAGCGCCTAGAACCGCTCAGCCACACTGGCCGGCAAATCCGATATCATCTAGAAAACTATCTTGTTTCTCATAAAACTTAGGATGGAGGAAGTGATTATAATATGAAATGAAATGAATTTAGAAAGGATGCAGTAACCAGCTTCTCAACACTTGATCGATTCACATCCTCACTCAGCCTACAATGAGGTTACAAAAGTCATGGGACAGCTATATTCACACATACAAATGGCGGAAGTATCGCGTACACAAGGTATAAAAGGGCACTGCTTTAGAGGGGCTGTCATTTGTTCACAGGCGATTTGTGCGTAAAACGTTTACACGTCATTATTGCACCAAGACGGGAATAATCAGACTTTCAACGCCGAATGGTAGTTGCAGCTAAGCGCATATCGGTAATTGTTAGGCAGTTCAATATTCCGAGATCCGCTGTGTCAAGAATACTAAATTTCAGGCATTACCTCTCACCACCGACAACGCAATGGCCGGTGTCATTCACTTAACGATCGAGAGCAGCGGCTTTTGCGCAGAGTTACCAGTGCTAACAGACAAAAACACTGCGCGAAATAACCGCAGAAACCGATGTGGGACGTACGACGAACGTATTCATGAGGACAGAGTGACGAAATTTGGTGTTACTGTGCTATGGTAGCAGACGACCGACGGGAGTGCTCTTGCGAACAGCACGGCATCGCCTGCAGCGCCTCTCCTGGGCTCGTAACGATATCAGTTGGACACTGGACGAGTGAAAAACCGTGGTCTCGTCAGTTGGTAATATAACAATGTTTGTTGTGGTTAGTTTAAATTTTTATAATTTCTTTTGCTTTAAAATTTTCGCATATTTGCACTATACGTATACTAAAGTGTTCTATATTGGAGATTGAAGTTCTTTGCATTATATGTGAGTAATGTATGTAAAATACTACGTAAATTGCTTATTACGTTAAATAATTTTCTGATGACCTTCCGTATTAAAAAATATTTGTGTGCATAAATTGTTCATGTTGATGTAAATTTGACAGCTTAAGAAATGGTCACGCTTAGCAACAATGTAAGCAATAGGTGTTATGTAAAAGCCAGTGTGCTTTTGTTTAAAACGAAAGTGGCTGTGGCGAATGGAAAAGGGTGCAAGGGCGTATTGGAGCGCTACCTAGAGCAAGCGCGGGAAGTAAGCTACACAGTCTTTAGGCAGCAGTTATTGAAGCAACATCTATGTGGAGCAGGAGAAGCTCTGCCTGCAAATTAGCACAAAATGCCTCGGATGGAGACTGCAAACGGCTTACGGCATAGGTGCGAGTCGTTGGGCTACTGTATGTAGAATTTAACGACGCCAATAAGAGAAATTAAGCCCATACGGCAAGAGACTTACAGGCCGTACTGTGGGTAGTTTAGCCACCATAATTGTTCGCCACATCCAAGCCTACAGCCACCAGATAAGACTTTTTTATAGTAAATGCACGTTTGTACCTCGTGAACCATTAATTTAAACTGTGTTTTAATAATCATTCTTGAACTTTAAAGAAATCGGTTCACCCTGTTATCTCATCCTAATCATACACCTACGCAGGGTTCCTTCCTGGTGTTTGATGAATCCGAGTATTCGTTTTTACAAACGTATGAAGTGCCAAGTTAATATAAAGAGTCACCATTTAAATTGTTCTTGTGTTTTGTTAAGAACTGCAAAGTGTTATAGTAAAAGTTTGCTTAAGTAAAATTCAATCAGGGTGTAGCCAAGATACTGGATTCTGGTAAATGACTATACAGAGTTAGTTCAAAGAATAATAGCTTTAGACAGTAAATTCAAGTAAGAAAGAGGTTTTCTTGAAGTGAAATGATCAGTATCAAAAGTGTGAGCTTTAGTATCTAAGTATTTTAGTATTTAAGTTTGTTTATTATAGAAAATGATTTTCTATATGTCCCTCCTGGCCAAATTTTTTTAACTTCACTGAGGTTATCAACTGGGCTTTTTCTTTTTTAAAAAGGTAATTCATAAGCTTGTAGTAGTCAAAAAGAAATTGAAATGTCTGGACCAACATTGTTGGCGTGGAGTAATATTTATTTGCAGAACCAAATTAAACAGTAGGAAGAAAGTAGTCAAAATTCATATTTCTACTTTTCCAATACCTCACTGTTTCATTGCTTGGATGGGCTGGCGACCATTAGTACATTTTTAAAACACTAAATGAACTTGGAACTGAGTTGTCCTAGCTTCACTATAATATTATTCATACTGCGTTTCTATTTAACCACTGCCTAAATTCTTAGGAAAAGAATTGAATAGTCTTATTTACTTATCCATTAGAAAAATCCTGTAAAAAGGGTAATTCTATTGATTAGATTTTCCTGTTGACAGGACTATCCTCCCATAGTGCACTTTATTTGCAAACTCAACTAAATTTAATTAAGAGGGTTATACGTGGCTTTTCGCACGACAGGACTAATTGTTCGGTGTAGTATACGTGGCAACTTAGAGAGACGGTTTTCTGTTATTTAGGTAAAAGCATACTAAATTACAATAGTAGTGATAGGGTCATAGTAACAACTGAGCGAAACGCAGCTCCCTCGAAGCCATGGACACAGCACTCTGCAAGCTGGTGGTGGCTCCATAGCGCTGTGGACTCTGTTTACATGGAATGTACTGGGTCCTCCGGTCGAACTGAACCGATTATTGACTCAAAACAGTTAGGTTCGGCTACTTGGAGACCATTTGCAGCCATTCATGATATTCATGTTGTCAATAACCGATGGAATTTTTATGTTGTTGACTCCATGCCACGTCGATTTGTTGCACTAATCCGGGTAAAAGGAGGTCCAGTGCAATATTGGGAGATATCTCATGACTTTTGTCACCTCAGTGCATATCAGTAAGTGAATACACGTGAGAGAAACCAGTGCCCGGGAGAATACTAGTCACGTCCTATCTCACCACAAACGATAGCACAAAATTGAGAAGTATAAAGAAAATTTTAGTTGTTTTACTAGTAATCTTGTGCATAGTATAAATTTTTCAGCATCACAGCTCTGCATCACGCAAAATTAATTTCACCAGAATAGCGTGCTTTTTCAAATATAGCTCCAAAGCCAGCTACATCTTAACACTCCATGCATTTTGCATGAAAGGTAATCGCTCACGACCTTCGAACAAGGAAGGCACAAGGATACTTTGCCACCAACGAACGTGACTGGCTGAGAGTTAACGGCTCACCAGAGATATTTTCCGATGCAGTGGTAATACAAAGACTTTACGAACATAGTAGAATCGATATGAACTGAAGCTGGTTGGTTTAATATTTCAGAAACAGTTGTAAATTAAATATAACAATCTTGAAAAGGTAAACTAGGTGATGAGAAAATGTATGATGAAACAAGAGGTACCTCTCAGTTTCACCGTGGAACACCACCTTATTGTAGAACTTAGTGTGCGGACTAGCTGTGACATTGTCAGTGGTGCTTATTGCAAGCATGAAAGATCCCACTCGGTGAAATGCCACTACTGCTGTTGCTGCTGCTGCTGCTGCTGATGATGATGATAATGACTGTGAATGTAAAGGGACTCGACTACGTGGCCATTATTGCAATATCACAGCGAAAGAGTTGCAACCATAATCAAGCTTTTGTATGTCTTTTTGGCGTGAGATAAGAAAAGAGTGTCAGATTCGAGTAGAAGATGGTTCAAAGGCTACTGCTTTTGTTTCGTGTACAAGTCGTAAAAAATGGCTCGGCCGTGGCCGAAAATATTCTAAATAGTGGAAACGGCCGGCACAAAGTGGCACGCTGCATGCACCAACTAATGTGTGTGGTCCACGCGATACTCTTAGGCCAGGTACTGGCTGTTAGTCTTACAACAAAGGGAGAGAGTGAATGCTTTCTGGGCACGGCATTTGTCATTTGTTGGTGGGAAGCTGGGCAGTCAACTTCTACATCTACATCTACATCTAAATCTACATGGATACTCTGCAAATCACAATTAAGTGCCTGGCAGAGGATTCATCGAAACACCTTCACAATTCTCTATTATTCCAATATCCTATAGCGAGCAGAAAGAATGAACGCCTATATCTTTCCAAGCGAGCTCTGATTTCCCTTATTTTATCGTGGTGATCGCTCCTCCCTATGTAGTTCAGTGTCAACAAAATATTTTCGCGTTCGGAGGAGAAAGTTGGTGATTGGAATTTCGTGAGAATATCCCGTCACCCCGAAAAACGCCTTTCTTTTAATGATGCCCAACCCTAATCCTGCATTATTTCTGTGACACTCTCTCCCATATTTCGCGCTAATACAAAACGTACTGCCTTTCTCTGAACTTTTTCGATGTTCTCAGTCAGTCCTATCTGGCGAGGATCCCACACAGCGCAGCAGTATTCTAAAAGAGGACGGATAAGCGTAGTGTAAGCAGTCTCCTTAGTATGTCTGTTACATTTTCTAAGTGTCCTGCCAATAAAACGTAGTCTTTGGTTAGTCTTCTCCACAACATTTTCTATGTGTTCCTTCCAATTTAAGTTGTTCGTAATTGTAATACCTAGGTACTTAATTGAATTTACGTCTTTTAGATTATACTGGTTTATCGTGAAGCCGAAGTTTAACGAGTTCCTTTTAGCACTCATGTGGATGACGTCACACTTTTAGTTATTTAGGGTCAACTGCCACTTTTCACACCATTCAGATATTTTTTCTAAATCATTTTGCAGTTTATTAGTCGATAAATGACAGCGTCATATGCAAACAACTGAAATCCCTTGTCAGTAGCACTCAACACTTCATGTGAATAAGGAGCTAGTTGTGTTTCACAGGAACGATGTTTTCTATACACATCTTGAGAGTGTGTCCATAGACCGCCATAAATGCAGAGCCACAGTTCGTTTTCTGAGATATCCCCAGCGGAGCATAGCCTGAGCCTTTGTTTAAAGTCCATTTGTCATTTTTTAGGTATCACTTCTGTTATGATTCACTGTTTCTCATGATCATTTCAAAGTCAACGCTTGTGCAGACTGTAAACGTGGGTTTCCTGCTGAAAACTGCGCGGATTTTAGCCGAATGAATAGTTAAATTTTCCATTATTGCGGCTCATGAATAGTGCTACACATTATAAAGTCACTTCTTTCATTAGTTTACGTTATTTGAGGACGTGTAAAGTTGCTCCACATGGAGTTCCTACCTAGTTGCTTTGTGTGGATTCATGTGGACCTTGTCTCGAATCCAGGGGTACTGCATTACATTCAGTTTCCAATACCTATTCTAAGCATATCGAAGCGGATGGTTGATTGAGGGCTAAGTGCCTGAACAGCGATTTCATCCATCGGTCATGAGGTACTTTATTTGGATTTAGTGACGTCCACGAGAAATTTTACAGAATTTTGAAAGTACGTGGGAAAGGTTAAATCGAGAAACTAAAGTAGTATTGATGTCAAAGTTGAGATGTAATTGAACGAAGAGAACAAGTATATGGGTCGAGCTGGTCAGAGCATACGAGGAGTTTCCCAGTCTCATCTGTGGTGAGAAAAACCCGAATCATATCTGACACACACCACAGGGATTAAGGGCAAATACAGTTACACAGTAGAGACAGCCTTCTAGCCGGGAGATTCGTGTAGCAAAAGTGAGAAAGTTAAAAACGAAATGCATATCATTAGTCTCAATAATTAAATAAGGTGAAAGGTGTAATCAGATCAGGAGGTGGGTGGGGCCAGGTGAGTGGCCCCCGGGGCTCAGCCTGAGACAGGAGCCGACCCTCACACAGCCATCTGATGGCAAAGGACGGCCGTCGTGCCCGAGCGGTTCTAGGCGCTTCAGTCTGGAACCGCACGACTGCTACGGTCGCAGGTTGGAATCCTGCCTCGGGCATGGATCTGTGTCACGTCCTTCGGTTAGTTAGGTTTAAGTAGTTCTAAGCTCTAGGGGACTGATGACCTCACATGTTAAGTCCCATAGTGCCCAGAGCCATTTGAACCAATTTAGATGGCAAAGGAGGTAGCATAGAGTGCCCTGCAGGCCCAGAATGTGGCGGAAGACCCCTCAACGCTATCCACATCACTTCCATCCCGAAAGTAGTTTAAAATGTTACTTGTGACAATAGAAACCACATTCACCGACAACACGGAGAACCAGTTCAATGTCTCGTGAGTCGCACGCCAATGTTAAAGGCAAAGAATATCCATGCTTGGCATGGAGATCCGGAAGACGGGACCATTCCACCAGGATGTGAACTACTGTCACTAAGGCTCCACATTCACAAATTGGGGTTGCTCGCTGCGTAAAAGAGTGTATGGGTTAATCTGGTATGACCGATTAAAGGCGATATAGGTCAGTGGATTCCTTCCAGGAAGAGTGGAAGGAGTGCTCTTATGCAGCGGTAGTATCCTATATTATGCGATGTATTGGGGGGTGGGGGGTGTGGCATTTGCCCAGCAGATATGCCATCTCTGAATGTAGAGAGGTCTTATTTTCACCTGCACCTGAGATCGTCAAATATAATGTTCAGTACTATAACCAGATGGTCAATTAATTCATTCCTAGGAATACCAACACGAGTAGGGGCATAGAAAAAGACAACGGAGCAGCCAGTACCACTAAGAAGCGAGAGAAGTTTGTGAATGGCAGATATCACATTGTGACAAGAGGGAAAACGATTCATGGCCTCGAGAACGCTCATTGTATCAATGTAAATTCAAATACCGTCAAATAAGGTCCGTTTAACATAACGTAGGGCTTTGTTAATGAATATCAGCTCCACTGCAAAACCACTAGACGTTTCCGGCAACAAATGTTTTCGTGACCGGCAGGAGATGTAAAATCGTATCTCGTCCTATATATGATTGCAGAGTAGTCAGCGTAAATATTGACAGCATCCAGATTCTCCTGCAAAGAGAGAGGAACAGACGCCGAAAAGTCATAGTGGTCACTGAAACTTTTCCATCACCAAACAGATCGGCCCTTATTTGTGGTGAAATTACTAATCAAGTGAAGGTGTGTGGTAAGACACAGGAAGTAGATTCTAAGCCGGTTAGACAGAGGTCTCGGCAGAGGGCCTAGAGGAGCATTCTAACCGGTAATCCCACTCGAGGGAGAGTGTCAGCGTACTGGACAAACTTCCCCACACGCCACGCCCATTCAGTATGTAAACATTTTGAAAAAGTTTGCGGTCGAACACAGATTTGGGGATCAAACGTAAAGTAACCAAAACCTGAGCTGTAAAATGAGGGAACAAAATGGAAGAAGCTTGAACCGACGTCCTGAAAGTGAGCTATGTTCGAAGCAGGGAACTCATCTTATAGAATAAGCCGAGGAAAAGTGACCCTACTTAGCTGAGTGGTCGGCCCGTCTGACTGCCATGTAGTGGGCCTGGATTCGAATCCCGGCCGGGTCGGAGATTTTCTCCACTCGGGGACTGGATGTTGTGTTGTCTTCATCATCATCTCATCTTCATCGACATGCAATTGTTTTGTGTGGCGTCGGCTGAAAATACTTACATTTCGGCGGCCGAACTTCCATAGAAGGGAACTCCCGGTCATCAATGCCATACGATGATTTCACACACTCGGAGAAAAGATGAGGCAAGGGAGTAAACTTTCAGCATAGCAAATGAAGAAGTACTATAATGGCTTGGAGCACCATTCTTGCCAACCATATATTCACAAAAAGTTTGCAGCCCCTAAGAGGCTATCTAGGAAAGATGCTAAGCCTTCATTTTTTGATGATGGGTTTCCAAATTAAGGGTCATATTTCAGAATTACTAGTAAACAACGCGATTATATGTCAACAGCTACTAAGGCAGACTCATTAAATTAATTGCCACCAGAATAAACAAGGTCTAGTGTTTCAACGCTTTTGGCAGATAGCAGGTTACATTTTGAAAGAAAACTGAAACCAATAAGCACAAACCTATTTCATGAGAGAATCCAGGACTCACAATTACCGAAAAAGAAAAAAATCGCATTATTTGCTGCAAAAATACTCTTCCTCAAGGTAAAAGAAGAGTCACGTCTTCGCCAGACGACGTGTCACAGTGCCACGCATCAAACGTGGGGTATCAGAGAAAAACTCGCCACGAATACTCTGGTACCGCTTCTAATCCGCTGCGACATACCAGTTCAGAATCTTTTAATGCATCAAGGCTAGTAAGATGCAAAATGAAACTAGATGCTAAGTTAGAATGAACTAAACTCATTAATCATAAAGCCATTTTTACTGATTTAAATAAATTATTGATGAAATTGGGTGAATGCCAACTACAGTTAACAACTGGTTTAAGGGGGGTAGGACGTCAAACGGGCCGACTTGAAGCAGGAGAGGCACCACAGGACATTTTAATTTCCACTTTCTATACTTTTACAAATAAATTCATAAAACTTTGACAGCATGACCAAGAAGGATTCAGGATTCATACTCAGAGCAGTGGAAGCTCAAAAGCGTAACAAAATACCTTTTTTACATGTGAAATTTCATAATTTTTTTCACTTACTACTGGCTACATTTGTTGCTATAGGTACACTTTTCTTCCTAAGAAAGAGAGATTCTTCGATGAATTTTGCACAGCATACAAACCATTGTTACAGGTGTATGAAACTCTAGAATTTATTTAATTTGTGAAAAAATGAATGAACTGTTACATTTTGAAGTTCATGTTTAGAAAAAATTCAAATTTTATAGTTAATTATCTCAATTTTTACCACAGTTTTTAATCGAATTTAAAAATTCTAGAGATTCATAGACATGTAAGTACTGTTTGTATGCTGTGCAAAATTCATCGAAGAATCTGTCTTACCTGGGAAGAAAAGAGTACCTATAGGAACAAATGCAGTCAGTAGTAAGTGAAAGAAATTTCACATGTAAAAAAGGTATTTTGCTACGTTTTTGAACATCCACTGCTATGAGTGTGAGTCCTCAATCCTTGCTGGTCGTGCTGACAAAGTTTTATGAATTTATTTGTAAAAGTATAGACAGTAGAAATTAAAATGTCCTGTGGTGCCTCTCCTGCTCCAAGTTGGCCCGTTGGACGTCCTACCCCCCTTAAGAGTCTAGAGAATTAAGAAACTGTAGACGTCTACTGAGATATGATTTTTTAACAAATAATATTCTGGAATCCGCTAAAGATGTCGCAGGAGATGAGGTTAAGAAAGAAAACCAAATTTCAGAGGCCACACGACAGCTGATAAGGAAGAAGAAAGAATTAAAATTAACGATGAAGGAAAATAAATAGTGGTAGCTGATACAGACAAAACTATTCAGAAATGTTTTCCAGAAGACATTAATATAATGAGAATAATATATAAGGTATACTGAAGAATTGGGCCTAAACAGGCACTTTTGCCTTAGAACACCAGTTAGGGTGTCAGATGGCACTGTTACGACGAACAGTGAGACCATGCTAAAGATTTTAGACGGTTTCTTTAACAAAATCTGTACAATGTACATAAAGAAAGGGACACTCAAATAAAATCAGTGCATTACGAAGTACCAGGAAAGGTAGGGAAAAAATTTGGCTCATAGAAAAAGGAAAAACACGTTGGGAAGGCTGGACAACAGTAGAAATTATGAAAACAGGAGGAGAGGTAGCTAAATCAGACCTTACAAAGTTATTCAAAGAATGTTTGCATATGAGGAAGATACCGGATGGTTGGAATAATTGTTATAATAATCAAGAAATGGAGCATGGAAGATGCGAAGAGCTACCGGCTCATTAGAATTTTCTCACTGATAAATTCATCAGGAAAAAGCATTAGATTTTGACCAAGGAGTAGAATAAGCTGTCTACGGAAGTGGTTACAGGAGAATGGAAAATCTGCAGGCCAACGAAATTACAGAAACATACGATCAATATCAATCACCACTTTGAATGTGAGACTACGAGAAAGTATTTGTTTGTGTCAATAAATAAATAAATAAAACAAAAATATACTGACAACAGTTAATAACCTAAGAATGTAATGTAACCTACAACCATTTGTTGAATACATACAATAAAGCTAAAGTTTCCACTCGCTTACATCAAAAGTGGGGAAAGTTCAAAACCAAGAAAGGAGTAAGGCAAGGGGCTCCATTTCGTCACAGTTATGCTATACGGTCTAAGAAGAGGTATTCACATAATTAAACTTCGTTAAGGAACGGTAAACGGATCTTATCAGAACATCCTTGGATTTGCAGATTGTGAGATGAAATACACGAGCGACTATTCGCGTTCTGCTTTGACAGAACTTAGCTCGCGAGAAGGTAAGGTGTAGTGCTGTCTTTCTGACCAGCAGACGACATACAGGGACTACGAAGTAATTCGGCTATTAGATGAGCAGCAAGTAATCTGCCGTTGTTGGACAGTGCATGGCGTATGGGTGCTACTATGGCAAAAAATTCAGAGGCCATAAAAATATTTCACGCCTGCTGCATACGTAAAATCATTTATAGTAAAGGTACAGAATAGCCAATGGCATGACAGGAAAGGGAAAAACGAGGTGACCAAATAAGTCTGAACACCCACTCTACAGTCGTACTTTAGATACCGAACATCCATGTGGTGGACTGGACTTAATGCCTTGCTCATCGATCTGGCAAATAAAACTGTCGCTATACTCACAGGGTTAAGCCATGGTTCAATAAACACTTTATTTACTCAGCAGTAGCCATATTGAGTTAAAGAAATTTATTCATTTCGTCAAATATATACCGCGCGGAGTGGCCGAGCGGTTTGAGGTGCCATGTCTTGGACTGCACGGCCGCTCCCGACGGAGGTTCTGGTCCTCCCTCGGGCATGGGTGTGAGTGATGTTCTTACTTTAAGTGGTGTGTAAGTCTAGGGACCGATGATCTCAGCAGTTTGGTCCCTTAGGAATTCACACACACGCACACACACATACACACACACACACACACACACACACACACACACACACACACACATACACATACACATATTCTGTGGGTTGTGTGTTACGTCTTACACCCCATGACTATATGCCGTTTCTAAGCACTAGCACACTAAATGTTTGCCAAGCATAATCTTGCCTGCCATTTAATCAAGTCAAAGGAAGTTAACAGAAGAGTGACAGGGGAATGCGACGGGAATGTGGTTGTTCCCTAGACACCTACGAAGAAAATAAGCTTCAAAAATCCGCCAAGCAATTACTTAAGCCCTTTTGCTCATTGAGAGTGCGTAAAAGAAGAGAGAGTACGTCGAAGGTTAAAGTTGTTTTGTTTCCTTCATCTACATCTACATCTACGTGATTACTCTGCTATTCACAATGAACCGTCTTCAAGCTGTCTCTCTGCCGTTCCACTCTCGAACAGTGCGCGGCAAAAACGAGCACTTAATTTTTTTTCTGTGCGAGCCGTGATTTCTCTTATATAATCGTGATGATTATTTCTCCCTATGTAGGTGGGTGCAAACAGAATGTTTTTGCAATCGGAGGAGAAAACTGGTGATTGAAATTTCATGAGAACATCCCGTTGCAACGAAAAACGGCTTTGTTTTAATGGTTGACACTCCAATTCACGTATATGTCAATGGCACTATCTCCCCTATTTCGCGATAATACAAAACGAGCTGCCCTTCTTTGAACTGTTTCGATGTTATCCGTCAGTCCCACCTGATGCGGATCCCATACCGTACAGCAATGCTCCAGAATAGGGTGGACAGGCGTTGTGTAAGCAGTCTCTTTAGTAGACCTGTTGCACGTTCTAAGTGTTCTGCCAATGAATCGCAGTCTTTGGTTTGCTCTGCCCACAATATTATCTATGTGATCGTTCCAATTTAGGTTATCTGTAATTTTAATCGCTAAGTATTTAGTTGAATTTGCAGCCTTCAGATTTGTGTGCCTTACTGTGTAATCGAAATTTAGTGGATTTCTTTTAGTACTCATGTGAATAACTTCACACTTTTCTTTATTCAGGGCCAATTGCCACTTTTCGCACCATACAGATATCTCATCTAAATCATTTAGCAATTAGTTTTGGTCATGTGATGGCTTTACAAGACGGTAAACGACAGTATCGCCTGCAAACAATCTAAGACGGCTACTAAGATTGTCTCCTATTTCGTTAATATAGATCAGGGACAATAGAGGGCCTATAACACTTCCTTGGGGAACGCCGGATATTATTTCTGTTTTACTCGATGACTTTCCCTCTATTACTACGAACTGTGACCTTTCTGACAGGAAATCCCGAATCCAGTCGCACAACTGAGGCGATATTCCATAGGCACGCAGTTTGGTGAGAAGACACTTGTGGGGAACGGTGTCGAAAACGTTCTGTTAATCCAAAAATATGGAATCAATTTGACATCCTCTATTGATAGCACTCATTACTTCATGAGTATAAAGAGCTAGTTGAGTTTCGCAAGGATGTTATTTTCTGAATCCGTGGTGACTACGTGTCAATAAATTGTTTTCTTCGAGGTACTTCATAAAGTTCGAACACAGTATATGTTCCAAAACCCTACTTAAAAATCGACGTTAGTGATATGGGCCAGTAATACTCCTACTTTCCTGTGTGGGTATTGGTGTTCCTTGAGCAATTTTCCTGTCTTTAGGTATGGATCTTCCGTGAGCGAGTGGTTGTATATATTTTCTAAGTATGGAGCTATTGTATCAGCATACTCTGAAACGAACCTGATAGGTATACAATCTGGACCGGAGGCCTTGCATTTATTAAGTGATTTAAGCTGCTTTGCTAAACCGGGAATATCTACTTCTACGTTTCTCATCTTGGCAGTTGTATTTGATTGGAATTCAGGAATATTTACTTCGTCTTCTTTGATGAAGGAGTTTCGGAAAACAATGTTTAATGACTCTGCTTCAGTGGCACTGTCATCAGTGACTTCACAGTTGCTATTGCGCAGTGCAGGTACTGATTGCGTCTTGTCACTGGTGTGCTTTATGTATGACTAGAATCGCTTTGGGTTTTCTTCCAGATTCCGAGACAGAGTTTCGCTGGAAAAATTATTAAATGCATCTCGCATTGAAGTACGTGCTATGTTTCGAACTTCTGCAAAACTATGCCAATCTTCGGGATTTTGCGTTCTTTTAAATTTGGCATCCTTTTTTCGTTGCTTGTGCAACAGCTATCTGACCCGTTTTGTGTACCACGGTGTATCAGTACCACCACTTATTAATTTTTGTGGTATATATCTCTCAACTGCCGTCGATACTATTCCTTTGAAATCATTCCACAAGTTTTCTACGATTACATGATCAGATCGGAAGGAGTGGAGTCTCTTAAAAAGGCGTTAAGAGCATTTTATCAGCTTTTTTAAATAGACATATTTTGCGTTTCTTTTTAATGGTTGTAGGTGTTACGGTACTCAGCCTAGCTGCAACTGCCTTGTGATCACTAATACCTGTATTCGTCACGTTACTCTCTATTTGCCCAGGATTATTTGTTGCTAAGAGGTCAAGTATGCTTTCGCAACCATTTACGCTTCGAGTGGGCTCATGAACTAATGGTTCGGTTTCAGTAGGACATTAGAAGAAGAAACTGAATAGTGCAAGTTCGACGCTACGCCCAGGGAATAACAGCATTCAGATCAAAATAATATACCATCATTATGCTGATAGAAAAATTATAAAAGATCTTGCCGAATATCGATGATTATATTCTATATTTAGAACAGCTGACAACAACAAGCGGATTTTGTAAAGAAATAAACATGAAAGCACGAATAGACTGAAATTTTCTTTGAGAAACTGAGCTCTGTCTGTTGAAGTAAATTTAATTAAATAAACAAGCAGCAGAAACTTATATGTGAAAAGCTGAAAATAGGAAAGCATAGAAAAGTCTGGAGGAGGACTGATAATTTAAAAAATTATGATAATGACTTTTCTGGAGAGTGAGCAACATCTATATAGAAATGCATATAGGTAAGTTAGTGTTTAGCGTCTCGTCGACGCGCAGATAGCTACAGAGGGTGCAAAAGTAAGACTGGGAAGAAGATGTCCGTCACATCTTGCTCATGTAAAACACTTTCATCAAGTGACGCAGGAAACGGTAGAGGCAGGATGGCGTTGTGAATCCCGTTGATCCTGATCGCTAGTTTAGAGTACACGTGTAAACTACTACATTATCACACACGGGTGTTGTCAACTGGTGGTTCGCCAGCACAAGAACGTAGGCTGCTGATGAGCATAATCAAAATTCTTGGTGGCTGCCTAAGTCTCTAATTTGGGGTACATCGAATATCTTGAATCATGTGGATCCGCACGTTATGAATCTATAACCAAGATCTGTCTGCTCCTCATGTCCTATGTGCAATCGTTTTAAAACATTACGTTCTTTGAGAGACTTTGTTCCCAGGTCACTCAAGTGCAACAGCCAAGCAAGTTTCTGGTCAAAAAATGCTGTCCAGTAACAACATATAATATTTAAAACTGATAAACGTGATTCTAATTCTGCGTTAAATATGGTTAAAAGTAGAATAGTGATGATTGAAGCAACACACAGCGACTTTTCTGTAGGAAACACAAAACCGACTGGTACTTCCCATTGCTTCAAACTCGTAATAGACAAGTGATAGCATAAGCCTGTTGTATAGCCGCCTCCAGGAAGGTAGTATTATCAAAAGTCCTGTTATATCACTTGAACACCCAGTGAAGACAAATGAAGAGCTGCTTTGGTACAAAGGCACAGGGAATATGGTGGGAGGTCGTTCACTGTAAGGTATTTGTCATGCAGCTTATGTTTGTAACATGACGTTAGCTATTTGGGCAACTGAGTACCTTTCCAGGTTTACAGAGGGAAATTAAAATGCTTTCTTCCGTGAATCGAGTAATTATCCCTTTTGCTATGTTCACTTAAGAAGACCATCGTGCACTTCTGTAGCCCTGTTCACTAGCTGCCGTTGTGACAAGCAGGTCTGTGGGCAATTTTGAACATTGCGAGCAGTCACAGCCTACCTGACATGAGGTTAACTCTGAAAGTTGAGGTGACTATCTGTCCTTTGGCAGGAACAGTTGTACTGGACTTGCTTAATTGATGAAACCTTATGGAAAGGAGAAATCCAAGGAACCAACAATGAAGCATAAGAAACTATAAAGGACTACGTAGATGTTACGTAGGGGCAAAACAAAAAGTCAAGTCCTTCGAGATATGAGTAGGATCACAGTGATAGTATGAGCTCAGTGGCTTGGAGGAGAGGCAGCCCGTACATCTAGTGACATTATAGGACTAGCTGACAACCAGTAGGTTGCCGGTCTGTGTTCTGGCCCAGATGACGTTCTTACCCAAGGTCACTGATAAGGACTTCCTGTGTCATGTTACACACTTCGGTGACTTATATTCGAGGGCAGCTCCCACTCCACTCCATCCAGACAACTGACCAATGTCATCCAGGGCCAGTCCCACACTACTCACACACCTTAGGCAAGTGGACTAGGCCGTGACATAACTCAGTACAGATAATGTGATACTAAATATGTGGGAACCCCTGGGAAATGGGAGCACATTCAAATGGAGGGAAATCATCCCCTACCATCTGGATCAACGTAATTCGAGATCCCCCTCGCCATATCATCTTTTAGAAATAGTTCAATTGTGTAGGCCTCTTCATTTAAGGTCTGTGCATTATGGGAAGAGGTACAGGTTTGTTATGGGCAAAACTTCTATAGTGACAGAGTTGAAAATAATAAAAATTGTATAACAAGTTAACTTAGAGTACATTATTAACAACTTTGTTTTTAAAATCCATTTTTATAATAATTTGTTGTTGTTTATTAACACACTTTCATTTTATTTACTTATCCGTTTGTGATAAACACAGTGCTTTTCATTACAAACCAACTGTTTTCTTATATAAAGTGACTTTCATTTTTTGTTGTTTTCTTCTTAAATATATATAGGATGCGGCCCTCAAATCCGGACAAATGTCAATCTGAATTTCCGGCAACATCGTAGTTTCGCCGGAGGTCGCGATTGGCGTTCTTGAAAGCCGAAGGCATGTAGTAAACATTCAGAACCTCAAACTCACCGAGGTGTGACGGACAAGTGTAGAGTACAACCGAAGACCCGCGATTATCGAAAGTCTTAGCGTTGGGTCTTAGCACACTGAAGTAGTTCGATCCTTCGGGAACCCGAGATCGACTGTTTCCGATAAGGTGGCCAAGTGTAATGCTTCGGAGAAGTCTGTGGAAGGTTCCGCTAACGGAGCGAAGATATCTCATTCAAGGAAGCGCGTGTCACGAACAGCGGCAGTCATCGAAAAGGCTCAGGCGCTGATTTCGGAGGACTCCGTGTAATCACTGAAGTCTGTGGAAGGTTCCACTAACGAAGCGACGATACCTCATTCAAGAAAGCGCGTGCCACGAACAGCGACAGTCATCGAAAAGGCTCAGGCGCTGATTTCGGAGGACTCGGTGTAATCACTGAAGTCTGTGGAAGGTTCCACTAACGAAGCGACGATACCTCATTCAAGAAAGCGCGTGCCACGAACAGCGGCAGTCATCGAAAAAGCTCAGGCGCTGATTTCGGAGGACTCGGTGTAATCACTGAAGTCTGTGGAAGGTTCCACTAACGAAGCGGCGATACCTCATTCAAGAAAGCGCGTGCCACGAACAGCGGTAGTCATCGAAAAGGCTCAGGCGCTGATTTCGGAGGACTCGGTGTAATCACTGAAGTCTGTGAAGGTTCCGCTAACGGAGCGACGATACCTCATTCAAGAAAGCGCGTGCCACGAACAGCGGCAGTCATCGAAAAGGCTCAGGCGCTGATTTCGGAGGACTCGGTGTAATCACTGAAGTCTGTGGAAGGTTCCGCTAACGGAGCGACGATACCTCATTCAAGAAAGCGCGTGCCACTAACAGCGGCAGTCATCGAAAAGGCTCAGGCGCTGATTTCGGAGGACTCGGTGTAATCACTGAAGTCTGTGAAGGTTCCGCTAACGGAGCGACGATACCTCATTCAAGAAAGCGCGTGCCACGAACAGCGGCAGTCATCGAAAAGGCTCAGGCGCTGATTTCGGAGGACTCGGTGTAATCACTGAAGTCTGTGGAAGGTTCCGCTAACGGAGTGACGATACCTCATTCAAGAAAGCGCGTGCCACGAACAGCGGCAGTCATCGAAAAGGCTCAGGCGCTGATTTCGGAGGACTCGGTGTAATCACTGAAGTCTGTGGAAGGTTCCACTAACGAAGCGGCGATACCTCATTCAAGAAAGCGCGTGCCACGAACAGCTGCAGTCATCGAAAAGGCTCAGGCGCTGATTTCGGAGTACTCGGGGCAATCACACAGGAAATTCCCGTCATTGAATGTCAGCGAACGAGCAATGCGTCGGATGGCAAAGGAGGACCTCATACGAGCCATTTAGTCCGAAACTGGCTCTCGGATAACATTGTCATGTTATAGTCAAAGGAGTACCAGGACCCCATCAGCCCGGATTTGAATTCCCCCGACTACTACGTTTGGAGCGTAGTCGAAAGAGTTATCAATGAGACAAGGCACTCTAACGCCACCGCTATCGAAGCAGTATTCTCGAATATGGACAGCGCTGTTTTAAATAGTGCGTGCGATTGCTTCAAGGCATGATTGAAGGGGGTCATTGCGCCTGAGGGGATTAATTCGAGTAATGTTACTCCTGAATGATACCACTACTTATATGGAAAAGGATTTTCGTTTTCATTTTTATTTCGTTTTAATAAATTTGCTTTTAGAGAAAGTTTCATTTGTCCGAATTTAAGCATCGCACCCGATATACATTGTTTTTGTAATTTTTATTTTTTTGAAGACTTATGACTGTCGAGTACATTACACTAAAGCTACAAGGGGTGATCAAAAAGTTTCTAACCACAGTGTTTCTATGTTTACATCGGAATCGCGCGGGATTGCACATACACTGCAGCAATGCACTCAGATGGAATCTTTTTCATTGTCCCTTATAGAAGAATTAAAATACTACGTTTCATCTGTAACAGTTTCAATTGTTCTTCCGAAAATTGTATTATTCATTCATTAAACTGTAAAAATTCTTTTAAGGGTCACACTTCACGAGATGCCTCTGTTTGGTGTTAACGTCAATGCACTCCTTCAAGCAGCAACACTGCTTAAAGGAGATACTACAGATGACACTAACAAGTTCCATTCCCAGTATGAGACGATGGTGAAGGTGTCTGTAGCGTAGAAAATAACATTGTTAGTTCCCTAGCATTGTCAACAGCTTTGGGACGGAGCCATTTCGCGGGACTAGGTAATCCGGACAAAATGACAAGTTGATATGCACGTCATGCAAATGGGCAGGATTTGGCAGTTCTACCGCAGGAACATATCCCTCACCAGCGCCCGCAGCCAAATAATGGATCTTTTCCTTCATTCTGGAGATTTCCCAGGTGCGAAGATTTCTTACATCCAAGTTAAGGATGTAACGCAATTATCAGATGTCCTGTATAACGTGTCATTCATTCACGGATCAATCGCTATGGTATACCTGTGCACTGGCATAGTGCCCTCATGAATCCAGCATTCGAAAAAAAAGCAGCATGTCAACATCGGTCAACAGTTCCATGCTGACACATGTTCTTTTTAATATTGCATCAGACGAAAACCGTGAGGCTAAGTAATAGAAGGCAGGTTCCAGAGAGTATGAGCGCAGGCATGCAATCCAGAATAGCTCCACAATGCCCGTGAGCAGATCTACGGGGTGATTATAAATGAAGTTAAACTTTCAAACCGCTGTAGAAATAACACCACTGGTCAGAATGACGTCAAATTGCAACAGAATATTGTCGGAGAAGGGAGAAAACGTATGGCAGAAGAAAAATAAATAGTTACCAAATGAAGCAATAGATGGCGCTGTAAGCATCTTAATTTAATAGTGGTCGACTGCAAATGACAAAATGAATCATACAACAATGCCTGAGGTGTACGTTTGACGTTAAACAAACTTTACTACTCAGTGTGCATAGGTGTACATGTGTGATACTGTTAGTTACGTAAGTCCATTCACCACAGCAAGGTCATATAAAATTGTATGGGAAAATCGGTTTTTAATTGTCCTGAGGCCAAAAACCGCATAAAAAGCATCAATCACATCGGTTTTTAATTGTACTGAGGGCAAAAAACACATAAAACGCATCAATAAAATTCGAATTGGATTATTAATTTCAGTGTGACTGGCGCAAAACATGTTCAATATGCTATCAAAAATGGTTCAAATGGCTCTGAGCACTATGAGACTCAACTGCTGTGGTCATAAGTCCCCTAGAACTTAGTACTACTTAAACCTAACTAACCTAAGGACTTCACACACATCCATGCCCGAGGTAGGATTCGAACCTGCGACCGTAGCGGTCGTGCGGTTCCAGACTGTAGCGCCTTTAACCGCTCGGCCACTCCGGCCAGCTCAATATGCTATCCACCGTTTTCTGCAACAAGGTGAAATCGAAAAACAGCTTGTTCCACAACTGATCGAAGTGTGTATGGGGTCACATTCAGAATGTGTTGCGTAATGGGTGCCTTCAACGCAGCTAAGTTTGCAATCGCGACACTGAACACAACATCTTTCAGTTAGCCCCACAGCCAGAATTCACTCGTATTAAGATCAGGTGATTGGGACGGCCAGGCTGTAAGGAAATGGCGGCTGATAATTCTAGCATTTCCGAAATTGCGCTTCAGCAGCTGCTTAACTGAATTTGTAATGTGCGGTACGTAAAAATGATCCCGTCCACACATCCACGTTGTTGGAAAGCTGGAATGACGTGGTTGCGCAAAAGACACTCATAGCGCTTACAAGAGACGGTACAGGTAACAGGACCGGAAGCACGTGGCTCGTCAAATGGCTCTCTGAGTACTATGGGACTTAACTTCTAAGGTCATCAGTCCCCTAGAACTTAGAACTACTTAAACCTAACTAACCTAAGGACATCACACACATCCATGCCCGAGGCAGGATTCGAACCTGTGACCGTAGCGGTCACGCGGTTCCAGACTGTAGCGCCTTTAA
The DNA here is from genome assembly GCF_023864275.1 of Schistocerca cancellata. NCBI lineage: Eukaryota > Metazoa > Arthropoda > Insecta > Orthoptera > Acrididae > Schistocerca > Schistocerca cancellata. The sequence continues at coordinate 373,688,741 of NC_064629.1, forward strand.
CCGCTTGGCCACACCGGCCGGCACGTGGCTCGTCGACAAAATATGGCCCTATGATAAATTATGCATCACATAGTGACCTTTTCAGATGAAGCGGTACTGGTTGATTTGTGTTCGGATTTTCCATTGCCCACATTCGACAATTCTGTATACCCTGTCAGATGGGAGCTGGCTACGTCTGTCGCCAAAATCTTCCACGGCCAATCACTGTCCACTCCCACGCGAGCAAGAAATTGTAAAGCAAAGGTCTCTATTGCTGGCATGTCAACAGGCAGAAATTCGTGCACATGGGTAATTTTGAATGGATAGCAAAGAAGGTTGTTTCGTAGGATTTTGCGCACTGTGCCCACTGGTATGTCCAATGTTCGGACAATGCTCCGTGCACTACACGTCCGCACACCACCATTGGTCTCCTCCTGCATTGCTGTGGCCACTGCTTCCACTGGCGTCGAATCAATTCGTTTCCTCCCTCTACCAGGTTGCACACCAAAAGAACCCGTCTTTTCGAATTTCCGAATCATGTTCTTCAGACCCACGGCAATCATCGAACCAACACCTTTGTTCAAACCGTTCAGTCTCCGGAACTCTTGCAGAGCGACGCGTGTACAGTTATCATTCTTGAATCACAGCTTTACAAGCTGAGCGCGATCCTGCATTCAGACAGTCGCGGCGAACGTCGTGCGCATGACAGGTGTTTTCATTTTGGTATCCTGACACATACAGCCCCATTTATTGATCAATTTTTGCACATTTTTTTTTCTTCTGCCGTATGTTTTCCCCCTTCTCCAATAATATTCAGTTGCAATTTGATGTCATTCTGACCAGTGGTGTTATTTCTACAGCGTTTTGAAAGTTTAACTTTAATTATAATCACCCTGTATATTGGTGTTCATATATAACCTTACACATTCTCCTAAGTCAGGGATGCTAAACTCCTACCAAACATTCACTGTGTGCTCATAATCCACATCCATTATGGCAGCGATGGTTAGATTACTGCAGAATGGGGTTATGTTCGACTACGTGACTTCATAGAATGTCTCCACTGAACCCAAGTTTTCTGTCACAAGCTGAAACTTCGCTTCTTCTGGATATGTGCGTCCAGTGACATGCATGTCCTCCTGATGCATCGTCTCAGCAAGTTTCTGTAGAGACACGTGGAATGCAATGGGGCCACCTTCAGAATATGTGCCACAGGATGTAGGAGGTACTCGAATTTGTCATATATGACGAAGGAACATCGCTCCTGGTGGTAGGTAATCTTAAAATGTAAGACCTTTTTATTCTTAGTAGGCATTTCCACATGTACAGGTTACTGGCTCGTCACTGAGGTGACTTTCAAGATACTCAATGAGTTAAGACATCTACAGCAAAAATGTAGTTTATTTTTTTTATACTCAGCTGGTAGAAATTAGGTGCGAAATGCTTTTGATCCACACATAGTGTTGCTCCTCATCCTGGGAGAATAGCGACAAATCTACATGTTTGCGCACTGAACTGTTAATTTATAAAAGTAGAGTAGTCCAACTACTTTATGCTTAACTTCTTTTTTCAGCACAGTGTACACATAGTAATCTTCTGACTTACTATCATTAACATCTAAGGTGTAGGCTGTACGTGAATTGAATAATCAGGGTTCTGCCTCTTGAATTTTGGGAAGTCCTGGAGTTTAATGGAGAAAGAAATGCCTTTGAAATTATAATGCTCGCCGATATTAGATATTTCGTATTTATCTGTACGCTGGGTATGGTTCAGGTAATTTCTGCCGGTACAAGTGACCATGCAACTCAGTATTCATACACCTTATCTAGACGGTGGGTATTAATACATGCTCCTGTGGGAACCCCCACCCTGCATCTCGGTCCTGCCGCTGATGGATCCATTTCTAGATGCTGCCCCAGATTATATATGGGTGGATCAATACCGAACATTATCGAAGAATTGTTTAAGCAGATGGATGACCCTGAAAGTTAGCTTGGAATTTGTGTAGTTGGATCTGCCCAAAGCATTATCCTAGACTTTGTGTAGGTGGATCCACACCAACAACTAATCCAGAATATAGCACATGCTGCATCCACTCCTAATATTATTCCTGGACATAGTGCATTGTGGATTCACCATGAGCAATATCCCGTATGTATGCGTGTGTGTGTGTGTGTGTGTGTGTGTGTGTGTGTGTGTGTGTTTGTTTACAACAGAATTTTGTCAACACTCAGTATCCCCTGCAAATCCATATACATATATTTTTGGGACTCTGTATCACAATTTACTGGAAATGTGAAAAGTCCCCTTTGAAGATTTAAGAATGACTGTGCTGGTAAACTTCTACTTTATTTGATTTTCAAATGGCTGAGCAAAACTGAACGTACTCATACAGTTCTTTCTTTACTTATTCTGATCATCATTAAACTGACGCACAATATTTTAACGCAACGCAATCTGACTTTCAATAATCCCTACAAACGAATGCCCCTGACTAACGATAATCGATACCTTTCATGAATCACTTACCTCACAAAAATCTTCGTTAGTCGAACTACTGAAATACAGCGAGCGCCAATACTGCCAGCTAAATAAAAGATTCTAACTACTGAAGGCGCTAACTAATGTTAGGCATAGTTAGCAAATGAAAGATTTTGAAAGAGAACAAACTATGTATTTAACTTAATAGCGTTCAAAAGTCATAATATATAAATAATTTTGTATAAACCAACTAAACAAATTTCCTTTCTCTGACGGACACACGTGCAGATCGTCCGCTCAAAACTCTGGCATCTCTCTCCCCACATCGACCACTGCTGGCGGCTCACCTCCAACTGCACAACGCTACGCGCTGCTCACATCCAACTGCCCAACACTACACAAGCGAATGTTCCAACAGTGAGTCCAACCAGCCACAGAGTGCACACAGCGCAGTCAGCGATTTTCATACAGAGTACTACGTGGAGTTACCAACATAAAACCTAAACAGCCTACTTACAAATGTAAGCAGTAACAGCATGTATACATTTCTACATTCACAGAATACGGCAAAAATCGGAAAATATGGAAAAATATGGAAAAAAGTAAAAAATACCGGTAAATTCTAGATACAACATGCCATACTTAGTATCTGTAGTTATACTTACTATGCAGTCGACATTTTTTGTGCCGTTAGCACTAGATCAAAGTGACTGGATATGTTTTCGACACTTTCCTAGAAAGCCACAAGTTTGTACCAAAGAAGAGAGAACTCTGATACTCACAGCACCATCTGCTTTGGAAAAAAAATATCCGGAATTTGTTATTTATACAGAGGGAGGGGTGATGAGACATTGTCACTGATACACTTAGAAATAAAAAAGCACTATACAGATTGATTAATCGGAAGAGAAAGACTGTAACAAGTAGACACAAGAGAGAAAATGACACCATACGTGCTTTAATATTGGAAAGACGGTGCATTCTAGGGAGAAATATCGACAAGACGAATTCGTCATACTACCACTAGCTCTGTATGTGTGAGTAAACAACAGTGTTCTTTTTTTTATTCTGAATGCTATAGTATACTCCCACAACAGATGTGACACCATGTCATATGTATTTGGAATACTAAAAATATTTGATTGCAATGTAAAGTAGTATCATTTCAGAACCGAAAAGCGATAAACATGTATCACATATTGACGTCACTGTAGATGAAACGACGAGACGTTTTATGATCATGGGTAGCATACATTATATCTACACGAATTATATTAGCATGTAATGCTATAGCTCTGCGTTTGCCTAATTATTAATACTATTTATCCTACATTTAACCATTTTTTCGATTGTTCTCTCCGGCAGCATCAGCTGTGGGGAAGTCACCGCTTTAGACACACATTCAGTTCAGTGTATTGTACGACAGTGAACGCACGTTAGAGAAGAAGGTCGAAGATGCAGTCAGCGCTGACACTGCCCATATCTCATCATCACTGTGTGGACGGTTAGGCCTGTCACTGCTGATTCGTCAGGTCATTCGATAGCTCCATCTGCCAGCTTGCGAGCTCCTGTCGCCAATCTACGGTTTTAGTGCTTACAATTTTACTGCAGTACATTATTATTATTTAAACAAGCAATTACACTACTGACATCAAGTGGACCTGAGTGTAGGTTTCCCATATTTAAGAATGCGAAAAAGAGGATTGTGTATTGTGTATTGGACCAGGGACCTAGAAACGACAGAGGGGCTTTGTCCCGCCATAGCCCTCAGTGGTTCACAAACTCCACAACAGGCCACAGCAGTCCACCCACCCCACCGCCGTCCCAAACCGAACCAATGGGTATTGTGCGGTTCGGCCAACAACGGACTCCCCCCTCCCCCCTTCCCCCCTGCCCCCTTTCGGGAACTTCTCATACCAGACGAGTGTAGCCCCAGATGTTTGCATAGTAGAGTAATTATGAATTATGGTGTATGGAGACTGTGTTTGCGTATTAATGGCCGACATAGTGTAACTGAGGCGGAGTAAGGAGAACCAGCCCGCATTCTCCGAGGCAGACGGAAAACAGCCTTAAAAACCATCAACAAGCTGGCCAGCACACCGGACCTCGACAGTAATCCTCCGGGCAGATTCGTGCCGGGAACCGGCACGCCTTCCCGCTCGGTAAGCAGCGCGTTTTACCGCGCAGCTAGCCGGGAGGGCAGACGAAAGAGGATACTTTCTGTATTTTAAGATGAAAAGAAAGGAAAGTAAAAGTATTACACACATCATGTTTATTTTTCATTGGACTCAATCATTCTCAAATGCTCGTTTTGTTGAAACAAATATCAAAAAATCATTTTGCAGTTCAAATGTCTAAATTTAAATTTCACCATTACAATCCCTTTTAATGTTCCACGTGTCAGTATATTCCTCTCCTTCGTTTAGTGTGCCTCTACTAAGGAGAACAGCCTCTCAACACAACCATTACAGGGTAGCATTGAAAAGAAGAAGTGCACAATTGTAATTATTTCGGTAAACTGCTCCTCACTGCTACATAACTCAATGTATTACCATCATTCTTCTGGCTTGGTTTAGATTTTCAATCAAATGTGACTACATTTTGTTTTTAGTTTCAAGACTGATCAAAACAATTTTCATCCTCAATTTCCGTATGTTTATCCAACAAAAAAGTGATAGATTCTCCCACATAAGTCCATGATACAACAGCAAAATCGTGTCACTTTAAACAAGAAAGTTCATTAAGTTGTTTCATTCACATACTCTGATACCCTAAACATCCATCATAGAGGATTCTAAAATTGCTCTTAAATTCCTTTACCTCTGATGCATCAACATAACCATCATTTCCATCTGAACCATCCTTTCATTCACACTCACAGATATAAAATTATTATCAAAAATGGTTCAAATGGCTCTGAGCGCTATGGGACTTAACATCTGAGGTCATCAGTCCCCTAGAACTTAGAACTACTTAAACCTAGTTAACCTAAGGACATCACACACATCCATGCCCGAGGCAGGATCCGAACCTTCGACCATACCGGTCGCGCGGTTCCAGACTGAAGGGCCTAGAACCGCTTGGCCACCCCGGCGGCAATTATTATCTTTTCTGTGTTTAACAGCATCATGAAGAGAATGTAGTATATTCATCACATCAGTAAGGAAATTTTCTTGCATTTCTCAGTTACTGATATAATTATGAAAAACACCAACTAAAGACTGGTTCTTCCACAAATATATCTCATTGATAGAGTCCATATAGTTATTGAGAACTGCTGGAGGTTTGTTTTAAGACAGGAAGAAGGACTTCTGAGCAGAAGACTCTATGTAAATCTCTAAATAACTCTAAAAAGTGACAGCCATCGTACCTTGCTATGACTGAGAAGTTCTTTGTACTCTGTTTCAAATAAGTAAAAAATTTTCTTACAGATTTGATGCAGGCTGTATATATTGAAAATGGTTGTATATTTTCATTATTAAACCTCCAAGATGCTACTGCACGCGGGTGTAAAATGAATGTGCGCAACGGAAAATACTGACCGCGAAAATCAAGATTTGGCCCTGTCTGACTACCCCCTGAAGCAGATCTTAGGATCTCGTAATTGTGATATTATTTTCTCCTTCTTGCTCTTTAACTTATAAATTACAACCTAAACATAAATGAATGATTAAGGGAACTAGTCACTACTAAATGATAAATGTTGTTTCTGTTTATACATTTGGTGTGGATTAAAAACCCCTTTGTATTACAAATGTTTATATTTCCTATCTAATATTACTGATCAATTGCCCAAATCTGCCCCTTTTTATGGCTACGCGATCTAATATAAATAACGCTAGATGACTGACATAATCTATGTACCAAACACTAGAGGACACTACGTTCAAAGATGATCTACAGTGGTGTGTAACCTCAGTGAAAATAAAACTTACATGATTACAGCTGTTTAACTCCATAGCCCTAATAAGCCGAAGCAATTAGCAATGTCACAGTGTGTACTGCGTCCGGTGCATCAGTGTGATGGTCCTCGTACATGTATGCGACGACGGAAGAACTCCAGCCACAAAATATAAAAAGAACTCATTCAAACACTAGGTCGGCAGAACGCGGTCCTCTGACTAGTATAATCTAATACTGTCTTCCCCTCTCTGTGTTCTGCAGACAAGAAACGCTAACTCCCAGCCACAAGGACATAATTCAGATAACGTCTCAACGTGATTAGAGACACAAGAAGTGCTCTGAATCACTGAACGCTGCTTACTCAACGACGACTCCCTATCCGGAGGTGAAGTACAAAATCGTACAAGTTCGCAACAGGCAGTGTCTAACCGTTCTAAGCATAAAATCTCCTGAGAGCAAACATAGCCAGCCCGTCTGTACCAACAAAAGCTGACACTGAGCGACCGTCAAATACTGCGCTCAAAACGGAAGACTCTTTCTCTCCACCGCTGGCTTCCCAGAAAAGCTCAGCTCCCCTCCCTCGTAACTCCAGAAAGCGAAGCATATTCTCTAAACCATGGAATATTCTCCCTCTCTACAAGTTTTTCCGAACGCTGACCATCCATATTTTAGTCATTTGTCGTCCAGCGTGTAAATTTTGCGAGGAAATACCTATTCCCGTTAATTAGGAATACATACAATGGTACGCTTCTCAGAGTAAAAATTCTCGGAAATAACCCAGCCTGCGTGATTTCAGAGGTAACGCTTCCTCGTTCCTCTCTGCTGCGTCCAAGATTTTCTGAGTTTCCGGAGTATTATCAAGTTATCCTACCTGCCCCACTACAATATCGGCTGGCCGCCGCTGTATTGTGCTTCAGCGCTCAGGTGCCCTGACCGTCCGTCTTGGGTTACTTCCTGTGTTAAGCAGGACCAACACACCTTTGCGGGCTTTTCCACCCAGGGCCTGAGTTACGCCTGCCGCTTCATTTCCACTGGCGTTCCAACCTCTCCTAGTATAGGCAATCATTCATTATGCCGTTTTGATAATGAAGACACTCCATCACCTTTCATGCATTTAAGCGTCAACAACTATTTACAAGGTGTATGTGACATTGTCAGTCTTCTTTAAATATTCACATATACCATGTACAACGTGTCAAATGATACCTAATTCCAGATGTAAATCACAGCAATGTATGTAGATGAGTGCTTGTAAGGTGCTAAATTATAGCCAACCTTCAAACCTTGTAAGTGAATTTCAAGGATGCCAGTTGTATGCTGAATGCAGCTGTTAACCCTCATAAGGTGTTCGAATCTAGTTTGACCCATAAGAATTTTTGATGGTCTGTAATTCTTAAAATATTTGATTTTAATTAAACTGCCTTCATTGACTTTGTTTGCTCCTTAGTGAAGTGTATTCTGACAGAACAAAATTATTTGGAGCTTTGGTTTGGCATGCACAGAAATACTACTTCCCAAGGTGCTCGGGTTTTTTAGACCCTGCGCATTTTATCCCTCATTATTACAGCAAACACAGACATATTCAATTTGACAACACTGTAACGTGTATGGGAGCAGTAAGGTGGGTATAAAGAAGTGAAGTCATTGTTGTTTCGAGCAAAGGAATGTCTGTTTCTTTGGAGGGAAGGGCGGGTGCGAGTAATTGTTTTCTCCTGTAACCAAATCAGTTAGTAAAGTAATTCGCTTCTATTCATGTCACTAGGTATCTACCTTTACAATTCACGTATTTTTTAACTTTTTTTGAGATAATGGCCTCTTCAAAAGATGATGAAACAGCAGAAACAATAACAAACATATCTAATAGTGATGATGTAGTTATGGAGGATGACAATCATGTTTCGAATCCAGCTCTTCATCTTCACTAGAAGGTGCAGATGATACACCAGAACAGCAAATGGTAAGCAGTGCAGTTGTGCTTTCAAAGGATACATTAATGAAGCAGAAGTCACAACCTCTACCTCAATTGACAGGGCATGTGGCAAGTAACAGAGTTCACTTGACTTCAGGACCATTAAAAATGAATACTCAACTTTCAAATTGTTCCTTCGTCCATGAATTGAAAACATTACCCTCATTCATTCTAATGCTGAAGGAATGCGTTTGCATGGAGATAAGTGCAAAAAATTAGATGTTCTTGATCTAGTTGCTTATATAGGTCTGTTGTTATTAGCAGTTTATATGTCACATAATAAATCTACTGAAAGTTAATGGAATGAGCACAAAGGTCACCCAGTTTTCAGAGCTACAGTGTCACTAGAAACGTTCAAAAAGATCTCAAGTGTTATCCTATTTGGTGACCATGAAACATGACTACAAAAAAGTGAACAAGATACGTTTGCGCCTATAAGGAACTTGTGGGAGAAATGGGATTGCCTAAATTATTCCATCCCAATATGTTTTGTACAGTAGACTAACAGCTTGTTGCATTCAGGGGAAAGCGTTCCTTCTGCCATTATATACCTAGTAAACTGACAAAGTATGGCATCAAGTTTTGGATACTTTGTGACGATGAAACAAATTATGTATGAAATAGTCATCCCTATACTGAGAAACGATCAGGTAATGCCCCTGAAAAGAACCATAGTCCAAGGGTTGTAACTGACTTGTCTTATGGCTTGAAAGGAGATAACATTACCTGCGACAACTTTGTCGCCTCCCACGAGCTAGGAAAACTGCTAACGAATTGAAATATCGCAATAATTGGAAACGTGTAACGACACAAGCCTCCCATCCCACCAAAATTATTGCAGACCAGGGGGGTTCCTAATTGCTTGTCAACATTTGGTTTTAGAAAGGGCATTACGTTTTAATCATACATCCTAAAGAAAAAAGAATTGTGTTATTGTGCAAAGCACTCTGTACCACAATGCAAAAGTCAGTTACGGCATCAAGAGAAAACTGCAAAATATTTTACACTACAAAGCTTGAAAGGAACTATGGACATACTAGAGAAGATGGTGGTGAATTATACAGTAAAGAGATATCATCGACACATCTGCATATAACTCTTATGCGCTATACAAGGCAGCTTACCCGCAATAGAAAACAAACATCCTATATTGAAGAACACTATTCTTAGAAACTCTTGGCGAGCATCTAATTCATGGGGATATGAAGAGATGAGGTTATCTTCCAAGAGGAAATGCCGCAAGAGAAACTTACACAGAAGAACATCCTTTGAATCTGCACCGTCCATACCGGAATAAAAGGAGCCTAGGAGAAAGAAGAGAGGCTTTGTGGAAAAACTGAAACAAAATTTCTGTGAAACGTGTTAAGTGAAAAACATTCACTTATAAAAAACATTTTACATACACATGTAAAAATTGTTAAGTAAATTTGGGCATAGTGAAGTAAAATCAGCAAACATAATTATAATACTCGATTAGTGTGTTATTGTACTATTCTAATATGCATTTTGAATGGTTAATACATTAAACTAAGTATGTAATAACATTGTTTATGATTGCAGTACAGAAATGTGTAAAAGTATATCTACAGAAATCAGAAAAAACCGTGTCCTTTTTGACCCGAACATCTTAAGTGTATGTGTAAAACAAACACCTTAATAGGGTTAAGGACATGAGCAGGGCATTCTGCTCCAACCAACGCCATGTTAAGCATCCTCTTGAAGTTAGCAAGCACATTACGACCATTACCTCTTTTAATACCCCCGAAAATTGTGTTACAATTTTGAGCATCAAGCGCCACATATTTTCCTTAACTTTCAATTTTTCAGTTGCATGAGTGATATAAGTTGCAACAGTTTCTGCAGTTTAATTTGGTCTACATTCTATGTTAAGAAGCTTAATTTGCAGTCCTCCATTCTTGTGGTCAAAGTAATGAACTATAATGAGGATCATTCTAATATGCCCACGACCGAGAAACCAACAAAAGGAATGCATTCTAACTCTCTGATGACGCATTCTACTGAATGAGGCGCTGGAACTGAATGTGCTGTCGCTCCCGTTTCGGTACGTCCATACGAATTTTTGATGATATGGATGAGCAATGGAAAATGTCTCTCAATGGTCCAGTGGTACAATCCATATATTTATAACTGCTTTTGTGTGACACATTATGATAAGCAAGATTGCCTTCAGCAATACTTGCTTTAATTTCCAGTACTGAACAGGGCATTACAAAAAAATCACTTTACTTGATTAACTTGCTCCCCAAGACATATCATACGTTTCTCCATTTACAAGTGGACTTTCAGGTAGCTGGTGCCAAGATTTGATACTGAAACATAGGTCCCTGTGCAACAAACCATATATTATGATTCCTGTTCTACTCTTCTGAGAGGAATTCTTCGATATTTGTCTCGCAATTTATCCATAAATGTGCATTTTCTCTTCATCATGATGAGAAATTATCAAATTATCTTAAAAAGAATGGACAAAACACAACGTTCAACCGTAAAAAAAACCTTTACTTATGTAATAAAAAATATTTCTGTGCCTTGGGCTACTAAACGTACCCAGTAAGACAATTTTCTGCGAAAGTAGTATATAATTTAAAGAAGGTGGAGCAGGAAGAATATACCGTTTCGATAAGAACACGTGTATTCAACAAAAACAAACATTTCAATTAAAACTATCACAAGCAAGGAACGCAGACATCGCAGCTGTCTCTAAGTTAAAAGGATAGAAAGGTCTATTGTAAGGAACATCAATCGATAATTTGAGCTTTACTTGCATAACAGACGGACTGTAAACAATTAACAAATGATGGAGTTCAATAATTGAATTCAGAAAGTGTATAAATTGTTAACAATACGAAATGGAAACAAAAATTAAAAATCCTAATTTCCAAAACTAAAAAATTAATTAACAGAAATCGTAAGAATGTACGCGAATACTACATGAAACGTCGAAAATGCGGACATGTTTGCATAAAAGTGAACGTAGGGTATACTTGAGTAACTTCAAAGCGAGTTTCCTCCATTACTATGCATTTTTGTGTGTCGAATAAGATCATGCACACAGAAAAAACTCACATCTACACTAGCCTTGGGCCTGGGGTACTCACGTAGCAGTACGCACTCACACACAACAACACGTAATTACCTCCACACTTAGAGGGTATGACCGAAATTGTTGCCAACTTGAGTCTTTACCCAGATTTTTTTTGCTGCTGATAAGAATCATCGACTAAACTATATTTACGAAATTTTGTAACACTGCGAACATTTTTGACATTAGATGTATTAGGTGTGAAAATCATGCGTACTGTTGACACATGAAAATTTGTGCTAGACCGAAATTTGCACTCGGATTTCCCGCTTATCACTACAGGTCTCATTTAACATCATGGCTACCTGTGCTCACTTACAGGACCAATCGAATCCATACGCCACAGTGTCTAGACTGTCACTGCTAGAAACGTACCTCAGTTCCGGCAACAGGGTTAATGAGACAATCGTGTCCTGTGTTAGTACTATAATCGTTTCGCTCATCTAGGCTGTAATACGTATTATGACAACGTCCGTTCCTTCATATATGCACGCACTCATTTCTGAAGAAACAGACATTGATGACGATATGCAGCTATAGTATTATTACGAAATAGGATGTAGACACTGTGGTATATGAAGGTTTGAATCAGTTCTGAAAATGTAGACGGATATCCGAGAAAGTTAAGGTGACCAATCGCAATAAGTAGGAAATCCAGATAAGAGAAAAAATTTTAGTCTATCACCAACAGGTATGATTTCCATACCTAACACAGCTGATGTCAAAAATATTCGCAATTGCTACGTAATTGCGTAATATTACTACAATTGCAGATCTCACCAATGTTTAGCCGTCCTTTTCGTAGTAAACTGTTTTGACACGTGGGGTCTAATCGGAAATATTCTCTGTCTGCCTATAATTTCACTTATTTAACATAGAAATCGATTATGCAAACTAGTGCTATTCGTAGGCTCGAGTAAAATAGCAAAGAACGATTTATAAAAACTCTTCACAGAGTGCTGTTACGAAAAAATGTTCGTGTTTTATCACTTTTTAAACACACAAGCCACAGGTTAGAAGTGTCTTCATTCAGCCGGGCAGCTCTCTCTCCAGATATCGCCCACATGGGCGTGGGCAGGCTCCACGCGATAGCGGCTTCCCACTGCTATTGGACGTTGTGCAAGCCTACCGTGAACCCTTTGAACAGAGCTAACAGCGCCGGCCGGCGCGTGGGTAGTCCTCTGCAGATAGCGGCCGTGGTACGTTGCAGGTCTCAAAGCGTCACTAAATTACACTTCTCTGTCCACAGTGGATGCATCGTCAACGTGTTGGACCAGAGTGCACGCCTTCACTGAAACATAATCCTGCATACAAGAACAATAGCGGAAGCGGTGTAAAGCTGTGTCACCTGCGCACTGTCCCCAGCATACGCAGTCCTGCCTGAAATTACATGACAACAGATAAGAATACTCATTTCCCATTGGTGAATGTATGCCGAGGCATATGTTTTCTGTTATAAATACGAGCCCTTTCGGTACGAGAAGTCATTCACGCGATAGTGGAAATTAATTGGTTCAAATGGCTCTGAGCACTATGCGACTCAACTGCTGAGGTCATTAGTCCTCTAGAACTTAGAACTAGTTAAACCTAACTAACCTATGGACATCACACACATCCATGCCCGAGGCAGGATTCGAACCTGCGACCGTAGCGGTCTCGCGGTTCCAGACTGCGGCGCCAGAACCGCGCGGCCACTTCGGCCGGCTGGAAATTAATTGATTTGACTCCAATGATCCTATAGATGTGTAGTTAAGATGACCTTTTTCTCCATGTTTGTGCGTTAAAGATGCATTCTGATGATTAATATCTTTATCCTCTGCTTCTTCATCTTCTGCTGCAGATGTGATGGACGTGTGTGGACTCAGAGTTACACCTTCAACAACTACTTCATGACCTGACAATATGATGATGCACTCATAACCCCAGCCTAATTCGCTTACGATTTATTCGTCATGCCTGCAAACACCACCGCAGCCCGGTCCATCATAAAGGCCATGGTACGGGCTGAAGACACCAGTCGTTTGCCAGTGCAGCCGTGTCCTGGGCTATCTCACAATCACCATGGACCTTCGTTTCTAGAAGCATTCGTTACTAATATTTGCAATGGATCGGCAGCATACGGTATTACACGCTATCGCTGCAGAAAACAACGTAGACTTATGCGTAGGGTGCAAGTTTATGTGACCAGAATTACTATAGATGCCTACGTATATCATTTTTTAACTATGCATGGTACTTATAAATATTTTCTTTTCTCTTGCATATGAGGTAGTGGGAGAATGCAGACGTAGCCTTTCACCCGCAACTACTCCACCATCTAACCGAAGTATGATGCGTTCGTGGCCCCAGCCTGGTTCATCAATGATGTATTTGGTTCGTTCGCAAACACCACCGCAGTCGGGTCCGTAATGACCAGTGTGGTACAGGCCAATGACACGAGGTCACTTGCTGATGCAGTTGCACTGTGGACCATCTCGCAATCATCATGGACCTTCATAACATCAGACATCGCTTCGTCATCAAGCTGGCTTTAGCAGCAGCACTACCCATGCCCACTCGGTTCTGGATTACCAAGTAAGTCCAGCAGTGGCACTTGACTACTCTGCAGTTCCTATCGCTTTTGGGGGCAGGATCTCAGAAGTCCACATTGGCGTTCTGAATGAGGTCTATTGCGTTCTTGGAACTTTTCTCAGTGGCTGTCAAGGTGTTTTGGAAAGGGTGCTCCACGAAATTGTCAATGACTTGCAGTATCCTGCCTTTGGCTGTAACACAGCTCTATATTGTCATCCCACGCTCCCCCCAAAATAGGGGAGAGATGTTTCCGAAGATAACAACATCACCCAATTTTGGGGGGGGGGGGGGTGGAAGGGGGAGGACTGCCTTGATATCGTGCGATAATTCAATGGCAGCATGGTTAAAAACTTTTTTCAGGAGTGCCATACTCGGCCAATTTTCCAACATGCAGGAAAGAGGATCGGGTAAGGGGCAGCCGCCTGTGTACATGACGTATACTCACATGGGAGATCAAGTTTCATCCCCCTTCCGAAAGATATTGCTGCCAAACAGGCATTTATGAACATCCAGAATCTAGATGAGGGGTATGAATATTGTTCCCCATGGTCACATCTGGCGAACAATAGAAATTACCCGAAACATGCCCAGTGTACAAATAAATACGAAGCAGCTGAGACCCGCGAGCACTATAATTTCAAAGTAATTTCTTTCCCCATTGAACTCCACCTACCAAAATCCGAGAGGTAGAATCCCGATTATTCATTTTACATACATACCCTGCGTGTTGATGACAGCAAGAAAGAAGATGACTATCACAACTCTGTGAGGAGAAACGAAGTTAAGCATAAAATAATTGTACCTCTCTACTTTCCAAAATGAACTTGTCAACCCCTCCCCTTCCTCCCCCGCACCATGTAAATTTGTCGCAACTCTTCGAGGGTTAAGAGCAACACTACTTAACTGAGTAAAAAAGAACATAAACGACATTTTGCTGTAGATGTCTCAACTCGTTTACAACGAGTGTGTGTTTGGAAAACGCCTCACTGATTGCTCGAGCCAGGAGCCTGTACGTGTGGAAATGCCTACCAAGGATAACAAGTTCTTAAAGTTTAAGAGTATCTACCACAATGAGCTATGTCCCTTTGTTGTATACAACGACTTAGAGAGCCTCCTAGCTTCCATGGCGCATTGTGAAGGCGGCCCCACTGACTCCAATACTACCTTCACGGAATGACATGTACCTTATGCAGCAGTTTATCAACTTTATAAACTTTATGCTTATATGATTCCCGTCACTAAAAATTCGACTCATACGTCAAGGATAAACCTACGAGATCGTTGCTCGCTGAGTTGGAAAATTAGCGTGGGAAGTTGATGGCTTTTATCAATACAAAGTTCACCTGACCGATTCCCCAGGGAATGATGCCTTATACAAGCAGGTGGTTGATTATCTCGCTTGTAGGCTGGCGTACGATTGAGAGACGTGAACTCCACGTACGGAGCATTTTCATCTAACGGAGCATTCCGCAGCGAAGCTCACAACACATGTAACCGGAAATACCAACTGCCATGGCACATAACCCCCTTTTTTGAGGATATAAGCGGATATTATGCTCACTTTCCCGTTCAGCACTCGGGTGATTAACGTTTGAAGAGTGATAAGGTCAGCGTCATGTATGATACAGATGAAAAGTATATTTCTTTTCCATGAGAATTAAACTAAGAATATAAATCCCGCTTCATGGATTCACTACGCTTCATGCTCGGTTCTTTAAAACTTGCTGAAACACTGCGTCAGGAATACACGCACATCACCAAAGCCGCATATCCTCATGACGCAAAGTTTCCATGGAGAGACTCTACGATACTACTTTGCTGGACATAACCGCATTTGCCAGTAAATTAATAGGTACTGCTCTAATGGATGCAGAGTATGACCACGTGACGGATGTTTGGCAGATGTTTGACGTCCCTGATTTAGCAGAATATGTTTTTACTCGAACGTGGGGTTCATGGGGCCTTTGCCAGAGTGTATATGGGTACATCAAGATAAATAATCCACGAATGAGTGAGAAGGAGTACAGGAGTACAGAAGGAGTAACGATGGACGTTAGGTCCTATACTTGGATGTAAACTACCTCTGTGAGTACACCACGGAAGAACGTCTACGGTTTGGAAGGTTCCAGTGGATGTCTGAAAGAGCAATCACCAGATCGAAGCAAAATATCCATGATTTGGCTGCTGGATATGTTCTGGATATTGAAGTGTCTTATATTTCCGATTTGCATGACATGTATTACTCGCCACTTTGTCCGATGCACGTAGTCCCGTAAAATGGTTCTGTCCAGAAGCTGTTGACAATGCTGGGAAACAAACGACGCTATGTTCTGCACGACAGAAACCTCCATCATTGACTCAGGTTTAGGGTGGGACTTGTTAGTACCACCTGTGGCATCACGTTCAAGCAGTGTTGCTAGTTGAGGGAGTGTATAGGTGCTATAACTGAACAGAGGGCTATCGCTTTTTTGACTTTGATAAAGATTTTTACAAGTTAAACAACAATTCATGTTTTGGATTAAAGGTGAAAAATGTTAGAGAATAACTCGAAATCATATAGCCTACCAGTGTGATGGGCGTTATGGGCCGGAGTCGTGTCAGCTCGTATCGATTGCGGTCTGCAAATCGTATCTCTGGTTCGTTTTCACTCTGGTCGCGTCTTCCAGTTCGAAAAGTTTGGCGAGGTGGGCGAGGGGTTGAACGGACAGTCACCGGGAGACGAGGTGGAAGTAAGTCTGTTGGAGCAGACGTGTGTAGCCACTCGCCGGTGGTCGGTGTTCAAAAATGGTTCATATGGCTCTAAGCACTATGGGACTTATCATCTGAGGTCATCAGTCCCCTAGACTTAGAACTACTTAAACCCACTAACCTAAGGGCATCACACACATCCATGCCCGAGGCAGGATTCGAACCTGCGACCGTAGCAGCAGCGCGGTTCCTGACTGAAGTGCCTAGAACCGCTCGGTCACAGCGGCCGGCTATGTTCGGTGTCTTGGCCGATTCACTCTGAGGGAACCGTTCCAAAGGGAACAACTTTATGATTAACAGATTTTCGCGCTAGGAAAGGGCACCTCTTTGCTGTTGTCTGGCAGCGTTGTTTGATCGGTTTTGGTGGCATTATCGGGCTCTTTTGTTACTGTCCTGCCGTATGTGATTCTTCCCTGAGTTGTGAATTTGTGCTTTCCGGGAAGTTTGTAGTGTAGTTTGTATCGCTTATTGAATCTGTTTGATGTTGCCCACCTCTGTGTTCGTTGAGCGCCCTGTATTTTTTTCCTGAAAATAACTTAGTTGTAATCCCTGGGTGTGATGACTGTCGTGATAGTTTTTTTTATTTGGTTTTAATCATGTTTCTCCTTGCCAAATGAGGCCTAAAATTATTATTGCTACCTACTGTTTAACCGGTGAGAGTGCGACGGCGGTCGCATGTGCTACTGGTGTTGTTACGAACATTTACGATTAATGTGCTTTTCATTTCTGTTTTAGATTCTTATCTGGCCAGATCTACTAGTGTACGTGGTGCACTGCCGGAGAGGTGCGAAATTTTCTGTGTCGCCACATCTGAGTGTTGTAAGACGAGATTCCTTACCTGATTTTTCGAGTGTAATTGGGTTTGCAAGCCGTCTTGTACTGGCGAGGTCCATCTTTGCAACCACCACACCATGCAGAGCGATACAGATGGGCCCAATAACATGCCGAATGAATCGCTCAGGATTGGAATCACGTTCTCCTCACCGATGAGTGTCGCATACGCCTTCAACCAGACAATCGTAGGAGACGTGTTTCGAGGCAACCCGATCAGGCTGAACGCCTTAGACACACTGTCCATCAAGTGCAGCAAGGTGGAGGTTCCCTGCTGTTTTGGGGTGGCATTACGTGGGGCCGACTTACGCTGATGGTGGTCATGGAAGGCGCCGTAACGGCTTTACATTACGCGAATGCCATCCTCTGACCGATAGTGCAACCGTATCAGCAGCAT
This sequence comes from Schistocerca cancellata, assembly GCF_023864275.1. Classification (NCBI taxonomy): domain Eukaryota; kingdom Metazoa; phylum Arthropoda; class Insecta; order Orthoptera; family Acrididae; genus Schistocerca; species Schistocerca cancellata. The sequence continues at coordinate 373,706,723 of NC_064629.1, forward strand.
ATTGACGAGGCATTCGTCTTCGTGGTCGAAAATTCCCGCCCACACAGTGAAAATCTTGTGAATTATTTCCTTCAGGATAACGACATCGTTCGACTGGAGTGACCTGCATGTTGTCCAGACATGAACCCTATCGAATATGCCTGCGATAGGTTGAAAAGTACTGTTTACGGACGACGTGACGCACCAATCACTCTGAGGGATCTACGCCGAATCGCCGTTGAGGAATGGGACACTCTGCACCAACAGTGCCTTGATGAACTTGCGGATAGTATTCCATGACGAATACAGGTATGCATAGATGCAAGAGGACGTGCTACTGGGTATTATAGGTACTGGTGTGTACAGCAGTCTGGACCACCACCTCTGAAGGTATCGCTGTATGGTGGTATAACATGCAATGTGTGGTTTTCTTGAGCAATAAAAATGGCGGAAATGGTGTTTATGTTGAACTCTATTCCAATTATCTGTATAGGTTCCGGAACTCTAGGTAATGAGGTGGTGCAAAATTTTTTTTTAATTTGTGTAATTGAACTTCAAAAATTCTGAACTGTAATGAAAAGCATTCTGTTAGCTTGGGACATCTAAATTGCTTTAAGCATATTACCTGTACTAAATTTGTGGTAGTAGTTGTTACATTTGACTTTCAAAATTTTTTGTTTTAAATTGGTCAGTTTTCTTAAAGGACCGTATTAAACGGAGGATGCCTAATTCAAAACTATTTTTAGCCTGGTATCATTCTGCTGTAATTGTATTGTACTATTGTCTTAAAAATAATTAATAAATGTGGATCCCTTCACAAATAACGAATGATGTTATAACCTCTTCCGTGAATTCCTGCTTTCGTGGCTCGCTGGAACTCCGACGTGAAAGAGTAAATCGCCAGACCGAATTTCAAGACGGTCAGTATCTTTAATGAGGGAGCAGTCACCGTTGAGATTGCGAGGGTTTCAGTGCAACTCAGGAAGCTTGTTTATGTAAGTATGTGTGTTTTTGATCTCTCTAAGTTCCCTATGTACCAGTTCCTCTTGGCGTTTCGCTGCCCCAAAATTGTTTCATATGAAGACACACAGCTTCATCCACTGGGTGAAAGGCTGCAAGCCATGTTAAGTAGGCTAATTAGGCAGAATCACGAAGAATCCAACGCATCATGATACGTAACAGGCAGTAATTTTGGTACAACACCATAAAGCAAGAAGGTTATCCGTCTGCTGAAAGACAAGGCGAATTGCTCACAGATTGTGAAGTTTATAGGGCTCACAAGGGTACCTTCCGGTCTTGGAAATTCAGTTCGTGATGAGACTTCGCAGGTTAGTAGTATACCTTGAGGGTGTGCTCTTGCAGAAGTCTTAAAATGCACTATCCAGAAAATTCCGAGAAAAGGTCTCTAAAGTTTTAAACACAGCTCATACGCAGCTCATATATGTGCCATACGTAGTAAAGCAGCACATAAAAGCTCAGCGTGTTCGGTTAGAGGGTTAGCTGTCCTCTGTAATAAAAAAAATAAAAAACTGAATGAATGGATCAATGATGAACATAAATTGGTGTCATGGGATGTCCACCCCGAATGAATGTGACGAATAATAACAAACAAAATGAGAGAAACAAAAGAAAAAAAGTCAGTAGTGTGCTATACTGTCATGCAGCCGATCTGGCTTCCATCCATCCTACCTGTCGGTACGATTTCTACGATTTCATTTTGTTTTTTAATTGTTTTAAAAATTATAAGAACTGTTAAATAAAGTTAATGATCTACATTATTGTCAATTAAATCACAAATAATTTTATTTTGTTGATGAAATGGCAGTCGCAGCTACCTAAAATGTCAATTACCCTCATCAAAATTGTCTTGTTAAAAAGGTGGATAACTTCAAATATGTGTTTAATTGATGTAAATTAATTATCACTGAAACAAAATTCTGGGTGGAGTTGCAGTTATATAATTTTTTTTGAATATCATGTTCTATGACAATTTTGTATTTAATGTGCAAGCACCAGAATGATAATTGTCATAAAAACATTGAAAATAAAAAATGTTTTGGTATCTTGCATAAGCTATGAAGGAGGATTGTGTACAGGAACAAGGTTTTTTTAAAGACCTGTTGAAAAACATACTTCGTTGACATTCCTGAAAGCTTCTCTTTGACCAGAAAGCCTGGAAGGAAACCAGGCACATCAGATCATTTCCTTACAAATTGGCGATGGCAGCTGATGATGGGATAATGGTTGTATTTTTATACAGTCTTCACGATAATTTATTTCTCTATTATTTTCAGTAAGATAAACGTAATTTTGGACGCGTTTTATCAGAATTTTATCAATTTTTTTATATCTATAAAAATAGACGTCTCATGGTTAAACAAGTGGAGTATATCTCTGAGGAATTACTTTAACTGTACATTTTGGTGATTTCTCGTCATCTTCAAAGTTTTCGTCGTATAATTCAGGCTTTGCTTGTCTACCCCAAGAGTCAACAATTAATTGAAGCCGTTCTTGACCCACATAAGACTTCAAACACCGGTTGAGAAAGTCATTATACAGTTCTGTTATTGGCTTCCCAGATTTAAACGTTTTTGTAACTTTTGCATTATTCTTTTATTGTTTTTTGAACTCGGGGACCAAAGTTACCGGTTGCCTCTTTTAAATAAACAAACACTCGAGATAGGATGTTTTCAGACTGAGTGAGATCGTATTGAGCGGTATATGTAAGCGTCACTTTATTCATGTCGTGTCTTTTGACCGAAATAGTTTTGCTTCCTTTGACAATCAGAATCCCATTGTACACCGACTGGTTTTGACATCCTGGAAAGAAAAACACACGAAACTGAAATATTTTGTCAGAGAATCGTAACAATAGAGAGCGAAACGAATTTTTAAATACCTTGCAATAAATACCTGTCTCGTCAGTGTTGATAACAAAATATTTGTTGAAATTCGGAATCAATTTTAACGTCTGGGTTCGAAAAATGTGCCGTACGGAGTGGCCGCGCGTGTTGAGGCGCCATGTCACGGATTGCGCGGCCCCTCCCGCCGGAGGTTAGTCCTCCCTCGGGCATGGGCGCATGTGTTGTTCTTAGCATAAGTTAGTTTAAGTACTGTGTAAGTATAGAAACCGATGACTTGAGCAGTTTGGTCCCTTAGGAATCCACACACATTTGAAGATTTGAACTTTCGAAAAATGTCTGCAGCAATCAAGGTTTCTTCGATCGTCGCTGTTCCTTTTCTTGAAACAAATCTCGCCACCTTTCGCTGACGAATTCCGAGCTTATTTTTGAATCTACGAGCCAACTGCCACAAGCTTTAAAGTCAAAATCTGTTAATTGTTTTGCTGCTGCTGCAGCCCACTGTTGTAAATTCCTTGTAGTGACATGCTGATAATTCTCTCGGATTTCAACAAAATGACCATACGTCCAGGAACTGATGGCTGCGTGCTTATCAAATTGATGGCCTCCTTTTTTATTTCTTCTTCCCACTGGGATAAATATTCCTTCTTTCTTAACCGGATGTATACTTTTTTTTGGAATGTTTGTAGTGTGCACGTAGGGTGAGCCTTTGCGATATTAACAACGTTAATTTTTTAATCCATAGAAAGATGGACTACTTCTCTAGCCTTCTTTTCTTCTGGTTGATATTCATCCGATGAGCTGTGTCTTGGTACATTTACAAAAGGTTCACCTTTACGGTTTTCATTTTCGTGAGCAGATTCATCATCTGTCACAAGTATTTTTTCAGCCTCTATGTCCGTAGTAAGTCTGTAAATTTCTTCACCCGTCAACATTTCTTCACGAGAAATTGTCGTTGAAGATTTCGATGAATCATATTATTTGCAGAAATCGCACTTTCGTAATAAACAACCGCATCTTTTAACATCACCTTCACCATTTCACCGTATAATGAATCTGCAGCTTCTGATACTTCCGTGATGTCTTCATTGACAGACATTTTTTAATTCACAGTATTGTAAAACTTCCCATACTGTTTCACAGTACAGAACGCTCCAATCTCTATGAAATCAGAATGAACTGGCACTGCAGCAGTTAAAGCCCATTCCTCGATTAGTTCCGTGTGGGCCTTAACACTTCCTGACCTTTGGGGAAACAGCTGCACTCTGCTTTTCCAAGAAGACACCGATTCTTCGAATTTACAACGATATAACCTTTCCACAGCCTATAATATCGCCTAATTTTGTAATAACATTGTAATGACAGTAATTAACGCTTTAATTTATGTCCATTAAAAACGCATTTGAAATTATTAAAACTTTTTAAAAAGACAGTATTGACGAGTCTAATTCACATTTTAAGTAGCCTGTAACAGCCATTTCACTAACAAAATAACGTTACTTATGATTTAGCTGATAATACTTCAGATCATTACCTTTATTAAAAAGTAGTTATTATTTTTAAAACAATTAAGAAAGAAAAATAAAATCGAGCTTAGAATTAGGATTGAACCGAGATCGACCGTGAGACAAACTAGCACGTAAGTGACTGCGTTATTTGGGCTGCGTACTGGAGACGTACTTCTGAGCGCATATCAGGTACGCACGAGCTACACTTAAAACCTTAGAGCCCTTTTTCTCGGAATCTGCAGGATAGTTCGCCTTAAGACTTCTATGAGTGGACACTCTTCAGATATACTACCAGCCTGCTAAGTCTCATCCCGAACTGAATTCCCGAGACCGAAAGGTCCCCTTGTCAGATCGAAAATGTACGCATACCGCAAAAATGCAGATGGCATGCAGAGGTGGGCATAGGGTGTGCATCGTACTGCCTCAATAACTACCTTGACAGAGGATTACAAGAGGAGCCTGCTCGAGGGCGTTGTTGCCGCTCCACATACAATGCGCCAAGTAGCCTTTCTGTAGAGAGTCCATGTGGTACATACTGGACTACATCTGAAAGTTGGGCTGTTGCGTAATGACAACAAATAGTTCATCTGTGTGGATGGAATCGGCACCTTCCTGTAGTCACAATATTCACAGTGTGATTGTGTGGCTGTGTGCATAACGGTTAGATGAATTGCTTGTCATAGCTGTGAGTTTGTGTATGCATGCCCGATTGCGCACCATGTGTGCATACAGTAGATATATACATTGTACACGACTGTACTATGACGGTGTGTAAATATTCCATTCACGCACACCAACACCCACCCATATACACACACACACACACACACACACACACACACACACACACATATATATATATATATATATATACACTCCTGGAAATTGAAATAAGAACACCGTGAATTCATTGTCCCAGGAAGGGGAAACTTTATTGACACATTCCTGGGGTCAGATACATCACATGATCACACTGACAGAACCACAGGCACATAGACACAGGCAACAGAGCGTGCACAATGTCGGCACTAGTACAGTGTATATCCACCTTTCGCAGCAATGCAGGCTGCTATTCTCCCATGGAGACGATCGTAGAGATGTTGGATGTAGCCCTGTGGAACGGCTTGCCATGCCATTCCCACCTGGCGCCTCAGTTGGACCAGCGTTCGTGCTGGACGTGCAGACCGCGTGAGACGACGCTTCATCCAGTCCCAAACATGCTCAATGGGGCACAGATCCGGAGATCTTGCTGGCCAGGGTAGTTGACTTACACCTTCTAGAGCACGTTGGGTGGCACGGGATACATACGGACGTGCATTGTCCTGTTGGAACAGCAAGTTCCCTTGCCGGTCTAGGAATGGTAGAACGATGGGTTCGATAACGGTTTGGATGTACCGTGCACTATTCAGTGTCCCCTCGACGATCACCAGTGGTGTACGGCCAGTGTAGGAGATCGCTCTCCACACCATGATGCCGGGTGTTGGCCCTGTGTGCCTCGGTCGTATGCAGTCCTGATTGTGGCGCTCACCTGCACGGCGCCAAACACGCATACGACCATCATTGGCACCAAGGCAGAAGCGAATCTCATCGCTGAAGACGACACGTCTCCATTCGTCCCTCCATTCACGCCTGTCGCGACACCACTGGAGGCGGGCTGCACGATGTTGGGGCGTGAGCGGAAGACGGCCTAACGGTGTGCGGGACCGTAGCCCAGCTTCATGGAGACGGTTGCGAATGGTCCTCGCCGATACCCCAGTGTCCCTAATTTGCTGGGAAGTGGCGGTGCGGTCCCCTACGGCACTGCGTAGGATCCTACGGTCTTGGCGTGCATCCGTGCGTCGCTGCGGTCCGGTCCCAGGTCGACGGGCACGTGCACCTTCCGCCGACCACTGGCGACAACATCGATGTACTGTGGAGACCTCACGCCCCACGTGTTGAGCAATTCGGCGGTACGTCCACCCGGCCTCCCGCATGCCCACTATACGCCCTCGCTCAAAGTCCGTCAACTGCACATACGGTTCACGTCCACGCTGTCGCGGCATGCTACCAGTGTTAAAGACTGCGATGGAGCTCCGTATGCCACGGCAAACTGGCTGACACTGACGGCGGCGGTGCACAAATGCTGCGCAGCTAGCGCCATTCGACGGCCAACACCGCGGTTCCTGGTGTGTCCGCTGTGCCGTGCGTGTGATCATTGCTTGTACAGCCCTCTCGCAGTGTCCGGAGCAAGTATGGTGGGTCTGACACACCGGTGTCAATGTGTTCTTTTTTCCATTTCCAGGAGTGTATATATATATATATATATATATATATATATATATATATATATATATATATATATATATATATATATATATCATCTTCATCGTCATTTAAGACTGATTATGCCTTTCAGCGTTCAGTCTGGAGCATAGCCCCCTTATCAAATTCCTCCATGATTCCCTATTCAGTGCTAACATTGGTGCCTCTTCTGATGTTAAGCCTATTACTTCAAAATCATTCTTAACCAAATCCAGGTACCTTCTCCTTGGTCTGCCTCGACTCCTCCTACCCTCTACTGCTGAACCCATGAGTCTCTTGGGTAACCTTGCTTCTCCCATGTGTGTAACATGACCCCACCATCTAAGCCTGTTCGCCCTGACTGCTACATCTATAGCGTTCATTCCCAGTTTTTCTTTGACTTCCTCTTTGTAGACACCCTTCTGCCACTGTTCCCATCTACTAGTACCTGCAGTCATCCTAGCTACTTTCATATCCGTAACCTCAACCTTGTTGATAAGGTAACCTGAATCCACCCAGCTTTCGCTCCCATACAACAAAGTTGGTCGAAAGATTGAGCGGTGCTCAGATAACTTAGTCTTGGTACTGACTTCCTTCTTGTAGAAAAGAGTAGATCGTAGCTGAGCGCTCACTGCATTAGCTTTGCTACACCTCGCTTCCAGTTCTTTCACTATGTTGCCATCCTGTGAGAATATGCATCCTAAGTACTTGAAACCGTCCACCTGTTCTAACTTTGTTCCTCCTATTTGGCACCCAATCCGTTTATATTTCTTTCCCACTGACATTACTTTCGTTTTGGAGATGCTAATCTTCATACCATAGTCCTTACATTTCTGATCTAGCTCTGAAATATTACTTTGCAAACTTTCAACCGAATCTGCCATCACAACTAAGTCATCCGCATATGCAAGACTGCTTATTTTGTGGTCACATATCTTGATCTCACCCAGCCAGTCTATTGTTTTCAACATATCATTCATAAATAATATGAACAACAGTGGAGACAGGTTGCAGCCTTGTCTTACCCCTGAAACTACTCTGAACCATGAACTGAATTTACCGTCAACTCTAACTGCTGCCTGACTATCCATGTAAAGACCTTTAATTGCTTGCAAAAGTTTGCCTCCTATTCCATAATCTCGTAGAACAGACAATAACTTCCTCCTAGGAACCCGGTCATATGCCTTATCTAGATCTATAAAGCATAGATACAATTCCCTGATCCACTCATAACACTTCTCCATTATTTGGCGTAAGCTAAATATCTGGTCCTGACAGCCTCTAAGAGGCCTAAACCCACACTGATTGCCGGCCGGTGTGGCCGTGCGGCTCTAAGCACTTCAGTCTGGAAACGCGTGACCGCTACGGTCGCAGGTTCGAATCCTGCCTCGGGCATAGGTGTGTGTGATGTCCTTAGGTTAGTTAGGTTTAAGTAGTTCTAAGTTCTAGGGGACTGATGACCTCAGAAGTTAAGTCCCATAGGGCTCAGAGCCATTTGAACCATTTTTGAACCCACACTGATTTTCATCCAATTGGTCCTCAACTAATACTCGCACTTTCCTTTCAACAATACCTGAGAAGATTTTACCCACAATGCTGATTAAAGAGATACCTCTGTAGTTGTTACAAACTTTTCTGTTTCCATGTTTAAAGATTGTTGTGATTACTGCTTTTGTCCAGTCTGATGGAACCTGTCCAGACTCCTAGGCCATTTCAATTATCCTGTGTAGCTATTTAAGACCTGACATTCCACTGTATTTGATGAGTTCTGACTTAATTTCATCCATCCCAGCTGCTTTATTGCACTGCAATCTATTGATCATTTTCTCCACTTCCTCAAATGTGATCCTATTTCCATCATCATTCCTATCCCATTCTACCTCGAAATCTGAAACATTGCTGATCGTATTTTCACCTACATCGAGCAACTCTTCAAAATATTCCCTCCATCTGCCCAAGGCATCCACAGGATTCACCAGCAGTTTTCCTGACCTGTCCAAAATACTCGTCATTTCGTTCTTACCTCCCATTCGAAGACTGCTAATTACACTCCAGAATGGTTTTCCAGCAGCTTGACCCATAGTCTCCAACCTGTTTCCAAAGTCTTCCCAAGATTTCTTCTTCGATGCTGCAATTATCTGTTTGGCTTTGTTTCTTTCTTCAACATAACTTTCTCTGTCTACCTGAGTTTTAGTATGTAGCCATTTTTGATACGCCTTCGATTTCCTTTTACAGGCTGCCTTGACTGTGTCATTCCGCAAGCTGTTTGCTGCATCCTACCTTTACACACTACTGTTCCAAGACATTCTTTAGCCACTTCTAGTACTGTGTCCCTGTACCTTGTCCATTCCTTTTCCAAAGACTGTAATTGACTACATTCAACTAACTGGTACCTTTCTGACATCGCTGTTATGTACTTGTGCCTGATTTCCTTATCCTGAAGTTTCTCCACTCTTCTCCTCTTACATATGGACCTGACCTCCTGCACTTTCGGGCTCACAACCCCAATTTCACTGCAGATTAAATAATGATCAGTGCCATCAAAGAATCCCCTGAATACACGTGTGTCCTTCCTGAATTCCTGATCTGTTATTATATAGTCAATGACAGATCTGGTTCCCCTACCTTCCCAAGTATACCGGTGAATGTTCTTATGTTTAGAAAAGGAGTTTGTGATTACTAAGCCCATACTGGCACAGAAATCCAAGAGTTGTTTCCCGTTCCTGTTGGCCTCCATATCCTCTCCAAATTTACCCATAACCTTTTCATACCCTTCTGTTCGATTTCCAATCCTGGCATTAAAATCACCCATGAGCAGAACACCGTCCTTGTCTTTTACTCTAACAACTACATCACTGAGTGCCTCATAAAAACTATCCATCTTATCTTGATCTGCCCCTTCAAAATGCGAATATACTTACACAATCCTAATTTTCTTGCTAGACACTGTCAAATCTATCCACATCAGTCGTTCGTTTACATACCTTACTGCAACTACGCTGGGTTCCATTTTTTTCCTGATATAAAGCCCTACACCCTATTGTGCTATTCCTGCTTTGACTCCTGACAGGTAGACCTTGTATTCTCCCACTTCCTCTTCTTTCTCACCCCTTACCCGAATGTCACTAACAGCTAAAACGTTCAGCCCCATCTTACTTGCAGCCTCTGCCAGCTCTACCTTCTTCCCAGAATAGCCCCCATTGATATTAATAGCCCCCCATCTCATTACCATTTGTTTGCCAAGTCGTATCTTAGGAGTCCCTGGTTTGTCAGTTAGAGGTGGGACTCCGTCACCTCCAAAGGTCCGAGGCATTTTGCTCTGATTGTTGCCAGCATCATATTTAAAGTACCAGGGAAGCAGGTTGCTACCCTTACTTGCCCCGAGTCTCATTGAGTTTTACCCCTAACGGTTGAGCGACTAACCGGTGGATTTGGTAGTCTTTGCCGTATGAGCACAAAGGTGACCACGGCTCAGAATATGTCCGAGATGCCCAGCCTTATTCCAAAGTAACTGGTATCCCGACTGTCGGGACCACTTACTTGGCCACTCATACGTTGCCCGTGGTTCATGAACTAGGACATGACTACAGGAACCCACACCATGAACCATATATATATTACAAATGATTGAAGCGGTTTCATAAATTCACTGTAGCTCCATTCATTGACATATGGTCACGACACACTACAGATACGTAGAAAAACTCATAAAGTTTTGTTCGGCTGAAGCCGCACTTTAGGTTTCAGCCGCCAGAGCGCTCGAGAGCGCAGAGAGACAAAATGGCGACAGGAGCCGAGAAAGCGTATGTCGTTCTTGAAATGCACTCACATCAGTCAGTAATAAAAGTGCAACGACACTTCAGGACGAAGTTCAACAAAGATCCACCAACTGCTAATTCCATTCGGCGATGGTATGCGCAGTTTAAAGCTTCTGGGTGTCTCTGTAAGGGGAAATCAACGGGTCGGCCTGCAGTGAGCGAAGAAACGGTTGAACGCGTGCGGGCAAGTTTCACGCGTAGCCCGCGGAAGTCGACGAATAAAGCAAGCAGGGAGCTTAACGTACAACTGCCGACGGTTTGGAAAATCTTGCGGAAAAAGCTAAAGCAGAATACTTACCGTTTACAATTGCTACAAGCCCTGACACCCGATGACAAAGTCAAACGCATTGAATTTTCGGCGCGGTTGCAATAGCTCATGGAAGAGGATGCGTTCAGTGCGAAACTTGTTTTCAGTGATGAAGCAACACTTTTTCTTAATGGTGAAGTGAACAGACACAATGTGCGAATCTGGGCGGTAGAGAATCCTCACGCATTCGTGCAGCAAATTCGCAATTCACCAAAAGTTAACGTGTTTTGTGCAATCTCACGGTTTAAAGTTTACGGCCCCTTTTTCTTCTGCGAAAAAAACGTTACAGGACACGTGTATCTGGACATGCTGGAAAATTGGCTCATGCCACAACTGGAGACCGACAGCGCCGACTTCATCTTTCAACAGGATGGTGCTCCACCGCACTTCCATCATGATGTTCGGTATTTCTTAAACAGGTGATTGGAAAACCGATGGATCGGTCGTGGTGGAGATCATGATCAGCAATTCATGTCATGGCCTCCACGCTCTCCCGACTTAACCCCATGCGATTTCTTTCTGTGGGTTTATGTGAAAGATTCAGTGTTTAAACCTCCTCTACCAAGAAACGTGCCAGAACTGCGAGCTCGCATCAACGATGCTTTCGAACTCATTGATGGGGACATGCTGCGCCGAGTGTGGGAGGAACTTGATTATCGGCTTGATGTCTGCCGAATCACTAAATGGGCACGTATCGAACATTTGTGAATGCCTAAAAAAACTTTTTGAGTTTTTGTATGTGTGTGCAAAGCATTGTGAAAATATCTCAAATAATAAAGTTATTGTAGAGCTGTGAAATCGCTTCAATCATTTGTAATAACGCTATATATATATATATATATATATATATATATATATATATATATATATATATATATATATATATATATATGTATATGTATATATATATGGTGTTACAAAAAGGTACGGCCAGACTTTCAGGAAACAATCCTCACACACAAAGAAAGAAAATATGTTATGTGGACATGTGTCCGGAAACGCTTAATTTCCATGTTAGAGCACATTTTATTACTTCTCCTCAAATCACATTAATTATGGAATGGAAACACACAGCAACAGAAGGTACCAGCATTACTTCAAACACTTTGTTACAGGAAATGTTCAAAATGTCCTCCGTTAGCGAGGATACCTGCATCCACCCTCCGTCGCATGGAATCCCTGATGCGCTGATGCAGCCCTGGAGAATGGCGTATTGTATCACAGCCGTCCACAATACGAGCACGAAGAGTCTCTACATTTGGAACCGGGGTTGCGTAGAGAAGAGCTTTCAAATGCCCCCATAAATGAAAGTCAAGAGAGTTGAGGTCAGGAGAGCGTGGAGGCCATGGAATTGGTCCGCCTCTACCAATACATTGGTCACCGAATCTGTTGTTGAGAAGCGTACGAACACTTCGACTGAAATGTGCAGGAGCTCCATCGCGCATGAACCACATGTTGTGTCGTACTTGTAAAGGCACATGTTCTAGCAGCACAGGTAGAGTATCCCGTATGAAATCATGATAACGTGCTCCATTGAGCGTAGGTGGATGAAACTAAAATGAGCTCTAACATGGAAATTAAGCGTTTCCGGACACATGTCCACATAACATCTTTTCTTTATTTGTGTGTGAGGAATGGTTCCTGAAAGTTTGGCCGTACCTTTTTGTAACACCCTGTATATAAAGGGTGAGTCACCTAAGAGGTGTTAGCATGTGGACGTAATGTGCTGTTCCAGTCTCTTCTGTACCTAAGTTCCATCACCGTTCCCTTTGGATCCCTACGTAATTCGGTGCTCTCCGATACACACGATCGAACAGCGGAGGAGTGGTACTCATGCGTCAACTTTAGGTTAGAATATCTCCGGATGTAATTAACATTTTACAATGCCACAAACGGCACTGATTACGTATTTGTTTATATGTTCAGATGTGCTAACAAAACTAACGGGGTTCTATTTAAAAAAACCTAGGTTTGCGTTAAAAAACATACTTTCGTGCATTTTTTTATGGTTTGTATTAACCAATTACACTAGCCACTCTCCTCACGTTAGGTCTGTGGAATCGATTCGTCAGTATTTGATGTGGTTTACGAAATATATCCAGCGGTAACGTTAGGTGACTCACCCTGTATATGTATGGTGTTTGGGGAGGAAAGGTCAATATTTTAAACAGTGATAGTATAAGTAATTCTGAACAAAAGATGTTATATGAGCATAGGTTCGCAAATCCTTCGTTAGGGAGATATGGATATTGAAAGGAACTTTAATTCTGGGAAACCGATGTGCACAACGTGAACGTATACGCAATGCAACTGGACCGTAACGTGATTTTCTTGCAAACAATAAACGGGTACATGCCATGTTTACGCTATGCAACCTACCACTTATTATGGTCATGTGACGTACGTAGTATATAGTACAATCACCCGTTGTTTGCGCAGTTGTGGTGCCGTGTAAGGCGCATTGTGTAGTGTACCGTCGACGTATCGGTTAGCTGTGTAGTGTATGGTATGAACTGTGTTCGTACAAGCACTGCTAACAATGCTACACTTCTACAGTAATGAGGAATATGCATTTATGGTGTATGTTTATGGCTTTTGCGACGGTAGTGCTATCGCTGTAAGAGAAGAACACCACAGGCGCTTTCCGACTCGACGATTACCTGACCGCAGGGTGTTTACCACAGTGTTTATCACTTTGCGTGCAACAGGCTCTCTTCTAAGTAGACATTTTTCGTTCGAGCGTGCACGTCAATAAACTTTGCAAGAACAGGAAGAAATTATCGCAAGTTCTGAGCGACGTCCCGGTACGGGCATACGAAGAATGTCCCTGCGTATGAATGTCCCACAGACACGTGTATGGGAAACATTGCGTGCGGAAAACCTGTATGCATTTCACATACAGTATGTCCCAAATCTCCACGTTGGCAACAATGCCCAACGACTTCAGTTCTGTCACTCGGTAATTGAGAATAGTTCAAAATGTTCAAATGTGTGTGAAATCCTAAGGGACCTAACTGCTGAGGTCATCGGTCCCTAGACTTACACACTACTTAAACTAACTTATGCTAAGAACAACACACATACTCATGCCCTGAGAATAGTCATTTGCTTCCATACGTACTATTCACTGACGAAGCCCAGTTTCCACTACATGAAATAAAAAAAAAAAAAAAAAAACACAGGCACTAATCATCGAGGGTCACGGGAAAATACACACGCTTCAGTGGATAGCAATTTCCAAGTTCGTTTTGCCATAAATGTTTAGTGCGGCATGATCAGTAACCTTTTGATAAGTCTATTTATTATCAATCAGCAACTGACAGGAGAGAGGTACCTGCATTTTTGGAAAATTCATTTGTGGAACTACTGGAAGATGTTCCTTTAGCCAAACGAACTGGAATGTACTTTCAACATGACGGTGCCCCTCCACATGTTACCTTACGTGTGAGGAACCATCTAAATCGCACCTACCCTAATCGGTGGATTGGCCATGGCGGTGCTATTAACTGGCCTCCGTGATAACATGACCTTAAACCTTCAGATTTCTGTTTTTGGGGTTGGATGAAATCAGAGATGCACAAAGTGAAAGTAAATACACGAGGTGAACTGTTTCGTCGCAATATGGACGCTGCTGAATTGATTACGTATCAACCACAGGCAACTGAACAAGCAATACACCATATTATCGCTAGAGCGCAAAAGTACATTGACATTCATGGTGGGATATTCGAACCTGTTCTGTGAACTGTACAACATCTGCAGGATAAGTGTTAAAGCCGTTTGTAAAAGACGTGGTACGTCTTTTTCAACTGAATACATGCAACATGCATGTTGTAATGCATTATGTACTAAATGCAAAGTAAATAAACATTGTATAAAATGTGTAACATAACTATACTTTTCCGTAACATTGTTTTCAAGAAAATCACATTACTGTCCAGTTGTATTGCTTATAAGTTCACGTTGTGCACATGAATTTTGCAGAATTAAAGTTCCTTTCAATACCCATACCTTCCTAACGAAGCATTTGTGGACCTATGCTCATATAAAATATTTTGTTCAGACTTACTTATCTATCAGTCTGTAACATTGTTTTCAAGTAAATCACGTTACAGTCAAGTTGTACTGCGTATACGTTCACGCTGTGCACATGAATTTTGCAGAATTAAAGTTCCTTTCAATACCCGTAACTCCCTAACGAAGCATTTGTGGACCTATGTTCATACAACATATTTTGTTTAGAATTACTTATACTATCACTCTGTAAAATATTGACCTTCTCTCCCCAAACACCCTATATTAAAATATCAATGCTGTATGGAAAGCAGATTCGAATGCTGCCTCGGGCATGGATGTGTGTGATGTCCTTAGGTTAGTTAGGTTTAAGTAGTTCTAAGTCTAGGGGACTGATGACCTCAGATGTTCAGTCCCATAGTGCTTAGAGCCATTTGAACCATTATCTTGTATAGAAAGCAAGTGTAAATACTGTGTATGGAAACAATATTGGAATAGTAGTGTTTTAGTTCTTCTGGCTCAAGTGCAATGAACTGTACCTAACAGGCAAGAGCCTTCAATAAAATAGAAAACTAATAAATACATACATAAGAAAAATGTCTGTGTAAATACGCCAACAAAAAGAATTGAAAATAATTATATACACGACAAAATAGCTTTCTAAAAAGAACCCTGAGTATATAACAAATACATTGTGTGACCAAAAGTTCCGGACACCCCCAAAAACATACGTTTTTCATGTTAAGTGCATTGTGCTACTACCTATTCCCAGGTACTCCATATCAGCGACCTCAGTAGTCAGTAGACATTGTGATAGAGCAGAATCGGGCGCTCCGCGGAACTCACGGACTTCGAACGTGGTTAGGTCATTGGGTGTCACCTGTATCATATGTCTGTACGAGAGGTTTCCGCACTCCTAAACATCCCTAGGTACACTATTTCCGATGTGATGTTCAGGCTGACCTCATCTGTTGACTGACAGAGACCGCTGACAGTTGAAAAGTGTCGTAATGTATAATAGGCAGTCATCTATCCATACCATCACACAGGAATTACAAACTGCATCAGAATCCACTGCACGTATTATGAGAGTTAGGCGGGAGGTAAGAATACTTGGATTTCACGGTCGAGTGGCTGCCCATAAGCCTCACATCACGCCGGTAAATGCCAAACGACGCCTCGATTGGTGTAAGGAGTGTAAACAATGTACGACTGAATAGTGGAAAAACGTGTGGAGTGACGAATTACGGTAGACAATGTGGTGGTCCAATGGCAGGTTGTGGGTATGGTGAATGCCCAGTGAACGTCATCGGCCAGCGTGTGTTGTGCCAACAGTAAAATCCGGAGGCAGTGATGTTATGGTGTAGTCGTTTATTCCATGGAGGGGGCTTGCACCCCTTGTTATTTTGCGGAGCACTATCACAGTACAGGGCTACATTGATGTCTTAAGCACCTTCTTGCTTCCCACTGTTGAAGAGCAATTCGGTGATTGCGATTGCATCTTCCAACTCGATCGAGCACCTGATCATAATGCACGGCCTGTAGCGGAGTGGTTACACGACAATAACATCCCTGTAATGGACTGGCCTGCACAGAGTCCTGACCTGAATCCTTTAGTACACCTTTAAGATGTTTTGGAACGTCGACTTCGTGCCACGCGTAACCGAACGACATTGATCCCTCTCCTCAGTGCAGTACTCCGTGAAGAATGGGCTTCCAATCCCCAAAAAAAATCTTCCCGCACCCGATTGAACGTATGCCTACGAGAGTGGGAACAGCCATCAAGGCTAAGGAAGGACCAACACCATACTGAATTCCAGCATTACCGATAGAGGGCGCCACGAAATTGTAAGTCATTTTTCGTCAGGTGGCCGGATACTTTTGATTATATTGTGTAGCTTTGTAAATAAGAGAAAAATTTGTTAATAAAGAATAAATTATTGAAAAAGATGTATTGCAAAAACTAAACTCTTAATAATAAACTATAAATTTATAAGTTGTATCATTCTTATTATTTCCTGACACTGTCGGTTTATAATTATTTTGTACAACAAACTTCTCTCCATGTTGCACAGATCTTTAAGTGAAGAGCCATACACAACCAAACTAATTCTAAAGGATTATAATGCTAAGGGGGAGGGGGGGCACATATCTTATTGGTACAGGGGAAGTGCTTCCCGCCCTTTTCATGTGTTCCAATTGGTCCAGGTGTTTCCCACCAATTTTTTATCATGTGACCAATATAGAGTTGCGTTATGACTTGTCCAGTTGCCTAAGGTGTGTGGATAGAGCATGGACTACCATGGATGAACTTGAATCTAACCCGCAGTATTTCCTCGGTTGTGATGAGGTTCCATAGGATGACCTTGATCAGTTGATCAGAGCAAGGGAGGGGCGCAGTGGTTTTGAATACTGGTCACCCAAATATGTAACCAGACACCTATAAGTCTCATCAGTGACCTTGAAATAAGATCGTTATCTGGACGGGAACATACGCTGATAATTTAATGCTTCTCAGCCACAGCTTTATCATATCACTCTTCTCCTTTGTGTGTCGACACGAGGGTGGGTTCCTTGCGTTTATTGCTGTGAATAATATTAACAACTGTCGCATGTATGGCGTACGAGGACATGGCTTACTGTTGTTACTTCACCTTTTTCGGAATGGGTGTCCTGTGGTTGTATACTTTTGCGCAGAGTTCGCAAGGTTAGAAGACTATTGCTTTACGAGCTTGCACGATTGGAAGCTAGTGCTGCGCCTCTGCCTTTCCACTTCGCGTTTGAAACCTGTGGCTGCGCTAACAGAAAGTTTTCATCGCTGTCTGACTCATGAAATCACAGACAGACAGAGCCGAAGTGTCGGAAGGATCCGCTTTGGAAATACAATAGCTACTACAAATCCAGCTTCAGCGCTGCTCCCAGGACAAGAATATTGCCAGCCCGGCAAATTGTGGGAGCAAGACTGTAGCAGTTGTGACGTGGATTGGCATATGTCCATACGTGGAAGCGAGATGCTAACGTGGTTAGATGATGAAAAATGAAGTCCAGGGAAAAGAGGGATGGGTCGAGCCACCATAAATACTGCCCGTTTCAATAATTCAGTGTCTGTCACTCTCTGTATCCAACTCCGAGATGTACTACGAGCCTACTAGCTGCAAAACTACGGGCTACACCTAAGTCCAGATGCCATCGGAATCTGGCCCAGTACCTTACGGCTGGAAGGCCACCTGCTTTCTGACATCTGCCGACTCAGGACGCCTACCCAAGGGGTCATGATCCGCAGAGTAGCCTGACTACCTGCCGAGCCACTGCCTGCTTTAATCAGACCCACTCTGCTACTGCAGGTTTGCATCGCCAGGCTACTGCCGGTGGATCGTGTGATGAGGTCCCCAGTTCGACACTGCACTTGAGTATTATCTGCACTGCGCTGGACATCTGTACCATCAGGATGAAAACATTTATTTGGCCGTCGCCACTGCATGATGGCTCCTGCTGGTGTCTGACGCGGCTCTACACTTAAGAAAGAGCTGACATCATAACTCCACATCTCAGCCGACTGCTCGACGGGATGATTCTGTGTGTTCACCACTTCTGGAAGCCACTCCCCACTATCCGTAACCTGGCTGCTGCTGTAGTGACAGGCTACCGATTCTATCATAGGTGTCTTTATATATCAGGCAAACAGAAGCACCAGTGTCTAACTGTAAATTAATTGTCTTTTGTTCAACATGTAACTGAACAGAAAGTTCTTTCACCTGCCTGCATACTGCAGCGGAAGATTTCCACGATGTGGAAGTGCCAAGTTTGGCTCGCACCTGAGAGAGTGGCTCAGCCTGCACAGTATGTACGTGTTGACGACGTCGCTGCGGTCGTTGTGCATCTGCATGAAAGTGGCTGTCGCCCTGGCCTTACTTTCTGCGTAAACACACCGACTGGATGCGACATTCACGTCCACACTGAAAGCAATTTGCGTTACGTCGAGAACAATCTTTCCAATCATGCCTTGAAAAGCACTGAGAACATTAATTTCCTCAGAAAGGTTAGCAGCACATTTCGTGTACCGCGAGACGGCAAGTTTTTACTTCTTCTGTTCTACTTGCTCTTACTTGCAGTCTGAACATTATTTTGAAACACTTTGACATTATTTTGTACTTGCGACTGAGTCTATGGTGCAATACAAACTACTGAAATACATGGAGCCACAAAATCAACCATTGTTGAATCCATAATTGTTTGACATTCAACCGAAGATGAACCGTGTTTAAATCATGGTCTTGTAGTTTGAGAATTGCAGCATCTCATACATTACGTGTGATAAAATCATGCACGATGACACTGTTTTGACTTGGCAAGACAGCCAAGCCACTATGATTGGTAGCCGAAAAGCTCACTCAGGCTGGCGTGAGGTCTGGAACAGTTAAAGGAGTTGAGTCTAGTAAAAAAAGAACGGAGCTTCTGGAATACTTAACTTTAACCAAATGGTTCAAATGGCTCTGAGCACTATGGGACTCAACATCTTAGGTCATAAGTACCCTAGAACTTAGAACTACTTAAACCTAACTAACCTAAGGACATCACACACACCCATGCCCGAGGCAGGATTCGAACCTGCGACCGTAGCAGTCCCGCGGTTCCGGACTGCAGCACCAGAACCGCTAGACCACCGCGGCCGGCTAACTTTAATCCGCAATGGGTGAACATCTCTCTTGACGGTACATGCATCACAAGATAAATAGCAATTGATAAAGGCGCCTTGCTAGGTCGTAGGAAACGACGTAGCTGAAGGCTATGCTAACTATCGTCTCGGCAAATGAGAGCGTAATTTGTCAGTAACCATCTCTAGCAAAGTGGGCTGTACAACTGGGCGAGTGCTAGGAAGTCTCTCTAGACCTTCCGTGTGGCGGCGCTCGGTCTGCAATCACTGACAGTGGCGACACGCGGATCCGTCGTATACTAGCGGACCGCGGCCGATTTAAAGGCTACCACCTAGCAAGTGTGGTGTCTGGCGGTGACACCACATTCCTCCCCCGCAAATCGGCGAACGGTTGTGTTATAAGGCTTCCGCCCGCCGTGGGGAGGACCCCATGTTGACGTATGCGACGAGGTGGGGAGCCTAACAACAGGCGAGGCTGTGCCACCCGCACCCTACCATTCGGTCCGAGGGGAGCTAGGAGACGCCTGAAAACCTAGTCCAGGGTGCACGCCAACATGCGGTGTACGCGCCCGTAGAGAGTCAGGAAGGGCCGAAGGGTCGACCTCCATCGAGCCGGAGCACCCGACGGGCGAAGCCGACAGATGGTCCGGAGCGGGCAAGAGTTCCATGGCGGAGGACAACTGGTCACGGGAAGCGATCGGCGGCGCGTGACCCAGGGAGGCGCCCGGCGGTTGCAGCGACGCGTGCACCGCGGGCGTGGCCGGCGGGAGAACTGGCGGCGGCGGCGGTGGCGGCGCGTCGCCAATGGGGCAAAATGGAAGGCAGCGTCGGTAACACCTGGGGCTGAGGCGAGCCAGTAGATGGGTCCCCAGGGCGCTGACCGGACGGCACCGTCGCTGAAAGCAGACGGGGAGCGGCAGATCCCGTGCGACGACAGAGGCGCAGCTGATTGAGATGCCGACGCACCTCACCAAAGGCCCCCAAAACCAAATACATCGCGCGGCCGAGGCAGCGAAGAATGCGCCCTGCGAGCCAACGCCGTGAACCTCGATAGTTGCGATAGTATACAACGTCGCTTGGGGCAAAAGCAGGTGTCTGCCGCTGCACAGGAACCTGATGCGGCCGATGTAGCAAAGACTGAGGTTCGATGAGGGCGACCGTGAAGCAACTCAGCCGGCGAGCGACCATCTCGAGGCTGAGAGCGAAACGAGGACAAAAAGAGCAATAACGCGTCCTCCCGAGAATGCGACTATTTCAACTTCAACATCTGTAACTTGAAAGTCCGGACCAAACGTTCTCACTATACCCCAATGTCCTTGGTAGAGAAGCCGAAAGACAGAGGACTGTAACGAACGTGGGACCACGACCCTGGACTGATCATTATCAGAACGCAACAGCAAAACACCACGTCGTACAAAAAATCTCTCCTTGTGAGCAAAAAATCTGCGAACCAACGGATCCTCGATCCGTGACTTTGACAAGGGCCATTGCGTAGCAACAAAACGCAAAACGGTAGCAAGGAGAAGGTCGGCAGCTGTAGCTGTAGCTACACGACGAAAATCAATCGGGAACGAGTCGACCAAGTCATGAGTTTCCGCATCAATGAACATGCAAGCAAGTTCGGAGGAATCGAATGCTCTATCCTCAGGAACAGGCAAACAGGACAACGCATCGGCGTTTCCGTGCTTAGCAGTGGACCGATACAAGATATCGTAGCGGTACTGCGAGAGGAAAATAGACCAGCGAATGAATTTCTGCGCTGTACGTGGAGGTACAGGCTTGGTCGGATGAAAAAGCGACGTCAAAGGTTTGTGGTCTGTGATGATGGTAAAGCGACGACCATACAAGAAATCATGAAACTTTGTAACACCAAATACGAGAGCCAATGCTTCTTTCTCGATCTGTGAATAATTTCTTTGCGCAGACGAGAGCAATTTGGACGCAAAGGCAATAGGGCGATCATGCGAACCATCTATGTGCGCAAGCACAGCACCGATCCCGAAATCCGATGCATCCACCATCATCAAAAGGGGCTTCCGGGGATCGAATGGCGTAAGGCAAGTATTGGAAAGCAACGCCGATTTCAACTGGCGAAAGGCGCGTTCGCATTCCGTCGTCCAGACGAACGGAACACCCTTACGGCGTAAGCGATGAAGCGGAGCTGAAATGGACGAGGCGTGGCGCACATATTTATGATAGTAATTGATTTTTCCCAGCACACTCTGTAGCTGCTTCAAATTCTGCGGCAGAGGCAAGTCTTGTATGGCACGGAGGTGCTCTGGACTGGGATGTATGCCTTGGGCATTGAGTACATGTCCCAGATATGGCAAATCACGAGCAAAAAACACACATTTGTCCTTCCGCAAGCGAAGACCATTTTGTCGCAAGACCTGAAATAATGTTCTGAGATTGGCTAAATGTTCTTCTTCCGTCTTCCCGGAGATCACAGTATCGTCCAGATAGTTTGCTGCAGTAGGGACCGACGCACAAACAGTTTGTAGATATTGCTGAAACAATGCAGGGGCGGATGCACACCCGAATGGCAGTCGTTTGAATCGGTACAAACCAAGATGCGTGTTAAACGCCCAAACGCGCTGGGATTCTTCGTCCACAGGTATTTGCAAGTACGCATCTGCTAGGTCCAACTTCGAAAAATATTTACCCGGGCGCAGTTTGTCAAAAAGATCTTCCGGGGGGGGGGGGGGGGGGGTTAATGGAAAAGTTGCAGTCACTAGTTGTGGATTCACTGTTGCCTTGAAGTCCACACAAAGTCTCAATTTTCCGGAAGGTTTTTTGCAAAATTACTAAGGGTGATGCCCAAAGAGAAGCCTGTACACGTTCAATCACACCTTGTAATTCCAATTCGTTTAATGTTCTGGCGACCTCATCACACAATGCGTGGGGAACATTGCGCGCTCTGAAAAATTTCGGTTGCACATTTACTTTCAGTTCCAAATGTGCTTTATAGTTCTTAGCGCAACCAAGGCCCGGTGCAAAAATGTCGGCAAATTCTTCACGTAGACGAGAAACACTGGCTGAAGGCACAGTCTGGTTCACTGATAGGACCTGATTTACTATAGACAAGTTAAACAACTGAAATAAATCTAAACCAAACAAGTTCACTGCAGCAGAAGAACGAAGTACGTAAAATGACACAAGTTTTGTTTCTCCCTTGTATGTTGCAAGAAGGCTGTACTGTCCTAACACAGGGAGCTCGTGACCTGAATAACTAGTGAGCTTAACATTGGCGGCACGCAACGGAGGTTTGCCCAGCTGTTTGTACGTGTCGTGATTGATTAGGGAAACCGCAGCTCCGGTATCGAGCTGGAACAGGATCACTTTGCCGTGAATGTCCAAATCAACAAAAAGTTTATTGTCCTGCTGACGACAAGAGCGAGTGTCTCGTGCAACATGAACTGACACTGATACAGAATCACTTGCGAGTTGACGGGATTTCCGTCGATGTCGACGCACACTTTTTGTGGGACGAACACTGTCACTGTTAGAGAGAGTAGCACTGGGCGGAGTGGCATGAACGACATGAATTTCCATGGGCGAAGTGTCGCGAGCCTGAGTATCCTTGGTTGGATTCCGATTCCGGCGCGAAGCAAAGGGACTGGAATGGTTGTGAGTGTCCGATCGGAGCTTTTTCTGGCAATTGAACATGTCCTTTTTTATTACAGAAAAAGCAAATAGCCTGGCGTGACGGGCAATTCTCACGCGAATGTCTATTAGCACACCAAGGGCATGATTTCACTGCAGTTGCATGCTGGCGTGGGACACGTGGCTGAGAGCCAGGAGGCTTTGGCGCGGCCGGGCGCGAGGACTGTTTACTGTTCCGTGCAGCACGCCCGGCGGGCCGGTTAACCTGACACATGGGTGGCGAAGTTTCAAATGATTCCTGAGCAAAGTCAAGTGTGTCCTGCCGATCCAATATGTCTATCACTTGTTGAAGGGAGGGATTGACTAGTTTCAAAATCTGTTCCCATATACGAACATCAGAAACGTTCTGTGCAATAGCATCACGCACCATAGTATCTGAATAAGGGAGTCCACATTGACACTCAAAAGCACAATCCCTAGTAAGGCCTTGCAAGGTTGCTCCCTATTAGTCTGACCTGCCGTAGGTTTTGTACAAAAGAAAATATACCTTTTTGCAACTACATTGACTGATTCTTTGAAATATGAATCTAATGCAGACAAAAGTTCTTCGTAGGACAGAGATGCTACGTCGCATCAGGGAAACAATTTCACTATCACACGGTACGTCTGGACGCCTACGGATGCTAACAAAAAAGGCTGCCGCTCATTACCTTGAATTCTGTAGGCGGCGAGATGGAATCCAAATTGGCGAGACCGCTCCGTCCAGCTTTCCAGTGCAGCATCAAAAGGACGAAAAGGTGGTGCAATTGCGTATTGTGGCTGCGGTAGCGGTGAAGCGGCGGCTGCCGCATCGTTTTGCAGTGCACGTTGACCCTGGACGAGCTGTCCAAGGGCATCCAATAAGGCCTGCGTCTGCTGATTCTGCAAGCGATAAAATTCGGACAGTACATCTGGATACTGTGGCGAAGCCATGACACAAGTAAATCAATACGAACGCAAAATTCTCGTCGCCAATTTGTTGTGACTTGGCAAGACAGCCAAGCCACTATGATTGGTAGCCGAAAAGCTCACGCAGGCTGGCGTGAGGTCTGGAACAGTTAAAGGAGTTGAGTCTAGTAAAAAAAGAACGGAGCTTCTGGAATACTTAACTTTAATCCACAATGGGTGAACATCTCTCTTGACGGTACATGCATCACAAGATAAATAGCAATTGATAAAGGCGCCTTGCTAGGTCGTAGCAAATGACGTAGCTGAAGGCTATGCTAACTACCGTCTCGGCAAATGAGAGCGTAATTTGTCAGTAACCATCTCTAGCAAAGTGGGCTGTATAACTGGGCGAGTGCTAGGAAGTCTCTCTAGACCTGCCGTGTGGCGGCGCTCGGTCTGCAATCACTGTCAGTGGCGACACGCAGGTCCGTCGTATACTAGCGGACCGCGGCCGATTTAAAGGCTACCACCTAGCAAGTGTGGTGTCTGGCGGCGACACCACAGACACCACTATAGTTAATTCCAAAAGCACACTTACACTTGCAATGCCTGGTGAGACCTCTGAGATCTGCTACCCAATGGTTGACTGTTTGAGCAGACTGCTGCTTCAGACGAAAAAAATTATACTGTGAAGCTGCTACATGGATTTGCCTATCAAACATTTCATCTAGAGACGTAACGAAATCGTTTTACCTTTCTTTCTCGTTAACAGTTTCGGCACAAAACTATACACAGAGGCGCTAAACGTCGGGATCAACGGTGGACAGAAAGTGAGCATTGATCACCATAACTGTTATTCTGTACTCAGCAAATTGGGCGTCCACTTGTGCCCTATAGTCCAACAAGTCTTCGTCCTGGCTGTGTTATTGACGAAATTTTGGAACAGCTACCAGTGGTGGCGCTTCTTGTTTGTTTAGTATGTGCGTAAATTGTCCGACAGTGAGCAGCGGGCGTTCAATATGCTCCGCCTGAAACTGTGCCGTTTCTGTGGCAGCTCAGACATAGTGAACTATTGTGTGACACGATCTAATGCAAAAGACGAAATGTAGAGCAAAAGCAATGAAAAAAAACCAGGGTAACAGCATTTTGTAACAAGGCGTGTACAGCTCCCAAATAGGGCAGGTATCAAGCGAAAAATACCATCAGGTTAATCGCCAGCACCCAAATATTATGACCTGACAAAACTAAAACTGTACAGTCGTAACTGTGGGTTCTTTGATTGCTCTGGGAGACGGCTCATCAGAACTACAACATAAGGAACATTAGTTCACTTTATTACAAGAATGAAAAAAAGATTTACTTTACGTTATTCAGTCCATTTCCACAGGGGAGTATCGAATATTTAAACTGTCTTTGAACAGTAAAGCATCACTTTCTGACACAATTACAAACTCCTCTCTTGAAGTACGAGTTCAAAACTTAAAAAGAGTACGGTTCCACCTCAGATTTAAATAACACTGGTGTCCTAACTAGATGATGTTGACTGGTGCATCGGAAGTCACTAACTGGGGCTCAGTGAGTCCATGCTTGGCTCAATGTTGACCTCTGTGCGATGGCACTGAAGAGCTGAGAGAGAGAGCACGTCTTCAGGAGCGCCTCCCATTCGTTGTTGCAGATTGCACCGAGACAATACTAATGTCTATGGTATCGACAAACGTTTCCAACACTGGTGTGGTACTGCAATCCTTGGACGATATCACAGAACCACTGAAAGAAGTTGATGAATCAGATTAAGCATAATGTCTTACTTGCAGTTGTATTGTATACATGTGGGAAATAGGGGGTGGACAGATAGTGCCCATTCGTAGATGCAGTTTTGGTACCGAGGACATAAGATTCAACAAGGCTGCCAATTTCCAAAAAAAAAAAAATATGGTTCAAATGGCTCTGAGCACTATGGGACTATTTGGGAGGACGACGGTTCAATCCCGTGTCCGGTCATCCTGATTTAGGTTTTCCGTGATTTCCCTAAATCGCTCCAGGCAAATGCCGGGATGGTTCCACTCAAAGGGCACGGCCGACTGCCTTCCCTGTCCTTCCCTAATCCGATGAGACCGATGACCTCGCAGTGTGGTCTCCTTCCCCAAAACAGACCAAACCATCTATGGGACTTAACATCTGGGGTCATCAATCCCCTAGAACTTAGAACTACTTAAACCTAACTAACCTATGGACATCACACACATCCATGCCCGAGGCAGGAGTCGAACCTGCGACTGTAGCGGTCGCGTGGTTCCAGACTGAAGCGCCTAGAACCGCTCGGCCACCACGGCCGGCGCCAATTTCCATGTTCTAGGCAAAGATGATGTACAAAAGATGACATACATTAACCATGAGCAAGGCGCCTGTGTAACAGCATTATTTGCAAAATTAGAGCATGTAGGAGGAACACAGCGAGTGGCAATGTAAAAGTTACTGTAGGAATTTAAGGACCTACTTAATACTCATGGCCCATTGCCAGCAACCCCAATGATGAAACACAAGATTCCAACTTTGGATCAATTGCCTGTGTACCAAAAGCTATGTAGGGTTCCTCATTATCTAAAACTGGTAATGGAGGGATGATTAACCAGCAATTACACCATGCCATTGTTGAGGAAAGCACTAGCCCTTGAGGTACACCTGTCATCACAGTACGATAACAAAAACAAAAGCATCAGGGAATACAAAGAAATTTCAATTCCGTTGTGACTATCAATACCTCAACTGTAGGATAACTGCAGATGCATATCCAATACTAAGGATCATAGAAACCCCAGACAAGTTGGGACAATGTAGATGATTCCCCACGATATACCTAAGAAGCGGATGTCGTAAATTGTCCAGTCATAACTGTGGGTTCTTTGATTGCTTTGTGATACGGCTCATCAGAACTACAACATAAGGAACATTAGTTCACTTTGTTACAAGAATAAAACAAGTTTTACTCAAATTTATTCAGTCCATTTCCACAGGGGCGTGTCCAATATTTACAATCGTCTTTGGACAGTAAGCATCACCTGATGACAATTACAAACTCTTCTCTTCAAGTACAAATTCAACATCTGAAAGAGTACAGTTCCATCTGAGACTTGAATAGCGCTGGTGTCTAAGCTATATGATGTTGACTGCTGCATCAGAGCTCTGTGATTCCATGTTTGGCTCTTATCAACCACCGTGCGATGGTACTGGAGGGCTGAGAGAGAGGGCGTTTCTTCAGGAGCGCCTGCTATTCGTCGTTACCGATTCCACCCAGACTAATGTCTGTGATATCGACGCACGTTGCAAACTTTGATGTGGCACTGCAATCCTTGGACGATATCAGAGAACCACTGAGAGAAGTTAATGAATCAAATAAAGCACAATGTTTTCTGGTCAGAATCAACCACAAACAGCTTTTACATTAAAAAAATTTCGTTCAGGTCTTTACCAGTATCGTTGGATGCCACTTAGTTTTAAAAATTCACCAGCCACATTTTAATGGTTTGTGGTTGATGTTTAGAGGGTCTTCAAGTCGAAATAACGTGTGGTGTATCTTGAAGATATTACAGTGTTTGCGAAGAATGCGAAAAAACAGGCAAAATGGTAGAGTGAACTTTTGAAACATGGTGTACATCACATCTGATCTTTATCATAGAGAAGTGGCATTTTGCTATGAGGAAGTGAATTATTTGGGACAAGTAAATAGCCTGTATGGGGTAAAAACATATCCAATGTTAGTGAATGCATTACACAGCTCTCCAATACCTCAAACGTGCAAGGAATTACAGTCGATTTTGGAAATGATGAAATACTGTAGGAAATTGCTAGTGGAATTTATAGTTATAACATGAATACTTACGCACTTGTTAAACCGGGGTGTGCAGTTCAAACTGACGCCAGAGTGTGAACTTACATCTGAAAAATTGAAGTATTTATTAACAATTTTCCCCATATTAATCTTTCCAGATTGAGAAATAATTCGTTTCATCGTGTGATATCAACGACAGTGCAATGGGCCGTGATAGAAGTCAGAAAGATCAGAGTAAGGAACATCTAGTCGTTACGTGTCACCACAACTGAGCTCAGCTGAAGATAATTACTCTATCACCGAAAAAGTCAAGTTAAGCTTTGTATATGACATGACATACTTCTGCTGTTACTTTCATGGAAAGAAATTTAAGATGCTCACAGACGATGCAGCCTTGAAATGGCTGTCGACATTGAAGGATCAATTAAACAGACTTCTACAACAGGCATTAAAATTAAGTGAGTTTGATATTTTAGTGAAGTGAATTTCTACAGTTATGTCATTTGTTACATATTCACAAGGCAAAAGAAGCTCATTGCATCTGCAGGCCAACGGAATAACAGAAAACCTGCAGGTATTGAACGATAAGTAGGATACTAAGCTACTACATCAGTAACCATCATAATGATTAAGATACCTTCTTGCCATACGTGATAGCGGTATATAATTAAAAAATCGATGAGAGCAAAGTCCTATAACAGGTGATTGGCTGTGAACTGTCAAAAATCCCTTCGCCAATGAAACTGGAGCTTAAAGTAAAGGGACGAGTAAGCATGAAATTCCGTAAAGGCCATTGAAAAGAATGTGGAGACTGTCGCAGGGTGATGATACCAAGGCCCTTGAACGATAAGGAAGAATTAGACAACGATATATTAAATTGCCAGAATATCGTATTGGTTCTTTGGTGATGCTGACAAGACAGTATACCAAAGGGTAAAACAAAATATTCGTGAGCTCGTACATGTTTGGGGGATACAGATACCGTAGTAGGTGTTAATTGTAGACGATGGACGTAAAACGAGAGAGGAGTGATTAATGCATTTTTGATGTAGAGATTTGTTTGTTTACGTTTTCATTTTCATATGTATGAGTTTTACTTAAGATGTTGCTTTATAAGTTCTTTATTGTTTCATAGGTGTTCGTTTGTTATGATTAACTGTAAGAGTGAGTTTCTCCTTTGGTGATTATTTCGCAAATCCATGGTTGAAATTTTTAAAGGATTGTGCTGTATGCAGTTTGGTGCTATGAGTGATTTTACACTACGCTACAGGGCACTGATGAGTACATAGTAGCTTGATGATTTAGTGCCTTTAAACAGTTTTATACGATTTTCTGCACTTTGAGTGTTCGTGTTTTGAGACTAGAGATGTCAATGGTTTTATGTATAGAAGAGCGTGGATTATGGGATCATTAACATCTGATTGAAGCTTTATTGAATATTTGTGTACAATCTTAGTGCGTTTTCTTTATATTTGCTTGGAATGATGTTTATTTGCCTTGTTGATATAAGGAATTGGGGATTCCATCTGTTTTGTTGGTGGTACAACTGATACGATGTTTTGTTGTAAATAGCAGTGTACAACTTTGGAACAAATGTATTGTGATATGCTAACTTTAGAATGGAAGTAACACAGAGTGAATAGGCTTTTATGTAATGCCGTTCCAAATAATCAAGACGGCCGCAGGAGCATGTGAGGTACAATTACGCTTAGGAGGGACAGACGTGGAAGGAAGCGTGTGGGGCATGTTGGCACTGCAATCATATTTACAGAAACTCATGTACAGACTGGAAGCAACTGTCGAGAAAGTGGTATGAGCAAGAGAGATATAAGTGTATGGAACGTTTGGTGATGCAGAGAAGCTACGTATTGTTAAACAGCACTACTTGTGACATCTCAGGACCAACTTTCATCTTCCAGTTACCATAACGGGAGCTACAGTTGTCAACAGAACATACGCTTTGCTGTAGTAACCTAGTGCTACCGGTCAAAATTCTGACCTATATAAATGGCACCTGAGAACCCACTCTCCAAATCTTGTGAACAAAGTGAAAGCTAAACAGAAAGGTCGTCTTATTGTGGAGCAAAGGCTTCAGTATGTGCAGCAATTTCGTAGTGATCACCACCACAGAGTCGTAGCAGTAAGTTTTTCATACTCAGGTACAATCCTAGTTTTGAGTCTTGTCTCTGCAGCCTACACCAGGTACCGCTGAGTAAGTGCAAATGGTTCAAATGGCTCTGAGCACTATGGGACTCAACTGCTGTGGTCATAAGTCCCCTAGAACTTAGAACTACTTAAACCTAACTAACCTACGAACATCACACACATCCATGCCCGAGGCAGCATTCGAACCTGCGACCGTAGCGGTCGTGCGGTTCCAGACTGTAGCGCCTTTAACCGCTCGGCCACTCCGGCCGGCGCTGAGTAAGTCACCTTATCAAGTAGTCAGTGGTCACTGGACACAGTAATTCAGGTTGGATTAGATTAATGGAAACGTGAGTGGAATTTACATAAAAGTAAGGTGTATTGTCAGTTAATTTTCAGAAATGCTGGGAATATGCGAACAGGTAGAGTGGATCATCAAAAGAGGGGAGGCGTTTTGCGGCCACTGACTTTTTACTTGGCGTTTGATACCCGTGCCAAGACACGTTAAAGACACATTTGTCAACCTGGGAAAAGCTTCCACAATATACAATGGTGCAAGATGTTCGAAATTCTGAGTAAAATAGGAGTAAGCTACAGGAAGAGACGGGGAATATACAACATGTACAAAAGCCAAGAGGGAATAATAAGAGTAGACGACCAAGAACGAAGCCCTCGGATTAAAAAGGGTGTAAAATAGGGATATATTCTTTCCCCCCTCCTGTTCGATCTGTACATCGAAGGAATGATGAAAATAAAAGAAGGGTTCAGGACTGGGATTAAAATTCAAGGTGAAAGAATATCGATAATACGATTCGCTGATGATATTGCTATCCTGAGTGAAAGTGAAGAAGAATTACATGATATGCTAAATGGAATGAACAATGCAATGAGTACGAAATATGGATTAGGAACAAATCGAGTAAAGTAATGAGAAGTAGCAGAAATGAGAACAACGAGAAATTTAACATCGGGATTGATGTTCACGAAATAGATGAAATTAAGGAATTCTGCGTAAGGAGGACATCAAAAGCAGACTAGCACTTGCAAAAAGAGCATTCCTGGCCAGGAGAATTCTACTAGAATCAAACATAGGCCTTAATGTGAGGACGAAATTTCTGAGATTGTACGTCTGGAGCACAGCACAGCACATGGTAGCGAAACATAGAATGTGGGAAAAACGGAACAGAAGAGAATCGAAGCATTGGAGGTGTGGTACTAAAGGCGAATGTTGAAAATTAGGTGGACTGATAAGGTAGGGAAAGAGGAGGACCTGTGCAGAATCAGAGAGGAAGGAAATATGTGGAAAACACCGACAAAGAGAGGGGACAGGATGATAAGACATTGTTAAGACATCAGGGAGTTACTTCCACGGTACTAGAGGCAGCTGTAGAGGGAAAAAACTGTAGAGCAAGATTAATATTTGAATACATCCCGCAAATAATTGACGACTTAGGTTGCATGTACTACTCTGAGTTGAAGCGGTTGGTGCAGGAGAGGAATTCGTGGCGAGCCGCATCAAACCAGTCAGAAGACTGATGACCCTCCCCCCCCCCCCCCCCCCCACCACAAGAAAAATGAATGAAAGAAAAAATTAGACCATGTTCTGATACATGAAACCACAGAGAGGCCAAGCTGACGTGACAGAAGGCTCCGCTCTAGCACTGCTTCAGTTACTACATGTCAGGCCGCAACACTCCACACTACAGCCAGAGCGGAATTGTTGGCGGTACAACAAAGTACGGGAGCCATTCCGTAGCAGTTGTGACCTGGTTTGCCACACATCTGAGCCTGGCGCCGCTGTGCTCCCAAGGCCTACGTGATGAAGAATGATGTCCTGTCAGAACAGGTATAGGTCGAACCACCATAAACACTGCCCGTTTCCGCTTTGCAGTGTCTGTCACCACCTGCAGCCAGCTCCACGACATTCGTCGACCTGATGTCAGTCACCCAGCCTGCTGTTACTAGACGCTGCCTCCAGTAGCTGCATTACTATGGGCTGCTCTTAAATCCAGATCCAGCCTGGAAGTGAACCAGTGCCTTCCAGTTGGATGGCAAACTACTTGCTGACTGTTGCGACTTTAGGGCGCCTACCCCAGGGGCCACGGTTCGCACCTGGGCCTGACTGACTGTCGAGCCTCCACCTGCCCTATGCGAACACCCTCTACTATTGCAGGCTTGCGTCTGCAGGTCACTGCCGCTCGGGTGTTACCCGCACTGAGCCGTACAACTGCGCCAGCCGGCATGGCCGACTTCTACCGGGCCGTTGCCGTTGCGTGCTGGCCTCCTGCCTGGGGACCTGACACGGCTCTACACTCACCGTAGCGCTGACAAATTAACTCCACATCGCTGCCGCATGCTCGGCTCACTGACGCCGTGTGCTAGCCGCCTCTGGAAGCAAGCTGCTAAGCTAAGCACGATCAACACCACTCGCGGCTAGCTTGCGTATCTGTGCACTGACCTTACACGGTTGGTTGCTTGACTTGGGGGAGGGGAACAAAGAGCGAGGTCTTTGGTCCCATCGGGTAAGGATAGGAAGGCGGCCGTGCACTTTCAAAGGAACCATCCCGGCAATTGCCTGAAGCGATTTAGGGAAACGACGGAAAACCTAAATCAGGATGGCCGGACGGGGGTTTGAACCGTCGTCCTCCCGAATGCGAGCCCAGTGTGCTAACCACTGCACCACCTCGCTCAGTGATCTTACACGCTCAATAAATTAACTAAGGCATTTAAGTCGGTCATCCACCTGGCTCCATATACTTTCTGGCCCGGCAACAAAGTTGCAACGTCGTAGCAACCTGCAGCGGGATGAATGACACATTAGCCAGCCTTACAACCGCTACACTAAAAATCACGTGCTTACAACAGGCCTGACGAAAGTGTGTCACTGAAAACCTTGACGTTACCAACAGAGGCCCAAGTTAATAACTGTCGTAAGCGTTTTCACGCTTGTAGGCGTACACATGTCTAACTAGTATTGGACTGATCGAATCTGCCCCTCACGCTTCTTTGCTGCAGCATAATGCGCTTCCTGGCAACGGTGCAGACGAACCGCTGACGGGGATGCTCCATAATTATGGAAGGGGCGAGGTGGCGCCTAGAGATCGGTTGGTTTGAGGCAGTGAGCCAGTCGCCATCGAGCCATACCCGGAGTCAACATGTGAGCAGGATGCGAATATGTATGAAAGCACAGTCATGGGAATTGTGTTAACAACATCAATTTGCCGATTGTGCAACGTTTAATATTGAAAGTACAGAAAAAGAATGAGACAGGATAACTTATTTTATATCTTGAATGATGAATATATGCAAGTGAGGTTAGAAACCACATTAAAGTGATTTGCAATCAAGGAAGAACTAAATGAAGTGTTCTGTACAAGTGTGTTATCTATTTATTAGCCTAAAGCGCTCTCATAACTTTTGGATGGGACTGTTTTGTGTTAACGTCGACGGGGTAGATAGGTTATTTGTCGTAGGCTATGTGGCTGGACCTCTAACTACCGTCGTATGTACACTCGACAGCAAAAAAGTGGGTCATCCCTGGATTCCAACGTGTAGGCTGCACCTGAATGTATGCAACCAGCATAGCATATCTGTGTTGCACATATTCGCAACCCTCCACAGTACAGTCGTTGTAAGATACACAATGGGTACCACTAGAGACTACTAGAGAACATCAGTCCTTATGACAGTCCGTCCAGATGTAAAGTAACACCACGGTAGTACAGAAGAGATCAGACAGTCCTTAACGTTTGTAGACTAAACTTAATTACAATAAGTGGCATTTCAAATGTTATGGGACAACTAGTTTTGTCACATAAATCGTTCAGTAATCCTTAGGCACAATTAAATATTTGTGACAGTATATGGATTTATAAAGTTGTATGGCAATTGGAAACAAGTTCTTTGCTGTCTAAAAGGTTTACCCAACACATGCTGAACGTTGTTCAACGTTCAACGGGGAGTGGTTTCGCATCAAGTTTATGTAGTACTAAGCAGTTAAAAGAAAACGTGATTAACGGCGGCAACCACTGTACGGAAATCCCAAGATTAACAGCGAATCACAAGTAATATCATTGTTCACATTACTCATCAACAGTTATATGTACACGAAGTTGTACTTTAAATGACATGACCAACGTCTTCGTTCTGGATCCGGTTGCGAACCCAGAACGTAAAGCCATTGTTAACCAAGCAAAGCTTTGTGCCTTATCGAGACTCAATCACTAGGCAGAAAGAGACGTCAAATATTGACGTTTGCACCAGTATCAGTTATCAATTCTCAACTTGAACGTAAATGACGATAATGTTTGTACGAAAGCAGGAGCCCTAACATGACAATTACCTTCTTGGTAATTAACCTCGAAAGACGTTGTATAGTGTTGCATTGTCAAGGAATAAAGGATGCACATGTTTAAAACTGAAATGCCATCATGTCATGCCGGGGGCAAGGATGCGAACCCAGCACCGAATCAGATTGTTGAATAAGTACGTAAGATCAGAATGTAGATATCACAGTTTGTCACCAGTAGTGGGGTTGGAAACTTAAATGACGACTGAAGTTGTATTGCCTGACCGGGATTCGAACCCGGCGCCTACCACCGTCGTTGTCTAACCAGGAACAGACGAGAAATGTCCAATGTTGGTCCACCATCAGCGAGATGTGCACACGTTTAACTTGAAATAAGGTGACGAAAACGTCTATGCTGACTGAGAGTCGAACGCCGCACACATGGTTATGAAGACACTTAAATAATCAACTTCATATTCAGTAGTAGCTAGGAGTAGCATGTTTAGTTGCAAACCATAAGGCCATTCTCATCCCTAGTGACGTGTTGCCTAATATCTGCGATATCATGATGTTAATTTACAAGCGGACTGACTGCCGTAAAGAGCAATGTTCTCTAGTAGTCGCGTATCATTGAGATGTAAATTAAGTGCCTCAGCGGAAAGTAATTTCCGTCGTGCAGCACGTATTGTTTCAGAGACACTGAGTATATGTTATAAGTGCACAAAACGTGTATTATATACTAAGTATATACTATTATTTGGAAAAGCTGCCGTCAAACCTGTTTACTTTTACATTCCGCTTAGTTGTCGTGGTTGAATACAGGTTTTCTTAAGGGTACATCTAATGCACAGGACTTACAAGAACGTATAGTTTCCTGCGTCATGCTATTGCTAGCTAGGTGAAATATTTTGTGGTAGCTATGTTTAAAATGAATGTATTTTTGAAAGTATTTTCGTCAAATATTTGAATAAATCGTCAACTGTAGGTGTGCGTGCACATGTTATAACATAATAGCTGTAGCTGCGTTAGTTTGTACTACAGACTTGGGTAGGTTAGGTGTAACTTTTGATCCTTCAAGGGGTGATCGTGGCCATGCGGCCCGGGTCTGTACTAGCCGCGGCTCGCGAGCTACGGGCCAGCCAGGCTGGCCGAGGCGAGACGCAAGTGAGCGAGCTGGTGGTGGCGTTGGTGGGCCAACAGCCCGGGACGAGGCAGCACGGCTGCGCCGGATGCCTCTGCCTCTGCCGCTCCGTTTGACGTAAATATGTTTACCTCCTCTCCTGGAATCAGTATAAGAGCGGCAAGCATAAATACACATCAGGCTGTCTGCCATAATCTCACCTACCGCCATCCCGATGATGTCACCCATGCCGCCTCCATTTCTCCAGCAGACCTTGTCTGAGGCCGTGGAGGCCCACGTCCCTACTGTCGCCATCCACCCCCACCGTCCTACCTTACCCCCACAGGCCGTCCTCCTCATCCGTGAACCCCGCCGTCTCTACCGTGCCTTCCTCCGCACGCGTGACCCGGACACCCTACGACGCCACCGGCAACTCCAGCGACACCTTCGTAATTTGCTCGCGGCTAAGAAACGCCGGGACTGGCGACAGACATGCACCCGTTTAAATGCTACCCTCCCTATCAACTCGTCCAAGTTCTGGTCAACCTTCCGTCGCCTTACCGGAACTAAGCCCTCCCCCTACTATCCTCTTCTCCATGATGATCACCCCTTCCCTGACGCCCTTAGTAAGGCCAATCACTTTGCCTCCTACCTGTCCGATGTGTTTTCCATCCCCGATGATCCCCAGTTTGATTACTCCCTCTTCCCGGATCCCGGATCGACCTGACACCTCTGTCCCTCCCCTCTCTCCTGGTTTCGAGTACTTGGACAACATTGCACACACGGAACTCAATACTCCTATCACTACACAGGATCTCATTGCTACACTCCGCACAAAACGCAACACCGCTCCTGGTCACGATCGTGTCACCTACCGTCACCTTCGTGAAGCTCCTGTCTCTTTTCTCTCCACCCTGGCCAGGCTCTACAGTGTAGTCCTGTCCACCGGTTACTACCCCGACCTGTGGAAAACCTCTCGTATCCTGATGTTCCTTAAACCTGGCAAACCGCCGTCCGCCGTCTCCTCCTACCGTCCCATCAGCCTTACCTCGGTCTTCAGCAAGGTCCTGGAATCTATCCTCACCCGACGCATCCACCAGCATCTCCGCCAGCACCGCCTCCTTCTCGTTACCCAGTGTGGCTTTCGGCCATCCTTCTCTTCCGACGATCTTCTCCTTCACCTCACTCATCTCCTTTCCGAACAGCTAAATTCCCGTCGCTCCGCCATCTTCCTCTCCCTTGACCTCGAACGCGCTTATGACCGCATATGGCATTCCGGTCTCCTCTTCAAGCTCCAAACCTTCGCCCTTCCCATTAGTACGTCCGTCTGATCGGTTCCTTTCTCTCCCGCCGTCCTTCCTATGTCACGATCCATAACACAGATTCCTACACCTTTTTCCCCTCCGCCGGTGTGCCCCAAGGCTCCGTCCTCTCCCCCCTTCTGTACCTTTTGTACACGGCGGACATGCCGCCCCCGTCACCCCCCAACCACCTTCTCCAGTTTGCCGATGACACCGCCTTCCTTGCCCTTGCCCCCACCCTGCAACGCTCTCGACGCCTTCTCCAATCCCATCTTGACTGTTTCACTGCTTGGTGCAACCAGTGGTTGCTCAAGGTCAATCCCTCCAAAACCCAGGCGATCATTGTAGGCAAACCCACCCCCTCCTTCCGCCTCCTTGATTTCTATCTCACCATCTATGGCCGTCCTATCGCCCTCCCTCCCACCCTTAAGTACCTTGGCGTCACCCTCGACCGTCGCCTCTCCTGGACTCCCCATCTCCGGACAATCCAAGCCAAGGCACGTTCCCGCCTCCGTCTCCTCAAGCTCCTTTCTGGCTGTACGTGGGGTCTGGACCCCTCCACAATCCTCCACACCTATAAATCCCTCATCCGCCCTATCCTTTGTTACGCCCATCCAGCCTGGATCTCCGCCCGCCCCCTTCCTTTTATAAATCCCTCCAAATCCTTTAACGCCATGCTCTCCGCCTTGCCTATCGCATACGTCTCCCCTCCCCCACGCGGATCCTGTATGATCTCATCCCCTTCCCCTATCTCCTCCTTTTCCTTGAAAGGATACGGATCCTGTACACCTCCCATAAACTTGATCCTACTCACCCACTCGTGTCCCCGATCCTCTCCCACCCCCGCCCGCTGCCGCGCCTGTATTCCCACGTCCCACCCGGTCTCCATCTCTCCACCCGACTTACCCTCTCCCAAGGTGGCTTCCGCCAGCCCCCCCTCCCTGATGATGTCCTCGTCCCCTCCATCTACCCCTCCTATCAACTTTGACCCTGCCCCACTCCCCACTTCCGGTGTCCTTTCCTTTCGGCACCCTCCCTCCCTTCTCTTCTCTTCCCTTCTTTTTCCTTTTCCCCCGTCCCCTCCCTCCACCCCTCTTCCCCCGGGCTTCCCCTTCCCCTTCCTCCCTCCCCCCCCTATCTCCCCTGCCCGTGGCATCTCTGCTCTCCCCTCTCGCTCTCCCACTCCCCTTCCTCCTCCTCCTCTCTTGGCAGGTCCCCGGACACGTACACGCTCAGTGGACTTTCGTGCGCCGGAGATCATCGCCATCTGTGTGTCATGTGTGTGCCTCGATTTGTGTTTAGTGTTCTGTCACCGTCACGCATCAACTGTTCACGTGTGCCGTCGCCGTCATCCGTGTTCTGTGCGCCATGTCACCAAGTGTTTCCTGTTTTTTCGAGTCCAGCGTGAACGGCTTCATGTTCATTGTTTTTTAAATCTCCTTTTTTTGCCCGCCGTTTTTACTGTAGTGTCTGTATCACCTATATGTTCTGTTCTTGTTCCACTTAAGGCTGAAGAGCAGCGAACTATGCTGCTGACAGCCCGCCTGTATCAGGTGATTACAATAAAGGAAAAAAAAAGTCTGCCGTAATGGCTCACTGGGTGAGGTCTATTCGGGGTATAGTCAAAAAATGGTTCAAATGGCTCTGAGCGCTATGGGACTTAACATCTGATGTCATCAGTCCCCTAGAACTTAGAACTACTTAAACCTAACTAATCTAAGGGCATCAAACACATCTGTGCCCGAGGCATGATTCGAACCTGCGACCGTAACGGTCGCGCGGTTCCAGACTGAAGCGCCTAGAACCGCTCGGCCACTCCGGCCGGATGAGGTAGAGTCGTCGCTCTCATTGAGGAAGGAGGATGTTCCATCAGAGAAGCTGGCAGACGGTATGGCGTACCACATACCACTGCAAGGAGATGGTTGAGGATCTGCCTTGAAAGAGGCACCACCAACAGGGCTCCTGGCTCAGGCAGGAAGAGAGTGATCTCACAGCAGGAAGACAGGGAATTAGTGTCAAGGAGCAGAGAAAATCCCTTTCTGAACGCGATGCAGTTGCGGCGGGAGACCAACTTCACGGCTCCAGTGACACGATTCGCCGAAGGCTGACGGACGCTGGACTGCATGCACGACGATCCGCCGTGAAACAAGAGCTCAGCGAAGACAACGTTTTATACCGGCTAGCATTTGCGGAGCTCCATCTGAGGGCGTCGTGGGACAACGTCATTTTCACTAATGAGAAGGTGGTTTCCACCAATAACGACGGTACACGAATCGTTTACAGGCCGCAAGGGACTCGCCATCGACGCGAATATGTAACCACGAGGAGAAGAAGTGGCCGGCTATCTGTTACCTGCTGGGGTTGGAATTCTGCGAGAGGGGCGGGAATTCTTCACGGGATAGAAGGAACTCTGGACAGCGCGCAGTATGCCCACATATTGGAAAATGTGATGCTTCCGTCAGTGCGAATGCTGTACGCAGAAGGGGACGTCACATTGGAAGAGGACCACTCTCCCATTCACAAGTCTGCATTTGTTCAGCAGCGGCTCTCCACGATTGGCGTCAACGTCATGGACTGGCCGCCACGGGCGGCTGATATGAACTCCATGGAAAACATGTGGGCTGAGGTCGCCAGAACATTAAGAGAGAACTGGCCACGAAACCAACCAACTACTGCGGACGCTCTTTGGGACTGCGTCCTGGAAGCCTGGGAGGAAGTTGCTTCTTCAGGCTGTTACGTCCGACGGCTTATACGTTCTATGCCAAGACGCGTGATAGAAGTACAAAATAATGAAGGATTCTGAATAAAATATTAGAGTTCTTAAAATGTTTTGTTATGTCTTCTTTTTCGTCATTTTTCCTCATGTTAGTGGAAGATCGCGTGGCAACAGAAAAGATACAATATGGCTTAGCTTTCCTTTGAGTTGCCCTTTTAATTGAAGTGGGTTTCTTTTGAATATACAATTTGTTAAGTATTCTATTTTGATTTCATTTATGCCCTGTCTACATACTTACAAATTAATCAGCGTAGATGAACTCTGTCACAGTAGTTTTTGCTATTTCAAATACGTCTCTCTCTTCCCCTCCACCCATGATTACACCCTCCGTCCTCCACACAATACGCCAACGATTTCATATTATGTTTACTCGCCACGTGGGATTAGCCGAGCGGTCTCAGGCGCTGAAGTCATGGACTGTGAGGCTGGTCTCGGCGGAGGTTCCAGACCTCCCTCGGGCATGGGTGTGTATGTTAGTCCTTAGAATAAATTAGGTTTAGTAGTGTGTAAGATTATGGACTGATGACCTTAGCAGTTAAGTCCCATAAGATTTCACACACATTTGAACATTTATGTTTACTCGTTGTTAATATCTCTTCTATTCTCTCTCACACACTCTCTCTCTCTCCGACACTATCGCCGCAAGTGACCTTCTATTACACTCCCCCAAAACTTTGTAAACAAATCTAGCGGTTTCCAATGACGCTACATTTTCTTTTTTAATTGCTGCTGTCTTTACTCTCTATCATTCCTCTCACCACCTATGAAAACGTATTTTTTGATC
Organism: Schistocerca cancellata; assembly: GCF_023864275.1. NCBI lineage: Eukaryota > Metazoa > Arthropoda > Insecta > Orthoptera > Acrididae > Schistocerca > Schistocerca cancellata. The sequence goes on from NC_064629.1 coordinate 373,746,917, forward strand.
TCCCCTTCCCTATAACCCATTCTTCGTTCTGAGGACAGTCCTTCCTTATCTCTCTGTCCTAAGATAAAACGAATTGTGGCACACATCTAAGTAAGCAATACTTTTGAAGCATTTCACGCTTATATTTTGCACTTCTGCACTTCTATCCATTCCCAGATCCCGCCCTCCTTCCTGTTGCGCGTCCCTTGACATTTATGTGCTTGGCAGGGGGTTCTGTGGTCTGGTGGATTAATCTTGTATTGATGTGTAAAACGTGTAGGTTCTCATCTCACGTCAGGTGTAGATTTTTAACACACACAAGTAGCTCTCCTTCACCCCTAGTAACGCCAAGTGTAGAACGCCAGTAAGCTCCGTAGTTCAATATCCGCAGTAAAGATAACATCCTTTCGCTGCCGACTGGGCATTCGCTTGAGATGTGACAGATGGAGAAACCCCGGAAGGCAGAGACTCTGTCACCAGCAAGCCGTCGTAAACTAGAAAATGTATTTCATTTAATGAACCAATGGCCATGTAAGTTCACAATGCTCTTACTTTATTTGAAACTGAGACGTTGAAAATTGTGGTGCTGGACTGGGATTAGAATTCGATTTCATTGTGTTCCCGAAGATTGCAAACTCTTCTAGGCGTCCTCGAAAGGCACCTATCTGGCTTCGAATCCTGATCAGTACAAAATATTCATTATTTCATTTCAATCCCTAGCATGTGCACTCCGAACTACTGGTGAAAAATAGTTGCATTTTCAACGTCTCTTCGTGCGCTGTCAGCTGTAACGTGTTCGTTTCAACTCACAGCCACATGATGAGCTTTTTATCACAACATTACAAGATCAAACGTTTCCTTACATCTTTTCAAGTTCAAACATTCCTCTCCATCCTACTGGTGAAAACGGATTTGCGTTTGACGTTGTGTTCGTTGTGATCACCAACGACGACATGTTGTGGATTCAACTTCTAGCCAGCAGAGTATTTTCCATCACATCATTGAAAGTATAAACATGCCATTCCTAGCTATTATTGGAAAAGAATTTGAAAGTTAAAGTTTCTTCATGACCACGTGTGCGGGGTTTCAATGTCATTCAGCACAGAACGTTTCGTTGCCTGACGTCTAGCTAAACATGCGCCCATCTCGCTACTGGTGAACCAACAATAGCTATTTATCGTCTGTTCCTGGTTGGAAAACGACGGTGCTAGATGCTGGGTTCGAATCCCAGTCAGGCAAAAACAATTCTATCTTCAATTAAGGTTCCAGCATTTCGCTATTGGTGAAAACATTTGATATTTAACTTCTGATTTTATGTACAGTCGTGCTCAAAAGTAACCGAACGACCTGAATTGCATTTCACCTGATTCCCATGTGACCTACATAACGCAGCAGTCTAGCAGGTCCTTTAATCGCTCCTTGGCACAGTCGTTTGACTATTGAAAATGGTTGCAACAAAACACCACTAGAAAACACTGCTCTGTATCGCAACAACTCTAGATGTAAATTAATACCACGATACTACAAATATCAGGGAACACCTCATCACAGATAAGACTGTCCTTAAGGTTGTAAGCTCACATTTATTGCAATAAATGACATACCTGAAATGTTAGAACTCTCATCATTACGTCAGATAGGTAATGCACGTAGTAAGTTCGTCGTATTCATGATTTCCTCTTCAAAGTAACATACCATACTTGTTATTTGACACAAAATATCATTAAAATTTAAGTTATCCACGAGCAGCTAGTTGAGAATATGTATGAACTTCAAATGACACGACGAACCGCCTCGTTCTGCATATGGATTCAAACCCAGGTCATGCAGGCTAGGTTGCGGTGGCCGTGCGGTTCTAGGCACTGATAATTCTGCCTCGGGCATGGATGTGTGTGATGCGCTTACGTTAGTTAGGTTTAAGTAGTTCTATGTTCTAGGGGACTGATGACCTCAGATGTTGAGTCCCATAGTTCTCAGAGCCATTTGAACCAATCACGCTGGCTAAGATTTCGTGGCTGACGGAAATTAACAGACATTCCTGACTAGGCATAAAGAGAGTGATATACCTCATATTTGGACAGTATCGGTTAGCAAATACCAACTTTAAATTACATAACGTAACATTTTTAACGGACGCGAATTCCTACCCAGCATCTAATCTCCCTGTTAACGAACTACGAGAGATGTTAAATATTGCTACTTCACTAGCAACGTAATTGAAATGCAGTGAGGTAAAGCTTAGTGTTGTACAGGGATTCGAACCCAGAACCTAATCGGATTGTTATCGAAGCACAATCAACTTTGACATATCGGATTTTCTCGGCAGTAGCTAGACGTATTAACTGAAATGACGAGACGAAACATTATTTTTTTCCTTCCCAGGACTCCAACCCGGCACATATCGCTGTTATATTCTAGAGAAAAGGAACGTTAAGTATGGGTTTTTTACACCAACAGCGACATGTGAGCATGTTTGAACTAGAAATAATAAGACAAAGAGTTCAGTGCTGAATAGGAATCGAACCCCACACATATCGTTGTTGACTACACACAAAGAGACGTCAGCTAACGAATTTTTCTGCACCAGCAGCTCGGAATAACATCCTTGAACTTACAGTGGTCTCGCAAATAGTTCTGTGTCTCACTGGGAGTCAAAAACGACAGATATCTTTAGTGTTGACAACGAATGAAAATGCATTAAAACCAAAATTATTATCCACCAGCAGATAGGTGTTCTCATGCTAGAGCTTGATAATACATAGTGAAAAGTTTAGTGCTGGGCCAGGATTCCAACCCATTTATGCGCAATATGTGGAGATGTTGAGGAATCTGCAGTTTTGAACAAACAACAAGTTGTAGTCGATCTGTATTGTCAGGAAGGGATCAAATTCCGCGTTAAGGGCGGTCTGAGTTGCATTCCCAGTTCAGAACCAATTGTATCGACATACAGATGCTCAAATAAAAGACGGAATAAGTGTCCTGTGACCATACATAGGGTTTGTTTCGTCACTAGAAATAAATAACCAGCGTAAGAAAGGTTACTGGTGATAGAGTTTCTGCATGTCGCCACTCCTTACTTTATTGTCGTTCCACCTAACGTCTACTTGGTAGAGAAGGAATATCATGTTTAATGTGATTCTCAGACCACAATCCCATTATAACTTCTTCACTTGGCGTATCCAGAAGAGAATAGAATCTGCCTATCCCTATCAAAGAACATCGGCAGAAGTTGGAATCGAACCGAGACCATCGTCATATGAAACTATCATCAGTCCAACAGACCACCAAACACTCTTCTCTACGACTCATTTCTCTGTCATAACACCGTTGCGGCACACAATATGAGAATTCTGACACACAGGCTCCCTGTAGTGGTTTGCAGGATGTTCAGTACATTCATTTACTTGGTTGACCGAATCGCCATGAACTAGCTGCCTTGGCTACCCAGTGCATACATTCGACTCTATTTTGTAATCACCGAAATAAAATAACGTAACTGCCACCTACACAGAACTGCCAACAGTGTAGGATGCAGAAATTTAAATAGGAAGTGTTCTTTTCCATTTGAGCTACTCTGTTGCGCTATCTGTTTGTTGAAACCATCGTGCAGTGCAAAAGAAATGCTGTAACTGTCTGTCTCTCAGAAGTCTATATCCGGCCATATGCATTATCTCACAGCACTGTGGAATGCCGAAGTTCTGGAGGAACTGTTGTTCACATCAAGAGGTGCTGTAGCTACGTCACAGCTAGTAGCGTAACGGTAAGCGTCGCGTACTATTGGTAAGACGTCGCGTGTTCTATTACATTCGCTACTACATTTTTTTAAAACGCAATTATGCTGTCTGCTGGAGTTATCAATTTAATGGAACTCTGAACATAATTATTTTCACTTCTCAACCCAAAATTGACCCATGTGGAGAAAAGGCTAACTTCTGCGTAATTTTATTCTTTTCAGGTTTAATAGACGGCCAGGCAGCAGATGCTTCTCGAAGCTTTTGTATTATGTATGGGGAGAGCACATCGTGCCAAAATAGCCAGAAAAGTATTTTCAACATTAGCTGTCGATGGTAGTGGCATTTTATTCTTCTTCAAACCTTACTTGACAGCTTTAACTCAGAACAAGTTTTCTACATGCATGTAATCAATAAACTGCATGTGCATTGTCAGACTGTTATACACTCCTGGAAATGGAAAAAAGAACACATTGACACCGGTGTGTCAGACCCACCATACTTGCTCCGGACACTGCGAGAGGGCTGTACAAGCAATGATCACACGCACGGCACAGCGGACACACCAGAAACCGCGGTGTTGGCCGTCGAATGACGCTAGCTGCGCAGCATTTGTGCACCGCCGCCGTCAGTGTCAGCCAGTTTGCCGTGGCATACGGAGCTCCATCGCAGTCTTTAACACTGGTAGCATGCCGCGACAGCGTGGACGTGAACCGTATGTGCAGTTGACGGACTTTGAGCGAGGGCGTATAGTGGGCATGCGGGAGGCCGGGTGGACGTACCGCCGAATTGCTCAACACGTGGGGCGTGAGGTCTCCACAGTACATCGATGTTGTCGCCAGTGGTCGGCGGAAGGTGCACGTGCCCGTCGACCTGGGGCTGGACCGCAGCGACGCACGGATGCACGCCAAGACCGTAGGATCCTACGCAGTGCCGTAGGGGACCGCACCGCCACTTCCCAGCAAATTAGGGACACTGTTGCTCCTGGGGTATCGGCGAGGACCATTCGCAACCGTCTCCATGAAACTGGGCTACGGTCCCGCACACCGTTAGGCCGTCTTCCGCTCACGCCCCAACATCGTGCAGCCCGCCTCCAGTGGTGTCGCGACAGGCGTGAATGGAGGGACGAATGGAGACGTGTCGTCTTCAGCGATGAGAGTCGCTTCTGCCTTGGTGCCAGTGATGGTCGTATGCGTGTTTGGCGCCGTGCAGGTGAGCGCCACAATCAGGACTGCATACGACCGAGGCACACAGGGCCAAAACCCGGCATCATGGTGTGGGGAGCGATCTCCTACACTGGCCGTACACCACTGGTGATCGTCGAGGGGACACTGAATAGTGCACGGTACATCCAAACCGTTATCGAACCCATCGTTCTACCATTCCTAGACCGGCAAGGGAACTTGCTGTTCCAACAGGACAATGCACGTCCGCATGTATCCCGTGCCACTCAACGTGCTCTAGAAGGTGTAAGTCAACTACCCTGGCCAGCAAGATCTCCGGATCTGTCCCCCATTGAGCATGTTTGGGACTGGATGAAGCGTCGTCTCAGGCGGTCTGCACGTCCAGCACGAACGCTGGTCCAACTGAGGCGCCAGGTGGAAATGGCATGGCAAGCCGTTCCACAGGACTACATCCAGCATCTCTACGATCGTCTCCATGGGAGAATAGCAGCCTGCATTGCTGCGAAAGGTGGATATATACTGTACTAGTGCCGACATTGTGCACGCTCTGTTGCCTGTGTCTATGTGCCTGTGGTTCTGTCAGTGTGATCATGTGATGTATCTGACCCCAGGAATGTGTCAATAAAGTTTCCCCTTCCTGGGACAATGAATTCACGGTGTTCTTATTTCAATTTCCAGGAGTGTACAAACTGAGTAGTCCATGCCAAGATAGGCAACATCAAGGACAATGATAGCTAAGGAGCGCCGTGGTCCCGTGATTAGCGAGAGCAGCTACGGAACGAGAGGTCCTAGGTTCAAGTTTTCCCTCGAGTGAAAAGTTTAATTTCTTACTTTCAGCTTATGTGACGAACTCTTATGTTTTCATCACTTTTTTGGGAGTGATTATCACATCCACAAGAAAACCTAAATCGGGCAAGGTAGAAGAATCTTTTTACCCATTCGCCAAGTGTACAAGTTAGGTGGGTCGACAACGTATTCCTGTAATGTGACGTACATACCGTCACCAATGTCGTATAGAATATATCAGACTTGTTTTCCTGTGGAAAAATCGGTTGACCTATGACCTTGCGATAAAATGTTTTCGGTTCCCATTGGAGAGGCAGGTCCTTTCGTCTACTAATCGCACGGTTCTGCGGTACGGTCGCAAAACACAGACACTAAACTTATTACAGTGAACAGAGACGTCAGTGAACGAACGGACAGATCATAACTTTGCGAAAAGAAAGAAAGTAAAATTATTACTCCACGGAAGACATGAACCAAGGACCTCTCGTTCCGTAGCTACTCACCTTAACCACGGGACCACGGCGCCCCTCAGCCCACTTTGTCCTTGATGTTGTGTATCTCGCTCATGGACTACTCAGTTTGTATATTTTGCTAATTTTTTTTCATAGTTCCACACAACTTCTTCCTGTTTTTTTCGATTGATCTGTGTTCAGTTTTTCAAGGCCTATACACTGTGCCAACTTATAACTAATCTGAGGGGGGTGCGATGGGGAGAATCCCTTGTGAGTATTATTAGCAACTAAGCTCCAGTCCCTAAACCTAGTTACAGAAATGCGAATCAGACGCATTACGTATTCCAGGCCGTAGCAGCCGCGTCTTTGAGGCGCCAGCTATGGTCACTTCCCAGCCCGCTGTAGGATCACATCGGTTCGTCTTCTTCCTGCTGGTAATGTAACTGAGATTTGGCAACAACGCAAGGTATGTTTGGCAACTCTGTGATCGACGAGCTACTTCCTGGTGTGCACGGAATTAAGCCTCAAAGTTCACTTGATTTCTCGTGTCATTTCCATTGAATAACCTGAGTTGTTATCGCTTGACGTGTAACAGAAGATTGTAAATTTACGGTTTTCAGCCCAACGAAGTCATTGAACGTGGCAATCGCAACTAATCTCGACCTGTAAATAGTGGTTTACGAGTTCTAGCCACTATTGGCCTCGTAAGAGGAAGGCGCAAACCATATCTATCCGCTAGCTCTGTGTTGACGTGCTGACGTGTGGAAACACGACTGTTATGGTTCGCGGTTCCAACCTCGCTGAATGTAACGTTTTTATCCCTTCTGGGTACGATCTGCAAGTAGTCAGATCAAACATCGATAAGCAGATCGTAAGAAAATACTTTCGGCTCATAGTGCTATGGTGAAAAACTTACAATGGTGCACAACAGGTAAGGCCTCTTTCCGCTGCTGCAAGCAAATTTTGGGTTTCTAGGAATACGTAACTTTATTTATGAAATGCCACATTTGCATACCACTTGAGTATGACACAGCATACCAATCAAACACAGACCCAATCGAAATCGAAGTGCTTAGTATTTTACTAATTCGTGCCGTTAGAGGCACGCTTGTGTACATATACTCAGTTTTGTTGAAACAGTGTTTCGTCCTAAGGTTATCGTGGGTAGTTTTGTTGCATTTCTTATAATACAGTGCACAATTTTCGTAAGGTTTCTTTTAGTGTTGTTAAAACATTAGTTAACACAGAGAGAAATTAATCATCAACGATATACGCGAATACTCCGATGTTATCTGTAACAGTCTGACAATGCACATGTAGTTTATTGATTACATGCATGTAGAAAACTTGTTCTGAGTTAAAGCTGTCAAACAAGGTTTGAAGAAGAATAAAATGCCACTACCAGACGACAGCTAATGTAGAAAATACTTTTCTGACTATTTTGGCCCGATGCGCTCTCCCCATACATTATACAAAAGCTTCGAGACGCATCTGCTGCCTGCCCGTCTATTAAACCTGAAAAGAACAAAATGACCCAGAAGTTAGCCTTTTTTCCACATGCGACAATTTTGGGTTGAGAAGTGAAGAGAATTATGTTCAAAGTTCCATTAACTTGATAACCTCAGTAGACAGGAGAATTGCGTTTAAAAAAAATGTAGTAGCGAATGTAATAGAACACGCGACGCTTACCGTTACGCTACTAGCTGCGACGTAGCTACAGCACCTCTTGAAGTGAACAACAGTTCCTCCAGAATTTCGGCATTCCACAGTGCTGTGAGATAATGCATGTGGCCGGCTACAGACTTCTGAGAGACAGACAGTTACAGCATTTCTTTTGCACTGCACGATGGTTTCAACAAACAGATAGCGCAATAGAGTAGCTCAAATGGAAAAGAACACTTCCTATTTAAATTTCTGCATCCTACACTGTTGGCAGTTCTGTGTAGGTGGCAGTTACGTTATTTTATTTCGGTGATTACAAAATAGAGTCGAATGTATGCACTGGGTAGCCAAGGCAGCTAGTTCATGGCGATTCGGTCAACCAAGTAAATGAATGTACTGAACATCCTGCAAACCACTACAGGGAGCCTGTGTGTCAGAATTCTCATATTGTGTGCCGCAACGGTGTTATGACAGAGAAATGAGTCGTAGAGAAGAGTGTTTGGTGGCCTGTTGGACTGATGATAGTTTCATATGACGATGGTCTCGGTTCGATTCCAACTTCTGCCGATGTTCTTTGATAGGGAGAGGCAGATTCTAATCTCTTCTGGCTACGCCAAGTGAAGAAGGTATAATGGCATTGTGGTCTGAAAATCACATTAAAAATGATATTCCTTCTCTACCAAGTAGACGTTAGGTGGAACGACAATAAAGTAAGGAGTGGCGACATGTAGAAACTCTATCACCAGTAATCTTTGTTATACTAGTTATTTATTTCTAGTGACGAAACAAACCCTATGTATGGTCACAGGACACTTATTCCGTCTTTTATTTGAGCATCTGTATGTCGATAAAATTGGTTCTGAACTGGGAATGCAACTCAGACCGCCCTTAACGCGGAATTTGATCCCTTCGTGACGATACAGATCGACTACTAATTGTTGTTTGTTCAAAACTGCAGATTCCTCAACATCTCCACATATTGCGCATGAATGGGTTGGAATCCTCGCTCAGCTCTAAACTTTTCACTATGTATTATCAAGCTCTAGCATGAGAACACCTATCTGCTGGTGGATAATAATTTTGGTTTTAATGCATTTTCATTCGTTGTCAACACTAACGATATCTGACGTTTTTGACTCCCAGTGAGACACAGAACTATTTGCGAGATCACTGTAAGTTCAAGGATGTTATTCCGAGCTGCTGGTGGAAAAAAATTCGTTAGCTGACGATTCGTTGTGTGTAGTCAACAACGATATGTGTGGGGTTCGATTCCTATTCAGCACTGAACTCTTTGTCTTATTATTTCTAGTTCAAACATGTTCACATGTCGCTGCTGGTGTAACAAACCCATACTTAACGTTCCTTTTCTCTAGAATATAACAGCGATATGTGCCGGGTTGGAGTCCTGGGAAGGAAAAAAATAATGTTTCGTCTCGTCTTTTCAGTTAAAACATCTAGCTACTGCAGAGAAAATCCGATATGACAAAGTTGATTGTGCTTCGATAACTATCCGATTAGGTTCTGGGTTCGAATCTCTGTCCAACACAAAGCTTTACCTCACTGAATTTCAAGTAAGTTACTTGTGAAGAAGCAGTACTTAACATCTCTCGTAGTTCGTTAACTGGGACAATAGATGCTAGGTAGGAATTCGCGACGGTTTAAAATGTTTACGTTATGTAATTTAAAGTTGATATTTATTAACTGATACTGTCTAAAATCGAGGTATATCACTCTCTTTATGCCTAGTCAGGAATTACTGTAAATTTCCGTCAGTCGCGAAATCTTAGTTTGCATGACCTGGGTTTGAATCCATGTGCAGAACGAGTCGGTTCGTCGTGTCATTTGAAGTTCATACATATTCTCAACCAGCTGCTCGTGAATAACGTAAAATTTTAATGACATTTTGTATTAAATAACACGTATGGTATGTTACTTGGAAGAGGAAATCATGAATACGACGAACTTACTACGTGCATTACCTATCTGACGTAATAATGAGAGTGCTAGCATTTCAGGTATGTCAGTTATTGCAATAAATGCGAGATTACAAGCCTTAAGGAAAGTCTTATCTGTGATGAGGTGTTCCCTGATATTTGTAGTATCGTGGTATTAATTTACATCTAGAGTTATTGCGATACAGAGCAGTGTTTTCTAGTGGTGACTTGTTGGAACCATTTTCAATAGTCAAATGACTGTATCAAGGAGCGATTAAAGGACCTGCTAGACAGCTGTGTTATGAGGGTTGCATGGGAATCAGACGAAATGTAATCCAGGTCGTTCGGATACTTTTGAGCATGACTTTACTTCGTTAACAGTTCGATTAGGTGCTGGTTTCGCATCCCTGTCACAAGCTTTATATGATGGCATTTCAGTTTTAAACATGAGCATACCTTGTTCCTTGTGAATGACACCATATTAAACGTCGTAGGGGTAGTTCCCAGGACGGTAACTGTTATGACGGGATTCCCAGATCAGTACAAAGATTTTCCTCATTTATTTTCAGGATCTGAATTGATAACTGATACTGGTGCAAACGTCTATACTTCACGTTTCTTTATGCCTAGTGATCCGGTCTTAATAAGGCATAAACAAAGCATAGCTTAGTTAGCAATGGCGATAGGTGCTGGGTTTGAATCCAGGTCCAGAACGACGACGTTGGTCATGTCATATAAAGTTCAAATTTGTGTACACGTAGCTGTTGATGTGTTACGAGAACAATGATATTACTGATGATTCACTGTTAATGTTGAGATTTCCTTAGAGTGCTTGTTGCCGTTAATCACGTTTTTCTACTGGTTCGTCCAATATCCAGTTTCCAGAGCCACTCGCCGTTGAGCGACCTTCAGCACGTGGATGGAAAACCTTTTAGAGAGCGAAAAACTTTTTTCCAATTGCCGCACAGCTTTGTAACTCCATATATGGTCTCAAGCATTTAATTTTGACTGAGGATTACTGTACGATATATGTAAAATAATCCGTTTTCTCAGAACTTTTGGAATGTCACTTGTTGTAATTAAGGTTAGTTTATGAGTGGTATGGGGTGTCTCATTGCTAAGAACGTGTTTTCTAATATGTTTTGTATGACGATATTAGTTGACGCTTAGGCTGACTGCCATAAAGACCTTTGGTCTCTTAGTAGTTTCTTGCGGTACCCATTGTGTGTAGTCAAACGACTGTACCCCACGGGATTTTGGTGTTTAGAGGACCTGCAACACAGCTACGTTATGTTGGTTGTATTCGGCAGTGACCCACTTTTTTTGCTGTCAAGTGTACCTTGGGAGAAAGTTTTCACCCCAATAAAATGGCTAATCTAGATGTCTGATGGCCTTCAGAATATCAAACAGTAGCCAGACTGAAATATTTCCAGCAACTGATGTGAAAGGGAGGAGGGGGGCTGTGAGGGAACTATAAGTTCCTCGGATACGATCCCAAGAAGAAGAAAGCAAGAAACAATTTCCTAAATATTTTATATACGACGGAACAGCTGCTACAAGAAAGAAGAAGAAGCTGGATAGCCTGACGAGTAACAGTGCAAGTAGATGCCACATAACAACGATCAGAGGCCAGAAGCAGCAGAAGTACAGAGCGTAAGTATCGCATGTTGCTGTAGGCCATTCGCCAAAAAAATAGCGCAGTAGGAACTGGTTAGCAGCGAGGTGGAAAGTAGTCAACGATAGGTACTGCATAGGGCATCAAGTACACGTAAAATAGCGTGTGACGAAATAATGAAATTTTAGAACTGTGAATATTCGTAAATTTAGGATAACATTAAGAAAAATAATAGTAAGCTTCAGATATTGTAAAATGGTGCTAATATTACGTGTAGAAGAAATCAAACAGGAGAGTGTTTCAGATGAGGATGATTAACGGTCAAATGAAGAGGAACGGGAAAATTAGTTGTCAGGGAGCGAAATGAAACACAGAAAATGAATCCGATGGCGAGGAAAATCCGATAGATAACTCAGCAACATTATTGTTCGACTGTACCGTGGAGTGTGAAAGAGCGGGCAGTCAGGCCACACCTCAAGCAGTTGGAGAGACAACCGTGACCACACACGAAACGGAACGGCTGGAAGCCGTGGGGGGCAAGCAAAGACAGTAGCTAAGCAAACAAAACAACATAACAGCAGGAGAGCTTAACACTAGAAATAAACGCGATAGCGGATGTGGCAAATACGAGTGCACAAGGACAAGATGAAACTAGTAAACGGGTAGAGGAGGCCGAGAAAAAAGTGGAAGTCATCGGTGAGGTGGTAGCAAAAGTACAGAGAGTACACCAAAATATCGAGCAACAGATCAAGCATGCTGTAACTGAGAGACTAAGTAGCGCAATATAATCATTAAGGAGACAAACTGCAACAGTAACCAGAAGTGACCCTCTAGTGGAGTTCATAAATTGCACCACAAGTTCAGTAAATTCCATCGCAGAGGAAAGTTGCACCACGTTGCTTTTATTTCTGGAGATTGTTGCCGAAATCATGGGATGAAACGACTAGAACTGCTTACGTCGTAAATCAAATGGAGGACGAAGCATGTAACCGGAGTACACGGTTAGATAAAAAACATTTAGCCCAGGTAGAATTTGAGAAGATGCTCCCAAACAAGTATTGGTCAAAGAGCAAACAGAACGACATATTCATTTCAACATGCAATTGCTCATATAATAGCAGAATATACGTAAAGTACAGTGAGTTCGTAGAAAAGGAATTAGAGAGGAATCAGTCTCTTGAAGCACCGTATGACGGGAGAAGTGTGGTGCAATGGGTGATACAAGGGCTGCCACGGAAGTACTGTCATTCAATAGGAACCATTATTGACTCCGTGGACCAGGTGAGGCTTTTCTATTTGCACAATTAGAATGGGAGGGTTCCGCGGCAGAAGTGAACAAGACCATTTCAGTAGCACAGCACCGCAGCGCGGGACACGCTACCACAGGGAGTGGAGGAACGAACAGAGAAACTGTAGAGGATGAGAAAGGGGCGGTTATGCTCTCAAATCTCACGATGAACAAAGGACAGGAGGAAGACTGCTGCAACGTATGGAGACAGAGAGGTGGAACGGTTCCTGCTGAGAATGGAGAAACAGGAAAGGTGTAGACGTTTCAGGAGTGACCCGATCTGAAACTTACATGGCGAAGCCTCTAGCCACAGACGGAGAAGAAAGAAATATTTATGTAATAAAGGCTAAACCACGAAGTGAGGAACAAGAAGATCTACTAGAAGAAGACGTTGGACTAAAAGATAAGGTAGTAATTACTCCGACAGTTGAAGTTAAAATAAGTGGGCATGCAACTAAGTCTTAAGTCGATTCAGGAAGCCAACTGTGTGCTATTGCTAACAACATACATAATGATTCACTAGACACAGGAAAAGACGCGCCGAGTTTCCCGGTTAGTGGATTCAAAAGAAAAGCAGCTGTTCGTGCATACGGGAAAACGATAAACTGTCCACTAATAATGGAGATTGGGATTGAAGAAGGCGTATATAGGATGGACACAGCAGTCGCGCCTAATTTACAAGAGAAATTCATTACAGAATCAGATTGGTTAGCGGAGCTCAAAGTAGAAATAGACTGTGGAGAAAATGAGATACGATTTTATGACGGAGGAAAAGAGAAGAAGACAAGTTTCAACACCAAAACGACAGTAGATAGAGGGTGAGGTTGATCCCGCATACGCCAAGTAGCAACCAGTGACTATGTAGTGGAAGAGGAAACTTTAGTAAACCATAGCGGGAAGAGTACAATTCCTGACAGTACGGAAGCAGCAAGTGAATTCACATGTGAAGAAGTCTGTACTAAAATACATGAGATTAGGAATATTGATAGAAGACCAACTGCAAGCCTACCCACATTAATCAAAAGATACAGAAAAGTTTTTGGAAATAGACCAGGAATAATAAAAGTCGCACCATATCGATTAAAGTTAAAGCTTCGTCAGCCATATTTTAAGTCACTTTATCGAATACTACATGCAAGAAAAGGAGCAGTGGAGAGGGAACTGCAGAAGATGTTAAAAAAGGTGGCAACAGAGAGAGGTCAAAATCTGTACAACGTACCACAGGTTACTGTAGCTAAAAAAAAAAAGGGAGTGTAAGGCTCGTGTTGCACACAACGACAGGTCAACATGGCATTTGAACCAGGAAGCAACCGACCAGTGAACATCGACAACCGTACAGAAACTTAAAGGGGCAAAGGTATTTGCAAGTCCCGATTTGATGACAGGTTATCATCAAATACTACTACTAGACATGGAGTCGAGGCCATTTACAATATTTTTGTGTGAGAGAAGATGTTATCAGTACAGGGTGTTGCGTTTCGGACAGAACTTATCTATATCTTCGTTTATTAGATGCTAGAATGCGATATTGCAGTGCCTATGTTATTCTTAAATACGATGCAAAGTTCCTTCGGACATGCATGCATGCATGGATGTACGAGTACCGGATGCAGACACATAGTTGACCACATATGCAGGTTTGGGTCTGACCGCGAATCGTGCTCGGGTAGCCAAACGGTAAGGCGACAGCTACTGATTAGCGGAAAAATCCGTGTTCGAGTCCCGGTCGGTGTAAATTTTCATTTTCGTCATTCCATTATACAAATGGTACCCACAATGGGACTTAACTTCTGAGGTCATCAGCCCCCTAGAACTTAGAACTAATTAAACCAAACTAACCTAAGGACATCACACACACCTATGCCCGCGTCAGGATTCGAACCTGTAACCGTAGCGGTCGCGGGGTTCCAGAGTGTAGTGCCTAGAACCGCTCGGCCACCCCAGCCGGCATTCCATTATACAGCATTGTCCATATTCGCAACTGCGAATATATTTAATGAAATCTAAAAGATTTGCCGAAGGAAATTGCTATCCACGTTTTAGAGAAACGTGGAAAAAATCGAGAAAGCCTAAAAACTACTTATTTTGACAGCTGAAGCAAGAAAAAGACGAGATGACAAGATTGTGCATCCTATAGTGTACAGGGTCGATGATCGTGTGTTAATACGTACCATTGTTCAATAGAAAAGGGAGAATAAAGAGATAAAGAAAGTTCCACCATGTATATAAGGGACCCTATAAGGTTGTGACCTTGGTGCAAAAACTTTGGATCTTGACGAGTGCAGGAGTAGTAGGTTCCATGGTAATGAACATATTGAAAATGTAGGAAAATATTTTACTGAAGAACTGTCTCTTTCTGAAGAGGAAAAGAGGGGTGAATACGATTAGTATTATAAATAAAGTGTAAAAAAAAATGGCTCTGATTACTATGGGACTCAACTGCTGAGGTCATTAGCCCCCTAGAACTTAGAACTACTTAAACCTAACTAACCTAAGGACATCACACACATCCATGCCCGAGGCAGGATTCTACCCTGCGACCGTAGCGGTCGCGCGGTTCCAGACTGTAGCGCCTAGAACCACCCGGCCACTACGGCCGGCAATACAGTGTATATGAAGTGTAATAGCTGTGACTTTTAACTGTGATGAGGAGTGAAACGTCGTTTAAGGAAATACACTGACAGAAAAGAAATCGCAACACCCAAAACTAATTAATATAGAGTAATGAAATTTCGGAAATACATTTGTCTAGGTAACATTTTAAGTGATTAATATTGCAAGATAACACGTTAAAGTAAGCGGGATATAAGCCCTTGCAAACGTGAAATGCTGCTACATTAAGAACCTTTGTAACTACCAGAATGTTGACTGCAAGTATGCAAACATGCATACATTTCATATACAGGTGCCGGATATCAGTTTATAGGGTGGAGCTATATGCCTGTTGCACTTGGTCGGTCAACACAGGGACCATTAATACTGTTTGAAGATGACGCTGGAGTTCTCGTCCGATAATGTGCCGTATGTGCAGACCTTGTTTGGTTACGGTACGTGGGCGAGCGTTATCCTGTTGGAAAACACCCCTTAGAATGCTGTTCCTGGATGGCCGCACAACAGGTCGAACAACCAGATTGGCGTACAAATTTGCAGTCAGGGTGCGTGGGATAATCACGAGATTGCTCCTACTGTCTTACGAAGTAGCATCCTAGACCACAACTCCAGGTGTAGGTCCAGTATGTCTAGCACGCAAATAGAGTGGTTGCAACTGCCCACCTTTTAATCAACACATGGCCATCACTGGCACCGTGGTAGAATGAGAGGAGCTCTCTCCTGACACCACTGAAGTCGCAAATGCGGTGGGTTGGGGTCAGTGCAAAGCACGCTGCAGGGCGTATGGCTCGGACCTCTCCTTGAAGTAACCGATTTCTAATATCCGTTGTGCCAACTGCTGCTCAAACTGCTGTTCAGATGCAATACTAGGCGCCAGAGTCATATGTTAAACACGACGGTTATTCCTCCCAGAAGTGCCAAGTGGCCATCCGGAGCCCACACTTCTTACGACCGTACATTCTCAAGACCACCGTTGCCAGCAATCATGTACAGGGGCTACATTCCTACTAAGTTCAAATGGTTCAAATGGCTCTAAGCACTATGGGACTTAACATCTGAGGTCATCAGTCCCCTAGACTTAAAACTACTTAAACGTAACCAACCTACCGAACGAGGTGGCGCAGTGGTTAGACCCTGGACTCGCATTCGGAAGGACGACGGTTCAATCCCGCACCCGGCCATCCTGATTTAGGTTTTCCGTGATTTCCCTAAATCGCTCCAGGCAAATGCCGGGATGGTTCCTTTCAAAGGACACGGCCGCCTTCCTTCCCCGTTCTTCCCTAATCCGATGAGACCAATGACCTCGATGTCTGGTCTCCTTCCCCAAAACAACCAACCAACCGTAACCAACCTAAGGACATCACACACATCCATACCCGAGGCAGGATTCGAACCTGCGACCGTAGCAGCAGCGCGCTTCCGGACTGAAGCGCCTAGAACCGCTCGGTCACAGTCTTTCAGCAATATCGCAGAAGAAACATCCAACTTCTTATAGCCCTATTAAACGACCAGGTTCAAGCTCAGTAAGGTATTGATAATGGTATGTTTCTCACCTTAAAAAAATTCTTGACTGTCATCAATTCACCATGTCCAGTCTCAAAGGAAACTAACTCTCACGACCGCTACAGCGTGCATTTAAACCACACTTCATTTGCCTCCTCACATTGGCGCTGCTTAGCATCACTCTTACGCGACTGGTGCGGCATTTGAACATACATCATCTTTCAGATGCAGAAACACACCTACCAACATTCGTTTAAGTCACACTAATGCTTCTTGATGTTGCAATCCTTTTTCCGTCAGTGTATTTGTTTCAGAAAGGCAAAGATCTATGGAAATATAAATAATGATTAAAAACAATAGAGCAAGTGTTAAATGTATATTGGTAGAATAGTGCACTGCGAATATAAACAATTATTTAGACTGTAGTGTTTTAAAGCACAGTGACAGTAGCGTTAAGCGACAGGCCCGGCGTGGCGCTTGTGACACTCGCTTGGCTGTGCGGCAGATGCGAGCAACAGTAACGTGTTAGCCACAGGAGCTGATGCGGCATACGGCGTACTTTGTTTCATGTTGACGGCAGACCTGCGCGGCGCAGCCAGACGACAAGGCGAGGAAGATGCAGATTACACGGTGGACGAGACTTCAGGCGGCGACTGAAGACGTGCTTGCAAATACGTGAAGTCGTCCTATTTGATGCATGTGTGGTATTTTCTTTACAGCAAACTGGAAAATTTTATATATTATTTCGTGTATGTCGTCATCTATGTTGGTCAGATTCCAGTGAAAAAACGCGATTTTAAACGCTCAGAATCATTTTAGTCTTTTGTGTTACGTTTTGTTCTTTCAAGACAAAAACTTCTCAAATGTTTTCAAGCTGTCAAATTCTGTCTCTCATGTTCTCTCGGTTTTGAGACTTTGTGTCATTCAGTATTGCTGACTGCTGTGCTACAATGGAGGCATTTGAATGCAAATGAAGTACTTTGCTATAAATACGAATGGTTTATAAGTATCTTGAGCTCATATATGTCTTGTCTTTGAATTTCGAGATTTTTTTTTTGTGTAATCCATTTTCAACTTGAATGTATTCCACAAATATGGAATTCAGCTCAATACATATCATTTGAACAGGTTGCGAATATGTATGAGAGCGCAATCATGGGAATTTTCTTATAAGTATTAATTTGCCATTATAGAGCGTTCAATATTAAAAAGCCGAACGCGAAGAAAAAGAGTGACACTGGCTAACACGTTTCACATCGTAAATGATGAGTATATGCAAGTGTAGTGCGAATACGGTTAGAAACTGTGTTAAAGCGATTTTCAATTGGCGACCGAACAAAATCCAGTGCGCCGTACAAGTTTCTTATCTAATTTATAACCTAAACCACTTTCATAACTTTTGGTTGGGACTGTTTTGTGTTAGTGTGAACGGAGCAGATAGGGCACGTGCGTAGGCTACACGGTTGAGATTCTAATTACTGACACATAAACGCGGCAGTAAGTTTGCTCCTCATGAAACTGGCTAATATAGATGTTCTATATCTTTAAAAATATCAGACAGCCGGACTGAAACATTTCCAGCAACTGATATAATAAGGGATGCAGCTTAGAGCCTGTAATAATGCTGGGCAGTTCCAGGAATAAAATTGGGTGCGAGACGCACAGGAACAGGTTTTATGTTTATAGTGTCTCCCCCCTCCCCGTGAACCATGCCGTTGGCGGGAAAGCTTGCCTGCCTCAGCGATACAGATAGCCGTACCGTAGGTGCAACCACAACGGAGTGGTATCTGTTGATAGGCTAGACATACGTGTGGTTCCTGAAGTGCAGCAGCAGCCTTATCAGCGGCTGCTGGTGCAACAGTCTGCATGACTGACTGAACTGGTATTCTAAAATGAACCAGTCGGTCTCTCAGTGCTGGTACTGCGAATGGCTGAAGGCAAGGTGAAACTACAGCCGTAATTTTTCGCGAAGGCATGCAGCTCTACTGTATCGTTAAATGCTGACGGCGTCCTCTTGGGTAAAATATTACGAAGCTAAAACAGTCCTCCAATCGGATCTCTGGGCGGGGACTACTCAGGAGGACGTTGTCATCAGGAGAAAAGAATTGGCATTCTACGGATCGGAGAGAAGAATATTAGATTCATTTACCGTGCATGTAGGTTAGAAAATTTAATACAGGAAATCGATAGATTAAAGTTATATATACACTCCTGGAAATTGAAATAAGAACACCGTGAATTCATTGTCCCAGGAAGGGGAAACTTTATTGACACATTCCTGGGGTCAGATACATCACATGATCACACTGACAGAACCACAGGCACATAGACACAGGCAACAGAGCATGCACAATGTCGGCACTAGTACAGTGTATATCCACCTTTCGCAGCAATGCAGGCTGCTATTCTCCCATGGAGACGATCGTAGAGATGCTGGATGTAGTCCTGTGAAACGGCTTGCCATGCCATTTCCACCTGGCGCCTCAGTTGGACCAGCGTTCGTGCTGGACGTGCAGACCGCGTGAGACGACGCTTCATCCAGTCCCAAACATGCTCAATGGGGGACAGATCCGGAGACCTTGCTGGCCAGGGTAGTTGACTTACACCTTCTGGAGCACGTTGGGTGGCACGGGATACATGCGGACGTGCATTGTCCTGTTGGAACAGCAAGTTCCCTTGCCGGTCTAGGAATGGTAGAACGATGGGTTCGATGACGGTTTGGATGTACCGTGCACTATTCAGTGTCCCCTCGACGATCACCAGTGGTGTACGGCCAGTGTAGGAGATCGCTCCCCACACCATGATGCCGGGTGTTGGCCCTGTGTGCCTCGGTCGTATGCAGTCCTGATTGTGGCGCTCACCTGCACGGCGCCAAACACGCATACGACCATCATTGGCACCAAGGCAGAAGCGACTCTCATCGCTGAAGACGACACGTCTCCATTCGTCCCTCCATTCACGACTGTCGCGACACCACTGGAGGCGGGCTGCACGATGTTGGGGCGTGAGCGGAAGACGGCCTAACGGTGTGCGGAACCGTAGCCCAGCTTCATGGAGACGGTTGCGAATGGTCCTCGCCGATACCCCAGGAGCAACAGTGTCCCTAATTTGCTGGGAAGTGGCGGTGCGGTCCCCTACGGCACTGCGTAGGATCCTACGGTCTTGGCGTGCATCCGTGCGTCGCTGCGGTCCGGTCCCAGGTCGACGGGCACGTGCACCTTCCGCCGACCACTGGCGACGACATCGATGTACTGTGGAGACCTCACGCCCCACGTGTTGAGCAATTCGGCGGTACGTCCACCCGGCCTCCCGCATGCCCACTATACGCCCTCGCTCAAAGTCCGTCAACTGCACATACGGTTCACGTCCACGCTGTCGCGGCATGCTACCAGTGTTAAAGACTGCGATGGAGCTCCGTATGCCACGCCAAACTGGCTGACACTGACGGCGGCGGTGCACAAATGCTGCGCAGCTAGCGCCATTCGACGGCCAACACCGCGGTTCCTGGTGTGTCCGCTGTGCCGTGCGTGTGATCATTGCTTGTACAGCCCTCTGGCAGTGTCCGGAGCAAGTATGATGGGTCTGACACACCGGTGTCAATGTGTTCTTTTTTCCATTTCCAGGAGTGTACTTGGAATTACTGCAGTTCGGTGGCAGGAGGAACAGGACTTCTGGTCAGGTAAATACAGGGTTATAAATACAAAATCAAACAGGGGTAATGCTGTAAAAGGTTTAATAATGAATAAAACAATGGGAACGCGAATATGCTGCTATAAACAGCATAGTGAACGCATTACTGTAGCCAAGATTTACACGAAGCCCACTCCCACCACAGTACAAAAGTTTATATGCCAACTAGCTCCGCAGATGAGGAGGAGATTGAGGAAATTAATGATGAGATAAAATAAATTATTCAGATAGTTAAGGGAGCCGAAACTTTAATAGTCGTGGGGGACTGAAATTCGATAGTAGGAAAGGTAAAGAAGGAAATGTAGTAGGTGAATATGGTCTGGGTGAAAGGAATGAAAGAGGAAGCCACCTGGTAAAATTTTGCACAGATCACAATTTAATTATAGCTAACACTTGGTACAAGGCTCCTGAAAGAAGGTTGTACACGTGGAAGAGATCTGCAGACTGATTTGATTATGGTAATATGGAGATTTAGGAACCAGGGTTTCAGTTGTAACACAATTCCAGGGGCAGATGTGGACTCAGGCCGCAATTTATTGGTTATGAACTGTAAATTAAAACTGAAGAAACTACAAAGAGGTAGCAATTCAAGGAGATGGGACCTGGATAAACTGAAAGAACCAGAACTTACAGAGAGTTTTAGAGGCAGCATTAGAGAATGATTGGCAGGAACAGGAGAAAGCAATACGGTGGAAGAAAAATGGGTAGCTATGAGAGATGAAATAGTGAAGGCAGCAGAGGATCAAGTAGGTAAAAAAGCTAGGGCTAGTAGTAATTCTTGGGTAACGCAGAGACATTGAATTTACTTGATGAAAGGAAGAAATATAAATGAAACAGGCGGAAGGTAGTATATAGAGGGTCTACACAAGGGCGATGTACTTCAGGGCAATATTATGGAAATGGAGGAGGATGTAGATGAAGTTAAGATGGAGGACGTGATAGTGCGTGAAGAATTTGACAGAGCACAGAAAAATCTAATTCGAAACAAGGCCTCAGGAGTAGACCAAATTCTGTTAGAACTACTGATAGCCTTGGGAGACCCAGCCATGACAAAACTCTTCCATCTGGTGATCAAGATGTATGAGACAGGCGAAATACCTTCAGACTTCAAGAAGGATATAGTAATATAGAGCTCCAACGAAAGCATGTGCTGGCAGCTGTGAAAATTACCGAACTATCAGTTTAAAAAGGCACGGCTACAAAGTACGAAGATGAATTCTTTACAGACAAATGGAAAAACTGGTAGAATCCGACTTCAGGATAGACTAGGTTGGATTCTTGGGAAATGCAGGAAAACGCGAGGCAATACTAGGCCTACGCCTAAGTTAAGGAAAGGCAAACCTATGTTTGCAGCATTTGTAGACGTAGAGATAGCTTTTGACAATGTTGATTGGAATACTCTCTTTCAAATTCTAATGGTGGTATGGATAAAATACCGAGAGCGAAAGGCTTTTTACAATTTGTGCAAAAACCAGATGGCAGTCATAAGAGTCGAGGGACTCGAAAGGAAAGCAGAGAAGAGAGTACGACATGATTATAGCCATCTCTACACTGAACTTGCAGTAAAGGAAACAAAAGAAAAATTTGGAGTAGGATTTAAAATACAGGGACAATAAATAGAAACTTTGCGGTTTGCCAGTGTAATTCTGTCAGAGACAGCAAAGAATTTGGAAGAGCAGTTGAACGGAATGGATAGTGTCTTAAAACAAAGGCAATACGTGGATAATTGAAGATAGTCGAATTAAGTCAAGCGATGCCGAAGGAATTAGATTAGAAAATGAGATACTTAAAGAAGTAGATGAGTTTTGCTATTTGGGCAGCAAAATAACTGATGACGATCGAAGTAAAGAGGATGTAAAACGTAGACTGTCGATGGCAAGAAAAGAGTTTCTGAAGATGAGAAATTTGTCAACATCGAGTATAGATTTAAGTGTCAGGAAGTCTTTTCGGAAAGTATTTGTACGGAGTTGTAACAATGTATGGAAGTGAATCACGGATGATAAACAGTTTAGACAAGAAGAGAATAGAAGCTTTTCATGTGTATTACTACAGAAGAATGTTGAAGATTAGTTGGGTAGATCACGTCATTAATGAGGCAGTACTGAAGAGAATTGGGAGAAGAGGAATTTGTGGCACAACTTGAATAGAAGAAGGGACCGGTTGGTACAACACGTTCGGAGACATTAAGGGATCACCAATTTAGTTCTGGAGGGAAGCGTGGTGTGTAAAAATCGTACAGGGAGACCAAGAGATAAATACAGTAAGCAGATTCAGAAGGCTGTAGCTTGCAGTAGTTACTTGGAGATGAAGAGGCTTGTGCAGGATAGAGTAGCATATAGAGCTGCATCAAACCAGTCTTTGGACTGAAGACCACAACAAGAAGAACTGCTGTTTCTTCACCCATATCATTTCTCGCTTCTAATCTCACCTTTCGGTTTCTCCCAAATTAGCACTGACGGCTACTGTTGCAGATCACGACACCGTAATATGATGTAAGAAGTTTTTGTCATGACATTATATTGTGTCACTTACTGCAGGCTCTCCCCAATCAAATGGTTCAAATTGTTGTAAGTAATATGGGACTTAACATCTGAGGTCAGCAGTCCCCTAGACTTAGAGCTACTTAAACCTGACTAACCTAAGCACATCACACACATCCATGCCAGAGGCAGGATTCGAATCTCCGACCGTAGCAACAGCGCGGTTCCTGACTGAAGCGCCTAGAACTGCTCGGCCACAACGGCCGGTGTTCCCCAATCCAGCTCGCTGAAGTCTTTTCGGAAAGCAAATGCTCGGTAGCAGCCAAAAACTCAATCCTGGCTGACGTTTGAAATAATACGATCGAAATGTTCTTCCACGATCTGGGAAATTTCTTCATTGCGAGTAAGGTTACGCCTAGTCTTCATTACAACATTAATGAACTACTTTCTGCCTCTCCATTAGATCATTCTAATAACCTCCTTTATATGAGATGAGTTATTTTAAGTGTTGCTGCAAGTCAGGAAGCGTTTCATGATTTCTCTTTGTTCTTGATAATTTACGTAACAACATTTTTCATTCGGCGATTGAATGGCCGTAATGAATCCATTATGCCACGTCATGACTTGTATCTTTTAGTCTTTAACGAACAAAGAGTTTTCGCTATTCCTGCTATAGTTATTTCGCATGCTTTTTACTCAACATAATGAAATGAAGACTGTGTAGGACGTGAGCAATCTGTATACACACTTATTTTCTGCCATTTCACGTGATGTTAATGTATCCGAAACTTTGTCATTTGTAGCAGCACATATTATTTGGTAAGTATGATCGCACCTTAAAAGGGTAGAAATCTGCTTGTCATAGTCGGATATTACACGTTAATCTAATGTTATTATAAAGAACACTGTTTATTCCAGCTTTAAGTTCACCATTTTCACAATATTCCTCACTTCTGCAACATAATCTTTGTGAATTACGTCTTCACTTCAGTTACTTCGGTTGGGGTAATTTCCTGGCAAGACTCAATCTTTTTTATTGTTAGATACGTTGTGCAATTCGATGACTACTTAACAGATTAGATATGTGCCTTTTTCTCTTACGAAGGCATTTAACTGGATGGGATAGTGAGGTTTTAGTAAAGAATAAGCCGTTTCTCTGTCTTTTAAAAATTTGAAACCTCTCGTTACTGATAGGATACTTTATGAATGTGGAAAGGAATAACTTCCTCAATATTCCCTTTTATCTGATTTCGTTGGGTTTCTCTGCTTGGCAGGTAGATACTATGCTTTCAGGTGCCCAGAGGATCTGTTGATTAAATTTTTTCCACTATATTGTACATAAGAAGGAATAAGCGACGCGTTTGTATATCCTAAACTGCACCATCTCCTTTTTATCACTAGAAACATATTCAGCGAACGAAATCTATTACGTTAGTAATTTTAGTTAGAGATTTAACTTGCTTTGCAGGGCTTCCCAAGACAGTTCTCTTTAAGGGTTGGATGCGAGTCCTTACGGGCCTCCCATGAAATACATTTGACGGAATTAGACCAGTCCATTGTGGTCCTATGAAATGCTGTGCAGTCTGTCCACACGTAGGTGCAAATAATAGTAATGTACATGTTTATTTTTGAGGTATCATGATTCATCAGGCTACTATCAATTTCTATACTATCTGTTAAACATCTGCCATTAAGGTTTCACAAAGTCCGCCATCTTTGGCCCTCAAGGCGCACAGCGTCACCAAGGAATTCCCAGCCACGTGCTCGATGGACCACGTGCCCCGGCCGTTGTGAGGCACCTAGCTAGCTCGGCCCTGCCGTGCGGCTCGAGCGGTGTCCGCCAACTCTGAACTTAGAATATTTCCAGGGCGCCGCAACTCGCCCATTACCTCACACACTGGCACCCAAGCCAAGATTCTCGTTCAGCTTGAAGCCTAACGTTTCATCGTCGAGCTGTACAGTAGTATCGAAAGCATGCATGGAGTCTATGGTGACAGGACAGTAGCACCTCCGACCACACCCCAGCTCAGTACCCATGGGATGGCCACACCCGCACATAGATAAGACTGGCAAATTTCACTACACACGTGTTTTGGCCAGTATGAGGACTTCCTTCAGCATTTTACAACATCTTGTGTAGCTGAATTGTATTGGTTGTCTGTGACTGCCTTCCAAATTAAGATACAACTTTCGCCACCTTTTATACGAAATTATAGCACTATTAATTATCCAGACAACTGGCGTATATGTAGTGTCATTGTGCTGACGGTGTTTCAAACGGAATGAATTATCAGTTAAAATGATGAAAGTGTGTATAAGTAGTATAACTGTAACTGTGAAAGGTATCTGTTAATAAGGAATAATCTGTCTCGAAGGTCGTCAAAGTAATGAAACATATCTGGTACTGCTGCAAAGGGGGTGAAAGAACTATCATTACGGTGGTACTTTAACTGAAATGCTATTACCTTCAAACATAAACACGGTAATTGACCTCATTAATCCACAATAAAGGTTTGGTGTCGTCCATATTTCAAGGTGCCACGTCAAAGTTGGCAATGCGTATCGATACCACAGACGTTATTAATGTCTCATTGTAATGGGAGGCGGTCCTGAAGACACGTCATCTTTCTCAGCAGTGCAGCGCCACAGCACGGAGCTTGATACAGAACGGAGCAAGAGCTCACTCTGCAAAGTTCGTGACCTCTGATGAAGCAGTCAGCATCATTTACTTACGACACCAGTGTTATTAAAGTCTCAGATGGAACTGTATTTATGCAAATGTTGAACTTTACTTCAAGAAAATAGTTTGTAATAGTGTGTCTAAACTGATGCTTTACTGTTCAGAGATAGTTGTCAACATTCGGCTCATTCCTGTGCAGGGGAGTGTATAAAGTTAAGTAAATCTTTCATTCATCCTAGTAATAAAGTGAACCGATATTTTATATGTTGTAGGTCCGACCAGCCATTTACTAGCGCAATAAGGAACCCACAGTTAAAACTGAACGATTGTAGTTTCGTCATGTCACAACAAATGGCGACGAAACTTGGTACCTAAGCTGATCGTCTATTTCGCTTGCTACCTGCCTTGGATGCGAGTTGCACACGTCTTGTTGCTAAGTTCTGTTGCCTAAACTTTTCTCAGTGCTGTTACTCTGGATTTCATTTTTTGCATTCGAGTGCGTCGTACAATATTTCACTATGTCTGAGCCGCCACAAGAAATATCCGTAACCGATTGACCAGTTGACGTCATTACTAAACAAACAAGTAGCGCCGCTGTCGGTAGCTGCTCAAATATTTTCCCACTTACCATACCCATAACGAGGAATGATCAGACTATAAGGCGTAACTGGAGGCCACAAAATAACAAGTATGGAGTGCGACGTTTAATTGCTGTCCACTGTTGGTCCTGAGCCTTTCGCCTCCATGTAACGGTGTGTGCTGAAACTGTTTCCGAGAAAGTACGACGATCTTGTTAATTTACTGGACGAAACTTCTGATAGTCAAATCGATGCAACAGCTGCACGGTTTAAATTTTTTCGTCTGGAGCAGCAGCCTGATCAGACAGTAATACAAGGGATTGTAGAACTCAGAGTTCTCACTAGGTATTGAAAGTTTAAGTGTTCTTGTGGAATTAATTCTAGTCATGTAACGTTGCGTGATGCTATTACACAGAACGTCTCAGACGAAAGAATTTGTACTGCAATTATAAAAATGCCAAACCCTGATTTAAAAAAAAAATTGTGTCCATTGTGGAATCACAAACGATTGTGGGCTCAGCACAGGTTGATTTTAATGCTACATTTATTTGAGTTTCTTATACTGCACCAGGCACTCAGCCTCTAGTACAGAATAGTGTTAAAGTGTTTCAGACTAAGGAACAGACAACCAGTAAGAACAGAAGAGTAGCAGAAGTAAAAACTTTCAGTCTCGTGGTACACGGCCTGTGATACAAAACTCTGGGAGGAGATCTTGTTTCGTAAAACTTTTCGAAACATGATGGAAAAGACAGTCCTTATCGTAATTCAAAATTCTTTCAATGTGCACGTGAAGGTCACATTCAGTCGAAGTGTTGACGCCTAAAGCAAGGCTACGGTAACAGCCGCCGTTGTGCAGGGGCTCGGCGACTGCAGCTACGCTGCCAAAAATGTGCATACCGTACAGGTCATGCCACTAACCTAGGCGCCAGCTTAACCTCACAGTTCGGCATCATGGAACCCTTCCACTGCGATACGCAGGCAGGCGAAGAAACTTCTTATTCAGTTACAAATGGAACAAAAGGCAATTGTGTTACAGTTGGACCGAGGTGCTTCTGTTTCCCTAATAAATACAGACACTTACCGGCAGACCACTGCGACAGCAACCTACTTATATTTTGCCTGCCTACAATGGACATGAAATTTCAGTCCTTGGTGTGTGTAGTTTGCTAGCAACTTTGCAGGAAGTGAAAAAGTGTGTTGCAGTTCATGTACTTCACTCTAAATACAGTGCAAACAGTTTTACTTGGATTCGTTTGAGTTCTTCAACCTCTGCATTCAAAACGATGTGTTACAAATCAGTGTTTCTGCTCCTCACACTAACGTTTCCGACTGGTGTAGTAAGTACAAGGAACTTTTTGAATCAAATATAGATAGCGCTAAGGACTTTGAAACTGTGATAGCATTGACCGATACCACCCCACTGGGATTCTACAGTTGGTAAGGGCAACGCAAGTTCCCCTCAGACGCCGACAGCAGTCGTGAGAGATTCGGGGTAGCCAACGGAGCACGCCCACTGAGCCACTCCTCCCCAAAAGCTCCGTATCAGAGCGCCCTTTGTCACCGCAATATAGGATGGTCGGCGGCACCCATACAGCCCATTTGCATCGAGGCGCGGCCCAGTTGAAACAGAATCGCCATCGAGAAAGCTCAGTTGTGGCCCTGACTGTCATTCATGCATTAGTTGAGAGAGGCTTTCCCTGCAGTGCTCTTGTTGCTGTTGCATTAGCTACACTTCATTGCTGCATGTTCACTTGTAAAGGGTCTTCGTGCCCTTAGAGAATGCTACCAGTTAAGTAAAGCTTCTGTTTACTGTATTTACTTGTTCGCTAGTCATTTATGCTCCTGTCCAGCTTTCCTACGACGACAGCTTCCGCACCACTCTGTTGTCCAGCCCTCCAAACTATTGTATAAGAAGTAGTACACAACAGAAGCACAAGTAACTATGAGAGAAAAGCACAGCAGCAAGTTCTTCGTGCACGGCCTGTCTGCGATGCATTGTGCGTGCAGAATGCTTAGGAATAACAAAAATGGCAAGAAAATAGGCTTGTCCAACCCGTTTCTGCAAGCCAATAGGCATCACCGTTGTTCATACTTCAGGTGTGTTAAGTTTGTGTGTTAAGTTTAAGGAAACAGTAAACCCACATTGATTCTTTTTCTCTTCCATGTCCAGAGGACTTGACGGACAGACTGGGGCAGAACAGATAATATTCAAAAACATACTTGCGAGAGGTATTGGTATACAGTTAGAGCTTGATGAACTGCCAAAGTAGTACCTTGTGATAAACACTTGTTTGTATCAGTTTGTATCAGTTTCAAAGGTTACTGTTTGAAAGTGCTTTGGGTCCTGCAATTTTTCAATGATTCCAAGGCAGTCAACAGGAACAGCAAAAGTCCTTTCTTGTACAAAATATTTAGACGATATCGTCGCCTCGGATGATATGCTTGCTGCACATTCAGTGAATTTCGACTTTATTTTAAATTCTTTCAGCAGCTGTCTTAAAGTGCAACAAGGAAAAGTACTCCTTCTTCCAGAAAGAATTGAGCTATTTAGGTCACGTAACAAATGTACAGGCTAAATATCCAAATACGTCGCACTTGGCTGCTGTTACGAGTTTTGCTGGCGACCCGTAACATTCAGGAGCTCGTATCAGTCACGAGGAAACCCATCCATTATATCCAATTCATTCCTAACACTGCCCAAATTATTGCACCGCTTCACCGGCTACGGCAACAAAATGTATTTTGTGTTGTCCCAAGAATGTCGAAAGTGTTTCAGCATCGGGGCTGCGCTCTACAGTAAGATAGGTTCTTCTAACAGACCTTTTGCTTTTGCCTCGTAAACTCTTAACAAAGCACAGTTTAACTACGGAAACCATGGAAAACAGGTGTTCGATATTAACGAGGCTGTTACGAAATGTCACCAGTATTGTACAGTCGGAAGTTCTATTCGTTGACAGATCGCCTTTTACAATCCTGCCGTCCTGCCCCACCTCGCAATGCGCAGAAACTGCAGCGTTGGGCTCTGACATGTACAATTATCAGTTGAGTACAGCATCCTCCTCGCAAAATACGAATGCTAAAATCTTGCCTCGGTCACCAGTAGGTAGCCTTTAATTCGTCTGAGAAATCATGTTTAAAGGTCTATTCTCAGGATTTTGAAAGTCCACAAAATTTTATTCTCAGTTTTCGACGTGCTGCCGCTGTCACTGCTTCTGATGTAGCTCTTCAGGTTGATATGCAATGCACTATGTGATCAAAAGTATCCGGACACCCCAAAAAAATGCGTTTTTCATATTAGGTGCATTGTGCTGCCACCTACTGCCAGGTACTCCATATTAGCGACCTCTGTACTAATTAGACATCGTGAGAGAACAGAATGGGGCGCTCCGCGGACTTCGAATGTGGTCAGTTGACTGGGTGTCACTTGTGTCATACGTCAGTATGCGAGATTTCCACACTTCTAAACATCCCTAGGTTCACTGTTTCCGATGTGATAGTGAAGTGGAAACATGAAGGGACACGTATAGCACAAAAGGCTACAGGGCGACCTCGTCTGTTGACTGACAGAGACCGCCGACAGCTGAAGAGGCTCGTAATGTGTAACAGGCGGACATCAAGCCAGACCATCACACAGTAATACCAGACTGCATCAGGATCCACTGCAAGTAATACGACAGTTAGGCGGGAGGTGAGAAAACTTGGATTTCATGGTCGAGCGGCTGATCATAAGCCACACATCACGCCGGTAAATGCAAAACGACGTCTCGCTTGGTGTAAGGAGTGTAAACATTGGACGATTGAACAGTGGAAAAACGTTGCGTGGAGTGACGAATCACGGTAGACAATATGGCGATCCGATGGCAGGGTGTGGGTATGGCGAATGCCCTGTGAACGTTGTCCACTAGCTTGTGTAGTGCCAACAGTAAAATTCGGAGGCGTTGGTGTTATGATGTAGTCGTGTTTTTCATGAGGGGGCTTGCACCCCTTGTTGGTTTGCGTAGCACTATCACAGTACAGGCCTACATTGATGTTTTAACCACCTTTTTGCTTCCCACTGTTGAAGAGCAATTCGGGGATGGCGATTGCATGTTTCACCACGATCGAGCACCTGTTCATAATGCACGGCCTGTGGCAGAGTGGTTACACGATAATAACATTCCTGTAGTAGATTGGCCTGCACAGAGTCCTAACCTGAATCATATAGAACACATTTGGGATGTTTTTGAACGCCGAATTCGTACCAGGCCTCAACGACCGACATCGATACCTCTCATCAGAGCAGCATTCCGTGAAGAATGGGTTGCCATTCCCCAAGAAACCTTCCAGCACCAGATTTAACGTATGCCTGCGAGAGTGGAAGCTGTCATCAAGGCTAAGGATGGGCCAATACCATACTGAATTCCACCATTACCGATGGAGGGCGCCACGAACTTGTAAGTCATTTTCAGTCAGGTGTCCGAATACTTTTGATTACATACTGTACGTGCGCCACGAACTTGTAAGTCATTTTCAGTCAGGTGACCGAATACTTTTGATTACATACTGTACGTGCGCGATGGGTGGCCATACAGTTTGAACGAATTTCGCGTGTCATTACTTATCGTATCATCACGCACATTCATCATGATCAGATTTTCTGCTATCCCACACGGAGGATGAGGATGCGAATGGTGAGATTCCTCAATCCCTATAACCAGAAGTCTTGTGTCTGTTGCAAAAATATGATCTGGGTGTAGTTCGCACAAAGAAACTCGCCTGCTGTCAGTTTACTGGGCACGGCATGGACGATCCGAGTGAAGAAATGATCGTTCATTACAAAGTTTGCCAGGAAAATCAGTCGGTTCCGACGAAATCTTTTTTTGAGTGGCAACATATTCCTACTGATTTCTCAGGTCCGTTCTGGAACACGTGATAGTTGTTAGTGGTAGATGGTTACAACAAAATGGTTCAAATGGCTCTGAGCACTATGGGACTTAACATCTGAGATCAGCAGTCCCCTGGAACTTAGAACTACTTAAATCTAACTAACGTAGAGATATCACACACATCCATGCCCGAGGCAGGATTCGAACCTGCGACCGTAGAAGTCACGCGGTTCCAGACTGATGCACCTAGAACCGCTCGGCCACTCCGGCCGGCTGGTTACAACAAGATTCCCTTTGTTGCCGCCATGACATCCACCACTACCGCAAGTACGTTATCGGCTTTATCTCGTATTTTTTATTTTGAATGTCTGCCAGAGATCATTGTGTCGCACAATGGCCCGCAGACGATTTTCTACAGTTTCTTTACCACCAATGGCATACATCATGTGACGGATGCACATTTTTATCCACAGTCCACTCTCGAATGGCGCGTGGGAAAAAGGGACACCTAAATCTTTCCGTTCGAGCTCTGATTTCTCTTATTTTATTATGATGATCACTTCTCCCTACGTAGGTGAGTGTTAACAAAATATTTTCGGATTAGCATTTCGTTTTCTAACGTTCAAAAGTCACATGGAGAAACACTGTTACTCTCACACACGGGAGTATGCACTGAAAACCTTTATGCCCTCTTACCTCTCCTTGCACGTGACGGGAAGTCGTCTATAGAATTGTTACACGGTCGAAGGCACGGTACCCTGTTGCATTTTCTGCCGGTGCTTCGTAAACCATTCGTTCCTCAGGGACCGACAAAGTTTCAACAGCAGGATGAAGTTTTTTACAAAGTCTTTGGAAAGAGACATCATTGGAAGCGTAGGGCTCATTACCAAAGCAATAGGACGTCTTTCTTAACTCATAAAACCTTCAGCTATGCTGCTGCGACGCCACCAAAATAATCTGCACTGCGCGTACTAGTATGTCACTGATTCTTCCACAGAATGTTCGTCCGTAGACCCAGCACATCGCTGGGATCCCCTCTACCAGTCGCGCACGGCACCTTCCACTGAGGTGTTCGACGCCCCGCTTCCGCTGCCCTTGTTACTGCCGGCGCCGTCACCTGCCCAGCAACCTGCACCTATGTCCGTCGATGCTCTGAGAGGTCATCACGCCGCTCCATATGAACCCTTTGCCGTTCGCCAAACTACGGCGTCTGCATCACAGAGTGCCGGCGTGCATACTACGAATGATTTCATGGACGCTGACCCCGGTTGTCCGTGCGGTGGATGCCGAGGTGTCGGCAGGGAAGTCCCATTGGCAATATTTACCCTCCCTACTTCCTAACCTGCGTCTGCAGTATGTCCTCCACACTTCATCGTCACGTGCATCCACTTTGCACGATGACGGTGCGGAGGTTTGGGTGGGAGGAATGTGATATCGTCCAAAGATCACGCTACCACACCAAAGTCGGCAATGCGAACCGATACCAGAGATATCAGTGATGCTCCTGGAGACACGCCCTCCGTCTCAGGGCCGCAGCGAAATTGCCTAGAAGTCACTCCTCCCAGTTCGTGACCCCCGAAGAAGCAATCAACATTAATTAGTTAGGATTCCAGTGCTGTTCAAGTCTCAGATGGAACTGTACTTTTTGTAAATCTTGAACTGGTATTTCGAAACAGGAGTTTGTAATTTTGTGCATCAAGTGATATTTCACTGTTCAGAGACAGCTGTAAGTATTCCGGTCATTCGTGTGGAAATGGAGTACATAAAGTTAGTAAATCTTTTATTTAATCTTACAATAAGGTGAAAAAGTGTTTCATATGTTGTAGTGCCGATCAGCTTTCCCTCAGAGCAGTCAAAGGACCATAATTATGACAGTACGATTGCAGCTTAGTCAGATCATAACACAACGAGTGAAAGAGGTTAATAACTATCGAAATGATAGCAAAAGAAATTCAATTGCAACACCTTTATTTCACAAGAAACTTCACACATGAAGAAAAACTGCACATAACTGAAATCTTCGTTCAAAGTTAACAAATTGCACACGAAGCATCAATGTACACATGAATGGCCCGGAAGGTACTGAGAAACATTGTACACTACTGCCCATTAAAATTGCTGCACCAAAAAGAAATGCAGATGATAAACGGGTACTCATTGGACAGATATACTGGAACTGACATGTGATTACATGTTCATGAAATTTGGGTGCATAGATCCTGAGAAATCAGTACCCAGAACAACCACCTCTGGCCCTAATAACGGCCTTGATACGCCTGGCCATTGAGTCAAACAGAGCTTGAATGGCGTGTACAGGTACAGCTGCCCATGCAGTTTCAACACGATACCACCGTTCATCAAGAGTAGTGTCTGGCGTATTGTGACGAGCCGGTTGCTCGAGCACCATTGACTAGACGTTTTCAATTGGTGAGAGATCTGGAGAATGTACTGGCCAGAGCAGCAGTCGAACATTTTCTGTATGCAGAAAGGCACGTACAGGAACTGCAACATACGGTCGTGTATTATCCTGCTGAAATGTAGGGTTTCGCAGGGATCTAAAAATGTTCAAATGTGTGTGAAATCTTATGAGACTTAACTGCTAAGGTCATCAGTCAGTAAGCTGACACACTACTTAACCTAAATTATCCTAAGGACAAACACACACACCCATGCCCGAGGGAGGACTCGAACCTCCGCCGGTACCACCCTCGCAGGGATCAAATGAAGGGTAGAGCCACGGGTCGTAACACATCTGAAATATAACGTCCACTGTTCAAAGTGTCGTCAGTGCGAACAAGAGGTGACCGAGACGTATAACCAGTGGGACCCCATACCATCACGCCGGGTGATACGACAGTATGGCGATGACGAATACACGCTTCCAATGTGCGTTCACCGCGATGTCGCCGAACACGGATGCGACCATCATGATGCTGTAAACAGAACCTGCGTTCATCCGAAAAAGTGACGTTTTGCCATTCGTGCACCCAGGTTCGTCGTTGAGTACACCATCGCAGGTGCTCCTGTCTGTGATGCAGCGTTAAGGGTAACTGCAGCCATGGTCTCCGAGCTGATAGTCCATGCTGCTGCAAACGTCGTTGAACTGTTCGTGCAGATGGTTGTTGTCTTGCAAACGTCCCCATCTGTTGACTCAGGGATCGAGACGTGGCTGCACGATCCGTTACAGAAATACGGATAAGATGACTGTCATCTCGACTGCTAGTGATACGCGGCCGTTGGGATCCAGCATGGTGTTCCATATTACCCTCCTGAACCCACAGATTCCATATTCTCGTAACAGTCATTGGATCTCGACCAACGCGAGGAGCAATGTCGCGATACGATAAACCTCATTCGCGATAGGCTACAATCCGATCTTTAACAAAGTCGAAAACGTGATGGTACGCATTTCTCCTTCTTACAAGAGGCATCACAACAATCTTTCATCAGGCAACGCCGGTAAACTGCTGTTTGTGTATGAGAAATCAGTTGGAAACTTTCCTCATGTCACCACCGGCGCCAATCTTGTGTGAATGCTCTGAAAACCTAATCAGTTGCATATCACAGCATCTTCTTCCTGTCGGTTAAATTTCGCGTCTGTAACACGTCATCTTCGTGGTGTAGCGATTTTAATCGCCAGTAGTGTATAGAGGGATGTTACTTTCAGAGATCGCGACTGAATCGACTTTAAGCGATGTGGCAGAAATACGAGTTGCGCCTTTACTGGTGATGCAATGAGGGGTGGTATTCAGACTTGCACAGTAACGAATGCTTGCACTTGTCAAGTTAAGGAGAAAGAAATGGTAACACAAGATTCAATGTAGTGAGCATTATCTCCCGAACTGCGAAGTAATTGAAATAACTAAAATAAAAGTCTCGAATACATCCTCTTATCTTGATTTTCCCAAAATTCACACGGAGCCAATCTCATTTAAAGTCAGACTCCGAAGGGAGAACACTTGACAGCCGTCACAGCACCAGAGTCGGCACCCCTACGCCTCTGCAAAAGACGGAGCCTCAATCTGTACTTCGCCAGGATAGGACCACGAGTACTTTATGCACCAATATCGAAACTTGAATGCCTTCTTCTGCAGATCGGACCTCAAATGTTTTCTTCACTTAACTCGGGCGCTGAGTAATTTCTGAAATTTGCGTCTTCCTAAGTCTGGCGTCCCATACAAAAACATAGTCGCCAAAACCCGCGTCAGCCGTAGAGGTCTCGCGATTCTTCGTTGACCTATCAGGGAAAAGAAAATTACTGCCAACAATACCCTCCTCCTTGCTGATGAGTCCCAGATAAGTCCACATCAAAATGCTAGCTGCCAATTAGAGCTTTAGTCTCGTCGGTAGCCAATGAGAGAAAAGGAAATGCTCACGTTTTCCCCTTCAATTCAATATATTTTAGAACTGTCTTAACAAGATCACGAAAAAGCGCACACATTTCCACGGTTCACAAGTAACCCGGGCTGGCGCCACCAGGCGACTTGGGCGTTACCACATCATCAATAAGAAGGCTGTGCGCTCCAGAGAATTCCAGTAAATTTTTTAGTGTGGCGGGCCCCTAGTTTCCCTGAAAAGAGTACGCAAGGGACCTCCCGACTACGTTCAGGGAGGGCGAGAAGTCCCCGTTGCTCTGTAACCCTTGTTTAGTATCAAATGTTAGTATGCAGATTGATTGCTATGTTACTTCTTATCAGTTGGTGGAATTCATATTTACATGTTTCCGAAGTCGCAGTCGCAGTAGAGTCATAATACGTAGCCATGGAAAATGTGAGCGGTCATAGTTACACTACTGATGAACGCTTAGTGACAAGTGTGTGGGTGCGCGAACGACAGTATGCAGGGTATATAATGAGAAATATTATGAGATCATTGTAGGAAAGATTTAACAAGGCTTCGCCACTAAATGCAGCACTTCTGGATTATGAAAGACGTTCTTGTGCTTTTGGCTTGACAGTTTTAAAGACAGACCGGGGAGTGGAAGGGAAGAAGAGAAGAAACGTGTGCCAGAGTATCTGTTTCGATTGAACTATCTCCTGTGAAGTTGACACGTAAATATGCTTCGGAGATTGGTATACCGTGACATCTGTACCAAATCACATGAAAGGAAGACCTTAACTTCAGTCCTTTTCGATCGACTTTCGCAAAGGAGTTATCGGATACAGACCGGAATGAGGATGCCTTGGTTTGTTAACTCAGTTTCTAAATGCAGTGAAAAGTGCCAAGGTTTTGTTTTCAGATGAATGTGCCATTTATGGCAGCTGACGTGCTAGAAATATTGTTGTTTGGGCCAAAGAGAATCTTCATCACAGAGTCGAGTTGGAAAGGAACACGCCTCACGTAATGATATGAGCAGCGATGACATCACATCTGCTTGGACAGTACTTGTTGGAAGTGGCTGCGAATGGCGCACGCTATTTACGCATGTTACAAACATGGTTAACACCCCAGCTTGAGGAAAAGTGTCTCACAGAACGCATATGGTTGCACCAAGACAGAGCGCCTCCTCACTAAGCTCTTCCAGTGCACCAATTCCTAATCGAATACTTTTCAGAGTGGTGGATAGGTCGTGGTTCATTAGCAACATCAGCTCCCATGAAAGGGTCAGCAAGAGGCCTTGTCCTTACCGTATCTGACAACCATTTATGGAGAGTCATTAAGACGCATGTATCTGCACGATGTTATACTACCAACTAACTCAAAAATATGTCAAGAAGAAGAATGAGGAAATGTGTTTGCAGAACGATGGGGAATATACCGATATACTGGACATTTGATACATGAGTAAGTACTTGATAAAACAAATCAAATCAGCTAGCGTTCGATACTAGGGCGTACGGAGACTTCTCGTCCATTCTGTATTATGTGGGGTGGGGGGTGGGGGGAGAGTTCGTATTGTTTACGGAACACAGAGGTCACGCTGTTTTTGCAGTTAGACTATGTGATCAAAAGTATCCGGACACCTGGATGAAAACGTCTTACAAGTTCGTGGCGCCCTCCATCGGTAATACTAGAATTCAATATGGCGTTGGCACACGTTTAGCCTTGATGACAGCTTCCACTCTCGCAGCCATACGTACAATCAGGTGCTGGAGGGTTTCTTAGGGAATGGCAGCCCGTTCCTCATGGAGTGCTACACTGAGGAGAGGTATCGATGTCGGCCGGTGAGGCCTGGCACGAAGTCTGCGTTCCAAAACATCTCATAGGTGTACTATAGGATTCAGGTCGGGACTCTGGGCAGGCCAGTCCATTACAGGAATGTTATTGTCGTGTAACCACTCCGCCACAGGCCGTGCATTATGAACAGGTGCTCGATCATGGTAAAGGATGGAATCGCCGTCCCCGAATTGCTCTTCAACAGTGGGAAGCAAGAAGATACTTAGAACATCAATGTAGGACTGTGCTGTGATAGTACCAGGCAAAACAAGGTGTGCAAGCCCTCTCCATGAAAAACACCTCACCATAACACCACCGCCTCCGAATTTTACTGTTGGCACTACACACGTTGGCAGATGAAGTTCACACGGCATTCGCCATACCCACACTCTGCCATCGGATCGCCACATAGTGTGCCGTGATTCGTCACTCTACGCAACGTTTTTCTACTGTTCAATCGCCTTACGCCAAGCGAGGCGTCGTTTGGCATTTACGGGCGTGATGTGTGGCCCATGAACAGCCACTCAACCATGACATCCAAGTTTTCTCACCTCCCGCCTAACTCTCATAGTACTTGCAGTGGATCCTGATGCAGTTTTGAATTCCTGTGTGATGGTATGGATAGATGTCTGCGTATTACACATTACGATACTCTTAAACTGTCGACGGTCTCTGTCCATCAACAGAGGAGGGCGGCCTGTGCGCTTTTGTGCTGTACGTGTCCTTCACGTTTTCACTTCACTATCACATTGGAAGCAATGAACCTAGGGATGTTTAGGAGTGTGAAAATCTCGCCTACAGACGTATGACACAAGTGACACTCAATCACCTGACCACATTCGTAGTGCGTGAGTTCCGCGGAGCGCCCCATTCTGCTCTCTCAGGATGTCTAATGACTGCTGAGATTGTTGATATGGAGTACCTGACAATATGTTTTTGGGGGTGTCCGGATACTTTTGATCACATAGTGTCCCTCTGCTATTTATTATGCTTACGTTGAAGTAACTCGTGGAAATACATTCAACGACTTCCCATCACAGTAGATGGGTGTCTCACCCAAAGTGCGATTAGCGAGACACGAATCAACATTTCCCTTTATTCATTTTATTAATTTACCTCTTTGTCATCAGTTGTCGGACTGAATTTCCACATTAGCTGGTTTGGGAAAGGAGCAAGGAGTGCAGGCCAGATCACTATTTGTTAACCATGGATACCTAAAAAATCTAGTGACGTACTTGTTTCCGAGAGGCTGATAACATTCGCAAACAGGCAGCAAATGGGAAAAGTAAATGACCACTCACGAAAGGGAGAAAGATATGAGGAAGATCTGAGAGATCTGAGAGATTTCTGTCATCACGCCAATTTTAGAATACGGAAAAAATGTGTTGCAGATGTCTTTGGAGGTTAGTTTCAAGAATTTTTAGAGATTTTCTTTATCTATATGTTTCACAGTGCTCTGAAAATCACAGCAAATATTACAAATCACTACAACACACTAGTTTCGGATGTGAATTTATGAATCAACTCTCAAAATGGCTACAACACTCAAAACATGTGTAAATCTCTTAATGGTATCGTAATAGAACAAAATAATTTTTAACGTTACACAGTGTATTATAGTTCCATAAGATTACTGAACGGTCCCAGAAATGGCCGAGTGGAATCAAAAGAAAATATATAAGTGATTAGATTTTACTACAAAATGACCACAGTAACAAATCGATTTAACCAGAATGAATTTGATATACAACAAAGTATCTAAAGAGCAGTTAAAGGCATAGACTAGAATTTGGTGGCGTAAATATATCCAATGTCACATACAACACAACAGGCTACTATAAAAAACGCCATCAAAGACGAACAATCTAACTCAGTCAACTACCAATAGAAACACACAAAATATCCATCAATTCATAAATAAATGATGGTCACAAGCGCATACAACAGAATTAAAATGAGAACTGATTAGAGATTAATGTGTGACAGGACAAGAAATGTCAAACATGTACGTGTACTCCGTGTCAGGTATTGAAACTAATGTTTACGGAAAATGATTATCATGGAGTTGTTGTACACACAGTTAATGGAATCTCATTGTGCATATGGAGAAAAGTTAATTAGAAAAGCAATTCAATCCCAAGCAGTAGTTAATAATGACAAAAAGTAATAAATTTCATAGTCATTTACAAATATACAGAGAAATAGCCGTGTAATCGAAGTAAAAGGGGCTAGTCATTGAAAGGCTTGTAACGTAACAACTTAAACTGAGATTGAAGGTTCTAAAAAAATTAAAATTGATCTTTGGACTCAAATGTCCTCGAACTGTGTGAGATAATTACCCATTTCCACATCAACGGTGAGTGGTACTCGACATTGCAAACTTTGTTTTCGACTCCTATGTCGTGCCTCATTCGACACGATTTTTCGTAGCTGTCACATGCTCTATGTTCTCGAATCTTACTGTGCTAGGCATCAATGCTGCGTAGTACTGCCATCTAGGGAAGCCTGTGTTAACTCAATGACTAACCAAGGTTGTAATTATTTTGTACAAGTTAGTAGGTGCGAAATGGCTAGTTCTTCATTAAATCCTTTCTGAGGAAGAGATTATAGAGCTTTTAGAGGAATGTTTAAGTGAAAAAAAGAGTGAGGATAATTTTGATGATGACAGTGATTCATTTGTAAACAATTAGAGTCAAATGACGATGGAAACAATCCACTCTCATGAGTTTTAAAACTTATCCACAAAGGGAAGTTTTGTGTATTAATGATTATGTAAATATATTTCAATGAAAGTGAACTTTTTTAATGTATAGCCTAATTGTTGGTCAGTGGCCTCAGTGTTTCCACAAAGAGACTCTATGTGCTGCAGCCGCAATATAAGAGTGCACGCAGACGCCCTCTGTCTGCATTACGGAGTGCAAACGGTTACAGTCACTTACTGAATTTCTGTTTCCTGGTCGCATAATTATAAAAAGATTTCTATCTAAATTTATACGATTCAAGACATAGTAAGAGAATGAAAAAATGTTGCTGTAAAACTTGTTAGTTGTTAAGATCTAATTAATTGTTTTCCAGCCTGATTATCTGTTATTGCTTCATTTAAGAGTAGTGGCTTTATTTTGCTGATAACTGATATTGCTCCAAAGTAGCGTCGCAGTTTTTCAGTAATTAGTTTCAATACTTACGTGAATTCAAAACTTTAAACCTGGTAGCCTTTGTGATATGTAGCACTTTCATGGCTTGCATTCCTCTTGTCTCTAAGTAAAATGTCAAGTTGACAAAAGATAATGAACTTCATTTCAGTAAAAGTAAAATTATTTCCGAAACAGTAAAGTCAAATTGCCCCTTCAGAGCTGGTGATCGAAATTTGCGTAGAGCAACTTTAATTACAGAGGGGTTGTCATACGGTAAGGTAATATCAGTTCTCTTAGCGTCTATAAAGTCTATGTTGCTGTGCTGAGGATACAAGCAAGTTGTAAGGAGTACAACTGAGGTAGGAAAAGCAGTGAAGTGTAATTTGTATGTGTTCACAACTTATAAATCGTACCCCTTATCCTCATCACGCTTTGGTAAAGGAGTTAGTCAAAGTTTTCAACTGCCTGAACAATAACTTAAATACCAGTTATGTTCCACATTGTCAGTGTAAGTTAAATATATTTAGGATACGTTCAGTAATGTGTCTGTAAAGTGCAGAACAAACTCTAGTATTATTCTCCGTAAGCAAAAGCGTTAGAGGTGTTGGAAGCACTGTATGTCGCAAACAGCGGTTTTCATTGACAGCACACACGCAGATGAGCCACCAGCTATCCTGCGACAGAAGCGGGAGATTAGTAACCGATCCAGGAAGCAACTGCCTGCAAGCTGGACTGTTGTTTCCAGGAGTTAACGGTTTCACTCTGTGCAATGTTTAAACAGTGGTGCAAGTAAAAGCAAGTAACTCAAATCAACTCATAGTCGTTATTTTCGTAATGGAAATATTTAGTCCTTATTACGAAAGAATTATAGGTTCGATTGCACGCGTTCAACTTCGTAAGAATTTTACGGGCAAGTCAAACGGGAAATCGGTGCTTTCGATTATAGGCTGTAATCCACCATATGAACACCAAATTGATATTTAACGTGAAATATTACTGAAAATAACACACTTGTCACAGAGTACAAAGAAATAACGTTGTGACATAAGAAATCATAAGCACTGAATTTGCAAGCAGAAAGCACACATGTTCACACGAAACCTAAATCGTACTCTATATAGTCTTCACAGTTCGCTGTTTCCATACATAAGGCGATGGAGGCGTGTTATTGAGGCAATTGGAGAGCAAAGGTTTGAATAGGAGACTTGGAGGAACATTTAAGAGGATTCTGTTGCTGTGTCTCGGTGTCGATGGATCGTAGACCTGAGATGACAGAAATCAGCTCGTTCTCTCTCGTTATAATTAACGCCCTCTCGATAACCCATTTCGGTTCGTCCGCAATCAAGCAAGTGACAGCAGTGTGTCTAATGAGAGGGTCTTTCGACAGGCACACGTGTCGTGACACCGACCATGTTTTCTGTTTAATAATGCCATGCCCGCGACAGCCACTAGGAAGGTATCTTCTCTCTATCAGGTTAGTTTTGCCCGCTAATGAGAGAATGGAGCACCCTTAATTTTCACTGTTCGTATCAGAATGCGGGTGCTTCCTCTTCTTATGACTTAGCGTGTGCCATTGCAGTCCTGTATAGAGTTCACAGGACCACAATTTACCATCTCTCTGATCTAAATGCCAAATTGAGGTGATTAGCATCTCCACGAGTCGTGCGAACACAGCTCCGGCAGTTAATGATGTGCTGCACTGTGTAATAGGTTGTCGCGCACCTATGTGAGTGCCTTTGATTCGTGCACTGCTACCAGCCGTGAAGCACTGATTCTCATTTGCACGTCTGTTTCGGGACCGCCCTCTTAAGGTGCGATTCAGAAGGCAGCGACAGGTGCCGACCATAATTATACACTGCAGACGGCAACGTTGTTGTTTCTAGTTGGTGTGTTACGGAACGCAGCGACAGACAAGCAAGCAGTGCAGTCGCTTTTTAAGAACTACGCGAGGCGAGATGTCTGGTAACTCCGCCGCGCTCACTTCGCTGTTGTCGTAAGAGGGAGAATATGACATTTTATTGTTACATAGCAGGAAAAGACGAAATCTGGTTATGCCTTTACATAAAAGTAGAACAGCAGAAGGTAGTTACACAGAGTTCAGCAAAGAAACATTTGTTAACTGACGAAAACATATTCTAGAGTTGTTTTCCTTTAAATAAAAGACAGTTTAATTTCGTTCTCAGTTTTATTAAAGATGACATGAAACGACAGGACCTAAGACATGTAATAAGGGCAGTAAAAATATTATATTTGACGTTGAGGTCTGTGTACAAAATTTTATACTTTTTTTGTACTTCCCAGAAGTGGTAAGACATGTGTAGAAGTTCAAGGGCTGTTGGTATGACATGACTGTGATGTGTTGTACTGTGCAACGATTATTATATAATGAGAAACTATAATACTTTTTTTTTGCTTTTATCTTATACACTGAAGAACCAAAGAAACTGGTACACCTGCCTAATGTCGTGTAGTGTCCCAGCGAGCACGCAGAAGTGCCGCAACACGACGTGGCATGCACTCGACTAATGTCTGAAGTACTGCTGGAAGGAACTGACATCATGAATCCTGCACGGCTGGAGAGAGTACGAGGGGGTGGAGATCTCTTCTGAATACCATGTTGCAAGGCATCTCAGATATGCTCAATAATGTTCATGTCTGGGGAGTTTGGTGGCCGGCGGAAGTGTTTAAATTCAGAAGAATGTTCCTGGAGCCACTCTGTAGCAATTCTGGACATGTCGGGTGTCGCATTGTCCTGCTGGAATTGCCCAAGTCCGTCGGAATTTACAATGGACATGAATGGATGTAGGTGATAAGACACGATGCTTACGTACGTGTCACATGTCATAGTCGTATCTTGAAGTATTAGGGGTCCCATATAACTCCAACTACACACGCCTCACACCACTGCAGAGCCTCCACCAGCTTGAACAGCCCCCTACTGACATGCAGGATCCGTGGATTCATAAGGTTGTCTCCATACCCGTACACGTCCATCCCCTCGATACAATTTTAAACGAGATTTGTCCGACAAGGCAACATGTTTCGAGTCACCAACAGTCCAATGTCGGTATTGACAGGCCCAAGCGAGACCTAAAGCTGTGCATCGTGTAATCATCAAGGGTACACGAGTGAATCTTCGGCTCCGAAAGCCTATATCTATGGTGTTTCGTTGAATGTGTCACACGCTGACACTTGCTGATGGTCCAGCACTGAAATCTACAGTAATTTGGAGAAGGGTTGCACTTCTGTCACGTTGAATGCTTGTCTTCAGTCGGCGTTGATCCCGTTCTTGCAGGATCTTTTTCCGGCCGCACCTACGTCGGAGATTTGATGTTTTACCGGATTCCTGGTATTTACGGTGCACTCGTAAAATGGTCGTACGGTAAAATCCCCACATCATCGCCACCTCGGAGATGCTGTCTCCCATCCCTCGTGCACCGACTATAACACCACGTGCAAACTCACTTAAATCTTGATAACGTGTCATTGTAGCAGCAGTAACCGACCTAACAACTGTGCAAGACACTTGTCATATAATTGTAGGCATTGCCGACCGCAGCGTCGTATTCAGCCTGTTTACATATATCTGTATTTGAATACGCACGCCTATACCAATTTCTTTGGCGCTTTAGTGTAAACTGGAGGAA
The DNA here is from genome assembly GCF_023864275.1 of Schistocerca cancellata. NCBI lineage: Eukaryota > Metazoa > Arthropoda > Insecta > Orthoptera > Acrididae > Schistocerca > Schistocerca cancellata. The sequence goes on from NC_064629.1 coordinate 373,790,891, forward strand.
AACTACACTCCTGGAAATTGAAATAAGAACACCGTGAATTCATTGTCCCAGGAAGGGGAAACTTTATTGACACATTCCTGGGGTCAGATACATCACATGATCACACTGACAGAACCACAGGCACATAGACACAGGCAACAGAGCATGCACAATGTCGGCACTAGTACAGTGTATATCCACCTTCCGCAGCAATGCAGGCTGCTATTCTCCCATGGAGACGATCGTAGAGATGCTGGATGTAGTCCTGTGGAACGGCTTGCCATGCCATTTCCACCTGGCGCCTCAGTTGGACCAGCGTTCGTGCTGGACGTGCAGACCGCGTGAGACGACGCTTCATCCAGTCCCAAACATGCTCAATGGGGGACAGACCCGGAGATCTTGCTGGCCAGGGTAGTTGACTTACACCTTCTAGAGCACGTTGGGTGGCACGGGATACATGCGGACGTGCATTGTCCTGTTGGAACAGCAAGTTCCCTTGCCGGTCTAGGAATGGTAGAACGATGGGTTCGATGACGGTTTGGATGTACCGTGCACTATTCAGTGTCCCCTCGACGATCACCAGTGGTGTACGGCCAGTGTAGGAGATCGCTCCCCACACCATGATGCCGGGTGTTGGCCCTGTGTGCCTCGGTCGTATGCAGTCCTGATTGTGGCGCTCACCTGCACGGCGCCAAACACGCATACGACCATCATTGGCACCAAGGCAGAAGCGACTCTCATCGCTGAAGACGACACGTCTCCATTCGTCCCTCCATTCACGCCTGTCGCGACACCACTGGAGGCGGGCTGCACGATGTTGGGGCGTGAGCGGAAGACGGCCTAACGGTGTGCGGGACCGTAGCCCAGCTTCATGGAGACGGTTGCGAATGGTCCTCGCCGATACCCCAGGAGCAACAGTGTCCCTAATTTGCTGGGAAGTGGCGGTGCGGTCCCCTACGGCACTGCGTAGGATCCTACGGTCTTGGCGTGCATCCGTGCGTCGCTGCGGTCCGGTCCCAGGTCGACGGGCACGTGCACCTTCCGCCGACCACTGGCGACAACATCGATGTACTGTGGAGACCTCACGCCCCACGTGTTGAGCAATTCGGCGGTACGTCCACCCGGCCTCCCGCATGCCCACTATACGCCCTCGCTCAAAGTCCGTCAACTGCACATACGGTTCACGTCCACGCTGTCACGGCATGCTACCAGTGTTAAAGACTGCGATGGAGCTCCGTATGCCACGGCAAACTGGCTGACACTGACGGCGGCGGTGCACAAATGCTGTGCAGCTAGCGCCATTCGACGGCCAACACCGCGGTTCCTGGTGTGTCCGCTGTGCCGTGCGTGTGATCATTGCTTGTACAGCCCTCTCGCAGTGTCCGGAGCAAGTATGGTGGGTCTGACACACCGGTGTCAATGTGTTCTTTTTTCCATTTCCAGGAGTGTACTTGCAACTCCACTGATTCGACAAATAATAAGTCAGTATTGTCATCTGTGTGTTCCATAAGCTTTTTAATAAATTTTGCCTACTTTCATCCCTTTCTTTTCACATTTTTAGCGTTACATCATCATTACTACGAACCTTACCGCATTTTCTTTCCTATACTGGTACACAACATTCATCGTTTGTTACCTCAGACGTTTCACCATCATTTCCTGTTGTATTTGTGTCTGCCACATCTTTTTCTTGTGATGCCGAAGTCTCCAGTTGACAAGTTTGATCTCAATTACCTTCTTGGCTTTCCTGTGTTGTTGGCTGCAATGATTTCACTGGAATATTTGTTCCTCCGTATCTGTGTTGTGGAACACTATCAAAGAACGACAGCTATTCACGTCGCTTTCTTTTTATATTTTCTAAGGTAGCTGAGGCTGTTCCTGATTTGATTTTCTTCTTAAAACTTTGGTAATCGACTCAATTAAGATCTTGCACTTCTCCTTACGGTCATCACCTGTAAAAGGAAACTGTATTGGTTACATTGTTTCGTTTGTTTCAGAGTTTTGGCTACAGGTGAAAGATCCTCTGCAAATGAAAACTGTGTTGGTTACATGTTTTGCTTTGTTTCAGATTCTTGGCTACAGGTGAAAGCTCCTAGTACTTGTCATTTGCATATCGTATATCACCATGTTACATATTAATAATTTTGAAATGTATATATTGATGCCTCCTCCTACTGAATCAGGTTTCGGACGTAATGAACAAGAAGTTTGACATAAATGGGATGTAAATAATTTAGTTGGCCCTATAGATGGAAATCATGTTCCCATAAGAGCACCAGTGAAGAGGGAAGGCTCTTTTTTAGTTACAAAGATTTCTTTTCGATCGTTTGTTCGCTACTATGGACGCGTGTTGTAAATTCATTGGTGATGATGTCGGCGCTTACGGAAAAGAATCTGATAGCAAGATATTGTAGAAAACATCTACATTGAAGAAAATGGCAGCAAAGAGGTTTAATATAAGTGCTTTACGGGCAAAAATGTGACGTTACTCCTTTCCTGAATGGAGAGGAAGCATTTTCTGTCAGTAATTTAATGGCGAAACTTTTTCAAGAAGAGTTCCTCCATCACACCGTGAGAAACAAATCTACACTGACGGAAAGAAAATCGCATCACAAAGATGGAGTTGTCTGCACAAACGTAAGTTGGTAGACGTGTTACTACATGTCAAAGATGATATCTATTCAGATTTCGCGCCAGTGGCGCTGGTAGTGGCTCTATGAGGATATAAATGAGGTTTGCTTTAAATACGTGCAGCGACGGTAGTAAGCGTTAACTACCTTTGAGACAGGACGTGTTGAGTTGACGTCAGTCAAGAATACCTATAAGGCGACAAAGACACAGTTATCAATACCTCATTCAGTTTGAACGAGTTCTTGTAATAGGAGTATGTGAAACTCGATGTCGCTTCTGCAGTGTAGCAGAAGGGCTTGGTAGGAATGCAGCCTCTGTACTTGAGTACTGGAAGCAGTGGACACGAAAATGTACGATCGCAAAAAGACCGGGCTGCGGGCGGCCATGTGGCACTACCGAGAGGAAAAACCATCGTGTTCGGCGTACGGAACTGGCTCATCGTACTGCACCTACAGCATCAATTTGAGCAGCAGTTGACACCACAGTGACGCAACGAACTGTTACAAATCGGTTACTTCAGGGACAGGTTCGAGCCAGATGCCCCATAGCGCGTATTCCACTGACCCCACACCACCTCCATTTGCGACTTACTTGCGTCAAGTGAGAGCTCATTGAAGCGCAGGTTGGAGCTCTGTTGTGTTTTCTGATGAAAGGTGGTTCCGCCTCGGTGGCAGTGATGGCTGCGTGTTGGTCAGAAGGAGGCCACTTGAAGGCCTGCAGCCCACCTGTCTGCGGGCCATACACACAGGATGTGCACCTAGACTTGCGGTCTGGGATGCAGTTTCATATGACACTAGGACTACCCTCGAGGTTATCCCATGCACCCCGACTGCAAATTTGTACGTCAGTCTGGCGATTCAACCTGTTGTGCTGACAGTCCCGAACACCTGTCCAGGAGGTGTTTTCCAAAAGGACAATGCTCGCCCACATACCACTGTTGTAACTCAGCATGCTCTATTGGGTGTCGACAACTTGTCTTGACCTGCTCGATCACCAGATCTGTCTCCAATGGAGCTCATATCCAATCGGGCATATATGAAACATCATCGGACAATTCGAGAGTCATCCACAAACGACATTACCCGTACATGTGTTGACCGACCAAATGCAACAGACATCGAACTCCATCGCACAAACATCCGGCACTTGCACAACACAATCCATGGACGTTTTGCATGCTTGCATTCAACGTTCTGGTGGCTACACTGGTTATTTATATGGCAGTATTTGACATTTGCAAGGACTTTTTGCTTTTCCATTAACCTGCGACTTGGAATGTCTATCACTTAAATATGTTATCTAGACAAAATGTACAGAGATTTCGTTACTCTACATTGATGATTTTTTGGTGTTGCAATTTTTTTCCGTCAGTTCATATTTATAGATTATAATACTCGTCGAGTGTGAGAAAACGCTTTTGGGCTGTTAAGCATAATGTTTAGAGTGCTTTATAGGCCTTTTACTGTGGCACCTGACGTGGCTGATAACTTGATATTATCGCCAAGTTCTTCACACAATTTACTACGTGATGGTTATCTTGAAGAGAGAAGTATTCCATTTTGTAGTTATAAAATTAACTAAGAAACCAGCCGAAACAAAAGACGTAGCCTTTCCCGTTTTGGACTATCTTTGAGCAGCAATTGATTTGAAACTAGAGACAAACTTGAAGATCTTTTCTCCAGTGAATACAGGTCTGCGGCGTGGCAAAAGGCAGCCGTTAACAGTGGATTGTAAACAATCAGTGGACTGTAAACAATGGTTTATATAAGACAAATATATGTACGCTTGCCTTTTTAATATACTCATATAGTAAATGCCATAAAGAATACAAACATAAATCTATTTGTTAATAAATAACAGCTTTAATATACTTTCTTGTTTCATTTAACTCCTGCCCTACAGTTTTCCAGACGTTATCTTTCACTAAAACATTTCTGTATTCTTCATGTCCAGCGTCATATAATCCGGAATATTTTGCCACACTGTTAATTGACTTTTTTTCACCGGAGTCCGAGAAACTCGTTTTGACTGAATTGGGTATGTTCGGCCAGTAAAAGCAGTCTCCGGTCACTATGCAGTGACACTACGACACTACTGGTTCCTGGCCGTGTATGTGGACTGTCGCCGAAGGAGGTATGCGGCGGCAGGCGACGCTGTCGTCGCGTTCCACACGTCTCGCTTGAAAACAATGGGAACCAGTGCTGCGGCCGGTCAATGCAGTCTGCTGTCGTGCTCCGAATCGCAACTTCAGTCAGCCAATCGTCAGGGTCCGCGCTTCTGTCAAATAGCGCAGCAGTTGTAGAAGTTTATGTGGTCCCTGCTGGCACCGGAAGACAAACGCCGCCATCCCCAATGGAAGTGTGAGATTAGCTGCAACCTATTCTGTTGCAGCCGCCACCTGGAGCTCTCATTGTGACCGCCCACAGCGCTCAGGGCTAGTCAGACGCTTTACAATGCCGCCGTAGTAGATGCTCATCGGCCACGTAGCCAGCGTGAAATCATTACTCGACTCGCCACATTTGCTTCCTTAGTGCTTTCCAGCTTCATATGGCCATACGTGACACACAAAAAACAACCACAATAATACAGACATGAATATACAAAGATAGTCTTTCGCATCACTAGCTTTCCCCAGGTTATTTTAAAAAACAATTAAGTTACCTATATTAATGTACAATGGTTTTTATCAGACGAATGCATTCAGTATGAGTCCCTCATTGCAGACAGATGTGAAAATTAAAAGTGGCTCACATCACCCCACTAAAATATTATTCATAGCCCACACGATCCATCAACTGCATTTCCATCGATTATCTCACAACCATTTGATACACTCCAGCGCGTGAGATTTATTTTTATGTGAGTGTGTGAATTCCTAAGGGACCAAACGGCTGAGATCATCGTTCCCTAGACTTACACACTACTTAAACTAAATTATGCTAAGAAGAACACACACATCCATGCCCGAGGGAGGACTCGAACCTCCGGCGGGAGCATTCATTTTTATTCTGACTGAATATCACACCATTTCCCCAACCACATATGAAATCTCTAAAACACGCAGTCACATTCCATTAAATACCCTGTGGCATGTCTGACCACTATTATTGCTACACATAACTCATGCGTGGGTAAACAAAAACATCCAATACGTATCCATAAAATCTTGGTGGTGGTGGTTAGTGTTTAACGTCCCGTCGACAACGAGGTCATTAGAGACGGGGCGCAAGCTCGGGTTAGGGAAGGATTGGGAAGGAAATCGGCCGTGCCCTTTCAAAGGAACCATCCCGGCATTTGCCTGAAACGATTTAGGGAAATCACGGAAAACCTAAATCAGGATGGCTGGAGACGGGATTGAACCGTCGTCTTCCCGAATGCGAGTCCAGCATAAAATTTTGGATTACAAGCAACGTCACTTCAAATAAAATAAAAACTTCACGTACGATAAACTTTCGCACTCTTTTCGAGTCGAGTACTCACAGCATACGAAACAAAGGGAACTTGAGAGGTCAGCCATGGCTGAAAATTGCCTAGAGAACGGACATAAATACAGTCTGATGAGTTGGGGGTTTTTGCTCAAACATCATCATACAGGGATTCCGTTATAAAAGAGATTGCCGAAATTAAAATAAACAGCAACAATTTTAACTACGCAGTTAGTAGAGCATGGGAACAGGATATGGGCGTCTAGAGGAAGGTGGTCGTTTGACGCTTGCTGGGGGAGGGAGCGGCAGTTTCAAAGCCGGTGGCGGCCCCTCACGCCAGCTGACCTCTCGATTCCGCGACAGGAAGGAGCTGCTATGTGCTGCCCGACTTGCCTTTCGCGCATGCAGCACTGCCGCCCATCCTGGAGGTTCCAGATGCTGATGTAGGCTGTGTAGAAGCAGAGCACCGTGCCAGCCCTAGCGGTCAGTGATTATAATTCCTAGTGACGAGGACGGCGACAGCTTTCGAATACTCGAGTGTTTTATTCAAAGTGTGAAGATTTTATTGAAGCCTGCCACCGTGAAAGACTGAGGACGCATCTAACATTGCTGGTCTTATGTCATTGTGTAACACCACAGCTCTTATGCTGTATGAATTTATTTTGTATTTTTGCTTTATTTAATGTCACATTGTTGATCTTCTGTAAATGTGTTTGAATCGATAACATAAAATTGTGTACTCTTTTCTTTGTTAAAAACTTTGATGTCATGATTTGATTCTATGCAAAGTAGTGTATCTGCAATTTATATTCTTTGTCCTATTTGGAGGGAACAGAACTTATTATATGTAATTGTAGTTTTGTGTGAATAATTTTTTGTTGAAGTGTCAATATGTGAAAATGTTCTGTTTTATTTAATGTATTTGTTTGCTGTTATGTAAATTGCTGATCCTCACTTAGGGTTTTTAGTTAATTTGTATGTAAAAGGTGTAGTGGTTCCCCTCAGGAACGGAAATATGTAGCGCGCGCAAATTGTGATTGGCATAGGTGGGAAAGGTGGAACTGATAGTCAGTCGGAGACGAGCCACCAGTCGGAAAGGAGCTACGAGTCTGTGCACTGTCATTGTCAAGGTGCATATCGTGCTGATTCAGAGAGAGGCTTTTCCTGCTTCTTTCCAATGCCTCGGATGGGTGGATAAATGGCTGGAACTATTCTGGAATTTGTATGAATCATCGCCATGAAGATACGATAAAGTCCGGCAATTCTACCTGCAATTCCACCTACCAACATGCAGTTGCCACCACATTGCGCAATCACTGTAACGTAATACTATATTGATGTACAGTGAAGGATCAGCCTAATGGATGTGTTAGTATGCTGAAATATAAGGTAATTCATATTGGAATTTATTTACCTACCTTGATTTACTCCTCATCATAACACCTCTCAGGGTCCTCTCCGTTTGAAGTAAAGTGATTACCGAGTGTCCTTACTGAAAGTACGTTGAAGCCTAGAGCTTTGTTAAATAATGCCTCTTGAACTTATTAAAAAGATAGTTAAAGCTGATGTGGTAACAGAGTGAGTTAAAGCCAATGTTATTTGTCCAATAATAATTTTCCTATAGAAACTGTTATTTAAAGTGCTGTTACCAACTTCAAACTTTAGGCTGAGTCTTATAAAGTAAATAATCACGTTGTTGTCTGTAGTAAATTCTAAAAACGAGAGTCAGTTTCTTGCAATTTTGTCAACATTGTGTTTCGTTGTAGTAAAAGCGAGAAAGCTGCAGTTGTGAAACGTTACATTCTCATGTATGCCAAGTGTTTATCTCTCTTGTGTGCATATTAACAGTATAAAGACCACTCAGTTTGTGTAAACCCTGAAAGCGATAGTGTTTTTCTGTACCTGTTATAATTTTGAAAATAGTTCCTGCTGCTCTAACTGTTAGCTTCAATCTTAAAACATATGTGTGTTAGAGTTCATTGCACTCGCGTGTTGCTAAGTCTAGGTTGTGTCTGTTGTGTTGTCCATTATAGTTACTTATACCTACTTTCATAAACGAGAATGTTAATCTTTCTCTTGCCTAATTAGGCTGGCGACCGTTTACCTTATTCTATAAACAGTATAGCTAGGCAAAATTTTGTTTGTCACTATTCCAATATTAACGTAATTCTGACTTTCATTTCCGATAAGCCACTTCCATTAGGAACAATACGGTCAAATTAACAAAATTCCTCTCAGAGGGTAACACTGCTCTGTTGCTTTGTGCCATAGTTACTTTTACAAAATTGTTTTATGTTACAACCTGCTTCTGGCATTGAGGTTATGGTACAGTAGTTAGCAGACGGGGAGTGTTATAATTGTTATTAATTTTTTCATATGTTTGCCATTCCGATCTCTTCTGTTTCCTGTAACTTAGGAATTCGTCTTATTGTTATTAATTTCTTTTATGTTTGCCGTTGCAAACTTATATGCGAACAATTCACACATAAGGAAAGTATATACAGGGTGTTTCACTAAATGTGTTTGCCTCTGTAAGTTACGAATTAATAGGCGACGGAAATATTTATTGCAGTGGGTCACCATAAGAAACGTTGCGCTGTCTGCGGAACTATGAACCTAGTTTATTGGGTTATTATCCAAAGAGTTACAGTAAAGAGATACAATTTTTAAATGGAACAATAGTTGTTTCTATCATGCACTCGAATCAGTAACACCAGCTGTGTATACATCAATTTAAATTACATCCCTATCGCTTTTAGTTTGGGAGCTACAACGCTTCAGAGTTTCAGGGGCAGATACCACACGCAGTACATAATACATGGCTGTGTGATGGGTGATGGATATTCTGGCGGTGGGAAGTTGATTTAAATGAGATGTTCAAATGTTTGTCCACGTTCCTGAATGCACAATTCAATGCGGCTTCTAAAGGAGCTGCGGACGAGATGCGACATCGCCGGTGTCACGGAGCAACATGCGTCCTCCATGCGCCGTTTTAGATCATCTGGGGATATGGACTCAGTGACATAAATACGATCCTTTAGATATCCCCACAGCTCATCGGGGAAGCTTCTCGTTCCGTGACACCGGAGACGTTACAGCTCGGCCGCACCTCATTTAGAAGGCGCATTGCGTTATACGTAGCGTGTGTGGTATCTGCTCTTGAAACTTTGAAGGGTTGTAGCTCCCAAACTAAAAGTAATAGGAATGTAATTTAAATTGATGTATACGCAGCTGGTGTTACTGATTCCAGTGCATGATAGAAACAACTATTGTTCCATTTAAAAAATTTTATCTTTTTGCTGTAGCTCTTTGGATAATAACACAATAAACTATGTTCATAGCTCCGCAGACAGTGTAACGTTTCTTATGATGACCAACAACAGTAAATAAATCCGTCGCCCATTAATTCGTAACTTACAGAGGCAAACACATTTAGTGAAACGCCCTGTATGTATCATACCTCACTAACTAACTCAAGTTTAACTCACCTTTTACTTATATGTTTACAACCAATGTACAAGGATAATCATCCCTCTCGCTTACTCTTTCTTTACTATTTTGTTCCGTCTACGGAGAGTTACCATTTTAGAAAACACTTTCACACCCACACACGCATGGCTCTGAGCACTATGCGACTTAACTTCTGAGGTCATCAGTCGCCTAGAACTTAGAACTAATTAAACCTAACTAACCTAAGGACATCACACACATCCATGCCCGAGGCAGGATTCGAACCTGCGACCGTAGCGGTCGCTCGGTTCCAGACTGTAGCGCCTAGAACCGCACGGCAACTCTGGCCGGCCCCAGACACACACCTGCATAGTCTGACATATTTCATGCCCAAAGTTATATTTTAATTATGCCGCTGAAAAAGGTTCAACACATATTACTATGGTCATCTGTCCCTCTTGCTAGTAGATGATCACATATCATCCCCGGCACTACAGAGAACGCCCAAACAATGTAACAATGTACTGACGTCAATGAAAACGTGTTATCACAAGGTTTTCAATCGTATTTACTCACCTTACTTTCCAATCCACATATTGTTTGCTTACCAAAGAATCCTTAAGTGGCGGGATGGTAGCTGCACACCCATATCTGCAGTCCAGTGGTCTTGCACATTTTAGTCTCCATAATCGTCAACGAACTAAGCTGATGGTGGTACACTTCCTATCTTATGTAGGATCCAGGGTCTACGAGAACTAGTGGGTTTCTTCGTCTTTCTCAAGCTACTGTTTACTTTCTCGTTCCTCAATAAGTTGTAGTGTTCCCTGCACCAGCAAATCATATATCAAGTTCACAACAATGGCCATAGTCATCTTATTTCAGGCAGACAAAACCAATCATACATCATAAATTTCGCTTATGTACGCACAGTCATCTCATTTCAGGCACTGCAGTCATCAATTCGAACTCAGAATAAAATCCAAGCAAGTATAGATCACGTATAGCCCTTCTTGATTACTGCCCAACTATATGCACTAACCAAGATTCCAAAAATCATCTCAAAACAATCTCTGCATGAAGTAAAATCAATCAATAGGACATAAACATAGCAAACAAAAATCTCAGAGTCGCCCTCATCAAGAAGAAATCAACCACCACCAAAATCACAATGTTATCCTCAAAAAGATGGAATAAAAATCACTCAAAATCCACTTCTATAGCCACCACATAAATAAACATTTAATACCGTCAAATTCATATAAAGAAATTCTCATTCCGTAGAATTTCACTGGAAAAGTAAATCATCTCATGATCTCCAAAACCAATCCTTCCCTAAAATAGCGTTACAGAAATTCACGCAACATGAACCTGGAAACCAATTTATACATCAAATTTCTCAGTCACATGAACACATTCATCAGGAAACTCAAACTTATGAAACATTCTGACCTCTCACATGGCCACACACTCCCTTACAGGACGACTAAATTCACACCTCTTTCACATCAGGCATATCGATAGTAAAATGTTCGTTCTCGCTGACATAGAACAGAATAAGAATAGGAAACAGCACAGAAATGAAGATGAAATGAACTATGTTTCAACTATGGCCCTAGGTTTGCCACGCCCATGTTATATAAGTCTTTATACCAGTAACCAATTCTTATTTCCTGCTGGCTAAGTCTTCTCATCAAATAAATTACCCAAAAGTTTCTTGTTATCCGCACACTCTAATGCATTCCAATCGTAAGTAGGCCTATACGGTGCTAGTAATAGCATATCTATGAGACCTGTCAAGTCTCGGCACAGTGATGCAGGCACTTCCTAGTGGATTAAATTGCACATCTGGACGTCATGCTCCCCATATCCTGAATCGTCACTATCCACGTCTTCCCATTCTTCGTCGTGGTCATCGCCTTTCCCCCTCTTCATTTTCCATTGATCATCTTATGAGTGCTTCGTTGCTTCCTCCAGCGAGAGTATTGTTTCTGGTCCGCCGACCTAATTTTGCCCCGTGGCGGAACTACAGTTCTGTTATCAGTCTCTATCTCTTGTCTGTACTTGTGCTGGTTTCCATAATCCCGCTGGCTTCATCCACATCTGTTCCAGTTTTGACTACGTGGTCCCTCCACGCGATGATTAGTCCCACCTTCGTCCATTAGTCCATCCCATTCTTGCTTTCATCCTCGCCGTGTATGGGTACGTGTGCTTTTCGTCCGCTATCCCGTTCTCGTTTCCCGAATCATGTGGATCTACCCCGCGACACTAATCAACATTCATGCATTCTTTTATTCCGTGGCTGTGGCGTAATTTTCTGTCTATCACCGTCACACGCTCGTAAGGTTCACGCTACATCCCATGAAGCCGTTGACTAATTTCGTATGCCCTTCTTTAAACTTCACTGCTTGTATGTGTAACCACTAATGCTTTCGCACTCTTGGCTAACCTACCTACCTCGCCTTCCAAACTCAAACACTTCTACTCGGTGCTCAATCTTAAGGATTCCAGCTTATCCTCTGATCCCGAAAGGGATATAGTGTAGACCGTTATCAGGTACTGTTCTTTTAGCTGTTGCACCCGTACTGCTTGCTGTATTTTTTGCTCATGCTCCTTATACTCTTCTATGAATTTGGCCTGTTCCGCTTGTCTCGTATCAATGCTTTGCTCTACCCATATAAATTTTGCTTCTTCTGTCAGAAATTCGTCCTTTACCTAAAAGCTATGGTCTGGAAGTGCTCGTCTAAGCTACGAGGGTGAGTCAAATGAAAACCTTAAATTTGTAATAACAAATCGAAATTTCGCGCCGTTATCCTGTAAGTTGTTAAGCATGCTACAAACAGTTTGCAGAATGGCCTGTAGGTGGCAGCATAGTGCAGATTCACACATACCGTCGCAGTATCAGTATAAAGATGGCCGTCCCACTTGCGACTTGCACCAGGGAAGAACAGCGTTATGATATTCGGTTTTTGCATAGTGAAGGTGTGAACCCTATTGAAATTCACCGACGAATGAAAGTTCAGTACGGTGATGCATGTTTGTCACAGCAGCAAGTCTACGAATGGAGTAGGAAGTTCGACATTGTGTGACTTCAGTGGAAGATGCTCCTCGTCCAGGTCAGGCACAACGAGTTGAGACTCCACAGAACATTGCAGCAGTTGAAGCCATAGTGCAGGAAAACCGCCGAGTGACACTGAATGACATTGCAACATGTTTACAGATTAGACATGGGTCAGCACATGATGTGCTCCAATTTCACAAAGTGTCTGCAAGATGGGTGCCACGGCAACTGACTCCTGAAATGAGATAATGACGTGTTGATGCTTGTGAAGAACTTCTTCGGCGCATTGAACAAAAAGGTGATGGCTTCCTTGCAAAAATCGTCACTGGGGACGAAACCTGGGTTCACTTCCACCAACCGGAAACGAAGAGATCGAGCAAAGAATGGCGCAATTCCTCATCACCAAAACCATAGAAGTTTCTAACAGAACCATCAGCAGGGAATGTTATGCTGACTCTCTTTTGGGACGAAAAAGGCGTCATTTTGGAGCATTACATGCCTAGAGGGACCACTGTCACCAGTGTATCATACAAAGATCTCCTAAAAAAAATCATCTGCGGCCTGCAACCAAATCAAAGCGACGTGAATTGCTGTCAGCAGATGTCCTTTTGCAGCATGACAATGCAAGGCGCCACACTGCCCATACAATAGTTGCAACAATCACAGACCTGCATTTTGAGTGTCTTCCTCATCCACCATACTCACCAGACCTTGCCCCAAGTGATTTCAAAATATTTGGACCACTCAAAGACGCAATGGGAGGAAAGAAATTCCGTTCTGATGAAGAGGTACGCCACGCGGTGCATGAGTGGTTGCACGGACTACCAAAAGATTTTTCTAAATGAATGGTTCAAAATGGTTCAAATGGCTCTGAGCACTATGCGACTTAACTTCTGAGGTCATCAGTCGCCTATAACTTAGAACTAATTAAACCTAACTAACATAAGGAAATCACACACACCCATGCTCGAGGCAGGATTCGAACCAGCGACCGTAGTGGTCGCGCGGTTCCAAACTGTAGCGTCTAAAACCGCTCGGCCACAACGGCCGGCTCTAAAGGAATGTACGCACTTTGTAAGCGCTAGAGGACTTGCATTGAGCGTGGGGAAGATTATGTTGAAAAGTGATACAGCTTTGTACCACTTCTGCACAATAAATCATATCTTAAAAAATATTTAAGGTTTTGATTTGACTCACCCTCGTATTACGGATATTCTAGATTTTATTAGTAAGTTACTCTCCTGGTTCGAGGCGTTCCCTCGTGTATCTTTCTTGCACTTTATCAAACTTATTTAGCTTTTCGTTCTGACATTTTCTTTGTTTATCATCCTGTTACACGATAACGCCTGCGTCCACACTGACAATTGGACGAAGGCTATGCTTCAGTAACATAGCTGGGAAACACCGCAATATCAGAAGAATGACGTGCATGGACGTTAGTTTCAGTTGGACGAGGAAGTGCAAGAATGGGAGAGGTTGATGACCCGTCAGCAGCTGACAGCGTTCTACGAAACAGGAATTGACCTTCTCGTCTCCCAGTGGGATAAATGTCTTAACGCATGTGGTGATTACTTTTGCTTGGAGCCATTCCATGGTTCTATCGTGGTGGGTGTTCGGTTTTCATTTGACTGCCCCTCGTAACACAATATTCACTGTAATAAGCACCCACTCCTGTACCGTAAAAGAAATGAAATAACTAAAATATGTCATGAATACTGCTTTAACTATCATCCAAGGTTGTCGTGACGTTCCTAAAGTTCACACGGTGCCAGTCTCAGTTAAATTCATTCACCGAAGTGAGAACACTTACCAGCCATTCACAGCACCAGTGTCGGAACCCCACTACCTCGAAAACCTCGGCATCTCTTAGCAGTCTGCAACTCGCCAAAGATGGAGCGTCAATTATTCTTCGTTAGTATCTAATCGTGAATACCTTTCGCTGCAGCTCGGACCTCGAATATTTTCATCACCAAACACGGATCCAGAATGCTTTCCGAACTTTTCGTCCCCTCATTCTTGCGTCCCACTGAAAAACAAAACCCGCATCAGCCAACGAGGACTCGTAATTATTTGTTAACCTATCAGAGAAAGGGAAATTGTTGCCAAAAATCCAATCCTCGCTTCTGATGAGTGCCAGAGAATTCCGCAGAAAAATACTGGCTGGCAGTCGCAAATCTAGTATTTTCATTAGGCTATGAGACAAGAGGAAATGCTCGTACTTTCCCCTTCCACTCGGAATATTTTCGAAATATTGTAACTAGATAAGCGCACACATTACCGTTGTTCACAAGCAACCGCCGCTGGCACCGCCGATGCGGCGTGGACGGTAGCCCCCCGCCAATCGGACGGCTGCCCTCTCGAGCGCATTCCAGTGACATTTGAGCGTGTCGGACCACTGGCTTGCCTGAAAAGAGTTCGCAATGAGACCTTTAGACAGAGCGTAGCCCGGATATATTAAGTGAGGGGAGTTTCTATTGTCTGCGGAATTTGCAGGCCGTCCTGCTTGCATTTACCTCTGCTCCGCTTATACTTACATTGAAATAACTGGTGTAAATTGATTTTAAACGACTTAAACCAGATCAGGAGGATTTCTCACCCAGTGTGCAAATAGTGGTACATTCCTACGTTCAGTTTATTAATCTATCCCTTTGTTATCCATTGTATGACTGTATTTCCATATTAGCTGACTTGGGAAAGGAGTGTGAGCCTATATCGTTATTTGTTAATAATAAAAACCTAAAGAATACAACGACAAACTTCTTTCCGAGAGGCTGATAATACTTACTGTTGTGACTTGGTAAGACAGCCAAGCCACTATGACCGGTAGCCGAAAGGCACGCGTTTAAGCTCACGCAGGCTGGCGTGAGGTGTGGAACAGTTAAAGGAGTTGAGTCTAGTAAAAATAATACGTAGCTGCTGGAATACTTAACTTTAATCCATAATTGGTGAACATCGGTTTGACGGTACTTGCATCACAAGATAAATAGCAAATGATAATGGCGCCTTGCTAGGTCGTAGCAAATGACGTAGCTGAAGGCTATGCTAACTATCGTCTCGGCAAATGAGAGTGTAATTTGTCAGTGAACCATCTCTAGCAAAGTCGGCTGTACAACTGGGGCGAGTGCTAGGAAGTCTCTCTAGACCTGCCGTGTGGCGGCGCTCGGTCTGCAATCACTGACAGTGGCGACACGCGGGTCCGACGTATACTAGCGGACCGCGGCCGATTTAAAGGCTACCACCTAGCAAGTGTGGTGTCTGGCGGTGACACCACACTTACAAAAAGACAGCAAGTGCCCAAAGCAAATGACCCCCTCGTCCGCAGCTCGTGGTTGTGCGGTAGCGTTCTCGCTTTCCACGCCCGCGTTCCCGGGTTCGATTCCCGTCGGGGTCAGGGATTTTCTCTGCCTCGTGATGACTGGGTGTTGTGTGATGTCCTTAGGTTAGTTAGGTTTAAGTAGTTCTAAGTTCTAGGGGACTGATGACCATCGATGTTAAGTCCCATAGTGCTCAGAGCCATTTGAACCATTTTTGAAATGACCACTCAAGAAAGGCAGAAAGATATGAGAGGGAATTGAGAGATGTATCGCACTTCAAACTGTTATGCGAGTCTCTTGAGACAGTTCATGAGTTTCTGCATTGAAAGTAGGTAGATATTTACGAGTTTCGAATACACTCTCCTAGTTTTAATATTTGAGCATCGTGATGTAGGAGGCGATCACTTATTTTAGTTACCATACAAATCTGAATTGAATTATAAAACATTAAGTTGTTGTCTACGAGGTTTTATTCTTTGAGTATTGTATGGATGGAAAGTTTAGTATCTGTATCAGACGGTGCGATAAAAGTTCATCCAATAATGAGTCTTTCATGGAGAACTGTTTAACGTCCATAAAAATTTAACTCATTTTCTGTTAACAATTGCCGACCCTGAGAAAGGATATCCGACTTTGTGATATGTAAAAGTCTAGAAATATGTATTCAACGTAATGTATCAATAGACATATACTCTGAACATGTCGTTACATCTGGCATAAGTGATTACATTTTCATCTGCACATAAATGTTTGAGTAAAATCATAAGTTATAAGACGAATGCTTCATAACAAGGTAGCTTTGTGATTTGACGTATACAAGGCTCTTAGGATATAAGGTGCTCGCACGTTTGGAGAGTAGTTAAAGGGATGGTGCCGATTGGCAGATCTGTCATGACTGAAAGTAAGCAAGGAAGGTTAGGATTTGGCGTCTCGCCTACATCGAGGTCACTAGAGATTGAGAGTAAGTTCGAATTGCTACAAATAAGGGGAAGAAAATCGGCCGATTTCTTTTGGAAGATACCATCCCAGCCTTTGCCTGGAGCGATTTAGGGGGATAACGGAAAACCTAAATCGGGATGGTCAGACGCGGATTTGAACCGTCTTCCTTCTGAATACGAATCAAATGTGCTAATCACTACGCCACGACGCTCGGTTGTCATTGCTGGAGGCAATGCTGCTAGAGTATGGGATTAGCGTAGCCCAAGCACAGCGGCGGTCTGTTCCATCGAGGCGTGGATGAGAGGAGAAGAATTCACGTATCATATCTACTCACTTGGTCGCACATACGTGTACAAGATATGAGAAGGCAGATTTTGATGCACACAAAGACGTAGAAACTCCTCCCTCGAAGCCATGTGGTCAGTGAGTCTGACTGATGAGCGGGAAACCAAAGGTCAGTCTCGGTGAAGCCAGGAAGGATCTGGTCATAAGTAGCGGTCAGGATCAGGGAAATCGCCAACGACCGAAAGAATGTTGAGATGACCCCCCATGCATATATATGTAATAATTTTATGTTGTGTGTATATAAATGTGTGTATTGTACACTCCTGGAAATTGAAATAAGAACACCGTGAATTCATTGTCCCAGGAAGGGGAAACTTTATTGACACATTCCTGGGGTCAGATACATCACATGATCACACTGACAGAACCACAGGCACATAGACACAGGCAACAGAGCATGCACAATGTCGGCACTAGTACAGTGTATATCCACCTTTCGCAGCAATGCAGGCTGCTATTCTCCCATGGAGACGATCGTAGAGATGCTGGATGTAGTCCTGTGGAACGGCTTGCCATGCCATTTCCACCTGGCGCCTCAGTTGGACCAGCGTTCGTGCTGGACGTGCAGACCGCGTGAGACGACGCTTCATCCAGTCCCAAACATGCTCAATGGGGGACAGATCCGGAGATCTTGCTAGCCAGGGTAGTTGACTTACACCTTCTAGAGCACGTTGGGTGGCACGGGATACATGCGGACGTGCATTGTCCTGTTGGAACAGCAAGTTCCCTTGCCGGTCTAGGAATGGTAGAACGATGGGTTCGATGACGGTTTGGATGTACCGTGCACTATTCAGCGTCCCCTCGACGATCACCAGTGGTGTACGGCCAGTGTAGGAGATCGCTCCCCACACCATGACGCCGGGTGTTGGCCCTGTGTGCCTCGGTCGTATGCAGTCCTGATTGTGGCGCTCACCTGCACGGCGCCAAACACGCATACGACCATCATTGGCACCAAGGCAGAAGCGACTCTCATCGCTGAAGACGACACGTCTCCATTCGTCCCTCCATTCACGCCTGTCGCGACACCACTGGAGGCGGGCTGCACGATGTTGGGGCGTGAGCGGAAGACGGCCTAACGGTGTGCGGGACCGTAACCCAGCTTCATGGAGACGGTTGCGAATGGTCCTCGCCGATACCCCAGGAGCAACAGTGTCCCTAATTTGCTGGGAAGTGGCGGTGCGGTCCCCTACGGCACTGCGTAGGATCCTACGGTCTTGGCGTTCATCCGTGCGTCGCTGCCGTCCGGTCCCTGGTCGTCGGGCACGTGCACCTTCCGCCGACCACTGGCGACAACATCGATGTACTGTGGAGACCTCACGCCCCACGTGTTGAGCAATTCGGCGGTACGTCCACCCGGCCTCCCGCATGCCCACTATACGCCCTCGCTCAAAGTCCGTCAACTGCACATACGGTTCACGTCCACACTGTCGCGGCATGCTACCAGTGTTAAAGACTGCGATGGAGCTCCGTATGCCACGGCAAACTGGCTGACACTGACGGCGGCGGTGCACAAATGCTGCGCAGCTAGCGCCATTCGACGGCCAACACCGCGGTTCCTTGTGTGTCCGCTGTGCCGTGCGTGTGTTCATTGCTTGTACAGCCCTCTCGCAGTGTCCGGAGCAAGTATGGTGGGTCTGACACACCGGTGTCAATGTGTTCTTTTTTCCATTTCCAGGAGTGTAGTTATATTATTAGGTCACAGTATCAATTCAATATGTAACAAATGTACTTGAAATGTAATATGTCATTGTATATAAATTTGAATATTATTGACTAGTAGCCGCAGTAGTAATTCAACAAGTATATGGTGTTAAAGAATTTATATTAATCATTTTAAGGGAACCATATTTAACTTTTGCAGGTGTAAAGTAAAGCATTGAAAATAAAGTAGAAATATGTTTATTTAAATGGAACTTTGTGTAACAACAGTAAATGTTTATGAAAGTTAAAAGGAGTACCCTGTAGAATAGTTGAGAAATAGGCTAGTTATATAGTGGGGGAGAAAGGTTTCTTCATGTTTGTTTCACTTACATAATCATCCTAATTGTAATTACATCTTTAATTGAAAGAGAGTCAAGCTAATAGAATTCAGCATTTTCTATTTCATCTCTGGTTCACTTCCATTACATAAATGTAAAGATATTCAAGAAGTTAGGTTTGTACAATGATTTTTAAAGAATTTTGTCTTATTAATTATAAAGTCTTTAAAGAAGTAAATTTTGAAGAAGGACTGTAAAGCAGTTTAAATTTATAATTGCAAAGCCAGGCAAAGAGTTCATTTTTAGAACCAATGAGATTAAGTGTAGACATTTAGAAACGATCTGGACAATTTGTGAGTAGATGGTTGATACCAGATTAAATTGGTATGCAAATTTGAGTTGTACTTAATCAACGCTCAACCACTGATCACCCCAGCACAAAACTGAAGCGGAAGGGTGTGGATATGTAAGGCGTCCGGATTTTGAACACCTTACATGTTGGGTGCCTCAGTTTTACATCTCGTTTGCAGTGTTGCAAGACACTGGTTTTGTAACATGGCGCAGGTTTTTGTGTGTATATTTCACTTGTTTGAGATTTAGTAGACGAGAGTGACAACAATAACTCCCTTACGTTAATTTGCATGTTTACGTTAGGTAGAAATAGGGTCGAAGCATCACTGGTGGGGAAGCCAGTTTTAGTTACCCATGCTGTGACACAATGTCCTCCGAAGCTGTATCTTAGTCAAGATCAAGCGCAGGTGACGAGCACGACAGAGAACTGGGGGAAGAACATTATATCATGTGAGCGGCACGTGTTGCAGCTTGGCAAATGGTGTACAGAAAGCTTCAGCAGAGTGCCCTTTACTGCCAGTGTACCTCTGACCCGTCTTCCCAGAAGGGAACGTCTAGAGTGGAGCCAGCAACATGCCACCCGGACGGTGGGCCAATGTTCTTTTCAGAGATGAGTCCCTATTTGGTCTAGATTGTGATTCTCGTCGGATTTGCATCTGGAGAGGACGTCGAACACGATTTAGAGACCCAACCATTGTCGGAAGAGAGTGATATCGAGGATGATCCCTAATGGTGTGGGCAGGGATTATGTTGAGCACACGAACACCTCCTCATGAAATTGTACGGTTAAATGGGTAAAGTTTAACTGCTGTCAGTATCGTGACGAGTTCTTGGGACTTTATGTGCCATCCTGTGGGCCCAGACTTCGTATTCCTGGACGATAATACTCGACTTCATAGAGCACGTGTAGTTGACGTTTTCTTGGAAACGGAGGATATTGCACGGAGGACGTGGCCTGCTCACTACCGAACAGCACGTCTGGGATGCACTAGGGACAGAGGTTGCATCACACCAGCATCCACCACCCACTCTCCAAGACTTTCGAGCAGCTGTGCAACAAGAATGGGCGTTATTTCCTCAACATGAGATTGATGACATCATTCACAGCATGCCCCTCCGTTTGTCAGGCCTGTATTGCTGCCAGAGGTGGTTACACCCCGTACCGAGAGCATTAACCAGCTGTCGGATGTGTGTGTAAATCCGTTATGCTGGAAAACACCAAACATTTTTGTCTACCGTGACAGTTGTCTACATTTTGTATTCATTATGTTATTTATACTGTACTATCATCTGATTATATCGTTTTGTGGCAATATAAACGCAGCCTTGAAAAATTTCGGTTTATTGCTTTAATTTTGGACACAAGTGTAGCTTGTTTTTCCGCTTATGGAACGATATACATTCACTGGTTCTGTGTATCGGCGATCCGACAGTTAGTTTGTTGGTTTGTGGAGGTACGTGGCGTTAGTTGTCTACGCAACGATCATATAATTCGGTTAGATAACGGGCCTCTTATTTTCTTGCGCGGTGACAGAGTCCGATAGTGAGTCCAGATGGGTTCCACAGGATTTACATCAGGCGAATCTGATCGTCCAGACATGAAAGCGAGTTCACTATAATACTCCCAATACCACTGTAACACAGTTCTGGCTCAGAGACACGGGCAATTATACTGCTGGAAAATGACGTCGCCGTCGGGGAAGTCATCAAGCATGAAGTCATGCAGGTGGTTCACAGTTGGCAGAGTGTCTTCGATTACTACCATAGCTCCCATGAAAGTGCAGGAAAATGTCTCCCACTGGATAGTACTGCCCCCAACAGTCTGTGTGGGTGGTGCGCTGCACGTTTCGAGCCGCCGTTCACCTCGATGACGGCCTTTGTGGAGACGACCATCGACCTAGTGTAGCAAAAAAAGTGATTCACCCGAAGCGCCGACACGTTTCCATTCATCGACGGTCGCATCCCGATGGTTCTTTGCAGACTGCAGTCGTAACTGACGATGTCGTTGGGTCAACCTGTGAACACGTAGGGGTAGTCTGCTGTGGAGCTCCACGTCGAACAATGTACAACGAATGGTATGCTCCGAAACACTTATGTGTGCACCAGCATTGTGCTATTTCGGCAGAGATGCCCCAGATCACGATCTGTCCTACTTTAGAGAGCAGCCCATGTTCTGTGAAGAGTCGTGGACGTCCAGTCACTTAGCGCCTAGTGGTAGTTTCACAGTCTTACCTCTTTCCGTAAATGCTCACAACAGTGCACGTAAATATTCGTCCAGCTTCACCGTTTTCGAGATACTCGATCACATGACCTCCGTAATAATAATATGCCCTTTGCCAAAGTTGCTTAATGGATTTCCCCATTTGCAAGCCATATCTTCGCCAGAGTGATTCCCCGTCCGTGTCTGCTCCGCTTACATACCTTTATTACCATGTCACATGCCCTGAAAGCCACCAGGTGGCATCCAACGTCGCGGTGTGCAGTGGTCATAATGTTTTGGCTTATCAGTGTATGTCTCACCTCATACATCAGTTTTTCCTCTACATCACCTGTTGAAATACCGATTAGAGCATCCAAATACTTTTTCAGAATTAGATGAATATTCTCAATGTATTCTAGTAGAGGCCAAGTGTTCCTTTGTGCTCCATCTTCTCCTTCCTGTCCATGCTAGGGAAATGTATACTGTCTGATTAAAATTTCATGGACACCTGTATGTAATGCCGAAGTGACCGCAAGATGTCATACGATCTGCTAGTATAAAAGGAGACGGAGGCTTCTGTGGTGCTAATAATACATGAAGTGACTGGCAGACACACCAGACGCGTCTGGCGAACGCGTGGCCCTCTTGCTACTGTCTTCGGGTTCTCCCTACGGAGTTTTCGTAGCATTTTGGTAGAATTGTCGTGTTCCGTGATAGTTCTGGGGCAAAGCTGACGTGTTTCCACCTGGCAGATTCGCATTTTGCGTATGTAGCATTAACGCTTGCTAGTATTCTGGCGCGAGTGGAGGCTTTGAGCAGGAGCCTTGAAGTTAATGTGGTCGATTAAGAGTCGCTTTTGCCGCGCCGTTTTCTTTTCTTGCCGCCAGAGAGCATCCTCCCCGTTTCATACAAGGTGTAGGGTATTTGCTGGCTAGGACCCGTTGCGCTGCACGGGTACCAGCCTCTGCTGAGGCTTTAGGTACTGACTTTGATGTGGATGCCTGCCGTATAGAGGCGAGGACCAAGCATTAGCCAGCGACCCCCGGTGGCGCCACAAAACGTCTGACAGCATGGCTTCGTCATTCATCGCGGGAATTCGCAACCACAGTCCTTTGCAGTACTCTCAAGATTGCACTCAACTTGAGTAGGGCGACAAAGAAAACACACTATTCCGAAAAGGCGAGGTTGGCATCGGTACAAGAGGAGGCAGACAATTCCGTGGATGAGGACAGGCAGGTGATCGATGGGAGCTTGAAGGATAGGGAGGAAGAGGAAAACGGCAGAGAGGTGAATGTGGAAGTCAGTGTGCCAACTGCAATCTCATTTTCCACACTGAAATGTGAGGAAGAAGACGGAGAAGGGGAGATGCAGATAGTGAGACAGAAATAGGATGGAGTACTATCGATAATAGACTACCTGACCCAGGGGATTGCCGTTATAGTCAAGAATTAAAGGGCGACTTAAGGCGGACAACCATCCCAGAACAACAAAGTTTTAGAGAGAGACAATAAAAGACTACCTCGAAGTCAAAGAGGAATTTAAAAGTGGGAGATCGAGTTCCAGTCGTACACTGTGGAACCAAAGCAGACGTAACGAGTGGCCGGAAGGGTTCGAGGTCACGAGTGTGCACTAATTCCCGAAACCGGCTCCGCAAGGGGAACAGAAACGAAAGAACCAAACCTTCTTGCTTTGTTCCTAAACAATGACGAGCCGAAGAGAGTTTTGGTGTCACATACGTTCTTGACTTTCTGCCAGGGCAGAAAAATATAGCAAATCTAAGAATCCTGGTGGCTGTAATGTGCGCTGGCACACATGCGACTTAGGTATGCAAAAATAAAAGGAAGACACATCTTATTTGTGCAAACTGCGGGGGCAAACATTTAGCAAATTACAGAAGCTGTGAAGCGTATGATTGGTATGTAACCAAAGGCAACAGAAGACAGCCTCCACTGCTGCTGACGCATTTGTCCAGCAAATACGCCGAAAGGGACAGTTTTAGATCCAGCTAGGGCAATTCCCAGCGCTTCCACCTTGACAGAACATGAGAGCCGCTTCCTTCCACACTACTGCCTCGGTACCCCTCGATCAGCACCGGAGACGGCTGGAACCCTACAGCAGTCTAACCTCTGTTCCATAATATAGTACCTTTCTCTACTCCTTACGCTAGACTGTAGCTTCTTGATGAATGACTTTGTATTCTATCTTATAGGGTTCTATAGGTTTTAATCACCGAAATTTTATTCATTTACTTTTAATTATAACAAA
The DNA here is from genome assembly GCF_023864275.1 of Schistocerca cancellata. NCBI lineage: Eukaryota > Metazoa > Arthropoda > Insecta > Orthoptera > Acrididae > Schistocerca > Schistocerca cancellata. The sequence goes on from NC_064629.1 coordinate 373,814,827, forward strand.
TCTTACCAAGAACGACACGTTTTCCATGTATCTTAAATGTGCCGTTGCGTTAAAATGGTTTCCTCCGATAACAAACGAGTTATAACGCGATACGCATCGCGTCGTTTTATTACATCTAATCGTACCAATAACCATTCGTTCTCAGGATATTTAGTGTGCTGGTGCTTAGAAACGGCATATAGTCATGGGGTGTAAGACGTAACACACAACCAACTGAATATGTGTCTGTGTGTGTGTGTGTGTGTGTGTGTGTGTGTGTGTGTGTGAATTCCAAAAGAACAAAACTGCTGAGGTCATCGGTAACTAACTTATGTGAAGAACAACACACACACCCATGCCCGAGGGAGGACTCGAACCTCCGGCGGGAGGGGCAGCGCAATTCGTGACAGGGCGCCCTAAACCGAGCGGCCACTCCGCGCGGCACCAAATATGAGCTTCTACTGAGCACAGCAAGTAAAATATGGCGTCTTGCTTTCTATGCGCATCAAGCTCTCTGCTTACGACGTAGGGAGCGTTCTTGCTTCCTACTGGTTCTGCTTTACGACTCACGTCGCCAAAATATCGCAGAACTTATTTTGTTTCGTGTGATGAAATGACTCCTCAACATAAAACAGCAGGAACTGACGTCCCAAAAGTCGTAGAGCGCCCCGTCAACGTTAGCTAAATCCTACCGTGTGCCGACGGGTTTAGAGGCAGACGCCGATCTAGAACTTCAGTCCCGAACCGCACCGAAAGCAGCCGAAGAGTCGGTGAGTTGCGCAGTCGGGTGGCGCCCGCAGTCGAAGTCGAGCAGTGTTTGCGTAGCAGACGGAATGTACGCGGGGCGAAGTTTTCATGCATTTACACACTATATTTTAAATAATACGAAACCGAAATAGGCCACTGTCCATTTTCCTACGACTTAAGTTAAGTAATCGATTCGCTGTTGTGATCAAACGAAACATCAGTTACCTCATCCCGATTTTTCAAGGAAGACATTGCTATTTTATGACTCTCCGTTTGGTCAGGCTTGCGAACAGGATGCACAGGATAGCTCTTTTCTTCTACGTTGAAAACAGTCCCCGCTGTGGAATGATTTTCTTCTTCTGACATGTTTCCTTTTTCAGAATGAAGGCGTATCATTCTGACTGCGAACTGTAGTTAACCTTTCTTTTACGTAAGTTTTTCGACAACATCTAGTGCATTAGCTGTAGAGATCCCGTTGATTAATCCTAGCAGTTCAAAAGTGATTCAGTCCTTTCGTTCCTTACACGTGCGTTGTATACTCATTTGCGCCAGTACTTCTCGTTCGTTCAGGTCACAAATATCGCCGCTGACTACGACAAATGCATCATCAGTTTTCTTGGAGGCCGGAGGCTGAGAACGATTGGAAATCATTTAGCATACGCTGTGTATGTGCTTGCACACACTCGAATCGACACAGAAGCACGAATATCTGTGGATGCAAGTTTTTCAGTTTGGACACATCAGATTGCAGCTGTCATCCTGTCGATAGTCTTCGAGGAAATAAACTTCCACGACTTCTGAGACAGATGGTACTCTGCAGCCGCTGTCTTCCTCTACAATGAGGTTCTTGTTTATTTCTGCGCTGAGATATGGCTGCGACGAATACCTTTCCTCTTGTTGGTGGGCTTTCCTTTCGTTATCCCTATTATCCGGTCCCACAATCTGCCTTTGACAAAAGACATACGAACAAAAAGAGATTTATCAATATGTTTGTGACGCTTCCCCTCCAGACAGACGTATTTGAAAATGTGATAGATCTTTCGATATGAATATTCGAATTCAGCAATGTGCGTTTCGACATAGATCTTCAGGAAGTTGGTCCAAAACTCTGCTGCATCATAATCATTCTCTACTATTACAGCAGCCAGCATAATTTCAAATGCAGCAACATCCCTCTCCTCTAACAATGTACCAAAGATCTTGTATACTTTCATTTATTTCTCTCGGTCTCTTACTTGAATGCATATGTTTTTCCTCCAGGCTTTGTCTACGTGCCATGTGCAACAAGGCTTCCATTCTGGAGCTTCCGTTGAAACCTTCCACCCATTAAAGAAAGTTCCTGCGGTTTCTGATAGGAAAACTTTCGGTGAAATTTATCCAACCTCAGAGTTTACATAGTCGAAGAATAGGGGCAGCACTTGTTGACCGTTTGTTTGATACGAGGAAGTGACATGGAAATCTTTGCCTCGTATCATCCGACACAAGTAACGTCGTCAATTCAAATCATAATTGTTGTGTCCATGTGTCCCATCTGCACTAATACAGTCGTTCCCGCACTTCTTCAAAATTTCACCCTGCGCACTGTTCATTATAATTAAAACAAAACATGTGTTTTCAACTGCGGGTGTAACTACTTAAATGTGTCATGCGGTTTATAACAGAACACAAATGGGCTATGACCTTCATTAACTGTCCGCAACTCGCGGTCGTGCGGTAGCGTTCTCGCTTCCCACGCCCGGGTTCCCGGGTTCGATTCCCGGCGGGGTCAGGGATTTTCTCTGCCTCTTGATGACTGGGTGTTGTGAGACGTCCTTAGGTTAGTTAGGTTTAAGTAGTTCTAAGTTCTAGGGGACTGATGACCATAGACGTTAAGTCCCATAGTGCTCAGAGCCATTTGAACCATTTTGAACCTTCATTAACTTCATGCGCCCAACACTCTACACTAGTAGCATCATTGTGATGCTCAGCCGTAGCGAAGCACAGGTTGTAGCAACGCTCTATGTTATAAGTGTTGCTCCGTTATAGGTGAATTCTTTCACGTTAAGAGTCAGAAACCGAGTCTCGTACTTTATCTAGTATAGCGCCAAAAGAGATTTTATTTATGATAGCCACAGCTGCATTTCCATTTTTTGTTTCAGTCGGTCCCAAGTGACTCAAGTCGTGTGTGTTTCCACCGGCATGAGTCATCTATGGGCTGGGTGACCATTATTTTCGCAGGACATTGAGAAATTTTATTGGTGCCTTGTAATTAGAGCAGTCTAATGCCTTTGCTTGTAGACACAAAATTCGCTGATCGATGACATACCTAATAATGTTTTGTACCGTTGTCAGTAGCAGATTGTGGGCCACGACATTTTACAAACGGGTACAATTTTGAATGACATCAGCGAGATCATCACGGTGAGTCATCAACTGAGACTAGATCAGTGAAATGTAGCATATGTCATTATGCAGTTGTAACAGGGTACAATAATGCTGACCTTTTAGGATCAGCACATGCTATACGAGTGAAGTTCGAAGAACTGCGCTTCTCATCATTTGATTCTTTTTAATGATGGGAAGTGGAAACTAACAAGTAACTGAAATTCCTGCCAAAGATATCACAGCTATGTGTGAAAAATATCTATCGCTTTAGACGAGGCGCGATATCGTTAAATTTCTCTGGGTAGCCTTCGAAACATGCTTCCGCAGATTTTTGTGTGGTAGTACCAGTTTCCATATTCCGAGCACTCAGAACGAAGCGAAATACACTCCTGGAAATGGAAAAAAGAACACATTGACACCGGTGTGTCAGACCCACTATACTTGCTCTGGACACTGCGAGAGGGCTGTACAAGCAATGATCACACGCACGGCACAGCGGACACACCAGGAACCGCGGTGTTGGCCGTCGAATGGCGCTAGCTGCGCAGCATTTGTGCACCGCCGCCGTCAGTGTCAGCCAGTTTGCCGTGGCATACGGAGCTCCATCGCAGTCTTTAACACTGGTAGCATGCCGCGACAGCGTGTACGTGAACCGTATGTGCAGTTGACGGACTTTGAGCGAGGGCGTATAGTGGCATGCGGGAGGCCGAATTGCTCAACACGTGGGGCGTGAGGTCTCCACAGTACATCGATGTTGTCGCCAGTGGTCGGCGGAAGGTGCACGTGCCCGTCGACCTGGGACCGGACCGCAGCGACGCACGGATGCACGCCAAGACCGTAGGATCCTACGCAGTGCCGTAGGGGACCGCACCGCCACTTCCCAGCAAATTAGGGACACTGTTGCTCCTGGGGTATCGGCGAGGACCATTCGCAACCGTATCCATGAAGCTGGGCTACGGTCCCGCACACCGTTAGGCCGTCATCCGCTCACGCCCCAACATCGTGCAGCCCGCCTCCAGTGGTGTCGCGACAGGCGTGAATGGAGGGACGAATGGAGACGTGTCGTCTTCAGCGATGAGAGTCGCTTCTGCCTTGGTGCCAATGATGGTCGTATGCGTGTTTGGCGCCGTGCAGGTGAGCGCCACAATCAGGACTGCATACGACCGAGGCACACAGGGCCAACACCCGGCATAATGGTGTGGGGAGCGATCTCCTACACTGGCCGTACACCACTGGTGATCGTCGAGGGGACACTGAATAGTGCACGGTACATCCAAACCGTCATCGAACCCATCGTTCTACCATTCCTAGACCGGCAAGGGAACTTGCTGTTCCAACAGGACAATGCACGTCCGCATGTATCCCGTGCCACCCAACGTGCTCTAGAAGGTGTAAGTCAACTACCCTGGCCAGCAAGATCTCCGGATCTGTCCCCCATTGAGCATGTTTGGGACTGGATGAAGCGTCGTCTCACGCGGTCTGCACGTCCAGCACGAACGCTGGTCCAACTGAGGCGCCAGGTGGAAATGGCATGGCAAGCCGTTCCACAGGACTACATCCAGCATCTCTACGATCGTCTGCATGGGAGAATAGCAGCCTGCATTGCTGCGAAAGGTGGATATACACTGTACTAGTGCCGACATTGTGCATGCTCTGTTGCCTGTGTCTATGTGCCTGTGGTTCTGTCAGTGTGATCATGTGATGTATCTGACCCCAGGAATGTGTCAATAAAGTTTCCCCTTCCTGGGACAATGAATTCACGGTGTTCTTATTTCAATTTCCAGGAGTGTATTTATGTACCTCAAAGTAGCTCACAGGTATTATTTTAAATAAAGAAGTAGGTTGCATCATCATCATCATCACTTAAGACTGATTATGCCTTTCAGCGTTCAGTCTGGAGCATAGTCCTCCCCCTTATAAAATTCCTCCATAATCGCCTATTCCCTGCTAACATTGGTGCCTCTTCTGATGTTACGCCTATTACTTCAAAATCATTCTTAACCGAATCCAGGTACCGTCTCCTTGGTCTACCCCGACACCTCCTATCCTCCACTGCTGAACCCAAGAGTCTCTTAGGTAACCTTGCTTCTCCCATGCGTGTAACATGACCCCACCATCTAAGCCTGTTCGCCCTGACTGCTACATCTATAGAGTTCATTCCCAGGTTTTCTTTGATTTCCTCATTGTGGACACCCTCCTGCCATTGTTCCCATGTACTAGTACCTGCAATCATCCTAGCTACTTTCATATCCGTAACGTCAACCTTATTGATACGGTAACCTGAATCCACCCAGCTTTCCCTCCCATACAAGAAAGTTTGTCGAAAGATTGAACGGTGCACAGAGAACTTTGTCTTGGTACTGACTTCCTTCTTGCAGAAGAGAGTAGATCGTAGCTGAGCGCTCACTGCATTAGCTTTGCTACACCTCGCTTCCAGTTCTTTCACTATGTTGCCATCCTGTGAGAATATGCATCCTAAGTACTTGAAATCGTTAACCAGTTCTAACTTTGTTCCTCCTATTTGGCACTCAGTCCGTTTATATCTCTTTCCCACTGACATTACTTTCATTTTGGAGATGTTAACCTTCATACCATAGTCCTTACATTTCTGATCTAGCTCTGAAATATTACTTTGCAAACTTTCAATCGAATCTGCCATCACAACTAAGTCATCCGCATATGCGAGATTGCTTATTTTGTGTACACATATCTTAATCACATAGTCTATTGTTTTCAACATATGATTCATAGATAATATGAACAACAGTGGAGACAGGTTGCAGCCTTGTCTTACCCCTGAAACTACTCTGAACCATGAACTGAATTTACCGTCAACTCTAACTGCTGCCTGACTATCTATGTAAAGACCTTTAATTGCTTGCAAAAGTTTGCCTCCTATTCCATGATCTCGTAGAACAGACAATAATTTCCTCCTAGGAACCCGGTCATATTTTTCTATATCTATAAAGCATAGATACAATTCCCTGTTCCACTCTTAACACTTCTCCATTATTTGCCGTAAGCTAAAGATCTGGTCCTGACAACCTCTAAGAGACCTAAACCCACACTGATTTTCATGCAGTTTGTCCTCAACTAATACTCGCACTTTCCTTTCAACAATACCTGAGAAGATTTTACCCACAACGCTGATTAAAGAGATACCTCTGTAGTTGTTACAGTCTTGTCTGTTTCCATGTTTAAAGATTGGTGTGATTACTGCTTTCGTCCAGTCTGATGGAACCTGTCCCGACTCCCACGCCATTTCAGTTATCGTGTGTAGCCATTTAAGACCTGACATTCCACTGTATATTGATGAGTGCCGACTTAATTTCATCCACCCCAGCCGCTTTATTGCACTGCAATCTATTGACCATTTTCTCCACTTCCTCAAATGTGATCCTCATTCCATCATCATTCCTATCCCATTGTACATTGAAATCTGAAACATTACTGATCGTATTTTCACCTACGTTGAGCAGCTCTTCAAAATATTCCCTCTATCTGCCCAAGGCATCCACAGGATTTACCAGCAGTTTTCCTGACCTGTCCAAAATACTTGTCATTTCTTTCTTACCTCCCTTTCGAAGACTACTAATTACACTCCAGAATGGTTTTTCAGCAGCTTGACCCAAATTCTCCAACTTGTTTCCAAAGTCTTCCCAAGATTCCTTCTTCGATGCTGCAATTATCTGTTTGGCTTTGTTTCTTTCTTCAACATAACTTTCTCTGTCTACCTGAGTTTTAGTATGTAGCCATTTTTGATACGCCTTCTTTTTCCTTTTACAGGCTGCCTTGACTGTGTCATTCCGCAAGCTGTTTGCTGCATCCTACCTTTACACACTACTGTTCCAAGACATTTTTTAGCCACTTCTAGTACTGTGTCCCTGTACCTTGTCTATTCCTTTTCCAATGACTGTAATTGACTACATTCAACTAACTGGTAACTTTATGAGATCACTGTTATGTACTTGCGCGTGATATCCTTATCCTGAAGTTTCTCCACTCTTATCCTCCTACATGTGGACCTGACCTCCTGCAATTTCAGCCTCACAATACCAATTTCACTGCAGATTAAATATTGATCAGTGTCATCAAAGAATCCCCTGAATACACGTGTGTCCCTCACAGCCTTCCTGAATTCCTGATCTGTTATTATATGGTCAATCACAGATCTGGTTCCCCTCCCTTCCCAAATATCCCGGTGAATGTTCTTATGTTTAAAAAAGGAGTTTGTGATTACTATGCCCATACTGGCACAGAAATTCAAGAGTTGTTTCCCGTTCCTGTTGACCTCCATATCCTTTCCAAATTTACCCATAACCTTTTCATACCCTTCTGTTCGATTTCCAATCCTGGTATTAAAATCACCCATGAGCAGAACACTGTCGTCGTTCTTTACTCTAACAACTACATCACTGAGTGCGTCTTAAAAACTATCCATCTTAACTTGATCTGTCCCTTCACAATGCGAATATACTCACACAATCCTAATTTTCTTGCTAGACACTGTAAAATCTATCCACATCAGTCGTTCGTTTACATACCCTATTGCAACTACGCTGGGTTCCATTTCTGTGCTGATGATTGTGCTATTCCTGCTGTGGCTCCTGACAGGTAGACCTTGTATTCTCCCACTTCCTCTTCTTTCTCACCCCTTACCCGTCACTAACAGCTAAAACGCCCAACCCCATCTTACTTGCAGCCTCTGCCAGCTCTACCTTATTCCCAGAGTAGCCCCCACTGATATTAATAGCTCCCCATCTCGTTACCATTCGTTTGACGGGTCGTATCTTAGGAGTCCCTGGTTTGTCAATTAGAGGTGGGACTCCGTCACCTCCAAAGGTCCGAGGCATTTTGCTCTGATTGTTGCCAGCATCATATATAAAGTACCAGCGAAGCAGGTTGCTAGCCTTACTTGCCCCGGGTCCCATTGAGTTTTCCCCCAACCGGTTGAGGGACTAACCTGTGGATTTGATAGTCTTTGCCTTCTGAGCACAAAGGTGACCACGGCTCCAAAAAATGGTTCAAATGGCTCTGAGCACTATGGGACTTAACATCAGTTGTCATCAGTCCCCTAGAACTTAGAACTACTTAAACCTAACTAACCTAAGTACAGTACACACATCCATGCCCTAGGCAGCATTCGAACCTGCGACCGTAGCGGTCACTCGGTTCCAGACTGTAGTGCCTAGAACCGCACGGCCACACCGGCCGTCTGACTACGACTCAGAATATGTCCGAGATGCCCAGCCTTATTCCAAAGTAACTGGTATCCCGACTGTCAGGACCACTTACTTGGTCACTCATACGTTGCCCTTGGTCCATGAACTAGGACATGACAACAGGAACCCACACCATGAACCACTGAAGTAGGTTGCATTAAAATTTAATTTATATAAACGTTTTGAATGAGGCACAGACCTATAAGTTCACTCCCACATATCACGTAACATTAATCATACTCGCTCAATAAATGACGGTTGATAAGTGTCACAAGGAAACTTTCGTCAAGCTTTGTCCTAAATACAAGATGTGTTTCAGCTTTTCCATTATGTAACTGTTGGTGCAGAATGTCCTCTTCTTTTTTATTTTCTTTTAACAGTAAGCACAACTATAAACCACCATCACTAATTTGAGAAACGTGTTCTACTTGCACAAATTGTCCACGACTGGGCTGAAGACTTCTTTCACGTGGCGTCGTCTTTAATGTTCTCCATACTGTAACGAGAGGTCGCTTTCCTTCCACTTTAAAAACAATTTCGTTATTTTGCCCACATTTAGAATAACCGGTTTCTGAAACAGCCAATTTTCTGTTTTTATTCCTATGATTTCCTGTACTAAACGTAGAAATTAAACAAACATTGAAAAGTCTTGACTCTCTCAGTTGCAAGACACGTAGAATAAAAATATTGGACTAAAGAGGCCAATAAAAAAAAACCTAGGCTGTCCACCATTCACTGCTTTTCTCGAAAATTGATAAGTGGTTCACTACTATAAATAATCACCAGCGTTCTCCTATAGATTCTAATTTTATGAAACTCTCCTCAATAATTTTGTAATCGGGGATCATACCACCATTTGGACATTACGAATAGTCATTGCCAAAGAGTGAAATCTGTGGCTGAATAACTTGTGTTAATTTGTCCGTTTTCAAGGGCTGCAAATAGATAAAGGCATATTATTTACACACGGGTAGCAGATCATTTATTTTCTATTTCCGTTCTATATCATGAATGAACTGTTGTTAAGTTTTTAATTTATTACTGTTGTTTTATAGTTATGTGTTTTATTCAGTTGTTTGTCACAAAAATAATGAGGAGAGGGAGACACTGTCGTTTGAGAAAAGTCTTGGACACCATTACACTGCCATATTTCTAGCTTGCTAATTATAGGAATACGATAAAGGACATTAGGTCATATACGGGAGGGATATTTATAGTCAGTCACTCGATATGTATGAACTGTAGGTTTCATGCTTCTGAATTTCTTTGTGTTGCTCTACATGATTATAAATTTCCTCCTGTACGTTAGTGTGCTATTTATCTTGTTGTGATAGCCCTCCACCTGTCAGCCTTCTAACTAATGGAACCGTGTTGTCGGAACGTGATGGGATTTCGAGAGAATTAGTGGAGGTCTGCAACTTGGCTGGGAAGAGATCTCTTATTCGTCAAAATCAGGAGGATTCAAATGCTGTCTATCGAAGACTGTGAATACGGCAGGTAAGCGATACTGTGACGACTGGGGAGTTGAGAGGTGAGTTCTATACCGTTTCTTCTAATTACTGCAGGATAACATATTACAGCCTTCAAATACATCTCGTGAAGTAACGGCAATGAGAAAATTATGGGCTAATACGAAGTTTTCAGGAGAGAGACAATCAGCAGCCGAGGTTCTGTGTCTTGTTTTCTCGATAAATAATGTGCCTATAAATGGTTGAACTGACACCTTAACAGGTACACTTCGCAACCCATCGTACGATGTGAGGCGGAGGGCACCCAGCAGCACTACTAGTCATTCCCTTTGCTATTCCACTCGGAAACGCAGCGAGGGGAAAAGTCTACGTATAGGTATCTCTATGAGAGCTAAGAATCCCTATGAGCGCTAATTTCCTGTATCTTATCTTCATCGTCCTTCTGCGAAATGTACATTGGCGGTCTTAGAATCCCTCTGTGGTCAGTTCTGAGATACAGAACACAAATAGCGATGGAGGTCTTCATCTACACTCCTGGAAATGGAAAAAAGAACACATTGACACCGGTGTGTCAGACCCACCATACTTGCTCCGGACACTGCGAGAGGGCTGTACAAGCAATGATCACACGCACGGCACAGCGGACACACCAGGAACCGCGGTGTTGGCCGTCGAATGGCGCTAGCTGCGCAGCATTTGTGCACCGCCGCCGTCAGTGTCAGCCAGTTTGCCGTGGCATACGGAGCTCCATCGCAGTCCTTAACACTGGTAGCATGCCGCGACAGCGTGGACGTGAACCGTATGTGCAGTTGACGGACTTTGAGCGAGGGCGTATAGTGGGCATGCGGGAGGCCGGGTGGACGTACCGCCGAATTGCTCAACACGTGGGGCGTGAGGTCTCCACAGTACATCGATGTTGTCGCCAGTGGTCGGCGGAAGGTGCACGTGCCCGTCGACCTGGGACCGGACCGCAGCGACGCACGGATGCACGCCAAGACCGTAGGATCCTACGCAGTGCCGTAGGGGACCGCACCGCCACTTCCCAGCAAATTAGGGACACTGTTGCTCCTGGGATATCGGCGAAGACCATTCGCAACCGTCTCCATGAAGCTGGACTACGGTCCCGCACACCGTTAGGCCGTCTTCCGCTCACGCCCCAACATCATGCAGCCCGCCTCCAGTGGTGTCGCGACAGGCGTGAATGGAGGGACGAATGGAGACGTGTCGTCTTCAGCGATGAGAGTCGCTTCTGCCTTGGTGCCAATGATGGTCGTATGCGTGTTTGGCGCCGTGCATGTGAGCGCCACAATCAGGACTGCATACGACCGAGGCACACAGGGCCAACACCCGGCATCATGGTGTGGGGAGCGATCTCCTACACTGGCCGTACACCACTGGTGATCGTCGAGGGGACACTGAATAGTGCACGGTACATCCAAACCGTCATCGAACCCATCGTTCTACCATTCCTAGACCGGCAAGGGAACTTGCTGTTCCAACAGGACAATGCACGTCCGCATGTATCCCGTGCCACCCAACGTGCTCTAGAAGGTGTAAGTCAACTACCCTGGCCAGCAAGATCTCCGGATCTGTCCCCCATTGAGCATGTTTGGGACTGGATGAAGCGTCGTCTCACGCGGTCTGTACGTCCAGCACGAGCGCTGGTCCAACTGAGGCGCCAGGTGGAAACTGCATGGCAAGCCGTTCCACAGGACTACATCCAGCATCTCTACGATCGTCTCCATGGGAGAATAGCAGCCTGCATTGCTGCGAAAGGTGGATATACACTGTACTAGTGCCGACATTGTGCATGCTCTGTTGCCTGTGTCTATGTGCCTGTGGTTCTGTCAGTGTGATCATGTGATGTATCTGACCCCAGGAATGTGTCAATAAAGTTTCCCCTTCCTGGGACAATGAATTCACGGTGTTCTTATTTCAATTTCCAGGAGTGTATTTGACGATGGCTACCACCTATTTTGGTATCGGAAGAATTGTTTACCTAGCCTGTGGGAAGCCTCCAGAGACGTCACAGAAGCATCTCTAATAGTTCTCTGGCGGGTGCAGTCCGAGACCAGGAAAAAAATTACTCACCATGCGAAGGGACCCTCATAATTAAATTAATAAATTAGCCTATCAGTTTGATATCAGTGACTTGCCACTCGGCGTGTGGATGCGAGGGTGAGAGTACCACACATATGATTTGATAGTTGGAGCATTAATCAAACGTTTCTTCAGTGCGATGATATCTTTTAATGGATCATACACAGGGCAAGATGACTCTCTTAATAAAATCAGCTGTACTGTAGAATTTATAAAGTTATGTGCAGTATAAAGCTCATATTTACAAATTGTCTGTGCTGTTACCTTAAGAGACTTCATATGTGGCGAGGCATTTGGTTATTGTACGACCCTGGTAGCTGAGTGGTCAGCGGGACAGAATGTCAGTCCTAAGGGCCTGGGTCCGATTCCCGGCTGGGTCGGAGATTTTCTCCGCTCAGGGACTGGGTGTTCTGCCGTCCTAATCATCGTCATTTCATCCGCATCGACGCTCAAGTTCCCGCAGTGGCGTCAAATCGAAAGACTTGCACCCGGCGAACGGTCTACGCGACTGGAGACCCTAGTCACACGACATTTACATTTTTACATTTGGTTATTTTAAGAGAGTGTTCAAAAGTTAGGAGGCATCCTGTGACAGAGGTAAAGCATGCTGTTAGCACTCCATCATGAGCCAAAAATGAGTTTAATATTCTAGTCCTGTGACGAAGGATGTGGCAGATAAGAAAAGATATCTTTCTACTTATGAGAGAATACTTACAGGAATATATCCTATGCTATAGTGTTGTACAGGCTTATCACAACAAGTAACAATACTTTTAGCGATGTGAAAATGTGTTTATGGTCAGATTTCTTCTATCTTAGAAAATGATTCATATAAACTGAAGGAATTCACATTTCATGTGAGAAATTCGAGGTTTGTTGATAAACAACATCCCTATTTCGGTTCTCCGCCCCTGGTAGCTGAGTGTTCACCGCGACGGAATGTCATACCTAACGGCCCGGATTCGATTCCCGGCAGGGTCGAAGATTTTCTCCGCTCAGGGGCTGTTGTCCTTATCATCATCGTTTCATCCCCATCGACACGCAAGTCGTCGAAGTCGTGTCAACTCGAAAGACATGCACCAGGCGAACGGTCTACCCGACGGGTGGCCCTAGCCACATGGCAGCTCCATTTCCATTTAGGTTTTTTAAACTGAGAAGGGGCTGCAGTTAGCTCACTTTTGGGCCACATTATAACGTGGCTAGTCAGTAGACTGGAGGTGACAGGAGATGTCTGGTCATTTTTTCTTTTTCATCTTGAGACACTGTCCAGGTAACACAAAGACACTATATTCGTGAAACTTACCATATGATATATTTCCCATGTTTCCGTTGACCATGGTGTGACTTGCGTCTCATAAATTGGTATAAGTGTGTTTCATTCTCATATGAGACTGCTACAGTCGCAGGTTCGAATCCTGCCTCGGGCATGGGTGTGTGTGGTGTCCTTAGGTTAGTTAGGTTTAAGTAGTTCTAAGTTCTAGGGGACTTATGACCTAAGATGTTGAGTCCTATAGTGCTCAGAGCCATTTGAACCATTTTGAACCATTCTCATATGAAATTGCTACAACAGTCCTGTATATGTGGCATGCTGTTCGATGTGAAGCGAGAATGTGGATTGCTGTTCTGATATTATAATCCATCTTCATATTCTTCCCAGCAGCGCGTATTCACTTGTAGATCAATAGGAGGCTATTATCCTCTACTCCAGTGATAGCTTACTGTTCTATGAAACTTTTTGGCACATTAAAACTGTGTGCAGGACCGAGACTTGAACTCGGGACCTTTGCCTTTTGCGGGCAAGTGCTCAACCATCTGAGCTATCCAGGCACGACTCACGACCCGTCCTCACAGCCTCAGTTCGGCCAGTACCTCGTCTCTTTCTACTGTTCTATCACTATTTTCCATACAGGGCTACTGGCTAAACTGGCTGGATCAACTCTAAAATGCTAGACTAATAGCGAAACTGCCAACTCCATGTTTATCAGTTATTGACAAAGCTGGATGGAGCTACTGTCTAGTGCTTGACCAATAGCAAATCGGATTGTTTAAATAAACAATCTACCACATTGTGTACAAAGTAATAAAGACTTACGTTCATCCTATCTGCCAGTACAGCACAGATTGAATATTTTTCTCACCAGTTACCAGATGGGAGAGAGGAGGGGAGGGGAGTGGTATGGGGTGGGGTGGGGTGTTGTGGGGTGGCCTAAGAGATCCCTCTGGTGGTCCTAGTGGTGGTGGCAGTGGCAGTGATGGTGGTGATGGTGTTGTGAACTAGGTCAGTAGGTCTGCAGACCTCAAAGTAAACACACCAAATTTGATATTCCCATCATTTCTTCTGGGACAGCCATCTTGGGTTACATCACAGGAAGGGAGAGGAAGGAGAGAGGATTGAGAGTTCCCCATTGGGGTCCATGTGCCATGTGGGAAAAAACCATGACTTCATCATTGGTTGAGGTAGGAATTTAATTGATCAATTAATTAATTTGCATAACTCATTTTATGTCGTTATGATATCAAAATTGCTCCAGAACTGGCTTTGTCCCACTACTCTCCTGTACTATCTTCTGCATCCCTCCACACCATTTATATATTCTCCAATGCAAGTGCTGCCACCTGCTGTCTGTGAGTGGTTATTGCTTGTGGATGTCTAACATAGCGGGAGATCACATATATGTGACTGGACAGTGTATATCTAGATGTAATTTTGCAAAATGATATGAAGTGAGTGATCAGTTAATTTCTGTTACAGGGAAGGCTAATGGACGACTTGAGTTTACTGGGAGAATTCTAGGAAAGTGTAACTCATCTGTAAAGGGGACGTGATATAGAAACACTTGTGCAACCTATAATTGAGTACTGATCGGTTGGTTGGGATACTCAATGGGTCAGATTAAAGGAAAGCGTCAGAGCAATTCAGAGTGATATTGATAGACTTGTTATTGGTAGGTTAGTTCAACACACTAGTGTTATGGAAATATTTCAGAACTCAAACGAGGATTCCTGAAGAGAAGACGACGTTCTTTATACGTAACAGTTTTTGTGAAAGTTTAGAGAAGCAGCATTGGCGACTAAGTACAGACGATTTTATTGCCACCGACGTACATCTTGCGAAAATACTACGAAGGCAGGCTAAGAGGAATCAGAGTTTGTAAGAAGGCATAAAGACAGCCGTTTCTCCTTCACTTCAATTGCGAGTTGAACAGAAAACGAAATGACTAGTAATGACACAGGAAACCCTCCGCCACGTGCCGTATGGTGGCCCTCCGAATTTTATCAAATCCAAATGCAGAATACACCAACTGGTGAAAACATCCCAACACCAGTAAGTGGACGTTAATATGGGATTTGTCAACCCTTCGCCTTTGAGGATACTTACAGTGAGTTGTCTGAATGGATGTGGAGGATAGCAGCCCATTCTACGTCAAGAGCCGATACTAGAGGAGATATCCCATTGTAGTTAACTCCAAAACCACAGTCACTGAGCTAGCTGGACTGCTGGCATTGAAATTTTCGTGATGGATTTGCTACTCAGATGACATTCAGTGACCAGTCCAAGTTCGAAGTCACCTCTCTTCGTATATCTGATTTATTTTCTTCTGAAGCAACATAGGGCAGTGCCTCTCTGTCTTCTAGCATGGTTTAAATGATGATAGAAAATGAGGGCCGCTATGGTTCAAAAAATGGTTCAAATGGTTCTGAGCACTATGGGACTTAACATCTGAGGTCGTCAGTCCCCTAGAACTTAGAACTACTTAAACCTAACTAACCTAAGGACATCACACACATCCATGCCCGAGGCAGGATTCGAACCTACGACTGTAGCAGTCGCGCGGTTCCGTACTGAAGTGCCTAGAACCGCTCGGCCACCGCGGCCGGCTGCTATAGTTCTGGATGATATTTTGTATGTACGACTTTCGTCTGTATAATGTTGTTGCCTAAACTGTTAAACGTAAATAATGGTCCCTTATCTCAAGCGACTGGATATTGAGTACCTAACTGATAAACGAGATGGTGTGTAGAAGTGGAAGTCTTCTCATAGAGAGATTCTGACTTTTTTTAATGTAATGAAAGATTTTGGTTCGCCTAAGTAGTCCCTAACATGCGTGTCTGGAGTGAACTGGTCGGCGTCGGCTATGGTACAGAGGATTCCATTCTTCACTGACTGTAACTTCTTGAGGTGAGATTAAGTTGCCATGGACCACACCTCTGATCCATAGAGAATCGTCGGAAGGATGACGAACCTGTGGAGGCGTAGTTTCGTCGAGTTATTGACCCCCCACCCTTGAAGAGCGGATACAGATTATTGAAAGAGTCACAACCCGTACTTCTGGCCCTAGAATCTGTCTGACAAAAGTGAGCCACCTATCCGTAAAAAGGTTGAGATAGTTTGCTGAGACGCCCCACAGTACTTTTATACCGCCCACACAAATCTGCCTCTCTAGTACAGTTAATTTTCTTGTGAAGAGGGTAGCAACACTTTTCTCTATGTTCATCTTTATCTTCCAGACGTTACAACACTTGGTGAGGGCGTGGGAGGCGATGGGAGTAGGCTTCTCAGGATCGATTACCTTCAGTGAAGGATCTCGCTCAACAATACGCCTCATTCTACTCCCTCTTTCGTTTGCGGTATGGTAGCCCCAGTCGACATGTCTGGAGTTAAGGTCCCCTGCTATTAGTACATTCTCGAAATACCCTGGTAAGTCCTGAAGGTCCTGTTCACTAATAAGTCTAACAGGTCGATTATATGTGGCAGCTATTTTACAGACGGTGTTCCCTATCTTTAGACCTTTACCGGCAGTCAAATTTGACATATCGACTGTCCGGTGAGGAACCTTTGGCTTCGCTATGACCTCGCAGTAGAGTGGACGGCGGTGACCCTGGCCAGGTTGGTCGACAAAATGAACGGAGTAATAACTCATTTCAAGTCGATCGGTCTGATTTAGATGCGTCTCTGAATTGTAGGCAACATCTAGAGCGTGCAAGTGTAGAAAATATTGTAGCTGCTTAATTTTTTTCAGGAATACGAGCGGCATTGCTTCCAACAGAAATAGCTGTTGAGGAGCTCTTTGCAGTAGTATCAGTGCTTGTATCGGTGCTGGAATTTTCATTATGGCAACAGTAATAAATTAAAAACTTCTGATATATTGGCAAACAAATACCGTCTGCGTGTTACCATCAACCATATGTGGTGACGCCATTAAATATACACGTACTGGTCCTCTGGAGCAAGCGACCAGTGATCGAAGTCACTTCCACCGACCTGCGTAAAGTTTTAGCGCCTGTACTGGAGGAAGACCATACTGACCATCAAATGTACAAAATCCTGTCTGCCTGCTTAGCTGAGTGGTAATATGTTTACCTACCACATAGTGGGTGCTGGTTTGATTCCTGGCTGGGTTGGAGATTTTCTCCACTCATGGACTGGATGTTGTGTTGTCCTCATCATCATTTCATCATCACCGACACGTAAGTCGCCCAATGTGGCGTCGCCTGAAATAAGACTTGCATCTCGGCGGCCGAAATTCGGCAGATGGCGCCTCCTAGCCAACAATGTTTCATGATAATTTTATTTTTTGTGCAGAATCCTATGACGAAAACACTAGCTTTACACATCTATAGTGTAACGCTTTCTGGTGCAATATGGAATAATGTCTCTCCATTCAACAACACACTTGCACTGGATTATATGGAGATGTCTTTTTGTGATTATAGCTGATAAACAATATTTGTGACACTGTCATATCTCGAAACAAGGCACATTTTCGAATCTATCTGCTAAGAGCCCTATATGATAAAACTCCACTGTGGTTTAGACACCCTCTCTGCGTCTTGTAACTGTTCCTCAGTCCCTGCCACGCCCTTCCAGCACCTTTGTCCATGTGATTGTTCGAATTTAAATCGGAAGTGAGCAGAAGCTGGAGAGTGTTATATCCACCACCATCGGCAGCCCTTACAGAAACAGGTTGAGCTAAGCTAATGCGACAGGGGCCGTGTACTGACCACTCGGTGGAAATGGGAACATGTCGTAGTTCCACCAGATGTGTACAATGTGTAGGGCTAGAGCCAAACGAAGGTTTCTCCTGCAACACCAGGCAGTGAAAAGATACGAGTAGTATGAGCAGTTATTGTGGTGTTTCTTATTGTGAAAATTAAGAATACTACACATCATACGAAACTACTTGATTGAGAAGTAGCAGCTCCGGTCTCATAAACTGATATACGGCTGGAAGAGTGGTGTGCTGGTCACATGTCCCTCCATATCCGCATCCAGAGACGCCTATGGGCTGGGGACGACATGGCGGCCGGTCTGTACCGTTGGGCCTTTCAAGGCCAGTTCGGACGAAGTTAAGGGTTTTTTTTACATCATACAGGAACTGGGAAAAGGACGAGGACTTAGCTACTGCATTGCGATGTGTCTCCAACCTACATACAGGTACGAAAGTCCAAAAGAGATCTGTGTTCCTCAGTGTGCATTCGTGTCTGTCACATAAAAATTCTCTCTATCCTCGTTATTTTGTACCATCCAACTGAGAAAAACTAAGAACTATAAAACTACGAACTACAAAACTACTTTACATCATCCAGTAGAGAACTCAGGATATTAGCACATCCATCTCTTCCAACATATCGAAAACAAATACCGGCTGTGTGCTGACATTGAGCAAATGTTGCGATCCTATTAAATACACAGGTATTATTCCATTGGGGCAGGTGGCCAGTGATCGAATTCGCTTGCACAGACCAGTGTAAAGTTTCGTCACCCATAATGTGGGAGAACCATATTTCACAGGGCATCAATCACAGGAGGGTCTCTCTGTGTTGCTCCTTCATAAACAGTTTGATAGTTTGTTTTTTCTGCTGCAACATATAAAGGCAGCATGTGACTTCAGATTTGTACACAATGTGATGTAGGGCAGGTTGATCAAAGACAAAGCTGGGAGATCTCTCAAACACCTTTATCCTAAAAAGCTAGAATACTCTGTGACTCCCATCCACACAGGGAAAGATGGGCAATCGAAATCGTTAATTACGCATTATGATCGAAGAGCTAGAAAAATGTAGATAACCTAACTGCGTTGGTCTAGGGTATGTCTTGTACGTACACTTTGGTGCATATGTTTAACCATGAATGGACGTACTGCACAGTCATTTATGTATATTCGTAATCTAGTGCATGGTACACTTAAAGTAGTGGAGGGATGGTTTAGCGATGATACAGAAATTGGTAAGCATGCTGTCATTCATTCGTTGGCGTTGAAATTACAGGAAAACTGGTAGAAATGCTAAAATTGATCACACTATCAACTGTGGTACTCATTACAGTATATTTTCGCATACCGCCAGTGTCTTTTCCATCCCATCCATCCACTCATACGCTGTTGATCACCACATAATGATTGACTGATACCACTTGTTTAAGTTGGAGAGATTCTTGGTGTTATAACTACCTTCCAGGGTTGGCCAGCAATAAAACAGTGATCACGTACATGGAAGCAATATAAGGAATCAATTGAAATGAACACCGAGACATCTGCTACCCCATTAGTGTGGGAGATGAGGTTAGATGTAGAGGTCATCACCTTTGGACGGCTGTTTGGAAACACTCCACAGTGCTGCAAACTCTTCCTGTTTCCATATGTTGCAATATCTTACACATTTTTTGTCAATGAGAAACACTGCCTCTGTCTTGTATTTCAGCTATCCTGTGTGTGGTAGGAGCAGCATAGTTTGCACCAAGCAATGTCCAGCTCTCTGTGAGAGCCAATGGAAACGTGTTAATGTCCGTTTAGCACCTGACACAGACCTCAACACCGTGATTAAAACCAATATGTAGGGCAGTATACAAAGCTGCTTTTATATTTTACAGCAGAAAAAAAAGTATGAATCTGCTTATGAAAGAGCAACACAGGGAACCTCTTTTTATTTATTTATTTACATGTCAAGTTCCGAAGGACCAAATTGAGGAGCAAATCTCCAAGGTCATGGAACGTGTCAGTACTTGAACTTACAACATAAAAGTAATAACACATAAAAATAAATGTTCATGAACCTGAAAGAAAATCTGTCCATAAGTTCAAGCAAACGCTATCAGCAGTACAATGAGAATCAGCTTAATTTTTCAAGGAACGCCTCGACAGAATAGAAGGAGTGACCCATGAGGAAACTCTTCAGTTTCGATTTGGAAGCGCGTGGATTACTGCTAAGATTTTTTAATTCGAGTGGCAGCTTATTAAAAATGGATGCAGCAGTATACTGCACACATTTTTGCACAAGAGTTAAGGAAGTCCGATCCAAATGGAGGTTTTATTTCTGCCGAGTATTAACCGAGTGAAAGCTGCTTATTGTTGGAAATAAACTAATATTGGTAACAAGAAACGACAATAAGGAACATACATATTGAGAGGCCAATGTCAAAATACCCAGACTCGTGAACAGAGGTCGACAAGAGGTTCGTGAACTCACACCACTTATTGCCCGAACCGCCCGTTTCTGAGCCAAAAATATCCTCTCTAGAATGGGAAGAGTTACCCCAAAACACAACACCATACGACATAAGTGAATTAAAATAAGCGAAGTAGACTAATTTACGTGTCAAAGTATCACTCACTTTCGATACCGTTCAAATAGTGAAAATGGCAGTATTAAGTCTTTGAACAAGATCCTGAACATGGGCTTTCCACGACAGCTTACTATCTATCTGAACACCTAGGAATTTGAACTGTTCAGTTTCAGTAATAATATGCCCGTTCTGTGAGATTAAAACGTCAGGTTTTTTTTTAATTGTGTGTTAGAAACTGTAAAAACTGAGTCTTACTGTGATTTAACGTTAGTTTATTTTCTACAAGCCATGAACTGAGGTCATGTACTGCAATACTTGAAACCGAGTCAACGTTGCACACAACATCCTTTACTACGAAGCTAGTGCCATCAACAAACAGAAATATTTTAGAGTTACCCATAATAC
Source organism: Schistocerca cancellata (assembly GCF_023864275.1). NCBI lineage: Eukaryota > Metazoa > Arthropoda > Insecta > Orthoptera > Acrididae > Schistocerca > Schistocerca cancellata. The sequence goes on from NC_064629.1 coordinate 373,835,676, forward strand.
TAAAGGGCATACCATTTATATAAATAAGGAACAGGAGCGGCCCCAACACTGATCCCTGGGGCACCCCCCACTTGACAGTACCCCACTCAGATCCCACTTCACAGCCGTTATCAACATTGTGAATAATGACCTATTGCTGCCTGTTGCTAAAGTAAGAGCCAATTGTGAGCTACTCCCCTTATTCCGTAATGATCGAACTTCTGGAGCAATATTGTGAGATCAACACAGTCAAATGCCTTTGTTAAATCAAAAAATACGCCAAACGTTCGAAACTTTTTGTTTAGCCCAACCAGTAACTCACAGAGAAAAGAGAATATAGCATTTTCAGTTGTCAAACGACTTCTAAAGCCGAACTGTACATTTGATAGCAAATCGTGTGATATAAAATGATGAATTAACCTTACATACACAGCCTTTTCGATAACTTTTGCAAATACTGATGGCATATAAATAGGGCTAAAATTATCTACATTATCCCTTTCTCCCTTTTTATAAAGCGGCTTTACTACTGAGTACTTTAATCGCTCAGGAAACTGACCATTCGTAAAGGAAAAATTACAAATATGGCTAAATACAGGGCTAACATGTGCAGCTACTAGGCACTCCACCATAACCATGAGAGTCCTTAGTCTTCAGTGATTTAATTATTGACTCACTCTCCCTCTTGTCTGTATCACAGAGGAGTATTTCAGACGTTAATCTCGGAAAGGCATTTGCTAAGAAATTTATATGATTTCCTGTAGAAACTAAATTTTTATTTAATTCACCAGCAATGCTCAGAAAATGGTTGTTAAATACTGTACATATATCTGATTTATCAGTAACAGAAATATTATTACTGCGAACTGAGTTTATATCATCAACCTTGTGCTGCTGACCAGACACTTCCTTCACAACTGACCAAATGGCTTTAATTTTGTCCTGAATTAGCTATTCTATTTGCATAGCACATACTGTTTGCCTTGCTAATAACATTTTTAAGCACCTTACAGTACTGTTTGTAATGGGCTACCGTAGCTTGATTCTGACTACTTCAAACGTTTTGATATAATTCCCGCTTTGTTCTACATGATATCCTTATCCCACTAGTCAGCCAAGCGGGCTGTCCATTACTGCTAGTACCCCGTTTAGAATGTTCTAATGGAAAGCAATTCTCAAAGAGCATGAGAAATGTGTTATGGAAAGCATTGTATTTACCATCTATATTATTGGCACTATAAACATCTTGCCACTCTTTTTCCTTGACAAGTTTTGAAAAACTCTCTATTGCTGTTGGATTAACTTTCCTACGTAGTTTGTAATTAAATACTATGTTGGTTTGAGTACAAAAACCATTTAATGTTAAAATTTGTGCATCATGGTCTGAAAGGCCATTGACCCTTTTAGTAACAGAATGCCCATCTAGTAATGAACAATGAATAAAAATATTGTCTATGACTGTGCTACTGTTCCCCTGCACCCTAGTTGGAAAAAACACAGTTTGCATCAAATCATATGAATTTAGGAGACCTACCAACATCCTTTTTTTTTGCGAAATCATGTACAAAATTAATACTGAAGTCACCACATGTAACTACTTTCTGGTACTTCCTACAAAGTGAATCAAGAACCCCCTCTAGCTTAAGCAAAAATGCTCTGAAGTCGGAGTTAGGGGACCTATAAACAACAGCAATTAGAGGTTTAGTTTCACCAAAATCAACTAATGCTGCACAACTTTCAAATATCTGTTCAGTGCAGTGTCGTGATACGTCTATGTACTCAAATGAAATACTGTTATTTACGTACAGAGCCACTCCCCCACCCCGCAAGGAACTCCTTGAGAAACAGCCAGCTAATCTGTAGCCTAGTAAAGGAAGCCTCTGAATTATCAACTTCTTTAAGTGGTGCTCTGATATACCAATAATTTCAGAGTAAACATCTATTAGCAGTTCACTAACTTTATCTTTAATACCTCTTATATTTTGATGAAATATGCTAATTCCTTCTCTACTTGGAAACATTACATCCTCTGGAGGTGAGCCCTTAGTTAGAGGCACTTGCTTTAAGCAGGAATACCTATCAGCTGACTTCAGTCTAAAAAAGGTGCAGCTCTAACACCAACTAATACAGGAATTTTTCCATGAGTAATACCACTACCACCACCCACTAAACTGTCACCTATAAGCTTAGCCAGCCTCCCCTTCCCATACCTATTGAGGTGCAGGCCATGCCTAGTGAAACACCATCTACTGATAGACCCAGCTGGCACCACTGAGATGTGATCCATGCCCTCCGCCATCAGTGCCCTCCCCAGCCCCACATTAACGCGCCTAACAGCCGCATTAAGGTGAGGCCGATCATGACGCTGAAACAGTTGCACGAAATGCACGTTAGTGCCACCAGTTTGAATAGCTATCTTAACCAAGTCGCCACTGACATCATATTCCCCGTCCCTATCGAGACTGTTCCCTGCTCCACCCACTATCACTACTTGATCCTCTTTCGTAAAATTCTTACATAACTCCCCTATGCTTTCAGTCACCTGAGCCAGTCCTGCACTAGGCTTCACAATGCTGGTGACCTGGTACTCACTCCGCAACACTTCCTGCAACTGCTGGCCCACACCTCTACCGTGGGAACTGCCTAGCAGCAGAACCTTCTTTCTGCTAGACGTTGCAACTAACCTAGGCCTCCTAATTGCGGAGAACTGCTGCAAGTTACCTACATCTACGGCTACACAAGGCTCCTCTCCACTCAACTCTGACAGTTGGTTGTATCTATTGCATGTATGCAAAGTAAAACTGTCCGAATACCTCCTCTTCCTAGCTACCTTCTTGCCAACTGCCAGTTCCCAATCCCCACCACTCTTCACCCTCCTCAACCTATCTAGTTCCTCCTCTGCGCATTGTAACTGCACCTGAAGGGCACAGATCTTACGCTCCTGCTCCTCTATTAACTTGTTTCTACTACAGATTCTACATTCCCAGGAGAGGATCTCCCTAAAATGACCACTGGCTTCCCTACTGCATTTCCCCCAATGAAAATACTTTGAACAAATCCCACACCGTAATCCACTACTCAAAAACCTACGACAGAGCCCACATTTTTCACTCATGGTAAAAATTTTACAGTTACTGAAAAAAACTATACGTCTACGTTACCAAAGTTAGTTACACCAGTAGAACTATTTAAGAACTAACAATAATGGTCTCGAAATTCTCTGCCTACTAAGAAAGCAGCTACTTGTGTTAATACTACTACAACACAGCCGATATCAATACCAGCAGAACTTCACAAAATTATTAGATAAAACCAAAAAACTAAAACGACCACTGTAACACTAAGCGAAGTTAAGACACTAAATTAAAATTTTACTGAAATATTTCACCAGAAAGAATAATAAACGTCAGTTGAAAACTAAAGCACGAAATTTACTAAACGACTTCAACACACTGAAAACTCCATAAAACACAGCGAGCGAACGATTACAAAAGTTTATTAAGCCGTTATTTCGCCACAAACGGCACGCAACACCGCTGAAATCTATTAAATTTAAAAACTGTATTACAGAGCACAAATACGTTTGTCAGTACTTAGCTTATATCCGCTACAGCTGCAGTGCACGCCGCAAAATGTAAACACACTACTGAGCTGTGATTGATATCCTGTGCGATATGGTACTCCCACAGTACTGGTTATGAAACTTTACACTAGTCGGTGCAAGCGAATTCGATCACTGGCCACCTGCTCCAATGGAGCAATACATGTATATTTAATAGCATTGCCACAAATGCTTAATGTCAGCATGTAGACAGTATTCGTTTTCAATATAATGGAAGAGAAGGATGTAGTAATATCCTGAATTCTCTACCGGATGACGATAGTGGAGTTTTCGTAGTTCGTAATTTTTCTTGGTGGATGGTACAAAATAAGAAGGATAGAGAGAATGTTTGAGTGACAGACATGAATGCACCCTGAGGGATGCAGATCTATTTCGGACTGTAGTACGAGTATGGCGTTTGGAGAAATATCGCAGTGCAGTAGCAAAATCCTAGTCCTTCTTTCAGATCCCGTATGATGTGTAGTCTTCCTAATTTTCACAATAAGAAACACCACTGTAACTACTCATACTATCTGTTCTAGTACCTTGTGTTGCAGGAGAATCCTTCGCTCGGCTCTAGGCTTACTCATTGTAACAGCTGGTGGAGCTACGACAATATGTTCCCATTTCCACCGAATGGTCAAAACACGGGCCTGTCGCATTACCTCAATTCAACTGTTTTTCCAGGGGATATAACTCTCTCCAACTTCTGCTCACTTCCGTCATAAAATCCAACGATCACATGGACAAAGCTCCAGGGAGGGCATGTCATAGGCTGGGGAACCGTTACAAGATGCAGAGAGGCTGTATAAAGCATGCTAGAGTTTTGCCGTATAGGGCCCTTAGCAGAAAAAAGGTGGGTCGTTTCAAGATATGACATTCCACAAATATTATTCACCAGTGGTTATAATCACTAAAAGACATCTCCATAGGCTCCAACACAAGTGTGTGGTTGAATGGAGAGACATTATTCCAAATTGCAAACAACATTTCTACCAGAAAGCGTAACACTATGGATGTGAAAAGCTAATGTTTTCGTCATAGGATTCTGTACAAAAAATGAAATTATCATATGGCATTGTTGGCTGGGAAGCTCCATCCGCCGAATTTCGGCCGCTGGGCTGCAAGACCTGTTTCAGGAGACACCACACTCGGTGACTTGCGTGTCAGTGATGATAAAATGATGATGAGGACAACAACATCCAGTCCATGAGTGGAGAAAATCTCTGACCCAGCCAGGAATCAAACCAGCACCCACTATGTGGTAGGTAAACATATTACCACTCAGCTAAGCAGGAAGACATGATTTTCTACATTTGATGGTCGATATGGTCTTCCTCCTGTAAAGGCATTAAAAAATTACACAGGTCCATGGAGGTGACTTCGATCATTGGTCGGCTGTTTCAGTGGACCAGCACATGTATATTTAATGGTGTCACCACAGATGGTTGATAGTAACACGCAGACGGTATCTATTTCCTGATATATCGGAAGAGAGAGGCATGGTAAAATCTTATGGAGTTCTCTACCTGGTGACCTTAGCAAAGTTTTTATAATTGTTTGTTTTATTCAATTGTGTGTTACGAAAATAACGAGGAGAGAGACACTGTGGTGTGAAAAAAGACTTGGACACCATTACACTGTCGTATTTCTAACGTGGTAATCAGAAATACGACAAAGCAGAATAGGTCATGTACAAGTGTCATACTTCTGAATGTCTTTGTGTAGCCCATGTATACTCTGTATGGTTATGAGTTTCCTCCAGTACATTCGTGTGCTATTTTTCTCATTGTTAGAGCCCTCTACCCGTCAGCCTTCTGACTAAAGGTGTCGGAATGTGATGGGATTTCGAGAGAATTAGTGGGAGTCTGTAACTTGGCTGGGGGGGAGGGGGGGAGGAGGGGAGGAGGGGATCTCTTTAACTCTTGAAATCAAGTGGCTACAAATGCTGTGTATCGAAAACTGGTATATTCGTGAGAATATGGTGGGTAAGCGATACTCTGCCGATTGGGGTGTTAAGAGGTCAGCTCTATACTGGTGTTTGCGTTTAGGATTGGGTTTGGAGTGGGTCTGGGTGTGGGGTAGTGTTGGGCGTTGGGGTGGGGTGGGGCATGGTGGGGCAGGGACTCAGCACCTTCTGGTGGTGGTGTGGTGAACTTGGTCAGTTGGTCTCCATATCACAAGGTTAACACGCAAAATTTGATATTTCCTCCAACAAATATTAATTGCCCACCATTTCTTTGTGGGCAGCCATCTTGGATTACATCACGTCATGGAAGGTGAAGGTAAGGGTGAGAGGAGGAGGTGGAGGTGTGGGGAGAGTGGGGGCTGAGAGTTTCCTGGGGGTTACCCATGTGCTGATTAGCGTAAACCGATTACCTGATCGATGGTAGGGGGAGGGGAATTAATAGATGAATTAAATAATTTGATATCAATTTGCTTTCCGATTTGCGCCAAATTTCTGATAATTTAGAAATGGAACAATTCGTTTTAGACCCAAAATGGCATGATCATTGGCTTTGGGGCCAAAGGAGGGTGCATTTCTGATAGGGCTAAGTTTGTAAACTGTTTGTGTGCGACCGTGGTTGAAGTATAGTGTCTGTGGTAAAATGTCGCCATCCGAAACTGGCACCGAGGCAACTGTGGTGCACCAGTTAACTGTGATGAACGACGACTGTGGAGATTTGTACAGGCAAAATAGGCGTGTAAGTGCTGAACAACTAACAGCCCATATGAACCATGAGACTACCTACAGAGTCTCGTTTTCGACCCTTCAGCAAAGGTTACTGCATGTGAGCTTCCCGCAGCTGGCACCTGGTTCATGTACCGATGCTGACTATTGTTCGACTGTGATGAAGGCTGGAATTTGCACGGCAGTACATCACTTTCACGTCCACTGAATGTCGACAGATGGCCTTTCCAGATGACCGTTGGCGTATACTGCGTGAAACGTTTGAAGGAAAACACCCTGCAAGCACTATAGTCTGGGGAATGTTTTTGTGGCATTCCCTGAGTGATCTAGTCATTCTGGAAGTCACAAGGGATCATGAGAAGTATGCATCTATCGTTGCGGACCATGTCTACCTATACGCGCAGTTTCCTATTCTTTAGCCCTATGGAATCTACCAGCAGGACAATGCTACCTGTCACACAGCTAGTAGTCTACGTCCGTGGTTCGAAAAGCAGCATGATGAGGTTACCGTACTCCCCTGGCCACCAGGCTCCCCAGATTTAAACCTAGGCTGTTCACTTCATGAATCCTCAACTAGCGCAGCCGGCCACAGAAGTGGAGTCGGCATGGCTCTACACGTCTGTCGGTACCTTCGAGAACCTCATTGACTCTCCCTGAAAGTCTTGCAGTGTTGCACGCTACAAAAGGTGGTGAGTCACTCTTTTAGCAGGTGATCACAATAATATGATCGTGTCTTCAGCTCTTCGAGCGGTCCTATTAATTGAGGATGGGCATGGTGTGAAATGACTGTGGAAATTCTGTTCAGTTACCATGACCCAAGGTTTAATGGACATTAGTCTAAGTGTAGACAGGGAGGTCGGAGCAGGAGGGATGAGCGTGCTAAGCCATCGAAGGCGAGCAGAAATGAGAGCGCACGCCAGAAGCTTGCCTTTCCAAATGTCAAGGCGAAGTCCTGCCAAGTGACTCCTTCCGATCATGTGATTGGTTCGCATACTTGCGGTGGTGGTTTGAACCAGTCAGAGCTGCGAGGTCGGCAATATGAGCTTTCCTCGTGAACTGCTAACAGAAAACTACATAGCTAGGCAGCAAACTAACCCGGCTTCTACCCGTGACCGAGAATGAAATAGGCTTTAGAACTAAATTTAATAAGAAGAAAACTTCCTATTAAACCAGGGCGCCCTTCCATTGGACCTTAGCAAGGTGGTTTACAAATGTTGGAAAAATAATGATTTACTGCTCCCTTGCAAGGAAATTTATGATTTGCTTCTTAGAATGGGGACACATTTTTACAAATATCGTTTAAATAAAAATCTGGCAGCAAAGGAGTTGTGGTTCATTTCGAGCTCACAACTAGAGCACTAAGTTTTGTGTGTTGTTGTGTTGGAACCAAAGACCTTGTAAATCTAACTCCCTTAGAGCGCTGCATATGGATATTTTGAACCTTCGGATGGACGTTAGTAGTGGTAGGAATCTGTTGAGTAGAAGTGTTTCTGGCCTCCAAGGACACAGGTCGAGCGGTATAGATTTATTGGGGGGACATACAAAGCACATGTTACTTATAATTGTACTGTCTAAACTGTCTAGTTTACGTGAGGAAAACTGTTGAAGAGTTGCGCTGCGTGAAACTGCACAAATAAATTCGAGAAAGGGACCAATATTGCTTTTCAAAGATACGAGGGTATTTTGTACGAGGGTTGGAACTTGAATAGTGGCAACTGTTTATTTACAGTTCGTACAATATAGACACGTGTCTCAAAGTTTTACTATCCTTCAAAGTAGTCACAAGCATTGTGTATAATCCGTTGCCAGTGATGTGCAAGTCGTAGGATACTCTTAGCAGTGACAGTTGTGTTGACAGTTCGAGCGGCGCGATCTATTGCCTGACGAATTTGTGGAAGTTCTGAAGCGAATGCCGTGAAGTGTTTCCTTAAATTTAGAAATCGAGTTGAACTCACGAGGGCATAGGTCATGGGAAAGCAGTAGGTGGTATAGCACTTAGCAGCCCCATCAGTCAAACAAATCAGTAACAGCTTGGACTGTACGTGCTTGAGCATTGTCCTGAAAAATGATGCTCAGGTCCTGCAGAAAGTGTCATCACTTCTATATCTAAGCTGGTCGTAGGTTGTGTTACAAAAATGAACAGCATAGAGACAGAAGTGATGACACTTCCTGCAGGACCTGACCATCATTTTGCAGGACAATGCTCAAGGATGTACAGTGCAAGCTGTTACTGATTTGTTTGACTGATGGGGCTGCAAAGTGCTATACCATCTACTGCACTCCCCTAACTTAAGCCCTCGTGAGTTCAACTCGATTTCCAAACTGAAGGAAGCACTTCACGGTATTCGCTTCAGAACTTCTACAAATTCGTCGGGCAATAGACCGCACCTCTCGAACTATCAACACAACTGGCACTGCTAAGAGTATCCTACGACTTGCACATCGCTGGAAACGGATTATACAAAATGCTGGTGACTACTCTGAAGGTCAGTAAAACATTGAAACACCTATCTATATTGTAGAAGCTGAAAATAAATAGTTGCCACTGTTAAAGTGCCAACCCTCGTATGTTAAAGCACTTGCCTGATAAATGTTTCTTCAACGTGACAATAAGTGCAATTCATTGCAGGTTTCCTATTTAAAAACAACAGTTTTCAGAAAAATGGTTGAATGCTCTTGGGATACAAGTTTTACGACGGAAAATTAATAATTTTCTATCTTTTCGAGGCAAGTCGTTTCCTTGCGAACTGCGTAAGGTTGAAAGATAGTGCAATTCTATCGATCCTTCGTTTTCCGAACCATACATTATTTTTATTTTACATATTAATCACGTAAACCATAGCGCAGCGCCTATCATATTTTATTTTAACTATAGAATTTTAAAGACTCTGAGGCATAGGAAAGAGGAAATTTCGTACTTAAGTTTACCAACACAATGGCTGCAATTAAACTTGTCAGCTATTCTCCATAAACCACTTACGGGGTTAGAACATCGATGGAGCTGTGCGCCGAGATGTGGGCGCGCCAACTGCGCTGGGCAGCCGCGTGACAGCGACCGGAGGAAGCGTTGACAGGTAGCATCTGGGCTGTGGGCTGGTGCCGTGGATCGAACGGTCGTTGTGGGGGTGGGGGTGTGGGGAGGGGGTGTTGAGGGGGGGGGTGAAGCCCACGCAGCTGTCCATCGACAGCGGTATGAATGCATGTCGAAATGTTTCTTCCGGTCTTCTGTTCTTAACTACTGTAACTGAAATTAAATGGTCTCTCAGAGCACCAGACAACAGAAACAACAACTGCAAGGAAACATTGAGAGTTTTTAACCTTGTAAGTAAGTGGCGTACCCCTGCAAAAATTTATGTACAATTATTACGCCACACATAACAGTCTCTGTGGCGAGGGTAAAATTGCATTACTTTCAGTATGGATGATTCTATGTGGTTTTTCACGCATTATGGACATCTTTTACAATATTTTTTTCTTATACCCAATTTAGGGAAATTACTTAGAGCCTGTTATAATGCCAATCAGCAGCTTGCGCTACGGAACGGGTTGAAATAGTTTAAATTTGCTCGCGAGTGATACAAAAGGCGTTACAAACGAAAAGCGAGTGAGCTGGTAGGTCAGGGGCCTCGGTGATAAATTCACAACGCGAACTGTTGAAGAATATTCCATTGCACGTTAGAGTCACCTGATGTGTGTCTGAAACGAGATTATAATCATAACAAATGAAGGTGTCAGCAGTGGCTTGGGCATGGTATAAATAATGCTGTTATCCAAGCGCTGAAATATTGGTTCCTATATCCTCATCACTACGCGTGGGCAGCATGGCCTAATAACATCCATTGAAAAGAGTGTGATCGCTCAATCAGAATGGGGGACTATTTTACCTCTGGAATATTTTACCCAAGAGGACACCATCATCATTTAACCATACAGTGAAGCGGCGTGCCCTCGGTAAAAATTACGGCTGTAGTTTCCCCTTGCTTTCAGCTGTTCGCAGTACCAGCACAGCAAGGCCATTTTGGTTAATGTTACTAGGCCAGGTCAGTCAATCATTCAGACTGTTGCCCCTGCAACTACTGAAAAGGCTGCTGCCCCTCTTCAGGAACCACACATTTGTCTGGCCTCTTAACAGATACCCCTCCATTGTGGTTGCACCTACGGTACGGCTATCTGTATCGCTGAGGCACGCAAGCCTCCCCATCAACGGGAAGGTCCATGGTTGATTGGGGGGGGGGGTATAGGTACATACGTTCATCAATTCTGTGATTCTACAATCTGTGAAACCCGAACCCGAAATATTCTGTGACTCTGACCATCTGTGCAACCAGAAAGGCAGAAAAAAAATCCAGTGTATTGGCCATTTACGTAGGGCTACCAGAGTTGTAGCAGACGGGAACCAGAGGTTAACGCAAGAGATGTGGTTCGTGGTTCGTGATAAGGATCGATAAATAGTGACAAGCACCTATGAATAAAGTGTTACAGAGTGGTAAGATGTACTGTGGAGCTATGGACAAGTTATATAAGTTAGATACCGAAACTGAAGCTGTCAGTAACATGCAATGACGAGGACGGCAGATTTTTGCTAATTGTGTAATGTTGACCTCTCGGGTAAATATGGATGTTTCTGAGGAGGTGGAATTGAGACATTTAATTCGTTCGGCACAATGTCGGGATTTGTCAAGCATACATACCAGAAACAGGTGATTATAACATAGCTTCGATGTATAAGCAAAATTTCACTCTCGACAACAGAGGATGGATGTAGAATGTTCCTCGCAAAGAGGAAAGAAATATTCGATGAGATTTCGGTATTGCAACCGGATCATGTTGACTTCTTGCCACGATATTTCGGTTGGCAGTCGTCCAGTCATCTTCAGCTGAGTGTCCGTCACTGGAGACTGCAAGTTTTTTTTTCCTTTATTGTAATTTCATTCCCCTGCCTCACGTGGGAAGGGGAGGGTGGCAGCGGCATAGTCCACCGCTCTTCAGCCAATTGGCTTTACAAAAATACAGAAGGGTGATTACATAAAAAGGGGGGATAAAAAGGGGGACATAAAAAACACAGTAAATGGAGGTGATGGGAGTCAAAATATACACTAGGATTGGGACATACATTGGGAGGACAGTTAAAAAGTCGACATAAAGTTGAAAGAACACAGCTGGCAATTCAAAGTGCACTTAAAAACTACTGGAGGCAAACACAAGTTAAAAGTCGGCCACAGGATAAAAATCACACGGAGCAAGACACTTAAAAGAATCACTGGAAACGACGGGGCACTGATGAAGAATAAAAACCACTGGTAGGGACCATCCGAGGGACTTGAGGATGGAGAGGAGGGAAAAAGAGTGGAGGGAGACTGCAAGTGACCGGCGTCGGCTTTATAGCAAAAAATTAGCAAGGAAACGCATGCACATTGGCGGGCGTCAGAGGAGCGTCCTCTACCGAAATCCGTGCCCTCTGGAAATACTGTTCTATCTGTGGCGTGCAGGCTCATTCGCAAAGGTGAAAACTACATGTCCGCCCTCTGTCGGAATGCGCACTCGCGTCGCTAAACACAGAAGTCAGATGTCGCCAGACGTGTCATTATGAGTAAACTGTCTTTTCTCGGAAGACATTAGAGAGATCACCGGATCCCAAGCCTTGTCCAAATGATTCGGCAGAACTTAAACCGAGAGTCTTCTGGCGATATGTAGATCACACTTTTGTAGTGTAACCCTTGGTGAAGAAGAACTGTCACGTTTCTTGCAACATCTGAATGTAATCCACAAGAACATCCAGTTTGCGATGGAAGTAGAGAAGGATGGTTGCTTGCCGTTTTTGGACGTCCTGGTTACTAAGAGAGTGGGTGGGTCATTACGGCTTTCTGTGTACCGTAATCCTGCAAGTTGCGACTGAACCGCTGAATCTTTCCATCAGTAAATGGGGTATGTTCTCCACTGACTCGATTGTTTTAACCCCCTCCACTGACGGAATGACCCACTTCCCAATTCTGTATATATAAAACCAATACGGCCTTGTAGCTGTCACGCCTTTGCGCTTACTGCTACGTATTTTAACTGTAAATAGCTCAGTCCCAATGGTAAGAGGCAGTAGTGAATTCACGTAGTTAATATTTGAATCCAGCACAGCTGCCACAAGCTCAGCTCACTTTTACTCCACTCCTACCCTCGCCATTGCACCACATTAACTAGGTGCTACGTGGACCTTGCTAAATTCACTTGCGTATACAATTTTGACCGTTACTCGCCAGTATTTACCTAATGAATAGTACACTCCTAACCGGACTATTTCCCTAAGAGCTGTGATGATTGAACGGGTTCGATCCACGGCCTACAGTGCCCTACAGTTCACACGGTAACACTGCCTACCTGACCCACTTAACTTGGTAGTGAGCTTATGTATCCAATCACCACTGCTAGCAGCAGTGGATAATCCTATCAGCACGACGAGAGCAGCAGACTTACCGTCGAATCCTCCTGAAAATACTTATAACTACGGTCGCCAGCTCTGAAGGAGCAAAAGAATAAATCAATTTTTGGGCTCGTTTCAAAGTGAAATGGCTTGAGTTGAATTTAAACTTAATTCTGAATATTACTATTTCTGATCATTCTAGATGATTCTACAAAGCAAATACTCTCTCAATTTCTGTGAGGTGGCTTGGTAATTACTACCAAGACAGGTTATGCAACTTCGGTTAACAAAATTCTATCCTTCAACTTATTTAATGATTTTGGATATTACTCTTTGGACCATTGATACAGAATCAGTTAAGTGACTTTACTTGAAAGGTTGCTCAGAAAAATTTAAGTAACTGTAAATAGGCGACTCATTCTGGTGTGACCATTGCTCTTTTCAACATTCTTATACGCTAAAGTATTCTACAACCAAAAGAATTGTAAATGAAAGAGGCGATGGTGGCCTCAGTCTGATTTCACTATACTATGTTTGAGGTTACTACACTTATAACTACGGTCGCCAGCTCTGAAGGAGCAAAAGAATAAATCAATGCGTCATAATTTTACTCATTACTATATTCTGTCCTCTGCACTTGCATAAAAGAAAACTGGTATTCTCCTTTTACATGTATACAAAGTTCGACTTAACAATTGCAAGCAGTCTTGCCTTGGGTAGACGTGTCGGTGCTGGTGGTGAGATGCACGTGGCTAACGCAGCTCTTCACGCCTCATGCCCTTAATGGCGGCTGGAACTACGAGCTGTAGCACTCGTATAAGCTACTGCACGTCCGCCATAAATTCTGGGCGCAGGAACTCTTACAATCAGCCCCAGTGCCATAGAGGCGGCTTCGACAACCATTCGTCGCGTTCTACTCCACAAACGGCGACGATATTCGCCTCTTCGCTGTTGCACAATCACTTTTGCGTGAGCACAGTTACGCACGTCCGATCACGTCAACACTCCCCAGGCCATTCACTTGTTCAGTCCCTGTATCTCCAGCTACCTCTAGCTACGCTCGTATCACCAAGAGTGGGGGCGTTCCCCTACCACCTTTTTACCGAAATCATTTAGTATTTAAGAATATTTATATTTACTACCCTGGAGTCCATACCAGTCATAATAATTTACTACTAGCGCTTTACAACATTAAATTATACAGTAATAACTTATAATTACCAAGAAAAAGAATACATTTGACTCTGAGAGCTTAGTGCATTGTCTGACAGCGCTAATTCCCAGTTCCGCCAATAGATGGCATCAGGGTGCACTCCCTGGCAGTCTCACACAAGCGCGCCCGTTTCCGACGCGCGGGCTCCAAATTGCTGTCAGCCCACCATCATTTCAGTTCCGTTACAAAGTGTCAAGTTGCCGTCACCCTTCACAAGCCACCGGCGTCCTTAGAACGTTGGTGCACCGGGCTCATGTTGACCTGATGGAGACAGCTTTAAAAAGGAGCTGGAACTTCTAGAGTCAGTGTTCAGAGGTAATGGTTACTCTCCACATCAGATTAGAACAGGACTAAGAAGGAATAAACGTGACCACCCACAGCATCAATAAGATAATGAACTGTTCCAGTCCAGGGCGATCCTTCCATAATTCGACAACCTTTCATCTAAAGTTGGCAAGATCTGAAGAAAACATCAAGTTAAAGTAATCTTCCGGCCACTGGTGAAGATAAGTACCATTCTTGGTTCGGTATAAGACGATCTGTTTCTGTGGAAGGCCAGGATCTATAAAATTCCGTGCCAGTGTAGCAAAGCACATTGGACAGACAACACTCACAGTACATGAAAGGTGCGTTGAACATGATCGCCTCACTCGCCTTTCGCAGCCCAGTAAGTCGGCCGTAGCTGAGCATTGTATTACTAGAGGATACGCTATGGATTTTTCTGCCACGAAAATCTTGGTCCCGGCGATAACTTTTTGGGATTCAGTAATTAAAGAATCTGTGGAGATACATGTAGCATAAAATCTTATAGATCGTGATGTCGGTTTTCAATTGGACAAGGTTTGGGACCTGGTGATCTTTCTAATTTCTTCTGAGAGGAGACCGTTTATTCATAATGGCACGTTTGGCGACATCTGAGTTCTGTTTTTAGTGACGCGAGCACGCATTCCGACAGAGGGCGGACATGTAGTTTTCACCTCTACGCATACTCCTGCTCGTCACAGACAGAACACTATTTCCAGGGGACGCGGATTTCGATAGAGGACACTATTGTGATGGCTGCCAATGCACATGCATTCCCGCCCTAATTTTTTGCTATAAAGCCGACGTCAGGAACTTGCAGTCTCTGCATCACCTCACCACCTTCCCTCATCTCCACTCTATCGAATCCAAAGCCCACAACCACCTCTGTCTCCTTAAACTCCTCCCTGGTGGGACATGTGTGTTGAACCCCTCTACCATCCTCCACAGCTACTAATCCTTGATCGGTCCCATCTTCTGTTATGCCAGTCTTGCCTGGATTTCCCTCCAGATCCTTGAGGACCATGCACTCTGCCTCGCTTTCTGTATATACCTCCCATTCCCCCACATGGAACCTCTATGACCTGATTCCTCTCCCCCATCTGCTCCTTTTATTCGAACATACCTGAGTCTTCTACACCTCCCGCCACCTTGATCCCTGCCATTCCCTGGTTGCTCGTCTCCTAACCCCTGAGCACTGCCACACCTTCACTGTTATGTCCTCCCTACCCTCCACCTCTAAACCCTTTATCTTCTTTCCCAAGATGGCTTCAGTCAACTCCCCCCCCCCCCCAGACCTTGCCCTGTCTCCCTCCATTTATCCCTCCTATCAACTCTGATTCTCACGTACCCCTTCCTACCTCTGTCCTTTTCCCGGGCTCTCTCTTCCCCCCCTTCCATCCTGTTTTTCCCCGCCTACCCTCTCTTTGGCTCTATTCACTCCCCCGAGTCCTTTTGATTTCTCCTCCTCTGCCTTCCCCACTCCTTCTTGCATCTGCCCTGCACACCTGCCCCCCCCCCCCTTTTATGTGCCCTCTCCCTCCGTCAGCACTCTTGCCTTTTGCTTTTCCTCTCCTCCCCCCTTTTCTTCCCTTCCTCTGCCCGGATCCTCCCCCCCCCCCCAACTGTCTCAGGTTGTATTGTGTCATCTCTGTGTCTACTCTATAGTGCACTGTTTAAGTGAGTGTTCAATGTTGTGTATCCCCCAAGTGTTGTGAACAGAACCCATACTGTGGCTAAATGTGATTTTTTATCTCTTGCGAACAGAAACCAGACTGTCGCCGTGTATTTTGATTTTGCCTGTCTACTTACTGTGTGTCTTACTTAGCCAACACCAACCCTTTGTTTTTAAATTTTAACTTCCGCAATTTTGCGCCATTTTACAGTTTTAAAAAGTCACCGTTTTATCGCCTGTTTTTATTGTTTGTTATCTTCTCAGTATGTTTTTAACTCGTCTGTCGGCTGAAGAGCGGCATATTAAGCTGCTGGCAGCCCGCCCCAGCCCACCCCCCACCCGACCTGGAGGAATAGAAATTCAATAAAGGGAAAAAAAAACTTGCAGTCTCCACTGACAGATACTCACCTGAAGATGGCTGGGCGATTGCCAGACGAAATATCGTGGCAAGAAGTCCCGAAATCACATAGAACATTCAGTACATTGATAAAACTTCAAGAATCACAGGAAAGAAATATCTCAAGATGTGACAACAGTATATGACAATATGTGCAGTAGTATTGCTAATTTGAAATCCAAGTACATAAGTAACTATCTGTTCCCAAGTGCAAACTTCACATAGTCAAAATCACTAAACAAAAATACTTCAACAACCGGGCAACTGACCTAACAAAGCACCTAGCAAATATGAACATGACAAAGCTTTAAGCCCAATAATGTCTCAAAGGGACTTCTATTGATGGAACAAACAACCAGAAAAAAAGCAAGGGCTACTGGATATGGGTACGATGGTAGACAATCTCAGTAGCAAAATGTCGTAAACATGGGAGTAAGAGAAAACATACAAAAATAAATATTATAACCAAGATAATTAACATAAACGTTTCCGTAAATGGTGGGCAACAAAGTCAAACAGAAAATATCAGTACTTAAACTAACATGCAAATCATAGCAAACAGCGAGGCTAGTGTAAATGTTACAAACTACAGTGAGTGAAACAGAGATGAGAGACTCTTACCGCAACAGTAGACATTTACCACAAATCACAGTAAATTATGTCACAGTAACTATGGCGAAAAGGTAAAAAGTGAAAAGTGAAAAGTATGAGTCTGGCAATGTTGGAGTCGCAGGTGCGTCGCTACAAAAATTCAAACGTGGAGATAGTGTTGCGAAATGTATTCTTGCTGCCCAGTTTCATGTCGTTGCGAACAAATTCTAAGTACATTGGCAAATCTATTACGTTACGGTTACAGCGTGGTGGGAAGACGCATAATGAAGTACTTTCGAAGTGTAGTCATACCGTCGACAACGTTGTTAACGAACTATCTGGTGATAGAATATCTCGATCTTACAGGCCATGGAGACGAAAGCAGGCAGCAAACTCTCTCGCAGACATAGTATTTACAAATGAAAATGTGAGAGCGTTTGCGTAACATATAAAAGGCAGTAAGATATCCATTTTCAGATATTTCCATGTTGTGGCCAGTTGCTGTAGGATGCACCAGTGTAGGTTCAGTAAGTACTGATGTAACAGTTAAGTTTCGGCTGGCAACAGAACTGAAAACTCTCTCATAAAAATCGTAAAGTGTCAGTGTCAAAGCAGTAATTTAAATGTAGCGGTTCGTTCTGGAAGTATTAGAAGTAATAATAATATAGTGGTGTTCAGATAACTGCAAAATAATTCTAAGTATTTGTAGAATAGTGGTATTAATAATTTTCTATGTTATGATATTAAAATGCGGTATTAATGTAATTTATTAGGCGTAGGCGTCGCTTGATATTGTGGGCGGTTGTTAGCAGTACGGCGTCGGCGGCCGGAGACAGAAACAGCAGACTCAGTGCTCTAGTAGAAGAGGTGGGCAAGATCCACACACAGCGCTGCCACTCGAGCTCCACTACAGCTGTATGCTTTTATCTGTGGGGTCTGAAATTTCTTGTACAAAATCGACAGTGTCAACAAACACCGGACCTCTTGTGTCTTTGCCCACGAGTAAGTTGAAAGTCGAAGACGTAAATGATTTCTTGTTGAAATCGAAACACAAAGTCAAACGGAAACTGATGTGGAGATATACACTCATCAAAAAAAGTTTTGCATCACCTCGGTATGGAACCAGTACAGAAAATTGCAAGAGAGATCAACATAAACATAATTTCCGCCCTATTTATTGCTCATGAAAACCACACATTGCATGTTGTACCACCACACAGCGAGACCTTCTGAGGTAATGGTCCAGATTGCTGTACACACCGGTACCTCTAATGCCCAGTAGCACGTCCTCTTGCACTGATGAATGCCTGTATTCGTCGTGGCATAGTATCCACAAGTTCATCAAGGTGCTGTTGGTACATATTGTGAAACTCCTCTACTGCGATTCGGTGTAGATACCTCAGAGTGGTTGGTGGGTCACGTTGTCCATAAACAGCCCTTTTCAATCTATCCCAGGAATGTTGGATAGGGTTCATGCCCGGAGAACATGCTGGCCACTCTAGTCGAGCGATGCCGTTATCCTGAAGGAAGTCATTCACAAGATGTACACGATGGGGCGCGAATTGTCGTCCATGAAGACGAATGCCTCGCCAATATCCTGCCGATATGGTTGCATTATTGGTCGGAGGATGGCATTCACGTATGGTACAGCCACTATGGCGCCTTCCATGACCACCAGTGGCGGACGTCGGCCCCACATAATGCCACCCCAAAAACATCAAGGAACCACCACCTTGCTGCACTCGCTGGACAGTGTGTCTAAGTCGTTCAGCCTGACCGGGTTGCCTCCAAACACGTTTCCGACGATTGCCTGGTTGAAGGCATATGCGACACTCATCGCTGAAGAGAACGTGACTACAATCCTGAGCGGTCCATTTGGCATGTTGTTGGGCCTATCTGTACCGCGCTGCATACTGTCGTGGTTGCAAAGCTGGACCTCGTCATGGACGTCGGGAGCGAAGTTGCGCATCATGCAGCCTGTTGCGCACAGTTTTAGTCGTAACACAACGTTCTGTGATTGGACGAAAAGCATTATTCAACATGGTGGCGTTGCTGTCAGGGTTCCTCCGAGCCATAAACCGTAGGTAGCGGACATCCACTGAAGTAGTAGCCCTTGGGAGGCATTAGCGAGGCACATCATTGACAGTTCCTGTCTCTCTGTATCTCCTCCATGTCCGAACAACATCCCTTCGGTTCACTTCGAGACACCTGGACTCTTCCCTTGTTGAGAGCTCTTTCTGGCACAAAGTGACAATGCGGATGCGATCGAACCGCGGTATTGACTGTCTACGCATGATTGAACTACAGACAACACGAGCCGTGTACCTCCTTCCTAGTGAAATGACTGGAACTGATAGGCTGTCGGACCCTACCGTCTAAAAGGTGCTGTTCATGCATGGTTACTTATATCTTGAGGCGGGTATAGTGACATCTCTGAACAGTCAAAGGAACTGTCTCTGTGATACAATATCCACAGTCAACGTCTATCTTCAGCAGTTCTGGGAATCGGGTGATAGAAAACTTTTTTGATGTGTGTAAAATGAAAATATTATCGTGGAAGATTATAGTTCATTACTTAAGGTGAGAAAATAGCAGACGGTGCAAAATGGGATGAAGTTAGAATCCTTGTGACATGCCTTGATTACGTAACATACCAAAAATGTCCGCCCCTGGTAGCTGAGTGGTCAGTGCGACAGAATGTCATACCTAACGGCCCGGGTTCGATTCCCGGCTGGGTCGGAGGTTTTCTCCCCTCAGGGATTGGGTGTTGTGTTGTCTTTATTGTCATCATTTCATCTCCATCGAGACGCAAGTCGCCGACGTGGCGTCAACTCGAAAGACTTGCGCCAGGCGAACGGTCTACCCGATTGGAGGCCCTAGCCACACGCCATTCCCATTTATACCAAAAAACAGTGTCAGAAATAAAGGGTAAATTATCGCAAGAATATTTCTGCGGTATGTAAGGTGGTTACTGGAACTACTGTGAATGAACTACAGGCTCCAGCGATCATGGAGAGTCACATGTGCTGTTTAGATTGCGTAAGCATGTGGCGTCTGTATCTGTCAGTGGCGGTGACATCTCCTTACACGTGTTATCCTGTGACGCAAGATCTGTGTATTAGCGCGGAAACTGACAGGTGTTTCCTGCGCTGGGCTGTGAGCTTCGCAACAGCTGTATTCATGTGGTGTCTAGCGGAACTCAATCTTCTCATTAACTTTGCAGCAACTCACTCCTTTTTCGCTCGGTTTCACAATGAATTATGTATATAGAGACTGGATTGATGAACTAAAATCTGTATGAAGGTCGTGATTTGAATTTGGGTTTCCTGCTCACTAGGCAGATGCACTAACCACTACGCCACGCTGGCACAATGGATTTACATAGATGCACGGATTACGCTAGTGCATCTCCCTCTGCAATCCAAATTCCCACTGAGGATGAAGACGTGCTAGAATAATCCGTGCAGTTGTGCAAAGCGGCGGTGCCAGGGTGGCGTGGTGGTTAGCTTGTCTGCTTAGTATGCGGGATGCGCGAGTTCGAATTCTGCTTCTGGTACAAACTTTTGTTTGCTGCTTCGCTCTTCATTTATAGACTACAGTTGCGTGAGGCCTGAAAAGGTCTCTGGAACCATGTAGTGTCACAATGAATTTTCCTTCTTCATTCCTATAAAACACGATGTGACGATAATAGTGAATAATATACTGCTCTCCTGAGCTTTTTCAGCTAAAACTCTTCGCATAATAAGTCCTCAATGAACGTAAAATAAAACAGCTTTAGTATTATCACGTGTTAAACATACACTGAAGAGCCAAAGAAACTGGTACACCTGCCTAGTGTCATGTAGGACCCCCACCAGCAAGCAGAAGTGCCGCTAAATGACATGGCATTGACTCGACTAATGTCTGAAATAGTGCTGAAGGGAACTGATTCCTGCAGGACTGCCCAGAAATTCGTAAGAGTACGAGGGAATGGAAATGTCTTCTAAATATCACGTTGCAAGGCATCCCAGATATGATCAATATTGTTCATGTCTGAGGAGTTTGGTGGCCAGCAGAAGTCTTTAAACTCGGTAGAGTGTTCCTGGAGACACACTGTAGCAATTCTGGCCGTGTGGGTTGTCGCATTGTCCTGCTCGAATTGCCCAAGTCCGTCTGAATGCACAATGGACGTGAATGGATGCAGGTGATCAGACAGGACGCCTACTTAAGCGTCACGTGTCACAGACGTATCTAGACGTATCATGGGTCGTATATCACTCCAACCGCACACGCCCCACACCATTACAGAGTCTCCACCAGATTGAACAGTCCCCTGCTGACATGCAGGGTCCATGGATTCATGAAGTTGTCTCAACATCCCTACACGTCCATCCTCTCAATACAGTTTGCAACGAGACTTGTCCGACCAGGCAACATGTTCCCAGTCAACAACAGTTCAATATTGGTGTTGACGGGCCCAAGTGTGGCGTAAAGCTTTGTGTCGTGCAGTCACCAAGGTTACACGGGTGGTCCTTCGGCTCTGAAAGCCTATATCGATGATGTTCCGTTGAATGATTCGCACGCTGACACTTGTTGATGGCCCAGCACTGAAATTTGCAGCCATTTGCGGAAGGGTTGCACTTCCGTCACGTTGAACGATTCTCTTCAGTCGCCATTGGTCCCATTCTTGCAGGATCTTTTTCCGGCCGCAGCGATCTCGAAGATTTGATGTTTTACCTGATTTTTGAAAGGGTCGTTCGCGAAATTCGCACTGCATCGCTACCTCCGAGATGATGCGTCCCATCGCTCGTGCGCTGACAATAACACCACGTTCAAACCCATTTAAATCTTGATAACCTGTCATTGTAGCAGCAGTACATGATCTATCAACTGCGCCAGATACTTGTTGTCTTATATAGGTGTTCCTGATCGAAGCGCAGCATTCTCCCTGTTTCCATATCTCTGTATTTGAATACGCATGCTTATACCTAGTTTCTTTGGCACTACAGTGTGTAGCTCACAGAAAGCAAATTCATTACAGTTTTAAATTCATTAACATGTTGGTGTATATTTAGAATATAAATGTTTTTCCTGCCAATAGTCACTGAAAAAACTTGAGTTACACCCAAGTACGTACAATATTAACATGGTCTGCGTGAAACCACGGAGTACAGAATTTTTTCTGTTTGGATGATTTGACAATGTGTTCTGATATCTGAAAGTAGACATAGGTTAAATAAAAAGGACTTCAGTTTCTCCAATTTGGCTGTTTTATACATCAGACTGGTTAAGGGGCTCCGGAACGCCCTATACTTGCAATGTTAAAATAACGCTTATAAATTACATCTTTCCTCACAAAGTATTTGAGGTAGGAAGTTGAACTTTTTACAGATTATTTATTGGAATATGG
Source organism: Schistocerca cancellata (assembly GCF_023864275.1). NCBI lineage: Eukaryota > Metazoa > Arthropoda > Insecta > Orthoptera > Acrididae > Schistocerca > Schistocerca cancellata. The sequence goes on from NC_064629.1 coordinate 373,857,925, forward strand.
GCTACAACTTAACACAGGGATTGTACAAAATTTTAGTTCAGTTATTAAAGATGATTTTTTTTTCAATTGTAATGAAAATTCACAACATTTTTTGCAATTTTTTATTTATATATTCAGAAATATACAAGTTTTTGGAAAAAGGCTGTGTTAAATTATGCAGAAGGTACTGTGTAACATTTACTGAAAGTTTGAAACAAATATGTTTGGAAGATCCTTAGAAAACATGTAATTAGTATGAGAAAATAAAAGTTTTGGGAATCGAGCGACAAAGATTGGATTAACTTTTTAGTGCATTCCAGGTCCATAGGATGGATTATCTTCATCCTCTGCAAACTCCTCCTCCAGCTTCCTCTTGTTCCTCCTCCTGTTTACTCTTGCTTGTATTTCTGGACTCTTTACAGCCCTGTCTGAAGCCCGAAGGCGTTCCTTGTCTAAAGCAAGCATCGCTCGTACCATGTTAGAACCTATCTTCATTGGCATATTTCTAAATACCTTGCACCTTACAATGTTGCCATCATTGAAAGTCGCAACAGCATCATCCACACCAAATTGAAGTGTTTCTATTCCAACAAATACAGTCTTGGGGATTCTCGACCATATAACACTATTTACACTTTCATTGGGGTTTTGAGTTTTTCCGTGAATACACTTTTTCAACAGTTCAGGTGCTGCTAAGTCTCTGAAAATAGGTTAGCCACAACACATACTTTATCTCACATCACTAAAATGTACCTGATGAACACGGACGTTAATAATAACACCATTTGACAGCAGTTTAACAGCGCCACAGTGGGTCACGCCCATGTAGAACACATTTTAAAAAAATTTAAAAATAGTTGTAGTCTTCGGAATTGAATAAATTATATATCTATTAAAAGGTAATAGTCTGCAGATTCAGAAAACGCAAAAAAGTAAAAATTGAACTTTTCATGATTTTGAGCCTTTCCGGAGCCCCTTAATACAAGTCACTGTCCAGTTACTAACACAATATACTGGAAATTCAAAAACATAAAAATGTGTTTACCAGTGTTCTTTAACTACGCCTTCAACAGTATGTTTTATTGAGCACATTTACGAGACATGGCAAGACAATACTCTCTCAGTTCACAATAATACATCAACAAATCAACTTAGTGTTACAAAATGTAGAAATAAAAATAATCTCCTCAAATAACGTTAACTCCATAACCTCAATAAACTCAACTACCTCAACTAAATATATGCCCCCAGAGTGTACTCTTACCTTTTCCCAGAAATCATGGCACTGAGCCAGAGTATGATGTACTGCGACAGTATGTTGTGCATAGTCGTGTTTTTAGTATCTGCACAGCGTCACAATATGTGTTTTTACGTATGTAGATCCGTATGTTCTGTGCAATATTCTCTGCTTAAAACACTTATGCAGGGTGTTAGTGTACTCTTGGCACATGTCTTTAATTACTTTCTTTATACTGAACTCGATGCTCTCTTTGACACAGTGGTGATATTGGCATTAGCGGTCCTTGTTCCAGTTCTACGAAATAACGCATAGCATAGCACAGCATAGCTCGGCAAACAGGAATAACAAAATGGACATATTAAAATAAATGCAGGTGCCGTCAGAAAAATATTCAACACAATATAAACTGTTTCTCCGGAAATGGAAAGACAAGATGGAAAAAAAAAGTTTTTAACCTCGTCAGACAAGAGGACTATCAACAGCTAACTACAGGCATACCAATAACGGGTAATGCAACTTCACATATGTGGATACGCTGCTTTTACACGATAAAGATGCAGAATAACAGTCAACAAAAACCACAGAAAGAATCATCCATAATGGAACTAGCCACCGACATTCACTTGATAAATAATTCTGGCGAACGTCAGGGTACAAAACAATGATATATACTATACGTGAACATCAATACTACTACATTGCAAATAGCTAAACCTCTCTTGAATTCTCATTATCAGCCGAAGAACTTTACTCCCTCACGTTGCTGTTTAAGAATGTTGTTTTAACACCATGATACGCGGTTTAGGGAAACACAAATGATGGGCGGATCTTTTGGTTTTTCACGCTAGTGTAGGTACAGCCGATACCGACCCATTACCGGCTTAACCGAATTGAGCGTTACCAACATACGATCAACTTGTTCCAAAACTGACCCAGGACAGCGCTCCCCAGTAGGTATCACCATACAGCCTACTTATTTTCGTCATGGCTTACTCGGTGTTCTGGGGCGTCTAAGTCCTCGTCTCCAGTGTATAAAACCGGGGACAGAATACTGGGCTGCTGCAAAGCCACAGACCGCATAGGGAGTTCGTCATGTTCGTCTAAAATTTCTGTAGCGTCATAGTCATTCCATAGTGGACTATGTACATTTTTCTGCCGGCGCTACGGCTGACGGGGACTGCCTGGCTACGACTGAGCCAGGTAAATTGTTGGTAAGGTAGGTGGCGACGAGGAGGCGGTTTTTTGACCCTGTTTTTCTCCCTCATGACGCTGCATTTTTTTTTTTTTTTTTTTTTTGGAGGTGCGGTAGGACTAACTACATCTGTTCCTCATTTATTGCTGTACCTTTCGCAGTTTCTTCCCTTAACATCTTGCTTTGTGGGCCCACGCGATCGTATACGTCCTACCTCACCACAACTGTGGCAATAGAGAGCAGGGTACCTATTAACTATATGCCCCTGCCGACCACAACGTTCGCAATGCACTGCGTGACTGAAAACACGCCGTGGTTCGTGGTTTCGCACATAGAAACGACGCACCATCAAGGAATAATACGAGTGGGATGGCAGTCGATAGATGTTATGCACATGTACAGACAAACAAATTGTCGATTTCAGAAAAATTGGATAATTTATTCAAGAGAAAAAGCTTCACAGATTGAGATAATATCGAGTTGGACCGCCTCTGGCCCTTATGCAACTAGTTATTCAGCTTGGCACTGATTGTCAGAGTTGTTGGATGCCTCCTAAGGGATGTAGTGCCATATTCTGGTCCATTGGTGCGATACACAGTCAAAATGGCGAGCTGGTTGTAGGGCCCTGCTCATAATGCTTCAAACGTTCTGAATTGTGGAGAGACCCAGTGACCTTGCTGGCAAAGGTAGGGTTTCAAAAGCACGAACACAAGGAATAGAAACTCTCGCCGGGTGCGGGAGGGCACAATACTGTTCAAATGTAAGCCCAGGATGTCTTGCCAAGAAGGTCAACAAAACGGGACATAAAATATCGTCGACGTACCGGTGTGCTATAAGGATGCCGCGGATGACAACCAGATGGATCCTGCTGTGGAAACAATTGGCACCCGAGACCATCACTCCTCGATGTCTAGCCTTTGGCGGGCGACAGTCCGGTTGGTATCCCACACCAGTCCGAACCATCTCCAGACACGTCTTCGCTGGCCATCGGGGCTCAGTTCGAAGCGGGAGTCATCACTGAAGACAATCCTACTCCAGTCAATGCGAATCACGCCGAAGACATGCCTAGAGACGCCCTGGACAGAGATGAGACCTGAATGTTGCTCCCCATACGGCCCAACAACCAGGAGTGATGGTCTGGAGTGCCATTTCCTTTCATACGGGACCCTTTTCGTTGTCATCTACGCCGTCCTTACAGCACAATGGTACGTCGACGATATTCTACGCCCCGTTTTGTTGCTCTTCATGGCTTAAATTTTAGTAAGCTGATTCCCACAAGTAGACGGAGAGAGTCTCTACTGCTTGTCTTCGTTCTTGCCTTACCCTACCTTGACCAGCAAGCTCGCCAGACCTCCCCCGGTTGAAAATGTTTGGAGGATTATGCACAGGGCCATCCAACAATCTCAGAATTTTAACGATTTAACTCGCCAGTTGGACAGAATTTGGTACGATATCCATTTGGACGACATCTAACAACTCTATCAATCAATGGCAAGCCGTATAACAGAATGCATAAGGCAAGAGGTGGACCAACGTGTAACTGACCTGCTCAGTTTCTGTAGCTCTTTATTTTGAATAAATCACCCATTTTTTTCTGAAATTGTAATGGTTTGTTTCTCTGTAAATGTACGTCACATGTACTGAGTTCCGTCCCAGCCGCGTATTTCCTTCATAATTTTTTTTTTTTCGTGTAGTGTACTTCAAGATCTTCACCCGTTTGCTGCCGGAGGGTAGATAACTTATTTCTGTAATACACAACACTCTTCTTATCGGCATAGCGTTTCACTAGTCCATTTGCCGAGTATTCGAACTCAGTGGCATTTTCTTACGCGGCTACTCAATGTAGACGCGTGCGTCGCTGGTCCGTTTCAATCATACAACACTTACTCAAAATTCATTCCACCACGAACACAGCCGGTTCACGTTCCCCACAGTCTACAAGAATGTTTGCATACTGTCGTTTGGCTCACTCACGAAAGTTGACATAAGGTTACCTCTAGGCACACCGTTCATTAAAAAAAACTTACTCCTCCAAGTCCGTCACACTTTTCCAGTTAATTTTCTAACATGTTCGGTCAAAGCCCTGTCAAGTTCATCCGAACTGATTTCACCCGCACCTAAAGGGTGCGAACGCGCTGCCGACGTGGTTACAAAGAGTGGGGCACTTACTTCAAATAAGGTCGCCAACGGCGGCGGTATCGGCGCGCTGAGGCGGCGTCGGGGTGACGTTGTCAGCGACGGTGACTGTGTCGGACTACATCATGCTGATGTGGCGTCGTAGACGGCACTGAAGAAGGCGTCAAAGCGGCAGCACAGTGGCAGCCCGTAGCCTCTTTTCACACTATACGGTTTTGACCGCACGGCAAAAAAATCGAACGGCGAGGGCTTTTTCGTGGAATGAAGGAGAGCATGGCCCCTTTTACATTACACGGTGACGGTAAGATGCAGTAATCGTGCTGTGTAGGAGCCATCCACTGCCGCTGCCATCACGGCGCCCGGACGGCGACCGATGCCGCATTGGTGTACGTGATCAAATAGTCACTTTAAATAGTGCCTTTAGTGACTTTAAACAGTACGGTCAGTGGCCAGTTGCTATCGCGAGTGTGTGGTTGCATTTACGTTTTGTATTATCTATTTATTTGTTTAAAAAATATTGGAAAATATTGATGCTGAAGTTCTGATTACCCTTGTGGAAGTCCAACCTGTGCTGTGGGAGAATTTCTTGACATCTTCAAGGACAGGAACGATACGAAAGATGTCTGGCGTGAAGTTTGCGTAGAATCGCTCCCAGATTTTCATACTCTTAATGATAAGGACAAAAATGGATTTGGTAAGTAGATTTTGACTAATACTGTTATTTTTGTACATAGGTACCTCATTTATGTTCTTGAAAGAAGGGAATATTGTGCAGAAACACTTTTTAATGCATGTTTTGGTTTAGCTACAATTTCTCGATGTAACTTTATATTTTAGCCATTTGCTATGGCACACTTCCGAGGTGAAAAACGAAATATTTACAAAAATATTTCTTACCTTGTTCGCAGCTGGTCCTTATCTTATTCTTTGGTCTTGTGGTAACTCCTCCAAATCTGTGATAGGCATTGTATCTACATCGCTATGTTTGTCTCTTTCAAGAACAAAATTATGTAATACAAGCAAGCATTTGCAATAATGACAGCATAATCTGGTTGTACATTAATGATCCGGTGAAATATGCCCCAATTGTTAGTGAGAATACCAAAGGCACACTTGGCTTATCTTCTAGCTCTGCTCAGACGATAATAAAATATTCTTTCCTCCACTTTTAGATTTTCTCCTCCGAAGGGTCTCAGCGATGGTAATGTCATCGAAAATTATCATCCTCGAGGATGAGGTAAGTTGTATTTGGACTTTCCATTCCTGGAGAGACTTTTCTTCTGGTAGTTCTTGCTTCCAATTTTTCTATTTAATGCCACAAACTGAACAACTTAAATATTGATGAGTCGTGGTCCGTACCTTAACTTCCTATATCAACATACACAGATCTATATTTGGAATCTGCAAATGAAATTAGAACCATAGTATTACATTCATTATAGTTAAAATACACTGAACCTGAGTCAAACGGGTAAGTAAGACGGATGTGTTTTCCATCTACTGCTCGGATGCAGTGTGGGAAATATGCTGCAGTTTCAAACATAGAAGCTGTCGAGTTCCACATGTCTAGGGCTAGCGCTGGAATGCAGTCCTCTCACACTACGGATCAGATTGCTCTACATACATCTTGTACTATTTTACTTTCCGTAGAAACTTCGATTCTATAATTGCAGCGAACATAAGTAAAAGTACAAACACTTGCGAGATCCCTAGAAAAGTAAAGTCATGTACAAAACTTTGAACCTTCACCTACAGTTACAGTTACCTCTTAATAATTGTTCTGTTTCAGTTAAACAAGGAGATGGACTAATCTTCGAGATTCATTTTCGAAGTACAAGAAAAAGACCGAGGTCAACGAGACAAGTGACTGAAAATCGTTAAAGGTGAACAAAGATGTATATTTTGGTCCACTGTAGTTCTCAACTAAGACCTATGAAGAATGAGAGTACGCTGATAGTACGGAGCAGAACATGGAACACAAAATGAAGGGGAAGAAAGCATGGAGCTGCAACTGCAAGCTTCGCAGATATTTTGGGTGTTTCTACTCAAGTTACTAAAGAAACAACATGTATACCACCAGTTAAGAAACATAAGAAATCTGATGAGGTTGAACTGAGAATATTTAAAGCAATAGAAGGAGAGAAATCTTATAGCAAAGTGGCTTTCTACAAAGTCTCATACGTCTTACCTGTAAAACTTTAATGATGAGGAATTCCTACAACTTAATATGGGAGTTTTGGACGCCATAGAAAACATCAAAGAAAAAACGAAAGCAGTGCACCCTCGTCCACTCCATTTTCCGTAACACCAGTTCTCCAATTATCCTCAGCTGGATTTTCTTCAGCCTCCAAGTATAGCTCAATTTCAGTCCCAACAGTTTCTCAACACCCCTAATCAACCTCCATTTTACCGCGAACAATTGAACATGTATGGCCTAACGCCTCAAGCTTACGCCCATCTACCCATACCTCACCAACGTCAGCAGTCTAAAACTGGTAATAACCAAGCACCCATACTTCAAGAAATGCTTATACCCAACCAGTCTTAGCCATCTACAATCGGGAATAATCAAGACTAACCGTCTGAAGTATCACGTTATTTTCGGGGCTTCACCTCTCCAGAAAGCGAGAAGAATAGTTTTTCTGTGGCTTCGGTGCATCATCAATTACAGACGGTATTGATTTTGGTACAAGTAACTATTTATTAGTTCACTACTCAAAAGATTTATGTATTTTTTGCTTTCTATATACACTCCTAGAAATGGAAAAAAGAACACATTGACACCGGTGTGTCAGACCCACCATACTTGCTCCGGACACTGCGAGAGGGCTGTACAAGCAATGATCACACGCACGGCACAGCGGACACACCAGGAACCGCGGTGTAGGCCGTCGAATGGCGCTAGCTGCGCAGCATTTGTGCACCGCCGCCGTCAGTGTCAGCCAGTTTGCCGTGGCATACGGAGCTCCATCGCAGTCTTTAACACTGGTAGCATGCCGCGACAGCGTCGACGTGAACCGTATGTGCAGTTGACGGACTTTGAGCGAGGGCGTATAGTGGGCATGCGGGAGGCCGGGTGGACGAACCGCCGAATTGCTCAACACGTGGGGCGTGAGGTCTCCACAGTACATCGATGTTGTCGCCAGTGGTCGGCGGAAGGTGCACGTGCCCGTCGACCTGGGACCGGACCGCAGCGACGCACGGATGCACGCCAAGACCGTAGGATCCTACGCAGTGCCGTATGGGACCGCACCGCCACTTCCCAGCAAATTAGGGACACTGTTGCTCCTGGGGTATCGGCGAGGACCATTCGCAACCGTCTCCATGAAGCTGGGCTGCGGTCCCGCACACCGTTAGGCCGTCTTCCGCTCACGCCCCAACATCGTGCAGCCCGCCTCCAGTGGTGTCGCGACAGGCGTGAATGGAGGGACGAATGGAGACGTGTCGTCTTCAGCGATGAGAGTCGCTTCTGCCTTGGTGCCAATGATGGTCGTATGTGTGTTTGGCGCCGTGCAGGTGAGCGCCACAATCAGGACTGCATACGACCGAGGCACACAGGGCCAACACCCGGCATCATGGTGTGGGGAGCGATCTCCTACACTGGCCGTACACCACTGGTGATCGTCGAGGGGACACTGAATAGTGCACGGTACATCCAAACCGTCATCGAACCCATCGTTCTACCATTCCTAGACCGGCAAGGGAACTTGCTGTTCCAACAGGACAATGCACGTCCGCATGTATCCCGTGCCACCCAACGTGCTCTAGAAGGTGTAAGTCAACCACCCTGGCCAGCAAGATCTCCGGATCTGTCCCCCATTGAGCATGTTTGGGACTGGATGAAGCGTCGTCTCACGCGGTCTGCACGTCCAGCACGAACGCTGGTCCAACTGAGGCGCCAGGTGGAAATGGCATGGTAAGCCGTTCCACAGGACTACATCCAGCATCTCTACGATCGTCTCCATGGGAGAATAGCAGCCTGCATTGCTGCGAAAGGGGGATATACACTGTAGTGGTGCCGACATTGTGCATGCTCTGTTGCCTGTGTCTATGTGCCTGTGGTTCTGTCAGTGTGATCATGTGATGTATCTGACCCCAGGAATGTGTCAACAAAGTTTCCCCTTCCTGGGACAATGAATTCACTGTGTTCTTATTTCAATTTCCAGGAGTGTATTTCATTTTGCTATGTTATATTGTTCGATAAAGGCATATTGAGATAATTTGTGTTGTTTTTTCATTCAGTATGCAACATTCTAATAACCTATTAGAGTGGTACAATTCCAGTAAATACAAGTACATACAATCAAGCATGTATTTATATTTACACTAATACAACGGCCTAAATCTCAATTAGTTGTACACATTCCTAAATTGTGTGTTTTGGCGTTGCAGAGCATTCTTGAATTTTTCAAGTAATTCATTAAATGAGGCTCAGACATTAGAAAAAAACAAAAAACTTGTTTCCCTCTTTCCTAAAAACCTAAAATAAGGTATACAATAAGCCCACTTCCTCTTTCCTTTCATTGATAGCATGCACTCAAACATGATATCTACGTTGTTGTCTCTTTCGACGACGATTATTCACTGATAAGCCAAAACATTATGACCAGTGCCCACTGCTGCGTTTGATGCCGCCTGCTGGCGTTCCGGGCACGTTACGCGGTAACGTAAGTATGTAAGCGGAGCAGACATGGACGGGAGATCACTCTAGCGAAGATATGGCCTGAAAATGGGAAGTCCAAAGGGCAGATTAATATTACGCAGAGCCCGTGGACGAGTATCTCGAAAACGGCTAAGCTCGTCGAAAGTTCACTTGCGACTGTCGTGAGCATCTACGGAATGACGTAGATGGACAGTGCAACTACCAATAGGTTGTAAATAGCTGGACGTCTACTACTCATCACAGGACGTGGGGTTTGTCTGCTCTGTATGCAGATCTGTGGCATCTCTGCCGAAATGCCACAAAGCTGGTGCACGCACAAATGTTTCGGAGCACGCCATTGTCCTAGATTGTTCGACGTGGAGCTCCGCAGCAGATCACCCCTACATGTTCACATGTTGACCCAACGACATCGTCAGTTACCACTGCATTGTCCAGGGACCATAAGGAATCCATTATCTGTCAATGGAGACGTGGTGGCTCCCCGGGTGAATCACACTTTTGCTACATTAAGTCGATGGTAGTCTCCAGACACGTCGTCATTTAGGTTAATGTCTGCTGGAAACGTGCAGTGCGCCGCGGACACAAGCTGGTGGGAGCAGTATTATGCTACGAGAGAAACTTCCCTGCACTTGCATGGGACCTGTGGTAGTAATCAAACACATAATAACAGCTGCGAACCACCTGCATCCCCTAATGCTTGCTGTCTTTCCTTATGGCGATGTCATCCTCGAGCAGTATAATTGTCCGTGTTACTGTGGTTTGAGGAGCATTATAGTGAACTCACGGTGATGTCTCGGCGACCAGTTTCACCTAATGTAAATCCTATTGATCCCATCTGCGCCGCTATCGGGCGCCATCACCACGTACGAAAATCAGCGGCCCGTTATTTACGCGAATTTCATGAACTGTACGTAGAAAACTAATGCCATATACCTTCACAAATCTACGACCAACCTGTCTGATACCTGATACGCAGAATAAATGATGTATTTCTTTCGAAAGACGGACAAATAAGCTGTTAAGCAGGTGGTCCTAATGTTTTGGCTCATCAGTGTATAAACATAATGCAATAATTTGTTTACGATTCATTATAACTGAAACAGCACATACCATAAACTGAACTTAAAGACGGGCGGACGGAAGAATGCCATGCAAAGTCCGTATAGTGTGAACCTGTCGCCCTTTCGGATTTACATCGATTTTTTGCTGTCCTTTCAAAACCGTGTAATGTGAAAAGAGCCGTAGGTGACAGTAGCAGCATAGCTCCTATGTCGGGAGTGGCGTCTCCGTGGAGACTGCATAGAAAATGTGCTACGAAGACAGCGCAGAGTCTGCAGCTACTGCAACGCTAACCACGGATACTCATCGGTGCTGACACAAAGAACACGCGCCTCGAGCGCTAAGATAACACTCCACACGCCTAATTTCGGTGTCAAGCCGTAAGTAAAAAGAACAAGTCACTTCATTACGATTCTGATGCCAATTGTCCACGGCTGGTCGAGCGGTCTTATGAATGAAGGATGGCCGTGGGGTAAATTGACTGTAGAAACTCTATTCAGTTACCATAGCTGAAGACTTATTGCACTTTAGTCAAAGTATAGGAAGGTCCGATCAAAGTATAGAGGTCGGAGCAGCAGGGAACGGCGTGCTATGACATCGAAGGCGACCGGGCATGAGAGAGCGTGCCAGAACCTCGTCTTGCTAGTTCCCGAGACGAAGATCCCGCAAGAAAACCCTCTTGTCCCGTGATTGGTTGGCATATTTGCGGTGGTGGATTGAACCGGTCAGCCAGGCTTATCACTTGTCCACGATGAAGATCCTTGCACGGATCCAACTCCTGTGGGAACCAATACCAGCCATAGGAGTCGAGTTCATATTCCTGCAAGAAGAGCAGACGTATGCATTCACGGACCTTAATGATTACGTAACGTACATGACGCCTGGTGGTCCAGCAGACACCGGTGTAGTGATGTTAACGTGGGACGCCGTTAAGGCCACCGACATCAAGTACTCCCTTCTGCACGAGTATTAGCGATCACAGCACTCGACATCCGATTCGTTAATGTTTGTCCACCCTATAGCCCAACTAAATGTTGCGACTGGGCCAGGTTCTACTCCACGGACATCGAACTCTCCTTTTCTAGGGCGTCTTAGCCAGTGATTTTATTATCGTCCTTGATCCAAAGGATCAAATCCCGCTCTATACACCTTGTCCAGATGTGGCATGGTGATTGACGATCTTCACTTGCACGACACGTGGGAAGAGGTACAAGGTAACAGGCCTGGACTCACGCATCTTACCAGTCGTTTGACGAGCCGACTGCATCCATATATATGGCTCAAGGTCTTAAGCAGGGAGTGGTAGCCTTCTCTTATCACAGCGTCTATATCTTCACTATTCAACTCCATCCCCAACATGTCTGGGCTAGTAACGACCTTTGGAAGATGAATGTAACTCACCTCCAGGAGCCGGACAGCAGTCAGCAAGTTGCCATAACATTGGCCATCTGTGAAAAACGTCAGTCTCGATATCCCAGGACTTTGGTGTGATGGGTCCTCTGTGTCAAACCGGCTGTCCGCAAGACACTTATGCAGTTTGGCAAGGACACGACTGCACGGCAACGGCACACCCTGGATTTCTACTACGCAGCGTTTAGTGACCGCGACGCTCTGCCCCTATCGCTGCACAGACATTGAGATCAAAACCGAATTAAGGCTCACATACTATTGTTGACGAAGCGCCGATTAGAAGCCATGCGTCACATTGTGGCAGCCATGCGCCGGCATCGCTGACGGTTAATTACACCCTTTGCGGCACTAGACGGTAGCTTCTGTATTACCCAAGTAATCATAGTGAAAGTCATGGAGGATCATTTTCGTCATTTTTACCTGGAAAGAACGTAGATGACGAACCCACTGCCGATGCGTTACAGCAGCTTATCGACAAGATGACAGTGATGGCGTTAACGGAGGAAATCTTGCCTGAAGAGGTGGGGGACACCTTTGACAAGTGTGCGGTCAATAATTCTCCAGGGCTTGAAAGATTAGCACTCGAGTTTTGCCTAACTTTCCGTGATTTCATGATGCCCTGCTGGGTTACAGTGTTCTATGAACTCATGTCAAATGGCTCTGAGCACAATGGGACTTAACATCTATGGTCATCAGTCCCCCCTAGAACTTAGAACTACTTAAACCTAAGCAACCTAAGGACATCACACACATCCATGCCCGAGGCAGGATTCGAACCTGCGACCGCAGCGGTCACGCAGTTCCAGACTGAAGCGCCTAGAACAGCTCAGCCACACCGGCCGGCTATCAACTCATGTCCCCTGATTGCACTATAGTACCTATTTCTATCGAGAACTTCTAGTATTAGTACACAAGCCAGCCGGACGGCAATTGGTCGTTGAATATCGGCCATAAATGAATGCCGACTACAGTTCTTCGCCAGGTTTTTAGCCAGCCATATTAAGACCACATTGCCAATGATCCTCGTCCCAGAACAGACGTTGCAAGAGGGAGATGCCAACATACAAATGACCACCGGTGGCTGTAGGGACTCAATATCGATCGCCTCGACGTTCCGTCCATCAGTGGCTATCGTCTCCCTCGATTCCGATCGGGCCTTCGTTAGAGTGCCCCATAACTTCCTCCTATAAGTAATTGTATGGGATTGAATGGTGAGTCCAGTACCTATGGAGAGACTTCAACGACAAGATTGCCCCCTTTCTACCCACCTACATGCAATCGCGCTCGAGCCAGTCCTCAGGGGTCTCAACAAAAGGCTACCTGTCATCACGTTGTGGGACATCACCTTCCGCTAAACGGTTTATGCCGACGACCTGTTGCTGCTCTTTAATTCCATCAATGAAGACCATAGTGTACTAAACTGGATGTAGTGATACGGACAGGTGTCGGGCAGTCTTCTGAATATCAGCAAGTCAATGGCGTTTGGTATCAGGTGCGTTCCTTCGCCAGACGCTGTTGCCCTCCTCCCACCAGTTACTGAACTTTGTTGAATACCTGAACCTCTACGCGGCATCAAAAGTCAATCAGATGATACAGGTCGAAGAAATCGCGCAGTCTTCGGTTATTAGCTACCTGTAGGACACGTGTTTTAAGTACGTTATGACACTCTCGCCCTACCCCTACACGATGGAGGGCTGGGAGTCGTTAATGTCAGGGCACGGGCAGCTTTCTTCTATATGAGCAATATGCAGAAACGGTGGACCAGTCCACACGCCTCCTTCACGGCTCTTCTATGGGTGGTGGTGGTGGGGGGGGGTTCTGATTCCCGTCTCTCACGTGCTGCAGATGTCGGTGGCGCATGCCGTGTGTCGACATTCATTCTCGAACGCAGCTATGTGATTTCGAATCTCCCAGCAACTCTCTCGCCAAAGGCAAAAGTTTCTTACACCACCCTTCTCCGGGCGGTTGTACGTAATGTGGTAGAAACCAAGCACCCATTTGTCCATTGGTCACGAGTGTGGAAAACGATACACCACCATTTTCTGCCCATCACCGTGCGCGCGACGTGGTGTCAGGTCACGAACAAAAAATGTGCGACGAGACACTGTCTCCATGATATAGAATTAACAGACTCCCCCCTTGCCCAGACTGTTGCCTCTTGGACATTGATGAACATCGCTTCACGTGCCTGTCGTCCTCCAGAGTTTGACGACTGACACAGAAGACCTTAGTTTGTTACCACTGCGTCACACCTGACGTGGCAAACTCGGACCCCCTCTGTCTGACTGACTATTCCTTCACTCTCTCAAAATACTATGCGCTTACATGGTTCAAGGGAATGACCATCGACTATGTGTTCCGCAGAGGTGAGAAAGTGGAGCTTGATTACTGGTGGTACCTGTAAAACGCTCACAGTACTCTCGAACGTACACTGAGGTACAGTAGTCTCTTCGGAAATAATTTCCACAGTGTTTTCATTAACCCTTGACCCCCTAGATGAAGTGTGCCGGTTTCAGTTCGACCTTCCACGTCGCATCGTGTTGAAGACAGTGCGTCCTGACTCGTAAGCTGTGAGGAAGGAAAGAGATTGGCTGATTCACGGTAATCTGCATTCTCGGCTAATTTCGGCTAACAAAATGCTTGTTGTGGAACATCGTGGAATGTTCCAGGATCAGCCTCTATAGTTTAATGAAGTTGTGATAGGTATCAGTGCTACATGTAGCCTTCAAAAGGGCAAACAATCCTACAAGATGAACATCCGCAACTAAGCATTGTAGTAGCGCATAGTGAGGACTTCAAGATTCACCGAGTTTCTGTATTTATAGCTGTAAAATGTCCTCTTTTAAAGGAAGTTTGTGTATCTTTAGTATTTTAACCTATGACTACAGTGCTCTATTGTGCAATGGTATGTGTTTCCTCACTAAATTAAAATGTACCTGTCATTCATGATGTAGCATTTAACTGTCTCAGGTCTTATCTTACGTAAGCCTTGTTGAGTTACCGTTAGCAGTTTTATTACCTTGCTGTATAGCTTCTATTTTCAATGTTTCCCTTTTATTGCTATTGCTGCTAGGTATAAAATGGTATAGGGGTTTTTCACCCTGAGGACATGAAGGCTTAGCTACCTTCCATTTGGCTTAGTATCCAGACTTTTCATTTAGTAAGAGTGGCACATGTGTATGTTCTTTCAGGTGGCGACTATGGCACGTTGTTCCACATCGCCATATGCGTCCCCACTAAATTAAAATTTTCATGCAACTTGATGGAAAAGGGAAGAAATTATTAGTTCTGTGGTTTTATGCATAAGATTGAAGTCACCGGCTCCCAGTTAGGAGTTTTACTACGTTTCTGTACCGCCCCTGTTTCAGTATGTTCCTTTACCACACTTTCATGCAACTTTTTTGTCATGCTTTTCTCTTTAGCATGTAAATGGCTAATTCATTTATGTAAATTAAAGGTGGAGGTTGAGAAGGGAAAAAAAGGGAAGAAACTTATTATATCAATTTGCATCGGGACTTTATGAGGAATTGGCGGCGACGAGTGAAAATGTGTGCCAGGAAATTTTTAATCTCATTTTGTTCTATATTGTTAGTTGAATTTGTTCGGATCGGGCGTCCGATGACACACGTTTAAGTTCTTCGTTGATCCATTCACTCAGTTTTTTGTTGTAGAGGGTAGTTAACCCTCTGACCAAACACGCTGAGCTACCGTACCGGAGTCTGGGACTCGAAGCCGAGATCTCCTGCTCACTAGTCAGTTGCGTTAACCGTTGCACCATCTGGCCACAGTAGTTCTTGCAAATGTACAGAGTATCTCTGCACGCTGCCCGGCCGACACACACTCCCACCTAGCGCCACATATCCGCAGTCTCCGTACATTCCCGCAGGAGGCTGAACGATATTGTACATCTGCACTGAAGGTTGTGTATTCGAATGTGTGGTGTCTCTTATTTCCCATCGAAGCGAATCAATTATATGAACGTGTGGTGTCAGTTCTTTCGGAAATATGACATCCAAAAGGGCATGATCTTTGGCTTCTGGGGTGAAGGCATTTCAGAAACGGATATGTTTGTAAACTATTTGGTTGCCACCGTGATTAAAGTATGACAAAAAGACGCTATCGAAAACCGGCGCCGAGGACACTGTGGTGCACCATGGGCCATAGATGACAGGATGAAAGATTGTGGCGGAGATGTGTATGGGCGAAGAGACGTGCAACTGTTGAGCAACTGACTGCTCAGAGGAACCGAGGAATACCAGCAATGTCTCCTCGACGACTGTTCAGCAACGTTGCTGATGTGGGCCTCCGCTGCAGGCGCCTAATTCATGTAGCTATGCTGACTGCTGAAGGTTGGAAGTTGCACGCCAGTACCGCAAGTTGACGTCGCGTGAGGGGTGACAGGAGGCCTTTTCGGATGAATCACCTTTTATGCTCCATCGAACAGGTGGCTGTTGACGTGTACGGGGCTTGAAGCGCCTGAAAGCCAAAAACACTCCAAAACAAACGTCGGAATGGTACAGGCCGGAACAGGGAAATCTTTTGTACCATTTCCTAGATGATGTCTCAATTTGGAATGCACAATAGGTCAGCAAAAGTATGCATCAAGCCTTGGTGGTTTTTTATACCCCTACATACACTTTTTCCTCGGCACCATGACATCTACCAGCAGTGTACGTGCGACATTCGAAGAACACCAGGGAGACATTATCGTGCTTCTCTGGCCACCAACGGCCCCGGATATAAGGCCAACAGATAATCTGTGGGACTACTTCAATTGTATTTTTCGCACCATGGATCCTCAACCGAGAAGCCTGGCCCAGGGTGGCACGGCATTATGGTTGACATCGCTCCACATCCCTGTCGATGCCTTCCAGGACCTCACTGACACTCTTCCTGCACGTCTGGCAGCGGTAAGCGCTGCAGAAGGTGGCTATTCAGGTTTTTGAAAGGCAGTGACACTTAAGTTACTAAACATTGTTTTACTCCACTATCGGGATATTTCGGAACCACTGAACAAAGACTAACTCTAAATGATTCTTCAACTGTTAAAGCGAAATCGGTTAGCCGCTAAAAACATCCCATAATTAGACTGCGTAGGCTTTCCCGGCGTAATAATTCTTGGTTCTCCTCGGGTTTTCTGCAGGATTCTAAAATCGAAGATTTAATCTATGTTAACCTAGGGCGGTTACGCGCGTCCAGATAACTTCGTAGCCCGATTCAATTTTTACCTCCATAGAGGTGACTCTTCTCCAGGCTGCAATGACTAGGAGAGGATAATGTATTTACTTTTAATAAAGTAGATATAATAAAAGCAAGGTAATGAGAAAATAGAAAGATATTTCTTTAGTGTTACCGAGTTGCGTGGTTGACGCCGGTGGCGACACATACAACGTGCTGACATACAACAGCAGTTGACCGGCGTTGCGTGGTGAAACGTTTTTGTGATGCCTCGTGTAAGGAGGAGAAATGCGTACCATCACGTTTCCGGCTTTGATAGAGGGCGGATTGTAGCCTATCGCGATTGCGGTTTATCGTATCGCGACATTGCTGCTCGCGTTGGTCGAGATCCAATGGCTGTTAGCAGAATATGGAATCGGTGGGTTCAGGAGGGTAATACGAAACGCCGTGCTGGATCCCAACGGCCTCGTATCACTAGCAGTCGATATGACAGGCATCTTATCCGCATGGCTGTAACGGATCGTGCAGCTACGTCTCGATGCCCGAGTCAACAAATGGGGACGTTTACAAAACAACAACCATCTGCACGAACAGTTCGCCGACGTTTGCAGCAGCATGGACTATCAGCTCGGAGACACTTGACGCTGCATCACAGACAGGAGCGCCTGCGATAGTGTACTCAACGACGAACCTGGGTGCACGAAAGGCAAAACGCCATTTTTTCGGATGAATCCAGGTTCTGTTTACAGCATCATGATGGTCGCATCCGTGTTTGGCGACATCGCGGTGAACGCACATTGGAAGCGTGTATTCGCCATCGCCATACTGGCGTATCACCCGGCGTGATGGTATGGGGTGCCGTTGGTTTCACGTCTTGGTCACCTCTTGTTCGCATTGACGGCACGTTGAACAGTGGACGTTACATTTCAGATGTGTTACGACCCGTGGCTCTACCCTTCATTCGATCCCTGCGAACCCTAAATTTCAGCAGGATAATGCACGACCGCATGTTGCAGGTCCTGTATGGGCCTTTCTGGATACAGAAAATGTTCGACTGCTGCCCTGACCAGCACATTCTCCATATCTCTCACCAATTGAAAACGTCTGGTCAATGGTGGCCGAGCAACTGGCTCGTCACAATACGCCAGTCAATACCCTTGATGAACTGTGGTACCGTGTTGAAGCTGCATGGGCAGCTGTGCCTGTACACGCCATCCAAGCTCTGTTTGACTCAATGCCCAGGCGTATTAAGGCCGTTATTACGGCCAGAGGTGGTTGTCCTGGGTACTGATTTCTCAGGATCTATGCACCTAGATTGTGTGAAAATGTAATCACATGTCAGTTGTAGTATAATATATTTTCCCAATGAATACCCGTTTATCATCTGCATTTCTTCTTGGTGTAGCAATTTTAATGGCCAGTAGTGTAGTAAGTCCACTTTTAAAAATCTGATTTGAATATAGGCGTTCTCAGCAATTTCCACCTTATTCATAACAGTAGAAATACCTTTAAATTTATAAGTGATGGTAGAGACAATGGACCAATAACTTTTCCTAACTTTTCTCCAAATTTAATACCTGTTATCCTGCTGAATCAGCAAGAAACACGCAGTAATATGTTGCGACTGCTGGTGTCACCAAACTATCACGTATCTTGCTTCTTATTATACAAAGAATTGCAGAGGCTGCTGATGTTAAAACTGCTCGTGTCACGGAGATCTGCAATGAGAAGCTGAAGTTGCTGTATCTCTCAAAAAATTTGACTCGACCTTGCACGATGCTTCCAGGCATCGTAAATTTGGTATGATGTTTCACCGCCAGGTAACGTAGTCCGATGAAACTTAGACCATACATAGAAGGAACTGCTGCGGTATCGTACAATAGCTGTAAGAAATACGCAATGAAATGCGCAGAAATGACACCTTCATTCAGAAACAATAATTACAGTGAAGTTGTTGCGATTTATGATGGTCCCTGACATTAAAAAAGGCGGGGAACGGTTGTTAATAGGATGTAAGATCACCACGGACTGCAATATGTGTTCGGCAAGGTGCTCTCGTGGTCCACAAGGTTGGCAGGGAATAGTTGAGGTAGGGCGCACCATTCCTCTCCGTGCTGCGGTACGTCTCCCAAATACAGTCCACAAGTGCTGCATGGGATTTAAGTCGGGGGAACGAGCACGTCAGTCCATTCGCCGAAATTCCTCACATTCCAAGAGCTCCTCCACCTGTGCTGTTCGATGCGGTCGCGCATTGTCATCTATAAAGATGAAGCGAGGGACGAATGCGCTCTTGAAAAGACACATGTGGGGAAGGAGTACAACATCACGGCAACGTGAGCCGGTGAGTGTTCAAAGATTTGCAGTTCAGTAAACCCATGCAACGTTATGCCTCTTCACAACATAATACATGGACCACCAAAACGATCACGTTCGACAATATCTCTGCCTGCGTTACGTCTCGCCCTATTAGGATACGTTCAGATTCACTACTTAGGCTGAATTTGCTCTTGTCTGAGAAGAGCACGCGACGTCAAACCTCATTGGTGTAATCCCTATGCTCTCGGCCCCATCGCACACGTTACCGCTTGTGTGCGGGTCTTAACGGAACACAATGTACTAGCTCTAGGTAAAGAGACCGCACTCATGCAATCGTCATGCCACTGTGGAGAGTGAGACTGCGTATCCTGCATCCATGTTAAATGTGCTTGTAACCGCACATGATACTTGATGTCAGTCCCTTCTTGCCTGTTGCACAACGTAGACGTCATTTCCTGCTGTAGCTGACCGTTATCGACCATCTCCTTTCCTTCGGGCAGCAGCACCTGTGGTTCGGAATGCTGCTCATGCATGTGAAACAATGCTGTGAGGTATACCAAACTTCCGGACTACACACGTCACACTTCTTCTTTCTTCCAGTTTCCCGATGATTCTTTCACTTGTGAAGTCATCAACATGTTGTCTCCGGTTCATGTTGTAATGAAGAACATCGCCACAGCGGCCGGCCGAAGTGGCCGTGCGGTTAAAGGCGCTGCAGTCTGGAACCGCAAGACCGCTACGGTCGCAGGTTCGAATCCTGCCTCGGGCATGGATGTTTGTGATGTCCTTAGGTTAGTTAGGTTTAACTAGTTCTAAGTTCTAGGGGACTCATGACCTCAGCAGTTGAGTCCCATAGTGCTCAGAGCCATTCGAACATTTTTGAACATCGCCACAGCGCACAGTAACCGCTCGCTTATTGACACATACTGTCTTTTTCCGTCCCTTCAACTACCCCGTGTTGCGGGGCCAGCAGTTTTTCATAATATAGTCACACGCTAAATGTAAATGTCGTGTGACTAGGGTCTGACCTCACACCATGTGGCGTACGAGTGGGAGATATCTGTCAGCATCCTCTTGCACGTTTCTTTATATCCAATGAATACTCAATATGTCATATTACTTCAATTGTCTCGACCTCAAGTTTTGCAGAGCGGTGAATTACTACCGCTGTTGGGGCTGTCCCTTCCGTTACGACTAGACCTGTTGTAGGAGTGGTAGATGTTCTTCCTTGCGCTAAGTACAGTTCCTGCATACAGGTTAACTCGAATTTCTGTTCTACCGACTGATTCCATAATTCATGTAGCACCGTCACACGTTGCATTGCATTCAACTATGCTCATCGTAATTGCATTGCATTCAACTATGCTCATCGTAACGATTTTATGACGGGTGGTGTGTATGAAAGTAACAATGCGGCCGTGATATGGTCCAATGTCTTGCGGCTATGTGTGACAACGAATTGTTTGTGAAGTTGTTCTAAATCTAATGCCTCTTCTCTTCTTTTGCACACTTTTCTAAATAATTATTATTAATTCTCTGGGCAATTCGTAAGGGTCAAAGACTTAGCTGAGTTCCGTCTACTAATTCGGGAAGCGAGAAGGTAGTTAAATACACCATGGGTTTCCCCTCAAGCATTAGATATCTCAATGCCGTGTTTAGAGTAACTATCTCCTCTAGTTTAGACAATATGAGTATATCCTCGTAGCTACCGTACAAATGTCTAGTATAAACTTGTGTTTTGTACTTTGGAAATAATACATTGCCATCAGTTTGGGTGCAAACCTCTGTCATCTGCCGTCTTTTGACAGAAGGAGATGGCGTATCAGCTAAGTTGTCTGTCTGAATAGCAATGTCAAACATCTATTTTTCGGCAAGCAAACGAAGGGCCATTTTAAACTTAATTACACTCACTTCAGCTCTAAATTGTTTAAATGGGCCTTTGTGGTTCCCGGATTTGACGGGACGTTTATTCTCTATTTACCCATTCGTGGGGTCATGTACTGAGTTATCGTACTTGTCCATAATATATCCATTTATTTCTTTTTTCAACAGCGTTTTGTATGTAGAACAATCATTTCCTTTTCCAGTCCATGTTTTTCCCCGCTCCTTGAAGGTAATAGAAACTGCTGGCTCCATTTTCCTGAGAAACTTACATTTTTCTTGATCAACTTACACATAAATTCACATATTATTTGATCTAAAGTAGAGAATTTATATACATATCAATAATTAAAGCATTTTAGACATCTAGATAGATCTGCGTAATATTTAACAGATATGGCAGTAACCACAATGTAAAAATTCCTCCGCTGTTCTATCAGTGTCCTTCTCATACTAGGAAACACTTCTTTCACGTGATGTACTGTAGCTTTTTCTATGAGTCTTTTCTTAAATTTAAGACCAGATTCCTTAATAACATGTACTCGGCTCTTTCCTCTGTCAGTGTTTTAAAAATGGTTCAAATGCCTCTGAGCACTTTGGGACTTAACATCTGAGGTCATTAGTCCCCTACACTTAGAACTACTTAAACCTAACTAACCTAAGGACATCACACACATCCATCCCCGAGGCAGGATTCGAAACTGCGATCGCAGCAGCAGCGCGGTTCCGGACTGAAGCGCCTAGAACCGCTTGGCCACAGCGGCCGGCTGTCAGTGTTTTGCCCGTAGATGATTGTTACGAGTTCTTCGTTTGGCATCCTGCTGGTAACATCATTTTGTGTTATTACGGGTGTTCCTTCTTTGATGGCTGACAGCTGACCTCTGTTTTCAGTTTCTCGCCTTACATTAACTTTTTGCCATCTTAGTTCGTTGAATGCTGTGTATTATTTTATTTCTCTACAACTATAGCCTCCTTCATACCTCCCTCTTTCTTTCGATTTGATAAATACCGTCTTACCTTTCTGACTCACTTGCCGTTCCATATTTTTCGTTTGGATCTGAGGTCGAGAGACTATTGTTGATTCCACTAAGGCATACGATTTCCTAATCTTTTCCATATTCACCACTCTGTCACAAGTCTCGTCTGCGCTATAACCGCAATGATAAGCGTCATTATAGCGTGAGCATTTTAGCTGTGTTATCTTCCGTCCGGCAAGTTCGTCATCCAGTTAGCGGGAAGCCTACTGTACACATCACTAAGAAGTTTTAGGTTTAGTGCATTAATCTCCTCCGTCTTTCACGTGCCTCTTCAAAGCAGAATGTACTCCCTTCTAGCCTGCACCATCCCAGGTTTCGGGGAAATAATGACGAAAATACCAGTTGTTCGAAACAGTACAGATTGTCGATGATCCAAAGCTGTGTATTTTCAGGATAGGGGTAGTTGTCTAAAATGAATATTACAGGTCGGAGGACATCTTGATTGCGATATTCCATGTGCGACAGATGTTTTAAAAGCGTCTATGTTTCATAACAAGCAAATACCTGCTGCATCGTCATTGAAGGAACTAACTGAAATAAAATCTACTGTTATTTGTCAACAACGGAATTTAACACCGTATGTAGATTTTGAGCTTGGATATCCAGCGTTAATCATTACTCATACTTGCTGATATGCGTTTAGGGTATGGTATAGAAAGATGAACTGCCTGGGAATCCATGCGAATGTGCAGCGAGAAGCTTCACCGTAAGCGTCATACTGAGAAGAATCTACCGCCGTAAATAAACCTATGAACATGTGAGCCGTTGAAGCCACAGAGAGCCGGTTCTTATTCATCACAAGGAAATGTCTATACCAGAGACTCTGAACAGATTCTACTGAATTGAGTAGGAGAAGAGTAGAAGAGCAATGGCGAATTTGTTGCAGTTACAAATGTCATAGCGGTACGCTAATTGAAGACGGCCAACTAATACAAAAATGGGCTCCTATCAAGTGACCTGACATAGCAATATAGCTGATATGTGACGTCGATGCAAGAGTGGGGAGAGGGAAGAGAACTTCAGAAAATAAGCCATTTGAAATATATTAGACCAGCTCTTCGAATCGCACAACAGTCTTCCATTGTGAGGTAAGGTGTCACGTCGGTTGGTACAATCACATTTAGTTTTTAAAACTCCAGCTATTCCTTAATTTCCCAGGTAATATATAAGCGCCGATCAAAAAGTTCCCTGTCGAAGGCCACACTAACTCCTTGCTTACATATTGCTGCTCATATACCTGCATCGGAGTCACGCTGGGTTGTGCATACATTGCAGCAACGCACTCAAACGGAAACGTTTTAATCTCCACTTATATTTCTTGATAAAATTCCTGTTGTTTACGAGATCAGCATCAGTGACTTGTTGCATCCTGGGACACAGGTCGTCAACAGACACATGCAAGAACGTTTCCGTAGTTAGCTATAACTGTCCTGTATATGTCGGAGCCACAGTAACTCAGTGTAAGAGGGCACTCTAGCACAGCTGTTCACTGCTTCCATGTCAAGAGATAACAAAAGAAATGGTTGAAATGGCTCTGAGCACTATGCGACTTAACTTCTGAGGTCATCAGTCCCCTAGAACTTAGAACTAATTAAACCTAACTAACCTAAGGACATCACACACATCCATGCCCGAGGCAGGATTCGAACCTGCGACCGTATCGGTCCCTCAGCTCCAGACTGCAGCGCCTAGAACCGCACGGCCACTCCGGCCGGCCAAGAGATAACATTCACAGGTACATATCTCCTATCATTATCATTCTATGCCAAGTCTTTCAATTGTCTGCATTGCACGTTTCACTTTATAAATGATGCATCATATTTGATTTATAGTAACACAAGGCGCAAGAAGGTGGTTGGAGAGCTTATCAAAGTCATCATTGCATAAACTTTGCTTCTCATGAGAACATCGACGAAATAAACTGAGTTTAACCCAATTACTGAAACATAATTGACGACAGGAAGGAAGCGTGTTGCAATTAGATTATACCAAATATATTACATAATGAAGCATAGCATAAAATGTTATGGTTAAATAACGAATGTATGAACCCACTGCCAGCAGATTTTTACTTGGATTTGCTATATTAATATTTTATTTTAATGTGTTTCGATGTAACAACGCCACTAACAGTTACGTCTGCTTCAGGGCATTGTTTGGCAGTAAGGGTAAGACAACATTGCTAGTTTTACAACCGAGGCGTCTAATTGAACTCAGTTTGTCGTCGAAAAACCAGCCTGCTGCTTTTAGTGTGAAATTATTCTTTAGTAGGCAGAAAATAGCTCTCGTTTGATGTTTTGCACGTAATAAATAAAAAATAACTTCTTACCTGCACCGTGTCTGCACAACGTTTGTTCTATTATTGACAATACGTGCATCTTGTTAGGGTAAGAGACTTGCTACTGTGTAGTGGCGATTCCGCAGTTAGTAGCCTATCAACAGCGCTCCACACGATCAATAGTATGTTAATCAAATTTTTAAACGTTTACGATTTTGAAGAGTGAAATCTACAGTGTAAGATGGGATCTTAAAATAGAAAGTGAACTAAGTTCACTTAACTGTATTACTACATTTTAGTAGTTAAGACAATTTCTACTTTACTGTAGATCTAGCACAAGTGTCAGTTAATCATTCACTCGTAATAGTAAAATTCATGTTGATGCTTTTAGTGAAACGAGTAAGTGGACTAAAAGTTTTACCGTTGTTTAAGTAAAAATGTTTTGATTTGGGAAGTTCAGGTAGGACACAGAAGATGAATGTAAACATGTTTAACCAATTAGTTTTATTATCACATAATTATCAATGTTATGTTTATCTAATGCGTTAAATGACAAATTGTTGCAAACAAATGTTTCTTAACATCACTCTGTAAAATGGCCCTTTGTAGAAACTTCCACTGTGATACCACCACTACATACTAAACATAGCGCTCACATCTCATGCTCAAAGTGATGCCCATTGGCTTGCATACATAGGGTCACTCTGCGGATGAAGGGTGCCCTACTTCGTGCTACTGTTTCCTCTTTGATGGCTGTACAAGCATCAATAATGCGTTGCTTCATGTCCTCTGGTGTTGTTGGTTCATGTTGGTAAACAGCATCCTTAACTGCTCCCCAAAGAAAATAATCCAACGGTGTAAGGTCCGGAGATCGGGCAGGCCACCTAACTGGGCCACCTCGTCCAACCCACCTACCAGGGAACTTACGGTTCAGAAGTCGTCGTGCTCGTAAGAGAAGAAGGAAGATTGTGCCGTATAAACCTGGAGTATTGTCTGCCTTTTTGGATGCCATTTATAAAGAAAGGTCCGATAATGGTATCTCCAATAATCCCACACCAAACACTAACTTTCCACGGATGTTGATGCTCTACCTGACGGAGCCATTTTGGATTGTCTGCGGACCAATAATGTATATTCCTCATATTGACAATTCCTTTGTTGGAGAATGATGCCTCGTCGGTAAAGAGAACATCAGCAAAAAAATTTGGATTAGTCAGAAGTTTTTGCTGAGCCCACCGACAAAATGTTACCCTATTGCGGAAGTCATTTCCATGAAGATCCTGGTGTAAATGAACATGGTAAGGATGAAATTTATGACGTTTAAGAATACGCTGTGCACTTGATTTCGACACACCAACTTCACGTTCAATTTGACGTTTGCTGATTTGAGGATTCACAGCTATGGTAGCGAGCACAGCAACTTCAGCACGTTCATCTGTGCGTGTTCTAGGACGATGTCGAGGTCTGGGATTTAAGCTTCCCGTTTCACCTAGACGAGATGTGAGACGACCAAACATCCGGTGCGAAAGCGATGGCTTGTCAGGGAATCGTCTTCTGTACAGTCGTTCTGCCTGAACAGCATTTCGTCCACCTACAACAGGGTACAATACAGGTATGCAGAGTCTGGTAGAAAACAGACATATTAACTTAATAATCATAATGTTCGCTAACAGTACTATCAACAAACAAGCAATCTCATAACGTATTTCCCGTCAACGTACATTCTCCATAGATCAGCAGCATTTCTACCATATCTTCATGTGTGTACATTATACTGTACAGTATAAATTCCACAACACAACGTTTATTCACAATGTGTACTACCTCCGTGCCGTCACTAGATTACTCTGATGCACGAATACACTAGCAAACGGTGTACTGCACGCCAAAGCAACAACAAATGGGATGCTTGGAGGGTGGTGGAGTACAGGAGTTTGCATGGGTCGCAAATCATAAACAAGGTGAAGTGGTAACTGTGGCAGTAGTGGGAACTACGTTGGACACTTGACTAGGTAGAACCAGGCCCTGCGCGACAGGCACAATGGGTCATATAACGCATTAGATAAACCTTATTTTGGATGTGCAGGATAAATAAGACAACCTGACTCATATTGTGTACGTAGACACGTAAAACGTGCAAAAGGGAAACCATTATGTGCTTATAAGAGTTGATGGCAGCGGACCGTATTATTCGTTTCGGACCTCTTGATAAGTATGGAGGTGTGATTACACATGTCAATCACATCGCGATTGCGGGCAGCATGGGGTTCACGCCTGACCCTCAGGACGTGCGCTAGCAGTGCATGTCGGTTGTTTCGAACGTCAACTTCGCGTATCAATATCTCGGAATGTAATGGGAATATTGCGATGCAATCAACGCCATTGTGTATTGCTTTGTCATGCTATGGGTTTCTGAAGAAAAAATATAGGAGGTCCATTAAAAAAAACATAAGTTTGTGTTAAAAAACGCATATGCTTTCGTTTTAGAACGTTTCCAAATATGCACATTCATGGGCCCCAGCCCTACATTGATACCGGTGAAAGTCGTTTTCCAATAGCTGTTATTGTTCCAGAGATATTTTGGGTGGACACGATAGCTGGGACACCCTGTATATATATATATATATATATATATATATTCGTGAACTTAAATATGCTCTACTGACGTTTCTTGTTATTAATATTAGCTTATTCCCAAGAATTAGCAGCTTTCCCTCAGTTAATACTCGGGAGAAATCCAATCTGCATCTAGATCGCACTTCCTTAACTCATGTGCAGAAAGGTGTGGAGTATACTGCTGCTTCCATTTTCAAAAAGCTACCACAAGAATCCAAAAACCTTAGCAGTAATCCACACGCTTTCAGACCGAAACTGAAGAGTTACCTCATGGGTCACTCCTTCTATTCTGTTGAGGTGTTCCTTGAAAAGTTAAGCTGATACTAGTGTTACATTGTTGATTGCGTTTACTTAAATTTTTGTGTTGACTTTTTTTGGGTTCATAAATATTTTATTTTATCTGCTATTACTTTTATGTTATAATTTCATGTACTGACACATTCCATGACCTTGGAGATTTGCTCGTCAATTTGGTCCTACGGAACTATACGCGTAAATAAAAAGTAAAATCGTGGGCATATTGAAATTTGAATTGACGAAAACGCTAAATTTGTCCTCTGGCACAATGTAACACCAGATGTTAGAGGTCATGAGTAGGGAAGGGCGATTATGGAACAGCATTTGCATGCGCATAATCTTCCTGGTAACCCGCAATTTCCAACTTAGACGTTACCGGCAAAAGCGTATCAGTCAGATCATCATTGTTCCTCTTTTCTTCCAATACAACCTTCGGTTTCAGAATGTTCTCGATTTCATGTTTAGGACCCTGTATTATGTCGAACATGTTGTGCTTTGGTTTTATGTGCTTCTCTACCGATTCGAATACCTCATTCAGTACAAATGACGTAATTTCTCGACGGTGCTGAACTTCTAGTGCAGAGCTGGTCAAACAGCAGCCCGCTGGGCGCTAAATTTTGGCCCGCGGAGCTCTTTCATGTGAAAGAAAAAATTAACCTTTATTTCACGAAAAAAAAAACGATTAGAGCATTCAATCAATTGTCTTTCGTATCATATCCAATTGCAATAGGAATATCTCAACTCATTGATTCAACTATCGTTAGATTTTCGTCCATATCCCTTTTTGAAAAAATCACTATATTGGATTTATTTTGAAAATCCCGCGCCCTATCTTGAGGAAAATATAGTTCGCCTTGGCGATACGCAACCAACAATCAGAAGAAGTATGAACTGCACAGCTGGACACGTGTCTTGCGCTACACGAGTGCCAGACATAACCAATATATTCCGAATTTAATTTTACTGCAAACTCACAACAATATCGGCCGTAAAGTTACGGCCGTTCACGTGGATATGTGGTGCACATTCGATCGCGATAGACCTACCTCACTTCAGGTGAGAAAAGCTAGCTTTTATCTTTTTTCAATTAGTATGTGATGCTTGTCTTTAATTTAAGCAGGCTTGCATTTATTTTTATGTATTCACTTATGATAACTGGGTACATTAGCAATTATTTCTGCCTCAGTACCTTCTTTTAATATAAGTAGTACAAAATAAATAAATACTTAATTGTTAGAACGTGGTTTTACTGATAACGTTTAACGATTCCGCATAATAAAGATAGAAAAGGGACCCTCGTAGTGCAACATCATCCACCTGTCTTTCTCTCTTATTTACTGAAACTAATATTGCTAAGTAGTTGAAGTGTAGAAAAGTTTTAGGAAACAATCATAACACAAGAAGTCGAACTAGGATGGAAATTTTAAAGTGAGGAACTAAAATACCAGTTTCCTAAATCAGGTCAATACTGCTCTCAAAAATTCTCGAGAGAACAGACTATGAAGTTTCCCAAGTGCGTATAATACGTAAATGTGAGACCACTAGCTCGAAGAGCAATGTAGCTCTGCAGTACGATACTAGCCACCTTCCATGTAGAGGACCAGGGTTCGATTCCGCGGAGAGTCATGTTTGTAAACATTGTTGCGAAGTTAACATATACTTTTAAACATAGTCGCATATTCTACAAGCATTTCCGTGATGCGTAAAATACATTAAGAATGAAAAAGAAACAGTGCTCCAGACTTATAATTGCTGGATTGCTGGTTAGATTCCAGTTTCGGTCATTACATTTGTAGTTTTTTCCGTTCAGTTCGGATACCTATGTCATATAAATATACGCTAATTGGCACATATTTGTCACTTATGAAAAATGCACGTCTTCTTATTTATAATGAGATAGCACAAACAAAAATATAAAGTTTTCATTGCACATATAAATCCCTAATCATCGTTCCTTGATATATATATGATTGTTAAAAAAAAGAAAAACATTTATATTTATTTTTTTCCATCTTCGTGGGCCATATGCTTCACATAAAAGCCCGTGGAACATGAACCTTAGTTTAAAAATTTACCGCAACTGGGAATCAAAGGGCACCTATGAGATTTCTTTTAGGGTGTTAACCAACTTCGGGGAACTTAAAAGTTTTCTTTGTATGTAATTTTTGAGATTTGTAT
Organism: Schistocerca cancellata; assembly: GCF_023864275.1. Classification (NCBI taxonomy): domain Eukaryota; kingdom Metazoa; phylum Arthropoda; class Insecta; order Orthoptera; family Acrididae; genus Schistocerca; species Schistocerca cancellata. The sequence continues at coordinate 373,887,385 of NC_064629.1, forward strand.
CGAACTACTTTTGGTAACCAATATTTGATTCTAAACTTCACGTACCGTGTATACAAAAAATTAAGCAACTCCGATTACCGTGTCAGTTTCCGACTTGTGATAAAAAGATGTCTGATTCAGTTCAAGATATAAACTTGGCATGACGTCAGCTACTAAAAGAGAACCATAACAAGGGGAAAGTTACAGAGGAGTTGAGAACTTTTCAAGACAAGTGGACTGTAAACAGTTTTTTTTTTTTTGTAGAATATAAAACAAAACCCATACGTCCGATATGCAATGAATCTATCCCGTTTAGAAAAGAATGTAACACTAAACAGCATTACGAGACTAAACATGCAGTTATGTTTGATAAGTGCAAGGGACAATTTCGACAAGACCAGGGAACTTTCTGCTCAAGAGCAGATATTTACAAGAGCGAATTCAGAGTCAACATGCAATGTGAAAGCAAGTTATACAGCTGCTCTGAGCCGGGAAAAAGATCAAGGCCATATTCAGAATGGTTAAGGAATGCTTAGATACCGTCATTGAAACTGGGTGTCCAGAAAATCAAAAGGCTTTTAGAAAAATAAGCCTGTCTCGTCAAACTATTACTACACTTGTAGACAACATTTTAAGACAAATTGTAGATAATTTAAAACATCGTGCATCATAGTGTATAATTTATTTTCGAAATTTGGATGAACGCACAGGTATGGCGGATAACAGCCCAAGTGGTGATTTATGTCAGAGGTGTTGATGCCCATTTTAATAAAACAGAAGAACTAACAGTATTGCATCCACTTCAGGATATCAGAAAGTCACAAGATTTCCTGGAAGCAGTTATATCGACACTAAGTTGCTTTTAGTTAAAAATTAACGAACTATCGGGGCTAACAACGGATGGTGCTCCAGCAGTGGCTAGAAAAAAAGAGCGTTTAGTTCACTTGATTAAAAACGAGGCCCGTAAAATTTGCAATACGTCGATGCTATTACGCCGATGTATTATCCATCAAGAGAACTTACGTGCCAAACCCCTCAAAATGGACCATGTCATGAAGGTATTTGACAAAACAGTGAACTTTATTTAGGTGAAAAGATAGAATCACCGTCAGTTCTAATAATTTCTGAAATCTTTGGATCCAGAGCATGATAACATTTCGTACTATACAGAAGTAAAATGGCAAACCCGTGTGAAAATGTGGAAAAGAGTGTTTGATTTGAAGCAATAAATGTAACCATTCTTTAAAAGCTAGTACAAGTGACTCCTGGAGTTCGAAGACAGAGAATGGCTTTCTGACTTTGCGTTCTTGGACGGTATAACTAACCACGTCAGTGACGTTAATACGTGATTGCGAGGAAAAGATCAGCCAATTAATGTTGAGAGGTGGCATGAGCCCTCTCTCATATTTGTATCTTACGATTCTCCTCTCTAATTGCATGCGGTGGAAAGTTGCTATTCCTTCACACGTGGACTTCCCACGCAGCGTCTCTCATCATCCGGGTGGTCCAGTGACAGGCGGGCTCTGTTGACTTTGAGGGTAAGCCGACAGGTGTGAGGGAGTCGAGTGAATGCTTTCCAGACGCCGACATTGTCAAGAGGCACGCCCACAGGGCCTGAAGTAGCGGCTGGGCTAGAGGTTCCGTTACTCGCAGAAACTTAGCGAAAACACTTTCTGGCGGGCTACCAGCGAGGCGTGGGAATGACTTGTGTACCCAGGCAGCTGTGGCGGGAAAATTCCCGCGCATTCTGCAAAATAGTAACTGTGATTGGCTTGCTCAGGGCATAGCTCCGTGACGTAGCAAGATCGGCGCAGAAATTGGCGCCAAGAATCTCCATTGGTGTAATGGTAGCGTTCCGGCAATGGAGTGGAATTTTCCGCCAGTTTTCGAGTTGCTGATTGGAACGTTTAACCACGGCCACTGTCGTGGGGGCGGGAATGTTCTGTGTTCGGTTTTGTACAGGTGCTCTTGTGGGTAGTCGGCTCTCGCCTTTCGGTCGAGGACGTCGAAGCAACCAGCCAACGGCTCCGGTACGCCAGATCGTGTCCTGGCAGTCAAGAAGACAGTTTGGTAATGTATGTCCGCAGCACCGGCAGATAGGAATTTTCCTAGGTGATAATCAGAGCTCAGCAGAGCGCGCCTGTTCGTCTTTTTTCTAACTTTGTTCTGTCTTGGGTAGCAGCAATTAATGTTGGGTTGGCTATGTGTTTTCTCTAAGATTTGAGTTGCAAGGAATTGGCTGGACATACCACTTCGTCATAATCCTCGCAATCTAGTTTAGGGACAACTTCACATTCACAGCGTTTGTTTGACTATCCAATTTGAGACAATTTGATGTATTGTAAATGTTCATGTGTTTTTGTTTATTATTTTGTGTTTAGTCTTAATAAATCATATTGTTATTTTGGACAGAACTTTCATTCTGTTAATCGGTAGAGCAACCCCATCATTCCTCACTATGTTAATGAAACCTTCGTTTATTTAACTTATTTATCAAATTAAATTATTGCAGGTGCCAAACTCTCTTCTACTCCACTGGCAGGGTTGATTAGAGTCAGTTCGCGTATTTTTTTTTATCCTTGTGCAACAGCAAAAGTTGGAGTTAGAATAGGGGGGGGCTTAGAGCATCATGTACACATGTAGATTCTAGAAGAATTGAGTGTTAAATACACTGCTAGCCCCGGCACCTCGCAATGTCATACCTGGTCTTATTTCCACATTCCAAATGAAACTTTGGCATCAACAGTTATGAAAACAAAAAAAAAAAACTTCACAAATTTTCCTATACTGTCAAAGCAATCGGATGTCGCACAGGCGGAAGCTGTTTAATACACTTTTTTCCTGTCTGACTTGAAATAAGAATTCGAAAACCGCTTTCAAGGTTTTAAGGAATATCGTCTGCATTTTTTTTTTTTTTTGTGTGTGTGTGTGTGTGTTTGCTGTGCTATTCTCTGTAGACGTGAGTTCACTACCGGAACATTTGCAAATGGAATGCTGCGAAATGCATTGTGACTCACAGTTAAAGGAGATATTTAATCAGGTTGGTTTCGAACAGTTATACAAAACATATGTGGACAATAAGAAATATCCACCGTTTTACAAAATTGCTTAAAAATTATTTCGTTTTTTAAATTGTGTGAACAGCTCTTTACTCAGATGAATTACATCAAATCAGTAATGAGAAGACGAATTACTGATATTCATCTGGAAAACTCTTCGCGTGTAGCAATAACTTCAGTTGACATCAACACTGACTCACCTAGTTCTGTGAACCAAAGTCGGACATCCTACTAACATTTTATTTCGCTAAATCGTGTAATAAATGTTTTCTCGTCAGATTTGTTTTATTTCCTTTAAAAAATTAAATTAATATTTTTTGCTTCTTTTGGCTCACGAAACAAAAATTGATAACGCGTTCAGCGGAGAAATCCCCTCACAAAAATTTGGCCCACCTGACGAAAAGGTTGGCCACCCCTGTTCTAGTATATACTTGCAAACTTAAACAACTGAGCTGTAGAAACTAAGCGAGAAACTGAGAGTAGGAGAATCTGAGAGGGTTTCCGGGTACAGATTGCTACAGGATCTTTCTGCTTCCCTTATGAGGCATTTCAAGATCCGTTACGGTTTGTATAGTGCAGTGGGCTCTATTATGCACAGCCAGTAGCCTAGCAACGAACCCGCTCTGTATGAAGTGCTATCACAGTTTCAACGCATTGAAACTATAGTAAGACAGGATCAAAGGAATTGTAGTGGGGTAGGCCTCACGTCGGCTGTGCAGTCACGCGGAAAGCCGTGAGCGTGCGGGCTGTAGGCCGGTCCGGTCCCGGGCTGGGGCTGGCGGGTTATTTATTGCTCCATTTGGTCCTCGGCAAGATTGAATCTGGCCGGCTGCAGCCGTTCGTGCAACAGGTGAGCTGCGCGCTGCGGCGCCGCGCCGCTTAATTGCTTTCGCCGTGTTCGCGCTGTCAGAATATTTCGCCCACAAAGCCTTCCACGGTTTTATGAAGCCTCGACGAATTGTTCTGCTTCTCTATTAACGTTGTTGGAAAAAAGGGTAGAACAAAACGGAGAGCATAACAACGAAATAATCACACAATTATCTAGCACTCGGAGTGTGCAGCATACTGCGCATGTGTATTCTTTCGTTTACAGTCAGACTAATCATCACAGCATAACAATATTAACACCAACGACCTTGCCTCGATGAATACACCGGTTCTCGGCAGATCACCGAAGTTAAGCGAAGCCGGGCATGGCTAGCATTTAGATTGGCAAGCACCTGGGCATCCGACATGCTATTGGCTCATTTTCCTTTCCCTTTTTGCGAAGGGAAGGAGCGGCTTAAAGTTCCTCATCACTGGAATTTGCCCCAGTATCCTGCATCAAATTCCAAACCTCTACATCTATACCCAAATCATCTCCGCAAGCCACTTGATGGCGTATCGCGGAGGGTACTCCTGATAACACTAACTGATCCCCTTCTTCCCTGTTCCACTCGCGAATGGCTCGTGGGAAGAATTATTGTCGGTAAGCCTCTGTATTAGCTTTAATTTCTTTTTCCATACTCCGCAAGCCACCTGACGGTGTGTGGCGGAGGGTACCCTGAGTACCTCTATCGGTTCTCCCTTCTATTCCAGTCTCGTATTGTTCGTGGAAAGAAGGAAAGAAGGATTGTCGGTATGCTTCTGTGTGGGCTCTAATCTCTCTGATTTTATCCTCATGGTCTCTTCTCGAATTTTCTCATCGTAGTCATTTCACGTGATGTATGTGGGACGAAGTAATATGTTTTCCGACTCTTCCCAGAAAGTACTCTCTCGAAATTTCAGTAGTAAACCTCTTCATGAAACATAAAGCCTTTCTTGTAGAGGTTGCCACTGTAGTTTGTTGGACATCTCACTAATGCTCTCGCACTGATTAAACGATCCCGTGACGAAATACGCCACTCTTCGTCGGATCGTATCTATCTCTTCTATCAGTCCTACCTGGAAATAGTTCCAAATGGTTGCGAACTAGGCGCTTCTGTCTGGAACCGCGCGACCGCTACAGTCGCAGGTTCGAATCCTGCCTGAGGTATGGATGTGTTTGACGTCCTTAGGTTAGTTAGGTTTAAGTAGTTTTAAGTTCTAGGGGACTGATGACCTCAGATGTTAAGTTCCATAGTGCTCAGAGCCATTTGAACCATTTTTGAAGTACCAGATGGTTGAACGACACTCAAGAATCGGTCAAACCAGGATCCTTTAAGCCACTTCTTCCGCGGATGAGTTGCATTTCCTTAACATTCATCTTAAGAAACTCAGTCTGGCATTTGCTTCTCCCACTATTTCTTTTATGTGAGTAAAGGGGCAGTGAGAGAACGACCCCAAGTCGCTGACTCAGCATCTAGCACAGTCAGCGGTGTCATATTACAGCTTTATTGAAGACATCTGTCAGCACGTGGCAAGGCTAAGAGGGAGGAGGGGGGAGAGGAGGAGAGGGGAGGGGACATAGAGAGGGAGAGGGGGAGGTCATCCAACGTGAATCGAGCTCCTCCCTGACCTCCGTATTGCTTTCATCCTATAGGAGTTACCGAGTTATGTGCTATGCAGGGAAGAGTTTGATCAACTTTTGTAACAAATTACTCTTATTTCATACAATAATCCGATTGATTGATGAAAGTGACGTCGCAGTGCCAGCGTTGCACCAGCGAGACATCAACGTCAGCCCAGAACGGCGTCAGCGTCGATACCACTGTCGACGCCACGCTTACGCTATGCGCACTGGTGCGCGAGGTTGGCGACGGCGTCTGTCGCGTTACAGTAGGGATACCTTCGATTATCGTGTCGGACCTCCTTTCGCCCAGTCTAGAGCAGCAGCACTATGTGGCATGGACTCAACAAGTCGTTGGAAGTCCCTGGCAGAAATACAGAGCAATGCTGCCTCTATAATCCATAGCTGTGAAAGTGTTGCCAGTGCAGGCTTTTGTGTACAAACTGACCTCTAGATTACGTGCCGTAAATGTTCGATAGGATTCACACCTAGCGATCTGGGTGGCTGAACTTTTCGCTCTAATTGTCGAATGTTTTTCAAACCAATCGTGAACATCTGTGGCCCAGTGATATGGCGCATTGTCATGTATAAAATTTCCATTATTGTTTGGGAACAAGAAGTCCATGAAAGGCTGCAAATGGTCTCCAAGTAACCGAACATAACCGTTTCCACCGAATGATCAGTTCAGTTGCACCATGGCTTCATGTGGTCTGCACCGCACTAGAACCCACTATCAGCTCTACCAACTGAAATATGGACTCATCTGACCAGGCTACGATTTTCCAGTCGTAGAGAGACCAACTCATATGGTCATGAGCTCAGCAGTGGTGGTGCAGGCAATGTCGTGCTGTTAGCAAAGGCATTCGTATCGGTCGTCTGCAACCATAGCCCATTAACGTTAAATTTCACCACACTTTTGTAACGGATACGTTCGTTTTAACTACCACGTTGATTTCTGCGTTTTTTTCACGCAATGTTGCTTGTCTGCTAGTACTGACAGCTCAACGCAAACGCCGCTGCTCTCGGTCGGTAAGTGGAGGCCGTCGGCCAATGACGTATCCGTGGTGAGAGGTAATGCCTGAAATTTGGTATTCTCATCATACTCTTGACACTGTGGATCTCGGAATACGGATTTCCCTTACAATTTCTGAAATGGGATGTCCTATGCGTTTAGCTGCAACTACTATTCCGCATTCAATATCTGTTAATCCCCGTCGTGCGGCTATAATCACGGTGGACACCTTTCCATACGAATCACCTGAGAGCAAATGACAACTCCGCCACTGCACTGCCCTTTTATACCTTGTGTATGGGATACTACTGCAGTTTGTATATGTGAATATTGCTATCTAATGACTTCTGTCACCTCAGTGTATTTGTATTACCGGCAGCGGAATGACCCATTGCAACCAGTACCTGAGGTATAGCATGCGTATTTATATACAGAGTGGAGAAAAATTGTGTCGCGAAATTTTAACCCTGAATAACTGATGCCAGTTACTAATGTTCTGTAGGTCGACAAAGCACCATTTTTAAACTTGGCGCCACGCGCTCCGATTTGCCATGGGATTGTCCTGTTGCCTTTCGTCGGTTGACGGACAGCGCTATTGTTGTCGGTTCATACATACAAACGTCCCTCGCCCCGTCACTGCCCCAACGTGATAAGCACACGTGTTGAATAGGTCTTTTTCTTTGTCTTCACCTCACGTCAGCTGCATTTACAGGTAAGCTTCGCTTCGGAGCACACACACATCACCTGAGCTTTAGTCATACAGTAAACATGGCATCATAGTATTCGTTTGAAGAACAACGAGATATGGTTTTTGTTTATGGACTAGCCGACGGTAATGCGCATGAAGCTCGGCGGTTGTATGGGGAACGGTACCCAGCAAGACGACACCCACAACCGCAAACGTTTACAGCGATCCACCGGCGACTTGGCGAAACAAGCTCGTTAGCGGGATATCATTGTGATGCTGGAAGACCTCCAACACGACGGGATGCTGCATTTGTAGAGACTGTTCTCGAGTGCTTCGAGGAAGCACCGACAGCCGGCCGAAGTGGCCGTGCGGTTAAAGGCGCTACGGTCGCAGGTTCGAATCCTGCCTCGGGCATGGATGTTTGTGATGTCCTTAGGTTAGTTAGGTTTAACTAGTTCTAAGTTCTAGGGGACTAATGACCTCAGCAGTTGAGTCCCATAGTGCTCAGAGCCATTTGAACCATTTTTGAAGCACCGACGACAAGTACTAGAGTGCTTGGACACGACATGGGAGTCACTCATCGATTAGGCCGGGAGGTTTTGAGGGTTGACGGCCAGCATCCATTTAGTTTCCACCCCATACAATACTTAAATCCAGTAGCGGACTTTGAACACAGGCTAGGGTTTTGCCGGTGGTTTCTGCGACGTGTTGCACGAGATCCCGACTTACCCGCCATTGTGTTGTTTACCGACGAGTGCACGTTCCATCGGGATGGCCTTTACAACACTCTAAACGTTCATTGCTCGGAAAGGGGAAATCCTCACGTCACGTACGTCGACGGACACCAGGAACGATTTTCGCTCAAGATTTGGGCACGCACCTCCTCGACTTGCCGGCGCAAATTACCTTCACGTTTTGCAAGAAACTCTACCCGACCTACTGCAAGATGTTCCCTTGGACATACGGCTACGCATGTGGTTGCAGCATGATGAGGCGCCCTCACGTAACAGTCGTGCTGTGAGCGAATGTTTAAATGAAGTCTTCGACGACTGGGTAATTGGCAGAAGTGCTCGTAGGACATGGCTCCTGCGATCACCAGGCCTCATGTCATCGGGCTTTTTCCTGTGTAGATTCTTCAAGGTTCTAATTCACACACCCGGATGCGAACCACCTAGAAACGAAGAGGAATTAATGGACCGCAGTCAACATGCCGCCAATCAGGGCAATGCCAGGAATCTTTGAAAGAGTTCGGCAAAACACCGTTCTTCGATAGCAAGTTTTTGTCACGTCAGAGGGTCGCCAGTTCGAACACCTGATTTAAGTAAACAATGTCCTAGCTACAAAATAAGCCCTTTGCAGTGCCGAGACAATTTGTAAAGGACTTTCTGTACGCGAACTAACAGCTGTTGACGGGTTTGTTCCAGGTACGTCATTCATTAAACTACAATGGATGTGTCGGGACCCCGACGGATTCGCACCCAGGCCCCCAGACTAGAAGGCTGCGCGCTTCCACCGAGCGTACAGGCCGCCTTGGATACATCGCGGTCTCCGGCAGGCGAAGCATTCGCAGTCATCCTTTGTCCAGAGCATCCGACAACAGGGCAATCCCGCGGCTAGTCGGAGCGCATGGCGCCAAGTTTCCGTAGTTCAAAAACTGTGCGTTGTCGACCTACACAACATTAGTAATTTTCGTTCCTACTGGCATCGGCTATCCAGTGTTAAAATTTCGTGACAATTTTTCTCCGTCCTGTATGAAAACCTACATCTGTTTCCCAATATCTGGGTGTCCGCCGCTCGTGGTCTCGCGGTAGCGTTCTCGCTTCCCGAGCACGGGGTCCCGGGTTCGATTCCCGGCGGGGTCAGGGATTTTCACCTGCCTCGAGATGACTGGGTGTTTGTGTTGTCCTCATCATTTCATCATCATCCAGGAAAGTGGCGAAATTGGACTGAGCAAAGATTGGGTAATTGTACGGGCGCTGATAACCACGCAGTTGAGCGCCCCACAAACCAAACATCATCATCTCATCCCAATATCTGGCCGGCCGCGGTGGTCTAGTGGTTCTAGGCGCTCAGTCCGGAACCACGCGACTGCTACGGTCGCAGGTTCGAATCCTGCCTCGGGCTTGAATGTGTGTGATGGCCTTAGGTTAGTTAGGTTTAAGTAGTTCTAAGTTCTAGGGGACTGATGATCACAGATGTTAAGTCCCATAGTGCTCAGAGCCAATTGAACCAGCCACCCAATATCTGCATAACCAGGACGTACTGGCTGTTTGAGTTCATATGTTGTTTAAAGTGGACGTTATTTAAAAAACCATACTCCAGTTGATGTCAAACATGATCCTGAGTACGTTGCTGCACTGACACACGTTTCTCTCCCCTTCCTTATGCAGCAGTGTTTCATTCAAATAGTTCCCTATATCTTTTTTCCAAAGCCACTGCGCGAAAACTACAAAAGAAGAGAGAGAAACCTTCATTAGGTTGTTTCGAAAACAAGAATCTTTTCAAGCAATTGTAGAAACAACTGATAGCTCTAGAGACTCAGAAACCGTTGTACCACCTCGGTGTCGACAAACGAGGACCTATGAATCCTATGTCAATGGTAGATACTTGCATACACACACGGCGAGGAGCACTTACACACACACACACACACTATACTACTGTTAAGTTGCTATTCATATTGCAATATTAAATTTTTATTTGGTTTCATTTACAAAAAATCATTCTTGATGGAGAATGATTTTAGGCTTGTCTCCGTGTGGTAAAGAATTCCTTAGGTTGGCGATGGGGACGGGGACGGGGCTACGTGTATACGTATCAGCGTTTATTCAAATGGTTCAAATGGCTCTAAGCACTATGGGACTTAACATCTGAGGTCATCAGTCCCATAGACTTAGAATTACTTAAACCTAAGTAACCTAAGGCCATCACACACATCCATGCCCGAGGCAGGATTCGAACGATATGAAGAATGTGTTTGATGATACTATGCAAGGTATTCTACAGCATAGCCTCTGTACTGGCTCCAAGTTGGGTGATATTACACCAGCCCATGAACGATATTACATACATGATGAATTTAGAACGCATAAACATATTATTTGGAATATACTGTTGTATGGCATGTAGTTCTGGCGGAAGAAAAATGTGTGTGTACTGAATGTATGTGTTGTAAGATGGCAAGAACTATGCCCCTTACATGAAGTCATTAACGATCACCTAACTCACGTTGAGCGAACAGTAGGGCTGAACAAAATGACTGACAAGGCACAATGCATCTTGTAGAGGGTACAGTATGGACGTAGTGGAATAATTAATGTTGGGTGTTGGTTTTAAAGTAATTCACACAACTTGATAACTTTGTGGAAACGTGTCGCTTTACTGGACGCTAGTTTACCCCAGGGAAGTATTTGACCATGGCCAGCTGGGGGAACGGCTAAGGGAAGCGACAATAGGCAGCTTAGGGCGGCTCAAGCTCTGAGAAAGCGGTAACGCGGCACGGCCTCCAGCCGCCTTAAGATGAGTGACAGTGAGTGGGTTGTTGACCCCGACTCCATGCTGGTGTACCGGGAAACAGACGGAGAACTTGTACGCCTTTTGATAAATGTCCATCGTCCCGTTTTCTGTGAAACATGCGACAAAGCCATGCAAGCTATGGTGGAGCGGTCAACAGAGGTCAAAATATGCGTGTTCGTGACTATAGCAACTTCACGCTGAATTCACGGTCCGCAGAGCCTGAAGAAAATCAGGTGAAGAGCGACAGCATGAAATACGCCATCCTCCGATGGGAACGTAAGACCAAGGAATTTGAAGTACTCTCCTGGGAGTCAGAATTCCGGAAAACTTGGTGTTTGTGCAAACGCTAACCTTGATGGGTGGCCTGGGGGGAGCTAAAAGAAGAAGTTGAGAGGAAGGGAATTTTTTTGGGAATTTGTTCACTTCCCACAGCAGGCATTGGTCGGTGCTGGGAAGCGACGCATAATTAACGTGACTTGCACTGCAATTGGCGTAAGTGATTTTGCTGGAGGGGAAACCGAGGTGAAGAGCGGACTGGCAGAAGTGTCAGTAGAGGTCTTCCGTTCCCAGCTGGCCTAGAGTGCGGATGTGGCGTTCTTTACTCAGCTTGCCTGAGAAAGAGTGAGCATCTCTGCAGTTTAGGACTTAGCAAATGGAACGATTGAGCTTGGAGATAGAAAGAGTTGGTTCAGCTATGTACTGAGCAAGATAGCTAGGAGCAAACAGACGAGCGAAGCCTTGCAGCACCACGAGATCGGCTGACGTCCACACAACAACACCGCTCCGCCATGCTGTATTCGGTGATTTTGCGCCCGCTGTGGCCACTGATTAATTTGTTGGATTACGTCGGCAAAGTTTCCATGAGGGTTTCATGGGCTGTGTACTGTAGAATTCTTCTCTCACTTCGCATTACGCCTGGGTCAGTCGATAGGAATTACTTTTGAGTTATCGAGCTTTACTCCATGCAAACGTCATTTATTACCACTGCCTGGTAGGAGAGTCATGTAATGTGATGATAGAAGGTCGTGAGTTAATCGACTGCATCTGTTTTCAAGTAGTTGAAATCCCAAGTCACTTTCTTAATTAATTTTATGTTCAACATTTGCATCTGGTGTTCAATAGCTGAATATAACATCAATGTGCACCACTTTTTAAATAAAAGTGATCAATTCTGAATCAATTAATGTCAACACTGCCACCACAGTTCAATCAGGAGTCACAGGGCCTTATTACTTTCTTTGCGTTATGCAATATTGCAGCAGTTTTGCACTCTCTGTTGATCTGTTAGTCAATTAGCTGGGGTGAACACACGCCAGAACCAGATAAATGATGGGTGGGGTGTTACAGTGTATATGAGACGAAACTGTAATAAATCAATATTTTTCCCACAATCTATAATATCTGTTTAATTCCATAATGTTTCCCCAGAAATAGATGTATCTTATTTTCCCCGGTACGTATAATAAACGAATAAAAGGTCTTACTACAGCTAAAACAGATCTACATCTACGTCTACATAGATAGTCCGCAAGCCATCGTACGGTGGGTGGTGGAGGGTACCCTGTAACACTAATAGTCATTTCTTGTCCTGTTCCATTCTCAAATAGAGCAAGAGAAAAACGAATGTCTATACACCTTCGTATGAGTCTTAATTTCGCGTATCTTACCTTCGTGGTCCTTATGCGCTATGTACGCTGGCGACAGTAGAACCGTTTGGAATCAGCTTTAAATGCCGGTTATCTAAGTTTTATCAGTAGTGGTTCTCCAAAAGAACGTCGCCTTTCCTCAAGAGGTTCCAATTTGAGCTCATGAGCTTACGTGTTGTTCGAACCTACCGGTTACAAATCTAGCAGTTCGTCTCTGAACTATTTCGATGTCTTCCTTCAATCCGACCTGATACGAATCCAAATTACTAGTGCAGTACTCAAGAATAGGTCGCACCATGGCCCTATATGCGGTCTTCTTCACAGGTCAACCATTCTTCCCTAAAATTCTCCCAATAAACCCAAGTCGACCAATCGCCTTCCCTACCACAGTTCTCACATGCTTGTTCCATCTCATATAATTTTGCAATGTTTCGCCCAGATCTTTGTGTGAAGCAGGACATTAGCAATACTGTCTCCGAACATTACGGCTTTTATCTTCCTACTCATCCACATTAACTTACATTTTTCCACATTTAGGGCTAGGTACCATTCATCACACCAACTGCAAATTTTATCTACGTCGTCTTGTGTATACCTACTGTTACTCAACTTCGACACCTTACCATACACAACGGTATCAGCAAAGAACCGGAGATCGCTGTCCACCATGTCTACCAAATGATTTATGTATACAGAGTGTAACCTCCCCCTCACTTATCGACCTTAATGACAGTGAAAAATTAAACCGCGTGTACCTAATGGAAATTTGGGAAAAGCAATCGTCACTGAAGTCAATTTGTCGGTAAAGAGGGAGGAAAGGGTTACATCTAAATGAAAGGAAAAATGCTAATGAAACTGGTGGAAATTAATTTTGAAAAGGGGTAAAGTTAATAAAGAAAGTAAATGTGCGGCCGTTACGTTAACAATTAACTAGCAGTAATTAGATATTTGAGATTTGGGGGAAATTACGGTCGCCAGTCCTAAGGACAATTACTATAGTAACTGAAAAAGAAAGGTTATTACACATATAATTAGCACTAGAAGCGTGGCAACTGAAGGTTGACACGTGTAGTGTGAAAACTGAAAGTTTGTCAGAAGTAATAAATTTCGCTACACTCTGACTTAATTTAGCAAAGAATTAATAAAACCGGAAAATTGAAAGTTAATTTAGTGACTGAAATTAATAGTGAGATTTCTTTCTGAAGCACATCGAAATTCAGTAAAATACGGTTAGTCTTGGACTGCCTCAACAATCATTTCAAAAGCTACTTGAATCTACGCAATTTAGAAATAAGAGATTTAACTTTCAACTTGAATTAAATGATTCTGAACAATGAACAATAGTAAAATTTAGTACGTACCAAGCTGAGCTGCAGTCACAGGTAAGCTAAAATACGGTAACAAAACTCGCACTCTTAATTTGTGCTTGTGCAATCTAAATATTGTAGCCAGCTATGAATACCTTAACTGAACTTTGAAATTAAAGCAATGAAATCGAATGATGCTGGCATTTGAATTTCAACGACACTCGGGTTCATTCCGGAAAAGGAAGGGACCCTGCTCGGTAATGCAATTGGGACAATGAGCAACAAAGGTTCAAGCTAAGTTGCTGTAATTTTGGGATGTAACCATTTCAAAAGTTTGAAAAGCTGAGGTCTGCCATACAGTTCTAAAACTTTACGTGCTTCCAGTCTTCCTTGTTGGTTGATTGAAGGTTTGAAGCCATCGATCGAGGAGGTGGCGACAGTCACTCATTGTCGGCCGTCGCTGTTGCAGAAGCTGGGCGTTGGCGCGCCTTCTTCTCGACAAGGTCACCAGACGAAACGGGCTCTTGATGTGCGCCAGCTAATGCTTCCTGTCCGCGACACCGTGTCAGAAACTATCATCGCAAGTCGAGCGCAATTACATGCTGCCAAACCCCGAAAGCGCGGCAACTCGCGGGAGCTTCACACAACACACCTGCTCCACTGCACCACCCCAGCCAGACCCTCTCTCCCGCGCTCCATGCGACAGAGTTAACACTACCAAAGATCCTAAACACTCTGGTTCTCCACACGACCTATCGACGTATTCGTTCGATAGCATAGTTTTCCCTAGGCAAGACCCAGCGTAAAAATACAAATAATATTTACAAAACAACCAATTATACTTCGACATAAATGCATAAATAATTACAATATATAAAGAGACAGAAATATCATATCTTGAGGTAACAAAACAAGGAAAAAAATTATAGTACAATAGATGAAAATAGGAGGATATGCATTTCCGGCGTTACACATGCCCCATATTGTCTGAGGATGTTCATGTAACGTAAACAGACTCAGAAAATGTCCCAAAAAAGAAACAGCGGAAATGCATATGCTCAAAACATCAACAAAATTTAGCATTCGTCTAATTAATCATAAATCAATTTTTAGACAATAATAATTGAGTGGAGACACTCCTAATCTTATTCCACTCTGTCATCTTGCACCAAATAAAACAGGTTGACAACATATTAAAATTCATAGAAAATATAGAAAATGGTTTAACTATCCTAAAAATCAAAATTCCTAGCAGTATCTAGAAAAGGAATACTATTTACAAAATTAATCAGAGTACATGGTCATAAAAAACAGGTATATCAAAATACGCAAATTAATAATTAATTACATAGAATACACATTTTATATAACCTTTTCATAATTAATACTCTCGTCATGAGAGTCCAATTAACGCTAAACAAGAAAATAATATTCAGCAGATCGAAAAAACCATAAATATTGACAGCAGAATTCTTTCACATCAGCTGTCCGGGAAGAAAAACAACTCCGCCATCCGTACTCGCAAGTACAAAGAATGCCGATAGGGGCGCAAGAGCCGACAGCGGCACAAGAGCCGACAGCGGCTCCGCCTCGCCAGTATTGTTGCGCCCGCCTGTACGGCACGCTTGATCCCACTCGCCTGTGTAATGGCATTTCCAGAACGTCCGTTTCACTGAATTCTTTAGGAAAAACTCACTCCCGAGTAATCTCAAGGAGTCCCTTAATACTATCACAGTGGATAACTCAACACTGTCCATCATCACACGCATGTACTATCCTGAAACTTAGAACAGCGTCTAAGTACATCAGCAATGACTATTAAAACACACATTCATGAAATCTGACAATTAGTTACAAAAGCATATTTACATTCCTTAATCTACTGTGACTCAGCTGAAAACTTAAACTAGCAGCTTGGATTTTTCAGATGATTACTAATCAGTTACTCTTAAATCATTTAGTCAAAATTAATTTCTTATTAATAACAACTTCTTTAATGTCCTCTTGGTCAGGCAAAAGCATGGAAATCTAGTAAATCGTGAAATATTGCACTCTATATTTACATACTGTACAAATTACCTATTATGTGGTATTAATCAATCCTAGGTTGGTACAATTTCAGGTCTACAATGTTCTGTATACCTAATAGTTTTCCAGAGATTGGATACTCTAAGCAATAAGGATTTGTGTGAGGTATACCAATGACTTTATATGGTACATTATAAACAAACTTAAATTTAGAGATTTCATGGTCATCTCGCTCGATTTCTCATGAGCTTTTACAAGTACTAAGTCTCCGATTGCAAACTTAGCAAAACGCGCTTTAGCGTCATGACGACGTATGCGACCATCGGTTTTTAGCTTCATTATTTCTGGCAAACGATCTTTTTTCTCACCAATACTCGGTTTGTCTGAAAACACACTCTTATTCCTCATTATTACTTCATACAGGCCTCGTCTTTGTTCGTGTGTTACGTTTGACACACCGTCTACAATACTTTCCAATTCACTTTCTACACTATTTTCAATGCCGAGATTCGTCACATTACAGCAGTTCAAATTCATTCCTACGTCAATGTCATCCGGCCAGTTAACAATGTGTATAAGCTGGTATTGCCTATGCACACCGTCTCCTGCCTCGTCAAAGCTAACTACTGTTGTTTTATCTTTTGACGTACATGTCAAAGTTTTGGTTTCGCAATTAATCACTGCACGGTACTTTAATAGCCACTCTAACCTGATAATTACTTCCGTAGTTAAGTCTGGCACGACGAAAAACTCTTGTTCAAATCGTGCCCCACATATCTCGAAGTTGACAAAAATCTGTTTTGTGACTGGTTTACTGGCCTTCCCAGTAGCACCGATAATTTTCACTCCTGTTACTGGCATAACTACGATGCTGGGTCTGTCTTTCAGTAACTCAAATATTTTCCCAGATACAGCACTCAATTCTGCACCTGTGTCAATCAACACGTTTAGTTGTAGGTCGTGCATATTAACAGACAGTACTATCTGTCTACACTTGTCCTCGACTGTTTCTTTATCTTCCCACAGTAAATCCTCGTCTATATCCCGATCAATTCAGAAAAAACCATCCGGCTTTGATCCTAAATCCGGCGTATCTGGCGGCCTTTTCAGCCTCTGTTCACATAAAGTTTTAATTTCAACACGTTTGTCCTGAGGCTTAGTCTGTAGCTTCGCCTCCAATAACGAAACCTTTTCCTGTAACTCGTCAACTAGTGAGTGTTGCTTTGCTATCAATTCATTAATTGTCACCTTCGTTGATTCCTCTTTGTTCAGATTGATCTCATCTGCCAATCTACCTGGAGAAATGTGCCCAGTAGTATCTGCAATTACTTCCTCTAGATCTGCGCAACCCACACTGCTATCGTCTGCCCGTATAATGTCAGCTCTAACCTCATACACGCTGCAATCTATGTGCTTTTCTACCAATCGTGTCCGGCTATCACTAAAATTTTCGTAATCTTTCTCCTTAACACTCTCGCAATGTTTAAACTGGAGGTTTGCGTCGGATGGGTCGGCTACTTCTACCACTATAACTTTCGGTAAAGTCTGCCTTTTAGGGCCAGAACTTTCCGTTACTACTTCAACACCCAACTCCTGCGGGACGAAACACGACGAATCTTGCTCGTGCTCCCCATTCACATCAACTATTTCTAGTAAAGTCTGCCGGTTAGGGCCAGAACTTTCTATCACTTCACAAATACTATCTTCCTGTGGGACGAGACGCGGCAAATCCTGCCCGCGCTCCCCATAAACACTTCTCCCGTACAGGCCCCTATAATCTCTTAGTTCGTCGTATAAGCGACCGAACTGCCTTAACCAGACCTCATCCCTCTCTGCATCTCCTCGCTCAATGACGGACGTGTTATCCGACATCTGATCTTCTCTCAACAATTGCGAATCATTCTTAAACTCAATCTCCATTTCCGCTGTGGGTGTTACAGCTGCCACTTTATAATCGTTTTCCGGAACACTACTTAAATTGTTCTCACTGACAGTGAATGTATTTTCTACTACCGTGTCTACAGCTGATCTACTACTTGTGGGCGCACTCCTTTCTCCTAACACTGGCACACTCTCCCGCCGTTGATTATTCCACACGGAATTTTCATAACGACGACACCTGGGTTTTCTCCTGTTATTGGGCCGCCAAAATTTCTCCACGCCCGGTCGGCCCCTCACCGGCGCGGCTAATGGTTTCCCTGTCTCGTCCCAGCAGATCTGCTCCCCGAATGCTACTGAGGCGGCTTATCGCACCCTCTGGCGTTATTACTATTCTGTGAAGCCCGTATCACGTTAGTATGATACTGGTTTCCGTCATTCCTGCTATTATTTGCATTGTACCGATTGTTATTACGGTCCGAACCATTATTGTTATTGCTTCCATGGTTGCGGTATGCATTATTCCCATGGTTATCGTTATTGTGGTTGTTGTGGTACCCGTTGTTGTTACCACGGCCTCTACCGCTATCGCGATTATTGCGCCAATTGTCCTCGTCCTCAACTCTTTCCAGGAAATCATTGATTGTCCTGTAATTTCTTCCTACGTAGCGTTTTGTGTCATCTGGAAGCTTCCTTAGAGTTCCCAGACTATTTCGGATTCCGTGCGGCGATCACGCAAATATTCCAACTTGCGGATCCAGCCCTCACAAAACTCCTTCATCGATCCGCGCGAATTCGCATCGAAAGGCCTCGATACGACAAATTCGCGCCAGACACTTTGTTGTTTTTGCTCTGACCAGTATTCAGCCAGAAACAAATTCTTAAACTCGTCAAAAGTCAGGTTCGTAATGTTGAGGTTTAAGCCCCAACGCTTGGCATCACCAGCCAGCACATCAATAACCGCATTAATTTTTCTCTCATTAGTCCATTATCTGGGTAAAACTCTTTCACAATTTTTAATGAAATCCGTCGCGTGTGTACCGCCTTTTTTCAAGGGATCGAACCGCTCCTCTTTCGTCAACAATTCCGAACTATGTGCACAGATTGGCACATAGCTCTGTTTTTCGTCAAGTTTCTTTTCTAATTCCGACACTCTCGTAATTACTTGGCAAGTGGTTGTCGCAAGCGTTTCCACTTCCCTCTTTTTCTCTTCGCAGGTGTTAGCCTGCTCCCTCACTTTAGTATCTACTTCGGACACTAAAGCCTTTAAAGTTTCCACCTTCTGTTGATCCTCTTTTTTCACTAATTGAATTTGTTCCGTCACCTTATTCTCGATGATCGGAGCAACTGCTTCTCTTACACTTTTCTCGCTTCTGCTAATTTCGGAATCAAAACGAGTATTTACGCTCGCAATTTCCGCCTGAACGCTTACCATTTCCTGTTTAAGATTACCGATTTCGGTATTAATTACAACAATATCTTCTTTGATTTTATCAAATTTTTTGTGTTAACAACTCCAACATTGTTGTTAACAACATTAATAGCTTTGTTCTGATTGTCTAGCTTCCGTTCAATTTTTTCAGACTGGCTCGTGATTTTGTTAATCAAAACATTCTATAAATCAGTTAAATTCCCGGAAACTACCGGTTTTACTTCCGTAGCGGCTTCCTCTTTAATTGTCCCCCCGTATTCGTCATCAAGGGATTCACATTTGATTTTTACTTCCGATTCCGAAAGATTTTCTAAAGCTTGGAATTCCATTTCTGCTCTTTGTTGCGTTTCGGCGGCCGCGTCTTTCATGCTAGCCGCCTGCCCCTGAACAATGGGTTCTGCGGTGCGCGTTTCCCACTATTCGACCGATTGTTCCGTATCCAAGTCTACCAAATTTTGGTAATTGTTGCCTTAACGCATTTTAATAATTTTCAATACAAATGCCAAATCTCAAATCTAATTAAGATTGCTCACACTAATATTCTCGCTGATGTATCGACCATTTCGTAACCAGTACTTTGTTACAAGATTTGCACAATGCAAAATTCGTGTCCAGAACAACCTCAAATCCGAAGATTGTCCTGTCACCAGGTCGCCATGTGTAACCTAACCCTCACTTATCGACCTTAATGACAGTGAAAAATTAAACCGCGTGTACCTAATGGAAATTTGGGAAAAGCAATCGTCACCGAAGTTAATTTGTCGGTAAAGAGGGAGGAAAGGGTTACATCTAAATGAAAGGAAAAATGCTAATGAAACTGGTGGAAATTAATTTTGAAAAGGGGTAAAGTTAATAAAGAAAGTAAATGTGCAGCCATTACGTTAACAATTAACTAGCAGTAATTAGATATTTGAGATTTGGGGGAAATTACGGTCGCCAGTCCTAAGGACAATTACTATAGTAACTGAAAAAGAAAGGTTATTACACATATAATTAGCACTAGAAGCGTGGCAACTGAAGGTTGACACGTGTAGTGTGAAAACTGAAAGTTTGTCAGAAGTAATAAATTTCGCTACACTCTGACCTAATTTAGCAAAGAATTAATAAAACCGGAAAATTGAAAGTTAATTTAGTGACTGAAATTAATAGTGAGATTTCTTTCTGAAGCACATCGAAATTCAGTAAAATACGGTTAGTCTTGGACTGCCTCAACAATCATTTCAAAAGCTACTTGAATCTACACAATTTAGAAATAAGAGATTTAACTTTGAACTTGAATTAAATGATTCTGAACAATGAACAATAGTAAAATTTAGTACGTACCAAGCTGAGCTGCAGTCACAGGTAAGCTAAAATACGGTAACAAAACCCGCACTCTTAATTTGTGCTTGTGTAATCTAAATATTGTAGCCAGCTATGAATACCTTAACTGAACTTTGAAATTAAAGCAATGAAATCGAATGATGCTGGCGTTTGAATTTCAACGACACTCGGGTTCATTCCGGAAAAGGAAGGGACCCTGCTCGGTAATGCAATTGGGACAATGAGCAACAAAGGTTCAAGCTAAGTTGCTGTAATTTTGGGATGTAACCATTTTAAAAGTTTGTAAAGCTGAGGTCTGCCATACAGTTCTAAAACTTTACGTGCTTCCAGTCTTCCTTGTTGGTTGATTGAAGGTTTGAAGCCGTCGATCGAGGAGGTGGCGACAGTCACTCATTGTCGGCCGTCGCTGTTGCAGAAGCTGGACGTTGGCGCGCCTTCTTCTCGACACGGTCACCAGACGAAACGGGCTCTTGATGTGCGCCAGCTAATGCTTCCCGTCCGCGACACCGTGTCAGAAACTATCATCGCAAGTCGAGCGCAATTACATGCTGCCAAACCCCGAAAGCGCGGCAACTCGCGGGAGCTTCACACAACACACCTGCTCCACTGCACCACCCCAGCCAGACCCTCTCTCCCGCGCTCCACGCGACAGAGTTAACACTACCAAAGATCCTAAACACTCTGGTTCTCCACACGACCTATCGACGTATTCGTTCGATAGCATAGTTTTCCCTAGGCAAGACCCAGCGTAAAAATACAAATAATATTTACAAAACAACCAATTATACATCGACATAAATGCATATATATATATATATATATATATATATATATATATATA
Organism: Schistocerca cancellata; assembly: GCF_023864275.1. Taxonomy (NCBI): domain Eukaryota; kingdom Metazoa; phylum Arthropoda; class Insecta; order Orthoptera; family Acrididae; genus Schistocerca; species Schistocerca cancellata. The sequence goes on from NC_064629.1 coordinate 373,908,561, forward strand.
CTGTTTGTATGTATGTATATATATATATACAAACAGTAAAACAATTAAAATATATAAAGAGACAGAAATGTCATATTTTGAGGTAACAAAACTAGGAAAAGAAATTATAGTACAATAGATGAAAATAGGAGGATATGCATTTCCGGCGTTACAAGAGAACAACAGCGGTCCTGTCACACTTGCTGGTGCTCTCCTGACGATGCCCTTGTCTCTGACGAACACTCGCCGTCGAGGACAACAAAGTGAGTTTTATTATTAAAGAAGTCTTCGAGCCACTCATACATCTGTGAACTTATTCCACATGCTCGTACCTTCATTAATATCCTGCAATGGGACACTGTCTCAAATGCTTTCCAGAAATCTAGAAATATGAAATCTGCCTGTTGCCCTTCATCCATAGTTCTCAGCATATCATCTGAGAAATGGTCAAGCTGACTTTCGAACGAGCAGTGTTTTCTGTATCTATGCTGATTCGTGGACATAAGCTTCTCAGTCTCAATAAAATTTATTATATTGGAACCGAGAAGCTAAGTCTGCACATTATTATACCCTTTAAAAATTTAAGATGATTGCATAACTAGTTACATGATAATAAAGTCGTATTTTCTTAAAGATGTAATCAAATTGTATTGAACTATGACGTTAGGTGATTATTAGTGCTGTATATCTACCTGGTATCTCTTTATCATGTTTGATATATCGAAGAAAGTGCTAAAGGTCGTTAGGGAATGTATTATGCAAACTTCCGAGCGAATATATCCATCGAGAGGATTTTTTTAGGTATGTGTGTACCTTATTTCATTTCCAGTAATAAAATGATGTGATGAAGAATTTTCTCACACATTACCAGTCAACTAGACTACTGTCTACGAAAGATACCTATGACTGAAGAACTGCTTTAGTCGGAATATCCAGTATCTGTAGCACGTTGTAAGATTCGAGTAAATCCATTAATTTTTTTATCTCTGGAGGATCAGTCGGAAATGTTGTAGTTAAAATTACTTTTGAGCTGGGAGTGAAAATAACGATCATTCAGATGGATAAACAAAAAACACTTTCTTTATCCCTGTAGGTTGCAGCTACATAAGCTATCGAAACACTTTTAGCAAACTCATACATCATCCTATGTTTCTTAATTACTCGGCCTGTGACGTATGTTCATATAATACGTGAATGCATCTGGGGAAAGAGAAAGATAAAAGAAGGACGCTGATTCGAGAGTACTCAGCTTTGTGATAAACAGTGACAGACAAAAAATCACAATACCAAGACGGAGATACGCAACATAAACGAGAGTTGGTACGCGTTTTCCTACATCTGAAGAATGATGTTTCTTCAAATTCCGCGACAGCCGCCTAAGAGTGGTGCTGGTTGCGCCCCTATGAGGATGCAAATGAGGTTTGCTTTAAATACACGCTGTAACGATCGTGAGAGTTAGTTACCTTTGAGATTGGGCGTGGCGAGCTGATGTCAGTCAAGAATGCGTTTAAGGCAACAAAGACACCATTATCAACATCTCACTGAGTTTGAACGAGATCGTGTAAACGGATAAGAGAAGATGGATGTTCGTTCTGCGATACAGCAGTAATATTTGATAAGACTGTAGCCTTTTTACATGACTGGAAGCGTTGTCACGAGAATGTGAGGGCGCGAGATGACCGGGCTCCAGACAGCTACGAAATATTGCCGAGAGGGAATACCATCGTGTTAGGCGTATGGCTATGGCGCATCGTACTGCATCTGCACCAGCAATTTGAGCAGCAGTTGGCACCACAGTGACACAAGGAACTGTTACACATCGGTTACCTCAAGGACAGCTCCGAGGCCGATGCCCTGTAGCGTGCATTCGACTGTCCCCAAACCACCGCCATTTGTGACTTCGCGCATTCGACTGTCCCCGGACCACCGCCATTTGCGACTTCAGTGGTGTCGAGTTTGAGCTCATTTGAGGACAGTGTGGAGGTTTGTTGTGTTTGCTGATGTAAGCTGTTCCTGCCTCGGCGGCAGTGATGGCCACGTGTTGGTTAGAAGGAGGCCAGTTGAGGGCCTGAAACCAATTTCTCTGCCTGCTATACACAATGGACCTATACCTGGAGTTATGGTCTGGGGTGCGATTTCGTATGACAACAGGAGTACTCTCATGGTTATCCCACGCGCTCTGACTGCAGATTTGTATGTCAACCTGGTGATTCGACCTGTTGTGGGGCTATTCATGTTCATCATTCCAGAGGGCGGTTTCCAACAGTATAACGCTCGCCCACTTAATGTTATTGTAACCCAACATGCTACAGAGACTATCAAAATGTTACCCTGGGCCTGCTCGATCACCAGATTTGTCTCCAATCGAGCACATATGAGACATGATCGAATGACAACTCCAGTGTCATCCACAAACAGTATTAACAGTCCCTGTACTGACAGACTAAGTGCAACAGGCATGGAACTCCATCCCACTAACTGACATGTAGCACCTCTACAACACAGTGCAAGCACGTCTGCATGATTGCATTAAACATTCTGACGGTTACACGGGTTATAAATGTAGCAGCATTTGACGTTTGTAATGGCGTATCCCACGCTTACATTAACCTGTGATCTTGCAATGTTAATCTCTTAAATATGGTTACGTAGACAAATGTATTCCCGAAATTTCATTACTCTTCATTAATTATTTTTTGTTGTTGTGATTTTTTCCGTATATGAAGTGACTGTTTACCAGTAACCGGAGATACGTACTTACGTCAGTGATTGGTTGCACCGCGCCGCTACTGCAGACGCATTTGCGCTATTCGTTTATGAACGCCCATATGTAAATTCCCGAGAACCACCGCAGAGGCAACGTCCTTTAAAATTCTGTTCACATGTTATTCATCACGTCTCGTCTCTGCTCTACACTCATTTTGGTTGGTGGTAGCTCAATCTTCTCTATAACATAACCTGCAACATACGGAAATAATAAATATATAATACGCGCGCACGCGCGTGGACACACACACTTGCACGCGCACACACACACACACACACACACACACACAAATGGTTCAAATGGCTCTGAGCACTATGGGACTCAACTGCTGTGGTCATAACTCCCCTAGAACTTAGAACTACTTAAACCTAACTAACCTAAGGACATCACACACATCCATGCCCGAGGCAGGATTCGAACCTGCGACCGTAGCGGTCGTGCGGTTCCAGACTGTAGCGCCTTTAACCGCTCGGCCACTCCGGCCGGCACACACACACACACACACACACACACACACACACACACACGGTTAGAAGCAATACATGTTGTGCGTACATTGAGGATTTTGAATAGCTCCATCTTGCTGCTGTGGGTCATCTCCACCGCAATCTGAGATTTTAGTTGTAACATATATGAAATGAAGGATTGTGTGGCAACGTACAAGACGGTGGGACGGGTAGAAATGAGTCAATAACGTTCACCCTCTTGGATATTCGCTATGGAGAGAGAAGAGGTAATATTGTCATCGTCGTCGAGGATAGCTATAACTGTATCCCAGGATAAAACGACGAAAAGAAATTAGATTCCTGACTATAAAATCAAATTCTAAATGAGGTTGGGGGGGGGGGGGTGGGGGGGAGCTATTACCGTCCACTGATTCCAACGACTGTATTGGTGCTTCATTCGCAAATGTTTCTACGAATGCTAGTTGACAGAATTTTTCACCATCCATATGCAAATCAACTGATGAGGCGATTCCGAAAAGGTTACATTCTCCATTGGGGAGAAAAAATTACTTACAAATTAATTCTTGACGGTGAGTTCTCGCACTATCAGGGCACGCCATACTGATGTGTATGTAATTAATGTTTTCACTTCCAGTGACAGCCGCATATATAGCTACAATATTTCACATTCAGCGTTCGTAGCGATTGGTGCTTCGTGCCTCTTTACAAGGGAGTCGCTGCTTTTGGAAATATGAGGATCACCGCCGTCAGAAGTCCTGGTGATAGTGAGATGGCGGTATTCAGAAGACTTCCAACAACGACAGCGTGAAGTTGCACTCATTTCATACAGAGATAACCCCAATTTATGTATTAGATTACATTGTCATTTAGGATGACGAACTCCCTACAATCAACGCCGGGGAGCGGTTAGGGGGTAAGTTCAATTACTTGATTATAAAATGCTGTGCCCTAAACGCACGTTCATAGATGATTCCGATTTACTTTCAATGCATATTCATCGTTGTTACCCTTTACACGTTATCCGGACACAAAAAAGTTGTTCATTCTTTTAGCTTTATATTCATGAAGATTCCAACTTATAAAAGCGTTCATTGGTTGGTATGAGTGAACTGTTACGTTCTTCACTCCAAAGACTCTCTCCACGCTTCTGCATCCTGTGGTGCAGGTCTCCATTTGAAGCCCACTTACTGAATTCCATTCCCAGTTTTTCACCCTCAAATACTAAAACGACGATATTTCCTTCTACCTTGGTTTTACCATAAATCTATTTTCTTTGTCCAATTCGATTCAGCACACCTTCGTCAGTTACTCTATCTACTCATCTAACCTTCAATATTCTTCTGTAGTACCTCATATCGCAAAAGAAATCTGTTTGTCTGAATTGCTCAAAGTATGTAATAGCAATTTACGGAGTAATCATAACAATCACAACCCTCTTCCCCCCCCCCCCCCCCCCCTCCACACGAACACACACCGAGTCTCATGACATTTTATTTACTACCGAGATTATTTTCAATCATGGTAGTTTTAAAAAAAATATTAAGGGACGTGTGGAGCGAATTAACACCAAAGACTATTTGAAGAATAGTACATGAAGGAAAAACAAGCAGTATAATACTCACACATGGCCAGTTTTTTAGCACAGAGGAACCGATTTTCTCAGGTCACAAATTCACAAAAAACTGGTTTCCCCAGTAAAACTTCGCAAAGCGGTTATCCATTCAAGCGTCCGTCTTCCTCCTGCTTACACGTGTTTTGATTCACGATGTATTGTGAGTGGGCTGTTTAGGTTTTTATATTGGTAATGCCACGTAGCGCTCTGTATGAAAATCACTGGCTGTGCTGTGTGCAGTCTGTGGCTAGTTTGCATTGTTGTCTGCCATTGTAGTGTTGGGAAGTTGGATGTTAACAGCGCGTAGCGCTGTGCAGTTGGAGGTGAGCCGCCAGCAGTGGTGGATGTGGGGAGAGAGATGGCGGAGTTTTGAAATTTGTAAGACTGGATGTCATGAACTGCTATATACATTATGGCCGTTGAACACTATTGACGTAAATATATTGTTTGTTCTCTATTAAAATCTTTCATTTGATAACTATGCCTATTAGTAGTTAGTGCCTTCAGTAGTTTGAATCTTTTATTTAGCTGGCAGTAGTGGCGCTCGCTATATTGCAGTAGTTCGAGTAACGAAGATTTTTGGTGAGGTAAGTGATTTGTGAAAGGTATAGGCTAATGTTAGTCAGGGCCATTCTTTTGTAGGGATTTTTGAAAGTCAGATTGCGTTGCGCTAAAGATATTGTGTGTCATTTTAAGCACAGTCTTGTATAATTTTACAAAGGGGACGTTTCAGTATCAATTGCGGAAAACCTGCTTAGACCAACCATTTCATTCTTGACCTTTCTAATTTCATCGTATACCTTACAGCTTATTCCTTTTTTTTGTTCTAGAGCCTATAACCGTATATTATTCCCACACTTTTTCTCCTCAGAGCTCCATTTTAATAAATTCCGTGTTGCACACTACCTATTTATCTCATTCAAAAGCAAAACATAGTAGTATCTATAGTCAATATGTATTGGAGGAATATAAAAAAAAGTTCAGATGTGTGTGAAATCTTATGGGACTTAACTGCTAAGGTCATCGGTCCCTAAGCTTACACACTACTTAACCGAAATTATCCTAAGGACAAACACACACACCCATGCCCGAGGGAGGACTCGAACCTCCGCCGGGACCAGCCACACAGTCCATGACTGCAGCGCCCAGACAGCTCGGATAATCCCGCGCGGCGGACGAATATCAGTTATACTAATGTACATACAGGAGTATGAGTCCAGGAGTCCTCGCATTTCTGGAGGACAATATGCACGACTTCAGGAAGATGGTGGAGGAGTGTGGGTTCACGCCCTTCTACAATATACACTGAGGTGACAAAATTAATGGGACAGCTATATGCATATATACAGGTGGCTGTAGTATCGCATACACAAGGTATAAAGCGGCAGTACATTGTCGGAGCTGTCACTTGTACTCAGGTGATTCCTGTAAAAAGGTTTCCAGCGTGGTTATGGTCGCATGACGTGGAAAGGTAGTAAGAGCCAGACGCATGGGACATTCCATTTCGGAAATCGTTAGGGAATTCAATATTTGGAGATCCACAGTGTCAAGAGTGTGCCGAGAGTACCTGATATCACGCCCTACCTCTCACCACGCTCAGGGCAGTGACTGACGGCCTTCACTTAACGACAGAGAGCTGCTGAGTTTCCGCAGTGTCAGTGGCTAACAGACAAGCAACACTGGGTGAAATAACCGCAAATATCAATATAGGTCGTACGAATAAGGTAACTATTAGGACACTGCCCCGAAATTTGGCGTTAATGGGTTATGGCAGCAGACGACCGACGCCACTACCTATGCTAACAGCACAGCATAAGCAACTTCTGTCCTGGGGTCGTGACCGTATTGGTTGAACCCAAGACGACTGGAAAACCGTGGCCTGATGAGATGAGTCCAAATTTCAGTTGGTAGGAGCTGATGGTAGGTTTCGAGTGAGATGCAGACCCCACGAAGCAATGAACCCAAGTTGTCAATAAGGCACTGTGCAAGCTAATGATGCCTCCACAATGGTGTGGGCTGTGTTTACATGGAATGAACTGGGTCTCCTGGTCCAACTGAACCGATCATTGACTGGAAATGGTTATGTACCGCTAGTTGGAGACCATTTGCAGCAAAAAAGGATTGGATTTTTATCGATAACAAGGCGCCATGCCACTTAGCCGTATTTGTTCGTGACTGTATTGAAGAACGTTCTGGGCACTCGGAGCGAATGGTTTCACCACTCAGATCGACCGACGTAAATCCCATCGAACATTTATGGCACATAATCGGCAGTTCAGTTCGTACACAAAATCCCGCAGTGGCAGCACTTACTGAATTATCGACAGATATAAAGACAGCATGGCTCAATATTTCTGCAGGGGACTTCCAATGACGTATTGAGTCCATGTCAAGTCGAGTTTCTGCACTATTCCGGGCAAAAAGAGGCCCGATGCGATATTAGGAGTTTCGTGATCTTAGTGACTAGAAACGGAATACCTCGACGATGACGTAAACGACATATTAACGGAGATCGAGTAGGAGGAGGAAATGGAGAATGCAGAGCAGAGAGAGGCGTACGTACGTTTTTCTCATGGTGTACTAACTACTATTAAGGCGTTCAGCCGTTCATATCATTTCGCATGGTAGTGGAATGATACTATGTAAAGATCTCTCCGTCTCTAATGACCTCGTTGTCGACGGGACGTTAAACACCGATGTCCTCCTCCTCCTCCTAAAGATCTCAACATATACCTGTAAACTAGGAGGAGACTACTCACACGAACAATATGGGTATTTTACATAGGTGGTACATTTTTAGCTGGGGAAACATTTTTTCTCCCTCAATCCAGGATCTTGTTAAAGTGTCATTACCGACCTCAGAATCCTATATTGAGAGGGTAAACATCGAGCTTGTAATTCAGGTGTGCAACACATTTCGCCGGCCGGGGTGACCGAGCGGTTCTACAGTCTGGAACCGCGCGACCACAGGTTCGAATCCTGCTTCAGGCATGGATGTGTGTGATGTCCTTAGGTTAGTTAGGTTTAAGTAGTGCTAAGTTCTAGGGGACTGATGACCTCAGAAGTTAAGTCCCATAGTGCTCATACCCATTTGAACCATTTTTTTGCAACACATTCCTGCAGTCCAGTCCAAAACATGAATTGGGGTCAGAAAATGAACGACATATTTGAGCACTGGATGTTAACTGTTTATTTCAGCAGCAGCAAGCTTTGGTAGACACTTCGACAGTGCTTAATAAATGTGGTGGTATTTGTTTAGGATTCATATCACTGGAAGGCGGTTGTACAATGCTGTTCTTACAGAGAAAGTCATTAATTTTTGATCACAACAGTATGTGGTACGTAATCGTACAATAGATGCTTTTGATTAGATCGCGTATGACATTACGTGTCGGATAATGAATCACACAACTGTAAGTTACCTGTCCGCAGCTCGTGGTCGTGTGGTAGCGTTCTCGCTTCCCGCGCCCGGGTTCGATTCCCGGCGGGGTCAGGGATTTTCTCTGCCTCGTGATGACCGGGTGTTGTGTGATGTCTTTAGGTTGGTTAGGTTTAAGTAGTTCTAAGTTCTAGGGGACTGATGACCTTAGATGTTAAGTCTCATAGTGCTCAGAACCATTTTTTGTAAGTTACCAGATAACAAATAGTATTCTGCGGTAGGTGTCATATAAAACTTACGGATAGCTTTGCCAGTCGTAGAGGTGCAGCTTATATTACGTGGTGAGCTGACTTATCGTGATTGCGACATGTCTCCAGCTTCGAGACGCTGCACTGACCTTGATGAGCGTGCGCTGCTGACGTCGTGTGGCGGGTAGAACTTGAGGATCATTTAGTAATCGCGAAAGCGTTACGGAGATGATAGATCAACTGCAGTGGAACACTCTGCAGGAGAGACGCTCAGTAGCTCGGTACGGGCTTTTGATAACGTTTCGAGAACATACCTTCACCGAAGAGTCAAGCAGTATTTTGCTCCCTCCTACGTATGTCTCGCGAAGAGACCATGAGGATAAAATCAGAGAGATTAGTGCCCACACAGAAGCATACCGACAATCCTTCTTTCCACGAACAATACGAGACTGGAATAGAAGGGAGAACCGATAGAGGTACTCAGGATACCCTCCGCCACACACCGTCAGGTGGCTTGCGGAGTATGGATGTAGATGTAGATGTAGATGTAGATGTAGGCGCAGCGTACAGCTGACGCGTGCCGTGTGACCGCTCGCCGAAGCGGTGGACGCCCGCGCCCCGAATCAATAAATACAGGATATCGTTTATTGATATCCCCGAGCGGTCGAACAAGGAGAAGAAGGAGAAAGGTCATTTTCCGAATGGCGAGTGTACATTAGTTCATATATAATGAGACTGGAATTTTTCAGTGTACAGAGAAGCTTTGGTCCTTGGCTGACAGCAGCCATCGACCGCGGTCACATCCGAGGACGTGTAGACAACGTCTCCAAAGTTACAACTTCAATTCGTCAGAAGAAACGTAAGTGGGGTTATGGGCAAATAGAACGATACACAGATTTTTTTAATTTTTATGTTACCCTTTTTTCTATTTTAGGCAAAAAGCCATGAGAATCCTCCCCAAAGTATAATGTGGTTATAGATAAAAGAACATAGTATTTTTCACCCCGACCAATAACGATCGAAATTCTGTAAGGCTGTGGTTATAGTGCGCTCTGAGGCTGATATGTCTTGACCACTGTAATTATTAATTTTATACTACCTCACGCTTTTCGGCCTTACGCCATTCTCAAAGGCTCAAAATTTCTATAATACATTCTTAGGTACAATGAAACAGTTCGTCAAACATGGATACCAACAAATTCAGTTTCATTTTTTTATGTTAGAGATATTTTGAGCCTTTGAGAAGGCTGGATCAGTGGCGGATACAGAAAAACCTCACGGAGGGAGCGCTAAAGATATCTTGAGCTATGTTTACTTTTACCGTAATAAAAAACAATCAAGTCACATGGAAAGTTTAAGAAAGTTTTATTTAAACTGATTATAGACATACAAGACAATACCATCTTATGATATAAAAAAGTTACAGTTGTGGTTCTTTTCCTTAAATAATGAATTTTATGCGCCTATTCTTCCTGGAAAATTGGTCAGTTACATCGTCAATAGAACAATCAATGTCAGGGTGAGTGTTCAACAGACCTAAGCCATTAAGTCGATCCGCCTTCATTGTCGACCTCAGGCATGTCTTTGTACGACGCAATGTTGAAAACCTTCTTTCTACTGTAACAACAGATGCAGGTAGACAAGCAAATATTTTGTTTAGCGTGTGTAAAGCAGGATAGTCATATCTAGGACAAACAGACAATGCTTGCATAACAGAATCATGATCATTAAGTTCATTTATGCTAGTTTGCTTGTATTGAAGAATCTCTCCCATTAGTCTCTTTTTAATCACATTCTTCTTCAAATAACGGCACTGATTCAATTTATATGCCAGATCATTACCGTCATGTTTAAGTAGTTGTGAGGGCAAAAGTATGTTGAATTTTAAATGATAAACATTTTCTTCAGCAAAACTTTCTCTCATGTCAGTCGTAACATGGTCCAGTGTTGGAATTAAAACAGTTCTTTTCCAATATGTCATAGCATCATCATTAGATCGCATTTTTCCCTGTGTCTTTGCCTGTAGGACGAGGAACACTCATCTCCACGTCTAACTCTTCCATAACTGCCTTAGCCTCTTCAACAATAAGGGCAAAATGGCAATCAGCATTAGCTCTCGTGCCATCTTACACCCTGAGCGTCGAACCTAATTTTGATTTTACCATCGCAACCTCCAAGCTACGGTCTTGTAAGAGTTTGCTGACTGGATATGTTATGCTAATAATGTCACTCAGTGTAAACAGAATGATAACAAACTCGCTATTTAGAGAGAGTTGGAAAGAGAATAATGGCTTTGACAGCCGTTGTTCTATCCCTTCAACACTGTATTTCTTTAAGAACTTTGCAAGCTGTTCCGAGATCAGCTGCGAATTGAATAACAGCATCATGTCAATCAACCCATCTCGTTTGACAATGTGACTGCAGCGAGTGTTTTTGGTGACTCTTCAATGTTGCGAACCGCTTGCTAGACGCTGTAAATAACGATACTACTTCTTCAATAGTGCCAAGTGAGTTTGTCATACTTGTAACATAGCAACTTCCAGAGACAGCGAGGTTGAGCTGATGACTTCGACACGGTGCTACTTGCGCGTTGATAGCTTTCTTTTTTATTGAAGCAACAGCTCCTTTCAGTTCTGACATATTAACTGAGCAACCATCACAGCCTGTATCCACACAGTTTTCCAGTGACAGAGAAAAACTTTCCATTCTCCTTAGAATCGTGGTAACTAATACTTCACCAGTAAAACTACGCTCTTCATATTGACTCTCTTGAGGTTCATCGTCAATGTTTCCACTACAATCATTGTCTTTATGGATGTCAACGAAACTCAAAAATCTTTGGTGTAATTTTCCGTCACCATCAACATATTTTACAGTTAAACTCAGTTGGGCGATGTGCGCTACGTCCGAAGTCTCATCGAAGATTAAGCTGTAATAACGAAAATCTTTTATTTCCTCCAGTATTCTTGATAACGTCGCTGATTCACAGCATGAAATAGGTTCGTTACACGTTGTTTTACTTATGTAAGTGGCGTTCGCTTTAGTGGTCTCAAGGTGATGTTTTATTTGCAAGTCTCCAGCATCAATTATAAATCTTAGAAGAGCTCTCCCCCCCCATGAACCATAGACCTTGCCGTTGGTGGGGAGGTTTGCGTGCCTCAGCGATACAGATAGCCGTACCGTAGGTACAACCACAACGGAGGGGTATCTGTTGAGAGGCCAGACAAACGTGTGGTTCCTGAAGAGGGGCAGCAGCCTTTTCAGTAGTTGCAGGGGCAACAGTCTGGATGATTGACTGATCTGGCCTTGTAACAATAACCAAAACGGCCTTGCTGTGCTGGTACTGCGAACGGCTGAAAGCAAGGGGAAACTACGGCCGTAATTTTTCCCGAGGGCATGCAGCTTTACTGTATGATTAAATGATGATGGCGTCTTCTTGGGTAAAATATTCCGGAGGTAAAATAGTCCCCCATTCGGATCTCCGGGCGGGGACTACTCAAGAGGATGTCGTTATCAGGAGAAAGAAAACTGGCGTTCTACGGATCGGAGCGTGGAATGTCAGATCCCTTAATCGGGCAGGTAGGTTAGAAAATTTAAAAAGGGAAATTGGATAGGTTAAAGTTAGATATAGTGGGAATTAGTGAAGTTCGGTGGCAGGAGGAACAAGACTTCTGGTCAGGTGACTACAGGGTTATAAACACAAAGTCAAATAGGGGTAATGCAGGAGTAGGTTTAATAATGAATAGGAAAATAGGAATGCGGGTAAGCTACTACAAACAGCATAGTGAACGCATTATTGTGGCCAAGATAGATACGAAGCCCACACCTACTACAGTAGTACAAGTTTATATGCCAACTAGCTCTGCAGATGACGAAGAAATTGAAGAAATGTATGATGAAATAAAAGAAATTATTCAGATAGTGAATGGAGACGAAAATTTAATAGTCATGGGTGACTGGAATTCGAGTGTAGGAAAAGGAAGAGAAGGAAACGTAGTAGGTGAATATGGATTGGGGCTAAGAAATGAAAGAGGAAGCCGCCTGGTAGGATTTTGCACAGAGCACAACTTAATCATAGCTAACACTTGGTTTAAGAATCATGATAGAAGGTTGTATACATGGAAGAACCCTGGAGATACTAAAAGATATCAGATAGATTATATAATGGTAAGACAGAGATTTAGGAACCAGGTTTTAAATTGTAAGACATGATGTGGACTCTGACCACAATCTATTGGTTACGACCTGTAGATTAAAACTGAAGAAACTGCAAAAAGGTGGGAATTTAAGGAGATGGGACCTGGATAAACTGAAAGAACCAGAGGTTGTACAGAGTTTCAGGGACAGCATAAGGGAACAATTGACAGGAATGGGGGAAAGAAATACAGTAGAAGAAGAATGGGTAGCTTTGAGGGATGAAGTAGTGAAGGCAGCAGAGGATCAAGTAGGTAAAAAGACGAGGGCTAGTAGAAATCCTTGGGTAACAGAAGAAATATTGAATTTAATTGATGAAAGGAGAAAATATAAAAATGCAGTAAATGAAGCAGGCAAAAAGGAATACAAACGTCTCAAAAATGAGATCGACAGGAAGTGCAGAATGGCTAAGCAGGGATGGCTAGAGGACAAATGTAAGGATGTAGAGGCTTATCTCACTAGGGGTAAGATAGATACTGCCTACAGGAAAATTAAAGAGACCTTTGGAGATAAGAGAACCACTTGTATGAACATCAAGAGCTCAGATGGAAACCCAGTTCTAAGCAAAGAAGGGAAAGCAGAAAGGTGGAAGGAGTATATAGAGGGTCTATACAAGGGTGATGTACTTGAGGACAATATTATGGAAATGGAAGAGGATGTAGATGAAGACGAAATGGGAGATACGATACTGCGTGAAGAGTTTGACAGAGCACTGAAAGACCTGAGTGGAAACAAGGCCCCCGGAGTAGACAACATTCCATTGGAACTACTGACGGCCTCGGGAGAGCCAGTCCTGACAAAACTCTACCATCTGGTGAGCAAGATGTATGAAACAGGCGAAATACCCTCAGACTTCAAGAAGAATATAATAATTCCAATCCCAAAGAAAGCAGGTGTTGACAGATGTGAAAATTACCGAACAATCAGTTTAATAAGCCACAGCTGCAAAATACTAACACGAATTCTTTACAGACGAATGGAAAAACTACTAGAAGCCGACCTCGGGGAAGATCAGTTTATATTCCGTAGAAATACTGGAACACGTGAGGCAATACTGACCTTACGACTTATCTTAGAAGAAAGATTAAGGAAAGGCAAACCTACGTTTCTAGCATTTGTAGACTTAGAGAAAGCTTTTGACAATGTTGACTGGAATACTCTCTTTCAAATTCTAAAGGTGGCAGGGGTAAAATACAGGGAGCGAAAGGCTATTTACATTTTGTACAGAAACCAGATGGCAGTTATAAGAGTCGAGGGGCATGAGAGGGAAGCAGCGGTTGGGAAGGGAGTGAGACAGGGTTGCAACCTCTCCCCAATGTTATTCAATCTGTATATTGAGCAAGCAGTAAAGGAAACAAAAGAAAAATTCGGAGTAGGTATTAAAATCCATGGAGAAGAAATAAAAACTTTGAGGTTCGCCGATGACATTGTAATTCTGTCAGAGACAGCAAAGGACTTGGAAGAGCAGTTGAACGGAATGGATGGTGTCTTGAAGGGAGGATATAAGATGAACATCAACAAAAGCAAAACGAGGATAATGGAATGCAGTCGAATTAAGTCGGGTGATGCTGAGGGTATTAGATTAGGAAATGAGACACTTGAAGTAGTAAAGGAGTTTTGCTATTTGGGGAGCAAAATCACTGATGATGGTCGAAGTAGAGAGGATATAAAATGTAGACTGGCAATGGCAAGGAAAGCGTTTCTGAAGAAGAGAAATTTGTTAACATCGAGTATAGATTTAAGTGTCAGGAAGTCATTTCTGAAAGTATTTGTATGGAGTGTAGCCATGTATGGAAGTGAAACATGGACGGTAAATAGTTTGGACAAGAAGAGAATAGAAGCTTTTGAAATGTGGTGCTACAGAAGAATGCTGAAGATAAGGTGGGTAGATCACGTAACTAATGAGGAGGTATTGAATAGGATTGGGGAGAAGAGAAGTTTGTGGCACAACTTGACTAGAAGAAGGGATCGGTTGGTAGGACATGTTTTGAGGCATCAAGGGATCACAAATTTAGCATTGGAGGGCAGTGTGGAGGGTAAAAATCGTAGAGGGAGACCAAGAGATGAATACACTAAGCAGATTCAGAAGGATGTAGGTTGCAGTAGATACTGGGAGATGAAGAAGCTTGCACAGGATAGAGTAGCATGGAGAGCTGCATCAAACCAGTCTCAGGACTGAAGACCACAACAACAACAGAAGAGCTCTAAAATTTCCCTCGTTACTCACTATACTTTCACGATCATTTTCGTTTTCTAATAGACTCCCATCATCTCTGTGCCCCCGCTGAGGAATATTTTGCTCTCCATGAAATATGATTGGTTTTATTATAGGTACAAGATGGTCTCTGTTTTCCTTAATGCTTTCCAGTCTATGTCTTGACAAATGATGCAGCGCTTGGTCTACAGGGCCTGTGATCGCCGAGAAGAGAGAAAGAGAGACAACTGATTTGTGATCAAAAGTTCACGGTTTTGCATCTGTTGACGCTTCAACGTGGTATTTGAGCTGATAGTGGGTCTCTTTACTAGTAAGTTCGTCAAACTTTGTCAGTGGTTCTCACACATGTTTCTTAGTGATAATAGATTTATTTCCTCCAATCATTTTATTATTCACAAAAACTGAACAGTTAATGCAAAGAAGTTCCTTTTTAAGTTGTGAGAACACCAGCCATTGATACTGTTCAAAGTGATTATCGTACACTTGTCAGCATTCAACCCGTCCCCTCTTGTTGTGCCCGGAATTAGGAAAGATATAACCTTTTTCAGGTTTCCTTGGAGCTGTGAGAAGCCAGTGTTTTATATCGTCACTAATATTACCTGACGCTAATATATCCAAATAATTGCCAATATCCGTGGGATTAAAGGAATCAGTCGATGAACTTTGTTGTGGGAGTTTCGACGAAGTACTGGGTTCTGCCTGTACATCTGGTGGTGCTTTTTCAGCTGGATGGTGACCGATATGTTCTGATATTTGTACTTTTCTTTCTCTTATTACATAACGATCCATTTTATTGTATTGCTACTTCGTAGGTATATTAGATGCCAATTATTCTCGAATAAACACTTGATTCGCACTGAAAAACGCGACAATAGTACACTTAACACTAAAACACGCAGCATATTTCTGATATCACTAAGCACAACACTGACTTAAGTCCGTGGTAATAGCCAATAACCGCATGTGTTCACTTTTTATCATTTCCATGTTATAACGACAATTGTAGCTTTCAAATTGACTAGCTGGCAGCGACTCTGCGTACCTTATACTGGGTGTATCATAATTAATGGTGTAAACGCATAAAGTACACGATACTAGATGCAAAAAGTCTCAGTAAACATATGGTCGAAAACGCATACCTTAAGAGCTACGAGCAATTTTTCATCTTCAATACTACTGCTAGTTCTTTGTTTCTATATTTTGGAAAGCGGTAGTATAGATCAAAATAAGAAAAAAAGTCGAGGAAACATGTGCTGTAAAACGCATACCTTAAAAGTTACGAGCAGTAGATCATTAGAAGAGGTGTGTTTCAAAGTAGCATCGATGAACAAGTGCTCATAGCTCTTAAGGAATGCTTTTTAGAGCACATGTCTACCGGACATTTTTTCTTGTTTTGATGCATACTAGCAGTTACCAAAATATGGAAAGCAAAGAACTTGCAGTAGAAGAGATTTGTTTGACAGTATCGAAGATGAAAAATTGCTCGTAGCTCTTAAGGTATGCGTTTTCGACCCTATGTCTACTGAGACTCTTTTGCTTCTAGTATCGTGTACTTTCAACTGTATGCGTTTAAGTCATTAATTATGATACATCCTGTGTATATGTGGCTCGATTGTTTTGAGAATGTTCACTGCCAGAATGTTCGCTTCCAAACTTTTATGAACAAATACCTACTGTGAAAGCGACAAGCCAATATGTTCCTTACGACGTATAATATAAGGGCGAGTTTCCAATGATAACGGGTTAGGTATGGGAAACTATTGTTACGTTTTAGTAAAACTATTGTTACGAGTCTCGTAACAATATTTCCACTGAGAAATTACTATGAATTACTATTGTCAATACTTTACATACAACTGATCACTCTCACTGTTCACTAATCTTCACACTTACACTTGCTACAACTAGGACTTTTTGCTTATTCCTTCTTCAATCTTGATATTTCTGCTTCTGAATGTAAACTAGAATCCTATTCGGCGAATAGTCCGTATTTATAACGCTACGTATCAAAGATTCTCTTTAGAAGAAAGCAGTAGAATATTTGCGACTTTTCTCGTACAAATGCCAGACAGAATAACGTTTCGAGATCAATAGAACTGCCGCGACTTTTCTCGTAGGTATGTGTTAGCTATCCATGTGCCAGACAGAAACGTATAAAATACGATGAAGTGGATGCGTGCGCTACATGGGAATATTCAACCACTCGATAACTCGATTCAGTCGAGTCGACTGACGAAAGAAACGAACGAATAGAGCGCGGGTGGCAATGCGGTCGGCCCCGCGCGCCCGTCATACGTATCCACCATTGGGCTGGATTATTTTATATCGGTGATGGAGATCAAACTGCATGCTTCAACTGTAGAGGAGGGCTACGATGCTTGGAAGCAACACACGATCCGTGGATAGAACATGCTTTATGGCTTTCAAGTACCTGTTCGTATTTGCTGTTAGAGGTAAAGATTTTATGGATAATATTTGCCAGAACAGAGATGTGAATGTTGATGTGAGGCATGTAGTTAATATGAAACCTCGATCACATCCTCTACAACCAGCGTCAAAGGCTATGTGACTGCAAGAGCTTCCATTACTACTCGCCTGGGCAAAATCTGCTTCTAGGAAGAAGCGGGAATAATGGTCATCCCGTGTAGGCATAACGTTGTTTGTGTTAAATTAGGACTTCCGTTTCTGTGATCTATGCAAGAGACCTGTTTCAACTACAATGAGAGCATTTTTGTAGGAATTATCATTTTCTATTGAGTGTATTGTGAAGAAAGTTGCATCTATTCCCTTGGAGACATAACAATAAACGTATTAATGTTAGGTGACACACTACAGTCCGCAGTCGGTCAAATAGAACATTCTCGTAAATTTAATGCATACACACAAGATCTTTCTTCAAGAATGTTTTCTGTATGTGAAACTACATAATAAATCAATATGAGACGGTTGGTTGGTTTGTGGGGGTTGAAGGGGCCAGACTACAAAGGCCATCGGTCCCTTATTCCACGACCATGAAACACCCACAAGGAAGAAAAACAAGCAACGGAGACGACAAGGGACGACAGAACAAAAAATACATAGACAAAGAGCAGAAAAGAGGAACTAAAAGCACACAGAGAGTTACAGTGGTTGGCCGACCATGGAAACAAAACAAAAAAAAAGGAAAAGTCAACCACCAAGAGACACACTAAAAACCCCAATCTAAAACCGTAGACCAAAGGCCAGACACAACACACAAAAGAGACAAACCCTCAGATTGCGCGACCAAAGCCCCCTGCACGAATAAAACTCAAAACTGAGCCTTCCATTGCAGCTTCATCCGTTAAAAGTGGAGGGAGCGTGTCAGGCAGCGCAAACGTCTGCCTGAGCGCAGTTAAAAGCGAACAGTCCAACAAGATGTGGACCATTGTCAACGCTGATCCGCAGGGACATAGAGGCGGGTCCTCGCGGCGTAATAAATGACTGTGCATCAGCCAGGTATGGCCAATGCGTAACCGGCAGAGAACAACTGAGTCCCTGCGAGAGGCTAGCATGAAGGAGCGACAGACACCTGTAGTCCCTTTGATAACCCGAAGTTTGTTGGGTGAAGGCAGGGTCCACCCTTCATCACCCCAGGTACCAAGGACTTTCTGCCGCAATACAGACTGGAGATAACATTCCGAAAGGCCAATTTCAAGGGCCGATTCACTGATACCCTGTTTGGCCAGCCTGTCAATCCGTTCGTTACCTGGGATACCGACATGACCCGGGGTCCACACAAAAACCACGCAGTGGCCGCAACGGACAAGAGTATGGATGGACTCCTAGATAGTCATCACCAGACGAGAGCGAGGAAAACACTGGTCGATAGCTCGTAAACCGCTCAGGGAGTCACTACAGATGATGAAGGAATCACCTGAGCAGGAGCGGATATACTTCTAGGGCGCGAGAGATGGCGACCAGCTCAGTAGGGAAAACGCTGCAGCCAGCCGGCAATGAGCGTTGTTCAGAATGATCCCCAAGAGTAATAGCATAACCAACTCGACCAGCAACCATCGAACCGTGTGTATAGACTACGTCAGGGCCGTGTAACGCGGCAAGGATGGAAAGAAAGCGGCGGCAGTGGACCTCAGGAGGGACTGAGTCCTTCAGGCCCTGTGCCAAATCCAGCCAAGGGCATGAGTGGGGCACACACCACGTGGGTATACATATATGGGTCCAGAAAAGAGGTAGGAGAGGGAAAAACTCAAGCCCAGAGCGGAGGCCCCGACCGCGAACCGCGATCGTACACCCTGACTGAGGCTGCCGTTCTGAAAAATGGACGACCGAGTTGGGGAACAGGAGATCGTTATTTGAATGCCCAGGCAAGCTACAAACATATGCACCATAAGTGGCCAGTAGTCGTTGGCGCCGTATCCACAATGGAGGGACACAAGCCTCCAAAAATAGGCTGTTTACAGGACTTGTGCAGAAAGCACCAGTTGTGATGCGGATCCCGCAGTGAAGTGTGGGGTCAAGCAATCGCAACGCAGAAGGCGATGCCGAACTGTAAGCCAGGCTTCCATAATCGAGACTGGACTGAATCAATGCCTGATATGGTCATAGAAGGGTAGACTGATTGGCACCCCAGCTGGTGTGACTCAAGCAACGAAGAGCGTTAAGATGGTGCGAGCACGTTTGTTTAAGCTGCCGAATATGAGACAGCCAAGTCAACTGGGTATTATAAAGCAAGCCCCAAAACCGATGGGTCTCCACCATGGCAAGAGGTTTGCCGTCAAGGTAAAGCCGCGGCTCAGTGTGAACAGCGCGACGCTGGCAGAAATGCATGACACAAGTCTTGGCGGCCGAGAACTGGAAGCCATGCATGATGTCACAAGACTGTGCCCTGCGGATAGTTCCCTGTAGTTGCCGTTCAGCAACCGCAATGCCAGTAGAGCTATAGTACAGGCAAAAGTCATCAGCATACAAAGAAGCCGATACAGACGTTTCCACAGCTGCAGCTAGCCCATTGATAGCAACTAAAAACAGGCAGATACTCAAGACAGAGCCTTGTGGGACCCCATTCTCCAGGACTCGGGAGGAACTACGTTATGAACCAATTTGCACGTGGAAAGAACGAAGTGACAGAAAATTTCGAATAAAAATCAGGAGCGGGCCCCTAAGACCACATGCATGAAGCATGGTGAGGGTGTGATGTCGCCATGTTGTATTGTATGCGTTCTGCATGTCAATAAAGATGCCAACCAGATGCTGATGGTGGGAAAATTCCATACAGATGGCAGACTCCAGGCAGACCAGATTATTGGTGGCAGAGCGGCCCTTAAAGGACCCACCCTGAGATGGAGTATGAAGGCCCCGAGACTCAAGTAGCCAACTCAACCTCCAGCTCACCATACATTTGAGCAACTTGCACAGAACGTTGGTGAGGCTAATGGGGTTGTAGCCGTCCACCTCCAGTGGGTTCTTGCCAGGCTTTAACACTAGTATGATAACGCTTTCCCGCCACTGAGACGGGAACTCACCCTCAACCCAGATACGGTTGAAAAGATCTAGGAGGTGTCACTGGCAGTCCACCGAGAGGTGTTGGAGCATCTGATAGTGGATGCGATCCAGCCTGGGAACCATATCAGGGCAAGCAGCGAGGGCACTTTGGAATTCCCACTCAATGAAAGGAGCATTGTATGACATTCCAACCACTCTTTCAGGGAGTGGAAGGCCAGTGGGTAATTCGTAAAAGTGGAACTCTGAGCATAATTCTCTGCTAAGAGTTCTGCAATCGTGTCGGATTCAGTACAGACTGTTCCATTCAGCGAAAGCCCAGGTATGTTGACAGGTGTCTGATATCCATAAAGTCTCCTAATCTTGGCCCAGTCACGCGATGTAGATGTACGGACGATAATGGTGGAGTCATACCTTTCCCAGCACTTCTGCTTCTGTAGGCGAATAAGGTGTCGGGCTTGGGCACAGAGCCACTTAAAGGTAAGGAGGTGTTCCAGCGATGGGTACCGCTTATGACGATGGAGGGCCCACCTGTGACCTCTAAACGCCTCAGCGATCCCCGGTGATCACCAAGGCACAGTTTCTCGCTGAGGGAACCTGAATGAACAGGGAACTGCAGAAACGATCCGGTGATTATTGTGTGAACCACCACATCAATGGCGTCATGAGAAAGAGGCTCAATAGTGGCAATGGAGGCGAACGAGTCCCAGTCAACCTTATTCAAAGCCCATCTGTGGAGGCGCCCAGGAGAGTGACGCTGTAGTAGTGACAGGAAGATTGGGAAGTGGTCTCTACCACACAAGTTGGACAAATGGTAGAAGGCCAGGGCTGCAGTACATGCCATGTGCCACACTGAAATGTGTGGAGGCACCATAATTTAAAAGAGGAAGGTCGGGCTGTGCCAACACTTGTTCAACGACAGTGCCTCTGCCTGTTGCCACCAATCCACACCACACAGGGTTATGTGCGTTGAAGTCGCCCAGTAACAGAATAAGGTGGCGGCAGTTGGGCTATCAGCGCAGCCAATACATGCTGTGGAAATCACCATCCGGTGGAAGATAGATACTGCAGACGATAACAGCCTGTGACGTCCATATCCTAACAGCGACAGCGTCTAAAGGCGTTTGAAGAGGCACACACTCGCTGTAAAGAGAGTTAAGGGTGTAGACACAGTCTCCATCAGATACCCTCTCAAAAGCTGCCCGATTCTTATAATAACCCCAATACCCATGGAGGCCGTGGGTTCGCTACGCCGGAAACTAAGTTTCTTGGAGAGCAATACAGAAGAAAGGGTGAAGGCTGAGAAGTTGTTGGAGCTCAACAAGGTGGTGGAAAAAACTGCTGTAATTCTACTGGTGGATGACATTGTCCACAACCAAAAAAGGCGTGAAGGGACTGAGGAGGCATATTACGCCGCTGGGTCATCGACCGCCACCAAAGGAGAGCCTGAATCGAGAATCTGAGTGTTTGGGGTAGGGGCGAGATTGAGGTCGTTGGGGGACGCCAAAATCTGCAAATCTTCCTCAGACTCAGAGCTGATAGGAGCATGGGACACAGAGGCAACCTGAACCTCGTCCGTATTACCCAGCCGATTCTTCTTCTTCTTCTTCTTCACCTCCTCCCGCTGCTCCTTAGGAGCAACCTGGGAGGGAGAATCAGAAGGAGCGTCAGCGACAGACGAATAGTGGTAATTCTTCGATCCACCGCTCGTGGCTCCTAGAGCCACTGATGGATGTCAGCTGTCACGCTGGAGGAGGCCTTAGAAGGTAGACTTCCAAGGGACAGTTTCCGTGCAAGAGAAGCTGGAGGAGTCTGGCGTACCTCTGGGGGGGGGGGGGGGAGGGAGGGATCCGATAGCCCCATTAGTTTGTTGGGGGGGGCTGGTCTCCCAAAGGAGGTACCTTGGGGCAGTACCAGAAGAAACAGTGTCCCCCATCACAGACACAGAGTAAGAATCAGGGTGGCCCCGAGGGCCCACTGGAGGCTTAACAATTGCAGGGACAGCTGGCGACACGGGGGGCAATGAAGTTGCAGTCACAGCATATGATGTAGTCATCTGCACTGGATGAAGCCGTTCATATTTCCTCTTCGAATTCTGATAGGTGAGCCTGTCCAGGGTTTTGATTTCCATGATTCTCCGCTCCTTATGGAGAAGAGGGAAGTCAGGCAAGCAGGGGGAGTGGTGCTTCCCACAGTTAACACAAGTGGGAGGAGGAACACATGGAGCGCCTGGGTGCAGAGGACGACTGAAATCCCTGCATGTGGCGCTGGAAGTACAATGAGATGACATGTGACCAAACTTCCAACACTTGAAGCACTACATAGGGGGAGGGACATGGTTTCATGTCACAATGGTAAACCATCACCTTGACCTTTTCAGGCAACGTGTCACCCGCAAAGGCCAAGATGAAGGTACCGATAGCAACCCTATTGTCATGGGGCCCCTATGCATGCGTCATACGAAGTGGACACTCCATCGCTCTAAGTTGGCGCGTAGCTCCTCATCTGACTGCAAAAGGAGATCGCGATGCAAAATAAGACCCTGGACCAAGCTAAGGCTTTAACGGGGAGTAATCGACATGGGGATATCACCCAGCTTGTCACAGGTGAGCAACGCCCGCGTTTGGGCTTGGGTGGCTGCTTCGATCAAAATCGCTCCGCTATACATTTTAGATAACACCACCACTTGCCCAAACTTACCTTCAAAGTGGTCTACGAAAATCTGGGGCTTTATTGCCTGAAAGCTCTCTCCATCAGTCCTTCTGCAAACTAGGTACCGAGGCGAATACGGCACTCAAGACCAGGGCGCCCTACGGTACTCCCTGGTTGTAGGCAGGGATGGGGAATCATACGTCGCAGCATCGGACTCATTTCTGACATGCTTGGAGACTGCTGGGGCCGAGCGACCACCAACTTGATTCGATTTAACCCGTTTAATTGCGGGTCATCCGCCCTGATGCCACCCACTCCGACCAGGGGCTCTCTCCACGGGAACCACCCAGCCTCAGCAAGGGCCACCTGGCGGGATGGTCATTGCCGGGAGTCCTGGTGCCCAAGAAGGATGGGCACCTACTCCATTGCATACGCAGAGAGGTCTCAGCTCAGGCATCAGCAGTGTGATCCCTGTGGTGTCAGGGGGCTACCACCAAGAGGGTACATGACAACCCCACTACGATGGACTGGCAGCCGTGCTGGATTTTGGGTGTCGAAATGGTCCAGAATTGTCGTGGGCGTGAAGGGTGATACGGCGCAGGAGACGAGAAGGAGGCGACCCATAAGATGTTGGGTTCAAAGCCCACTACACGGCAAGAAGCAGCATGCAAGATCTTGGTGCGTGATGGACAAACAAACAGCACCACATAAGGTGTCCCTCCCCAAATGCATGCACTATCAACAGAAATTTAGAAAAGGTGGAGGTCAGACCTGAGAGGGGACCATCACACAAAAGCCGAAATGTTGGAGACTCCTTTTGGTCGCCTCTTACGACAGGCAGGAATACCGCGGGCCTATTCTAAGCCACGGACCCGCAGGGGGGAATATGAGACGTGACGCCGCATTATTATTACATGTGTGTGACCATTCCCCCACACAAATCACATGGTTGATACGAGGTTTAGTGATTTTTTTCCATGACAATGGAGGCTGATATGTACCTCGTATGTAGATCGATGGGCAAAGCATTGCTAGAGAACTGGTACATCATATTTATTACGTTATAAGAAGCCTAGGATATTGGGGAAAGCAAATTCTCATGTCTTGCTGTGTGCGGAATATACATAATAATAATTAGAGAGGTAGGCGAATATTTACGAGAGGTACAACATTGCTCTGTTACTCTTTCTCTCTCTGGACTCATATGACTGATGCGTATAAAATCATCGTTAATGAAGTATCACAGATAGTGTCTGCAATATGGGGTTGATGGGAATAAGACAATTTTGTATGAAATTATTATTTGCTATTGTTTCTTTGATACATCAGTAAAACCATACCTCGAGTGCAGTAATTCATCATCTTTAGAAAAAACGAGATGATGGTGGGAACAGTTGTTGTAGCACTTCACTGTCAGACCCGAGTCCCCAATACGTGCATAAATCTTGATTGCTGGTAACCCGAATAATTTATCACCCTCATGTCTTTCCGGTTTCGATGTATTCACCGCTATTTCTTACGTGGGAGAGAAAGACTCGCTGGCAGTTCCAGAAAAGATACACAGTCCCATGTAGCCCCCTCAAGTAATAGATCTTCCTACCTATCTACTGCATTGTAGTTTTATGAACAACGTTTATGTTTTTACATTTCCTGACTGCTGGATAACCTGAATAAACAGGCAATGCTATCTCATTGCCATGTCTTTCCAGTCTTGATGAAGTCGACTATGAATAGTTTGTCTGACAGTTGCTTACAGGAAATACACTTATTAAAGCCATCCCTACTCGATAAAAGTGCCTTGTCAGTTGTGCACATGTAGAAACAACAAACGAATGATGGAATTATCTTCACTGTTGTATATACAACCCCTAGTTTATATAATAAAAAATGTATACGTTCATCGTTAAACTGCGCAAAGAAAAGATGTTGAAACTGAAGAAACAAATATTGTCGATGAAATGGGGGAACTCTCTTAACTTGTTACCTGTGATACAGCACACTTAAGGATTGTAGTGCTAATATCGGCAAGAAGGCACTGCTTCCCCTCCAAATTTGTAAACAGCATGTGCTCTAGGAATTAATCTAAATTTTTAATGTTCGCTACTAGAATTCTTTAGCGTGAAGTAGAACGTTGCGTTGTTTAATTGTGTGCTTTGATACTTCATTTGTCCTTCACAGCACTGAAGATGGCGGAAGACGTAATGTGATAGCCGTGAGGACGGTTCGGGACACAGTCCTCATTTACGCAGATCAGCGTCTGCGGCATCTCTCCTGCTCCATCGCACGAGTCTGGTGTTACATCGCTCTGCTCCGCGCCTTTCATGTGTCACTTTACACGCATCGTGCTGAGAAAAAATATTACGACGGTACCCATCTGCAGTGGGTTAATTACAATAAGGAATTTGGATACCTTGATAGTTTATTCCGATTTTTTTTTCTCTCGCACTCTGGCTCGCTGCATTACTGCTCTAGGAAGATGGGATCGTTGGTGAATGCGTCTACCAGATGTGACCGCATTGCAACATACTCATCGCTGGCACCATTATTTCTAACACAAAAGCTATACCTCACGTACCATCATCTGGATCTACCATCTCTTTCTTCAAGTACACAATTTTTCTTATTCTTCAAAATGTTACTCGCCCACCTCAAATCGACTCTCGTTAAGAGATACAACACTTTTCAAAAAATCAGACATATTAGATTTATGTTCTATTGCAAACGCAACCCGCTCTCTTGTGTTGATGATGATGTTTGGCTTGTGGGGTGCTCAGCGGCACGGTCAAATAGTTCAGATGGCTCTGAGCACTATGGGACTTAACTTCTGAGGTCATCAGTCCCCTAGAACTTAGAACTACTTAAACCTAACTAACCTAAGGACATCACACACATCCATGCCCTAGGCAGGATTCGAACCTGTGACCGTAGCGGTCACGTGGTTCCAGACTCTAGCGCCTAGAACCGCTCGGCCACTCCGGCCGGCGGCTGCACGGTCATCAGCGTCCGTAGAAAGTACCATTTTTTTCACATTCCAATTTTTTTTTCGCAGTCCAATGTAGCCACTGTCACGAATGATGAGGATGATGATGAAATGATGAGAACAACACGATCACCCAGTCCCCGGGCAGAGAAAATCTCCAACCCGGCCGGGAATCGAAACCGCGACCCCGTGATCCAGCTGTCTTCTGTTGATTTTACTGATGTATGGTTTTCTACACGCCTCTTGACGTCTCCAAGTAGCCGTCTAATAGAACTGTAGGAGGACCATTTCGTGTTTACTTGTTGTACATTTTGTTCTGATTAAACTCGCGTATAATAGGTAGGTTCTGGAATAGTTTCGACGAGTTCTTGAAATGATTCTACTCTTCGAAACAACCTGATGCAGGTTCCTCTGTCTTTTCGGATTTCAAAGACTTTTATAATTTGAATGAGTTGTTGACAAGGTATCGTATCACCCGACAGATCTTTCTTCCTCAGTTCTGTGTTAACCTCTCGTTCTTATTTCGAAATTGCTTCATCTGGTGGGAAAATATGCCATGATGTCACGCATTTAATTATTCCCGTTGCTTCAACATATTCTTCACCTGAACTATCTTCTATGTCCGACCGTTCTAGGCCAGTGTTAGGTTCTAAAAGAAAAGCTTTTTTTAAAAAGATATTAATGTCTTTGTATTATTGTTTGTCAGATTTTAAATACTCAGGAACACGGTTTTCTCCTAATGTTAGTAGTTCTTTTTCTGTCACATCAGGTCCTTCGTCTGAGCTTTCATCATCATTAAATGTAATGGCTTCTGCTTTTACTGCGTACTTTGTGTGGCCGTCGTGAACTTCAATAATTCGTAAGCAATTGTGCGAATCTACCTCTTCCTACCTATCGACAACAGTTTGTTCTATTGGCATTTCGTTGCTGAGGATTTCGTCCACTTCCATTCATCTTATCCTCATTGCGTCTGTATTTCATTTCTTATTACGAATCTAGTATTATTGCCAGATCGCGTAGATTTTGAAACACCTTCGTTTTTCTGTTTACCACCTCTTTAACAACTGCAGATTGCGAATTTTGTGTGGCGCTAAGTACTTCCATTTCCTCCCTGTTATCGGGCCACATCCTATTCTCGATGTCCTTTTTTCGAGTTTGACTGCTGTCTAACTTTTGCTCGAACAATTCCTTTTTAAATCCTCGATCTGCATTGCTTTAGCCGTTAGTATAGATCATCGACCTGCTCACACCAATTTGTAATTCATGGCAAATTATTTCCTCAAATATTATCATTATTTAAACTGTTGTCGGCGCTTCTTTACTCGCCTACATACATGTTCGCGTTTTCTCTTGCCACTGTGTCGTCACCTACAGAAGCTGGTTAATTTATTTTTTATCTGATGCCGTAACTACAGCTTCCATAGGCAGATGTGACTGATCTGATTTATTCGTTACTGGCCGGCACTCCGTCCGCCAGCTAGTATTTGTTTCATTAACTGCTTGTCGTGGCTTATTCCTGAGCGGACCTGTCACCCTGCTTTTAGCAGCCTGCAGTATTTAGCAGACGTTCTCTCTTGTACTTAATTCTAATATGTCTACGTCGACACTTTTTATGTTTGGGCCATGAAAATCTGTACTCATTTGTTTGGCCCATAACACATGCGGTCCTCGGTTTCCCGCGATGTTGCTGTCATGGTAATGTCCCGGTGTAAATCCTCTACCACGAGCTGCTGAGATACCTCGCCCTCTGCCCTAGCTCATTGAACCATATTAACCCGATACCTATCACCGTCATTCTGTGCAGTGTCAATGTTATTAACTCTATTATTATTTCTTTTGGCGATAACAACGATACCCTCTCCATTGATCTTCAGCCTCGACACTTTCCAGAAACGCATAAAAGCTTTCATGATTGTTTCCTATGTATCTCTTCGAATTTTCTTACAGCTTTTTCCATAGCTCCCATACAATTTCGGATTCATATGGTCTCCTTCTTAAGTGGATTAATTTTTGGCATCATGATTCGCAAAAACCTTTAATGGAATTTATGCCCCTATTGTCATATGTCTAATCTGGCCATTATAAATTCTCGCAATAAACAACATTGTTTTTGCTCTGACCAGTTTTCCTCGGTAAACTATTGTTTGATTCATTAAACGTCATCTGATCTGTGTTGAAATTTTGTCCAAATCGTTTAGCATTATCTGCTAATACATTGGTAACTACGATAACCTTTCCCTGAACTATGAAATATTCAGGAAAAAACATTTCACTGCTTTTTAGGAAGTCCAATGACTGCCAACCATTGCATTTCTTTGAGCGATCACAGCGTTCCACGCCCTCTGATAGTTTGTTATAGGGTATTTTTCGTACACACAACCGGGCTTGTCTCTAATATTCTGTTCAAGGTAACATATTTTTCCATGAATTTACGAAGTGTTTTGATCAATATTGTTTTCCCAACCTGTTGCTTATTTACCTAGTGCCTTTTTAGAATCAGATACTGTCTTTCTCAAATGTGAGATCACATTTCTACATTCGTCAACAGTTTCGGTTTTCAGCCCGAAAACTTTTTCGCCCACTTTCTTTACGACCAAAGATACTGCCATTTCTTGGGTCTTCATGATTTCTGAGTTGAATCTTTTATTGATGTCGTTGAACTGCCCTGAATAGTGGCCACAATGCTCTTTATGGTATTTATTTCAAGTTTCATGTCATTGATTGCAGTACTCAAAATACAAATTTTTTGTCTACTTTTTCAGTTTGTTGACAGATTTTGATGCCCTGTCATTTCATGGCATCAGCTATCGTTTTCAGCAGATCATTAAGTCTACTAATACCGCTTGCTTGTGATTTCAATTTATTCAGAAGGCTCCTAGTACCACTTGCCTTTGTTTTCAGTTTATTATGATACTACTTGCCTGTGACATAAGCTGACTGTTAATGCTGCTACCTTTTGCTTCAATTTCTTATTAGCCCGTTCATGGTTAACGGTTTTTCACTGTCCTGCTCTACCACGCCTTCATTATCTAATTCTAAATTGTGTGATTCTATCGGTTCCTTTTCAATTTCCGAAGTACTGAACATATCAGTCGTTTCATTTACATAATCATTATCTTCCCCATAAGCGTCTTCATTCGTTGGATCCTTTGATCCTTGATTTATTTGTAATGGGCTCATCATCTGAAGTTCATCATTTAAATACACGTGGTGTCCCACGTAATCCAATTGCTACTGTGTATCGCTTTATTTCGGTAACTGCTATCGGTCTCCATGATGTTTCTGATTAGGCTCTGTACTCTCTCATTTTGCTCGCTTTGGTCTACCACTTGTCTTGGATCCATTATAATACTGAATATTAATTACAATTTAACTTATGAAATCCCGGAATATTTACCATTATTTTCTCAACTGAATTTTCCTGCAAGTTCCTAATACGTTTGTTTAACTCTTCGTACTTTTGTTGCGATCGAGTACAACCAGACAGTACCGGCAAAACAACTCGTCGGGGCAAGACTTGGTAACCAATGAAGACTTAAAACATCTTGTCAGGAAGCCGGTGGTGTTAATCACAAGAATTTTTAACAGTTGTCTTCGCCATGGATAATTCCCACAGGCAGCGACAACGTCGAGTGTGGTGCCACTGCCAAACAATTACCGCCTAATCTGTCTTGTGCCAAAGCTGGGGCTGGGGAAGCTCCTCAATAGGGTATTACTGAAAAGACTATAAGACACTATGTTACGGGACAACGTGATCCAATAGGAAATGTTCGGATTCTAAAGCAAATTCTCCGCCGAACTTTGACTCCTCCGGATTACTGAAACCGTACAAGACAACTTTAAGAAACGATATTCGACAGTGGGAGTCTTCTTGGACATCGAGAAAGTATGGCGTCAAAATTTAAGTTTCAAGCTTAACCGAAACACCCCTATAAACGACTGCTATGTAAAACTACTTGATAACTTCCTTCAAGACAGGAAATTGTATGTGCGCATCGATAACAAGAACTCTGTCAAGAAACTTGTCCGTGCCGACATCCCACATAGATCTGTAATTACACCAGCACTTTTCAACGTCTATATAAAAGAAATATCTACAGTTCAACGTGTGACAGTTAGCTTCTATGCAGACGATTCAGAATTTTTAACAAGAGACAAAATTAGAACAAGGGATGTGAGACTGATGAAACAACTGGATCTCATGCAGCGACTGGCACAACCACACAAGATTAACATATACCCTGATAAAACAGTAGCTATTATTTTCACAAGACGCCGACCGGTCATCTGTACGAGACTCCACATTGGAAACCAACACATTCTCTTGTCATCTGTGGCAAAATATCTGGGCATTTACATGCACACGAAACTAGTCTTCACTCATCACGACGCAGAGAAGAAAAAGCCGGACTAAGAATGCTTAGACCTCTCATTCCCCTCTTCAGGAGTAAGGATGTGAATGTTGCCACAAAGATGAGATTAAACCGAGCCCTAGTGAAGCCCACGCTCCTCTGTAAGGCGGCTTCCTGGGCCACAACATGCGACACCAATTTCAAGAAGCTCCAAGTCATACAAAACAAATATCTCCGATAGACCATCAGAGCACACTGGAGGACAAGAACAAAGGAACTCCACGACGCACTCCACGAAAAATACATGCGCCAAAAGGTGTGAGAAAAGGCACAGAAGCTGTTTGACAAGATCGACGTGCTGCGCATATACGCGGGACACTAAATAACATCAATTAAATTACGAATTACAGCAAAAAATGTAAATAAATATAATAAAATAAAACAAAAATACGTCCACCATCCCTATTGGTGGAAGGACCCTTTGAGTGCCCAACACCCGTGAATGAGGAGCAATAAATAAAGTCTGAGGCCTCTTGCTTATGTAACACACAGGCAGCAAATTCGCCAAATGTGATAGGGCTCCAACACAACACACACACACACACACACACACACACGGACACACACAAAAGCAAGGTTACTCCTGTGGGAGGATATTTATTTGACGGTGACTGTGTGATGGTTAAGGCAGGGTCGGCAACGGCGTGCCAAATTTCACGCATGTAGGTCAGGTTGGTCAAGGTTTCGGCTTTGCTCGTTCCCTCCGGTAAGTACCCGGTACAGCGTGACATTTCATCTAGTATTGCGGTGTGGCATTCTTCCGTTGACCAACCGCGCTTCAGTTCAGCCGAATCGTGGTTTCAGAAATGTTTACCCTTCGCCATTTGCTCGCGACGTGAAGGACGTTCACAGGTCCAATAGCAGTTTGCACAAAAAGAGGCAGCCTAGCGATATATCATCGCAAGCCTGTAAACGACATTACAATACCACGTAAAAAGAATTTAAATATTTACTAAGCAATGAGAAAGCAAAAAATTACAACGATCGACAGACGAGAATCATTGTTCTGTGCACCAAGAAGCACTTTGTGCTAAATTTGTAGGCATGGAGCACGTGAAGGAATTTGTGGTACGAATAGTAATTTTTCTCAAGTCGCACGCATTATTCCACTGTCAGCTGCAACTGTTTTCGATGGAACTGAACGGAGAGTATGAAGACTTCATACATTACTGCATAGTATTTCGGTTAAGTCAAGGCCATACCTAGAAGATTTTTCGATTTAAAATCAGCTACTGCTGAGTTTATGAAGGTAAAGGGAGTGCAGGAACGAAAACTAGAACATCTGGAATAGATGGAAGACATAGCATTTGAATTGAACTTCACTCTGCACTGCTCACGGTAAGTTATTCCAAGGTGAGAAACAACTTACTTCTAATCTGCTCGGTATGCATTTCAGAAGACAATTGCGTTATAGGAAGGACACTTTCTGTCATAGTCCAGTTCCCTAACCTCACTGGCGTTGAAGGAAATGTGAAGTTTGAAGAATACATTGTTGTCTTGAAATAATTAACACGATAGTGGCCTAAACGCTTTGAAGACACTGCAAATATTACATCTGTTTTCGAGATCGTTTGTCCTGTCGTTTGAAATAGTAGCTCCTGTGCATGTGCAGTTGTAAGTGATTGATCTGCAAGGTATTTCTGTTTTATAACCACACAACAGGAGCAGATCTCCATGAATCAATTAATGCAGCACGTCGAACAGTATTGGGCTGGTAGATGATGGTTAAATGTGACCTTGAGTGTCACACTTCCTGCTACCATAGTGACTGATTTTGTGCGCAAAACTATAGACCTATATCTCTGACGTCGATCTGTTGTAGAATTTTAGAACATGTTTTTTGCTCCAGTATCATGTCGTTTTTGGAAACCCAGAATCTACTATGTAGGAATCAACATGGATTCCGGAAACAGCGATCGTGTGAGACACGACTCGCTTTATTTGTTCATGAGACCCAGAAAATATTAGATACAGGCTCCCAGGTAGATACTATTTTCCTTGACTTCCGGAAGGCGTTCGATACAGTTCCGCACTGTCGCCTGTTAAACAAAGTAAGAGCCTACGGAATATCAGACAAGCTGTGTGGCTGGATTGAAGAGTTTTTAGCAAACAGAACACAGCATGTTGTTATCAATGGAGAGACGTCTACAGACGTTAAAGTAACCTCTGGCGTGCCACAGGGGAGTGTTATGGGACCATTGCTTTTCACAATATATATAAATGACCTAGTAGATAGTGTCGGAAGTTCCATGCGGCTTATCGCGGATGATGCTGTAATATACAGAGAAGTTGCAGAATTAGAAAATTGTAGCGAAATGCAGGAAGATCTGCAGCGGATAGGCACTTGATGCAGGGAGTGGCAACTGACCCTTAACATAGACAAATGTAATGTATTGAGAATACATAGAAAGAAGGATCCTTTATTGTATGATTATATGATAGCAGAACAAACACTGGTAGCAGTTACTTCTCTAAAATATCTGGGAGTATGCGTGCGGAACGATTTGAAGTGGAATGATCTTATAAAATTAATTGTTGGTAAGGCGGGTACCAGGTTGAGATTCATTGGGAGAGTCCTTAGAAAATGTAGTCCATGAACAAAGGAGGTGGCTTACAAAACACTCGTTCGACCTATACTTGAGTATTGCGCATCAGTGTGGGATCCGTACCAGATCGGGTTGACGGAGGAGATAGAGAAGATCCAAAGAAGAGCGGCGCGTTTCGTCACAGGGTTATTTGGTAACCGTGATAGCGTTACGGAGATGTTTAACAAACTCAAGTGGCAGACTCTGCAAGAGAGGCGCTCTGCATCGCGGTGTAGCTTGCTCGCCAGGTTTCGAGAGGGTGCGTTTCTGGATGAGGTATCGAATATATTGCTTCCGCCTACTTATACCTCCTGAGGAGATCACGAATGTAAAATTAGAGAGATTAGATCGCGCACGGAGGCTTTCAGACAGTCGTTCTTCCCGCGAACAATACGCGACTGGAACAGGAAAGGGAGGTAATGACAGTGGCACGTAAAGTGCCCTCCGTCACACACCGTTGTGTGGCTTGCGGAGTATAAATGTAGATGTAGATGTATTTTGCTGATCCTTCATTTATTTGAGACAAAGGGCCATTCAGTAACCCAATCAGTGGGTAATCCTGTTTCCCGTGGACTGGATCCCTTGAGCATGAGATGGTGATATTTTTACCAAAAGATGAGTTTGTCAGACCTTAGGAAAGATTTGAAGCATGGAGAAAGCCATGTACTGGCGAAGATGTACAGTGGGTAGGGATACAGTAGATACGAATGCGATGAAGGATTTGCAAGGATGCAGGTGTTAAAGTTTAGTGTACTATAAGAAATGCGTAGTTATACTAATATATTCTTAGGAGTGTGTCACATATTCTGTAATTGGTGGAAGTAATCATGATGCTGACCCATTCCTGAGGAAGACGACAGTGGCGGTGTCTTGCCAATGGTGGGGGAGAAGTGTAGGGCGACTATCTAGTTTTAAGTGAAACTTCTAGTAAAGTGTAAAGGAAGCCGCTGAGGAGCACTGTGCCGTGTGGTGACATGTAGGCGACGGCAACATATATGCAAAAGGATTGTGAGACAGGGTACCTTTACTCTTCAGAACCTGAACCATCCAGCAGTAATAGCTGGAGCAGACAGGACAATCTCAACAAACCCGGGCAAGAACCATGTTATAAACTATGTGACTGAGTGCCGGATAATAGTGCAATAAATGAGCCACAGAACAATGCAAATAAATGTAAATTTTGATGCACTATCACGACGCCACGGCCATGCTAGGCTATGAGACAACTGGATGCCGCGACCTGCAGCCATGGGCTCGAGACCAGGTTGGGGCAGCCGCCTATCGCACTAAGTCCGCCATGTGGGACTTTGTGCCTCACCGCAGCAGACTTGCCATTTGCGCTTGCCACGACTAGACTCCAGTCAAGGAGCAGTGTCTTGTACTCCGTGCATGGCAGTCTTCCCCAACAACCGTGGATCATGCAAACCAAGCCTGAGAGTCATCTGGGTGGAGGCGTTCAACAGCAAATGCAGGCGCAGCAACAAGAAAAAACGTGGCGCAAACTTCAGGGCCTTGTCATGCTGTCACCTCTCAGGCTGCTGCCTGGCGTCTCGTCAGCAGTGCAGGGACCATATGCAAGTTCCGTTCGACTAGGACTGTAGCCAACCATGTGTTGACCTTCAACAGCCCGCCATGACAGACTGGTTCATATCTGCCTCACAATGACTACAACTAAGCGCGTACTTGAAAATTAATAAAATGCTTTTCTCGACCACCACTTTAATGGACCTCACCTGACCACCACTCTGCCCACTCACCCCCTGACACTATGGGGGTTATGGAGCCACTGGAACACAATAATGAACTGTATACTTCCCATAGTTTCTTATGTAGAACTGTCTTATGCGTGCAGGAAATAAACGTGTATTTAATGGTTCCAGTAAGTGTGAATAATATTGGCTCTGACAAAGTGGACTACCGATTGCAATTTGAACGTCCTGGATGAGATCGACTTAGACAGACCGTTCGGAAACGTATGCCACAAGAAGGCCACCAATCCGTCTGCATTACGAAAGAAAATGCAGCATTTAAAAAGGATAGATATGGCAGTTATGCAAACTCTGTTAACACAAGTCGCATATTTGTTCAACCCTAATGGACCATTACCAGCGTCACGTGAGACGCAGTATAAAATCCGAACAGGGGATAAGCCTGTAGTATACAAGAAGCCATAGGAAATACCTCAGCAATTGCAGCAGATTGTTAATCAACAGGTAAAGGATAGCATTATTGAAGAGTGTGAGCACTTACTGCCATGCCAAAGAAATCATTAGATGGGTAGAAGAAATACGGATTTTGTTGCGATTACCTGAAAGCAAAACCGGCCACGAATGCATATTCTTTACCGAATATAACAAGCATTGTACCACGTAGGTCAATGTAAACAATTCTCCGTGATGTAATTTAAAGACGAGTTGGAAGTGGTTCCAGAAGACCGACCGAAGACCACATTCACCTTTCATGGGGACCCTAACAGTGTCATTGGAAGCCATTTTGGCGTAGGAATGCCCCAGCCATGTTTCAGAAGTCTTAGTTTCAACTCATATTTTGTTTTGTCATTTTTCTGATTTATATTTCATATCGCATATGC
Source organism: Schistocerca cancellata (assembly GCF_023864275.1). Taxonomy (NCBI): domain Eukaryota; kingdom Metazoa; phylum Arthropoda; class Insecta; order Orthoptera; family Acrididae; genus Schistocerca; species Schistocerca cancellata. The sequence goes on from NC_064629.1 coordinate 373,944,119, forward strand.
AGGTATCAGTAACATTCAGTGACTTCAGACAGTACTGTAGAATACGATTTGAGTTCGCACGGTGGCTGAGGTAGCCACTGGAACATCTCGTATGGTAAATGGCGGAGTGAGGCGCTGTGGCCAGTTGTGAGGAAGACTGTTACATCACCACACGATACGTGGTAAAACCGCAGCCATTGTGGCACGAGGCAAATGATCTTGTTTAATAAATATTTACTAATAAAAGCCACTTTTTCTACTACAGATATTAGAAACCTAATACTCATAAGCCCTTATTAGAACAACATTACGATGCAAGGAAGCAGTCACCTCAATAAGCAAATGAACGATGTTTAAGATAACTAAGTTGTACCACCAGCTGCGATGTTACAAGATTGTAAGTGCGAGATCTAGACTGCGTGCCATAACCCAGCCGCCGACAGGATTCCTTCCAAAATAGTTTTGTCGTAAGGCCTTGCTCGTAATAATTTGCTGGTTCTGAGTTGGTAAGCGATGTATTGTTTCACTATGATCAGATTACGGTGTACTCGTAAATAAACAAGTCATAAGGGGGTCCCCAGACTTTATTGCAAGTAACATAGCTTGCCATATCATCAGTTAGAATAACAAGATACACAAATTCATTTTCCAGAGAATTCAGTTGCGTTGATACTACTTCCGCAAGGGAGATCAGCTACGAGAACCTTGCGGCGAAACAGTCAGGAAGAGATCCTACGTGACGTCTCGGTAAGATAATCCAAGGACGGATTGTCTTAATCTCTGTAAATCTCGTACGGAAAAGCATGGCCAGTCACACTGTACGCCTCATACGTCATCTTCTGTTGACTCACTAACTAAATGAGACACTTCAGGAGGTGTGGCATCCCTCGCGTGGGAAATCAGATCGCATTGGAATAAATGGCAGCGCATGCATTTGGCATTCTTTGAGTGGTTAAGTCGAATTGCTTTCATATGACTTCCGGCCGATGCATTTAACATCTTTGAGTAGAAAAGTTCGATGACATTTGGATAATTTACGGCGGGGAACCTGTTAATTCCAAATTTGTGTTACGAATAGGAAGTGCAGTTTGACAGCAAGTGCAACGGAAAAGGAAGCGGAAACTGAAAAGTAAATTTAAAAAGTAGCTGCAATTTGTGATTTTTAAATAGTTACATGAAAAGTGTACGCGTCGCAGAATGCGAAAAGTGTCTTGCGAACCGTAGTAAGCCCGCGTCATGGAAAATGCAAATCGCATCCAAGGATTACGAACATTTTGGGACTGAAAGTTAACGAACGATCGTCGAGAAGACATCGTGGCGGAGGCGAAAGAAGATAACAGCATTAAGCGTGGCAAGGATACTCGCCCAACCAGAGGAAGCACCGCAGCACGCCGGGATCGTGCGGGAGGCAGCTGAGCTGAGGTCAGCGCAGCGGCAGAGAAGAGGTGCGCTGGAAGTCTTCAGTTTGACGCATGGCGAGAAACCGGGGCGTACGTTGACTATAGAGTACTGAAGCTACCTAAAGTAAGTTAAAATACATTTAGTGAGCATAAACCAACTACTTGAATTGGGAGTGCTGTTTTCCAGGATGGAGGACGTTGTGCTAACAAACCACCAGTGGATTTTAAGGCTGACCTACACATGGGAAGAAATGAGGTACGAAGGATGGGACAAACATTCACCGGGCTGTTAGCAGTTCCTTACCCGACTGCCCAGCTATCTAACTTGTTAGGAGTAGGCATGGCTGTGACAAATTACTGTGTCGGACATGCTAACAGGTCAAGTTGATCTTTGCAGATAGTTTTGTCTGGGGGTGCTATGTTGACTAATTTCGAATGAAGAGGTCTTGCAGGTGTCCTTCTTCCCTGGCTGGGCAGAAGGGAGGGTCTTCAAGTTGTCTCGACGTCTCCATTTGTTTTCTTCTCCACCGGCCACAGATCCTGATAAGCGAGCAATTTACAGTGAATGGTGGAATGGAAAACGGGAATATCTGAACGTCACTACATTAAAAGTCTCAAAATAAAGAGATGCCACCTGATATCTCTTGTTCTTCGTCTCATAATCGGGAAAATGAATTATTACTACGAGGGTTGCCGAGAAAGTAATGCAGGGCATTTTTGTTCTTCAACGATTCGTTATTCAACATAATGAGAATTACACACGCAAAAGAATGGTGTTTTATCTACACACCTTATTTTTCCACGTAATCTCCATACCGTTCTACGGCCTACCTCCAGCGCGAAACAAGGGCATGTATACCCTGTCTGTAACAGTCCTTGTCCTAGTGGCTTCACTGTGTGAATCACCTCCTTATCGTCCTCAAAATGTCTTCCACGAATGCGTCTGTCCTATCGAATGACAACATCAGCTCGCTGCAACGTGTCAGGTGTGAGAGACGTGGATGGTCTGCGCGACCGCTGCAAATCGTGGAGCTCCGCCGAACCGCCTTTTGATGATCTCACCCTCCGGGTCCAGCGACTAACTGTACAGATGATCCGTAGACTTTGCACAAGCGTTTGTGAATATTCCTCACAGCTTCTTTCTCTGCAGTGAGAAATTCAATGACGGCACGTTGCTTGTAACTAACGTCTCCTGTAGACGCCATTTTAGACTGTCCTACAGCTACACTGTCTGCCGCAAGTGACGGATAGTTGGCGCGCACACTCAGAAGGCTTCAACTAATACATACGTTACGTTTCGCATTCGTAGCATTGTTTTCGGAGAAGAAAAAAAATGCGGTGCGTTACCTCCTGGACAACCCTCACTTGAAAATGCAGAAAAAAAACAAAGACCTAAAACGACAAGCAGAAAAAGTAGGATTACAAATACTTAAAAAAGAACACAGTTCATAGCAAACATCAGCAGTGCCCCTCAAGAGCTTACAACAAATAATAGAATAATATCTTACGTAGCATCATGTGCTTGTATACAGGGAATGGATAGCAAGCATCACAAAGGAAAAGACATCAATGGAGATGAGAATAAATAAAAATTGAAAGCCTCTTTCAGATAAAAATAAACGTCTATAGTAAAAAATCTTTATCCTGGGACACGAAACTGGAACTCCAGGAAACAGTGGTGAGACAGAAATTCTCTATGCAGCAGAAAATTGTAAACTGACTACGAAGGGAGAGATTGAAAAGTTAGAAAAATCTGAAAGAAGACATCAGCAGGGGACGCTGCATATGTACACCACTAGCCAAGCGCTCCTGCTGACGGCAGCTCGCTGAGCTTCTGCGGCTCACTAGTCCATCCGTGGCCAACTGCCTCCACTCATGAGGCGACCGCAGCTCTGTGCCTAACACGAATGACAGTCAATTCATTTAGTGATGTCTTACTGACCATCCGCCGCTCGATTACAGTCACTACTGCCACTATCAACCCAAGTCCAAACGACGCAAGCGGTGCTTCATCCTGTCCTTATTCCAGCTCTTTCCTCCGTCACTGTTCGGGTCCCAAAAATAACTTCTTTTCACCTGTTAAGAGACTGTCCTGTTTCAAAAATGAAGCAGCGTAAGAGAAGTACGTGGGGGCTTGCTCAGGTAAAATATTATTTGAATTCATTGCCAATAGGTACTTGACCAGCGTTATTGTGAAAATTATTAACAGTTTGACGCTTAATTTGCCAAATATTCACAACACAACAGAGCTGTGACGACGGGTCGTGAGTCGTGTTTGGGCAGCTCAGTTTGGATGCCAGCGCGGTAGCTCAGCGTGTTCAGTCCGAGGGTTAGCTCCAGTCTATAATAAAAAAAAACTGAGTTAATGGATCAACGCTGAACTTGAACAAGTGTCATAGGACCTCCACCCCGAACAAATACAACGATCAAAAACGAACAAAAAATGAAACCAATAAAAAAAAGTTGGTAGAGCACTTGCACGTGAAAGGCAGAGGCCACGAGTTCGAATCTCCGTCCAGCATACAATTTTAATCAGCCGGGAAGTTTCGGATCAGCACACACTCCGCTGCACAGTCAAAATTTCATTCTCTCTCTTACATTGCTTGGTTCAACTTTGACTAATTAGGTTGGCGACCGTTCCCTCTCACATAATTACGGTATTTGCTCGAATCCCGTTTGTTCTGCTGCTGCTTGTTCGTGATAGCAATGTTTCGAGATACCGACACCTTAACCCATCGGTGGCGAATAATTCGGCTTGCGGATCGTGCCCTGGCACCAAGTCCGTTGCGCTCAGCCCAGCTGGCACATTTCCCCCCTACAGCCACGCCACGTTATATTGGCGAGAGGAGAGGGAATCTGCAACGCGCCACACTGCGTACTACTTGGTTTCATATTTCACAATTCTTAACAATACAGATCAAAAACAAAAAAATCCAATGTGACTGAACAATTTATGGCGCACTGACGACATAATTTTTATCTGGTACGATGTGTCGGCATACAAAGATACGCAGACAATATTACAGATTTTCGCATTCAGGTTGTCATGTAATCGTGACTCTTCTAGTTTCATAAATAAAATGGCTTGTTTCATGCAAGCATATGATGGTCAAATATTGCAGTTCTTTTAAAACCTCATTATGTAGACGTGCAAACTGAAGCAAGGAATGTGTACGTCTTGGACTGTTTTAACGTTAAAGGGATTTGTCTTTAAAATGGAAATTATCTTACAGATCAGTCAGTTATAACTGCATATGCACAGGAACTGCTATTTCAAACGGCAGGATAAACGATCTCGAAAACAGCATGAAAATAAATGTAAGATTTGCAGTGTCCTCAAAACGTTTAGGTGATTACCGTAGTAATACTTCCAAGGTCACAATGAATTATTCAAATTTCACATTTCCTTTAACGTCCCCTTTGAAAAATTATACATGACTGTGCTTGTTCTGACACACAATATTTTTTAGCGCAACGCAATCTGACTTTCAAAAATCCCTACAAAAGAATGGCCCTGACTAACATTAACCTATACCTTTCACAAATCACTTACCTCACAAAAATCTTCGTTACTCAAGCTACAGCAATACAGCGAGCGCCACTACTGCCAGCTAAATAACAGATTCAAACTACGGAAGGCACTAACTACTAGTAGGCATAGTTAGCAAATGAAAGATTTTAATAGAGAACAAACAATGTAATTACCTTAATAGTCATCAAAAGTCATAATATATACAGCAGTTCATGACATCCATTTTTACAAATTTCAAAACTGCGCCATTTCTCTCCCCACATCCACCACTGCTGGCGGCTCACCTCCAACTGCGCAACGCTACGCACTGTTCACATGCAGCTGCCCAACATTACAATGGCTGACAACAATGCAAACTGGACACAGACTGCACACAGCACAGCCAGTGATTTTCATACAGAGCGCTACGTAACGTTGCCAATAAGAAAACATAAACAGCCTACTTACATAGCCCCCATGCTCCCCACAAAAAAGTTTACAAATTGTTGTGGCCAGTGGCCAATAATGATTTGATAAAATTTTTCATAATTACAATAACAAAGATATCAAATGCACACACTTATTGATACAATGTTGGTCAAAAGCTAAAATTTTCTCACAGTCCATAAAGATAGTCCTGATCATTCATCATAATAGTAATTAGTTTTTTTTCACAGGGTCTCATTAGTAAAAGAAATTGCACACAGAAGTAATGGATTTCCATGCAGTCTTGAAGAAGTAGTGTTGTCCTTCCAACGGAAAGACAGTGCTGACTCTTGACATGCAGACAGGTAATGGGCCACAACAGAGCAAACCCACCGCAGAGTCAGTCGAAGTTGATGAATATTGGTAGGTAGGTCATCACAGAGTAGACCCACTGTAGTCCTGGTAGTGATTGTGGTGTTGGTGGACCACCAGAGGTGCAGACCCACTGCAGTCCTTGTAGAGATGGCCAGCAGCCATCTGTTGCGACTGTGCAGGTGCACATTCACCATCGAAGAGTCTTGTGGATAATATAGCAAGTCCATAATCCACCACTTGTGCACTCACAAAGTTTTTTTTGAAATGTCCTTCCAACCAGCAATGCTGTTATCCAATCCCTTGCTGAATTATTAACACACGTGCAAACACTATCAGTCCCTACTTCTCACATATTGTCCATATACTATGTCCAACAGAAACGTGTGCAGTGAAATGAATGCTTACAAGTTACTTAATTTGATGAACTGGTGTCAATTACAATATTATAACATGAGAATACAATTACAAAGCTACAAAATACATCATTAAAACATAACAATATAGATAAAATTTGTAGTAATACAGACTTTACAAAAGAATAGAAATAACATATACATCAGTGTTACAGGAATTATGAGATAAGTAAATACATAAAAGATCAGAATAACTTTTGAAACATCAACTTTACACATGAGCATTAAAACAGAACAGAATAAATAATGTCTAAGCATATTTACAAGGTAAATAACATATTATTAATGCCAATTATATTTGAGGATGACAGTATTCCTCATCATAGTGAATATAGCTTAGTATTAGAAGAAGAAAAAAATTCTATGAAACTACACAGAGACAGGAAGAAAACAAATACACAAGGGTACACAAATACATAGTGGGATAACACAAAAGGAAAGGACAGGGTTCGTTTTCAGTGTAACATTTGGTACTGCAGTCCAACCCAAAACTTCATTCCATAGATCTTTCGTCTTATTTCGATATTTGCTCCAGCCAAAAAAACCCTATCCAAGCATGCTTTCTGTATTTTTCTCGTATAACCTCTCAGTGCATTTCTTCAAATTCATCGCAACGCATTCTCTTATAGGCTACCCCCTCTTAAGCTAACTTAAATCTACTGAGCTCAGATGCTAAACTAAGGGACGAGGCAATGCAGCAGCACAAAACAATTAACACAAACATCAATGACAAAAAATTTAAATAGGCAAAGCAATTGCAATATTACAACTAATATGAGCCAATGCGCAGCAACAAGAAAAATAAATCAGTAGTAAAACTAGCTTAACAGAGTAACACAAAGTCAAATTCAGTAACACTATGCCTGGCAAACAGCAGCAGCAAATTAAATAACTTATATCTAAACATGACATAGCTCAAGCAGAAAAAAAACATTACACTAAAGACAATAATGCAGACAAGGGAAATGTATATTCACATCTTAATGTCTATGTAATTAAAGTGGTGCACCACAACTTATTCTATGAAAAATATTACCAAGTAGTTATATATTATGACTGTTAAGGTAAATATATTGTTTGTTCTCTATTAAAATCTTTCATTTGCTAACTATGCCTATCAGTAGTTAGTGCCTTCAGTAGTGTGAATCTTTTATTTAGCTGGCAGTAGTGGCGCTCGCCGTATTGCAGTAGTTCGAGTAACGAAGATTTTTGTGAGGTAAGTGATTTGTGAAAGGTATAGGTTAATGTTAGTCAGGGCCACTCTTTTGTAGGGATTTCTGAAAGTCAGATTGCGTTGCGCTAAAAAATATTGTGTGTCAGTTTAAGCACAGTCGTATATAATTGTTCTAAGGGGACGTTTCATAGGGAACTAGACATAAAGTGTCCCTTCTATAACGCGATGTTCGTTTTAAATGTATAACTATCAGATTAGACGTAAGTTGTTCCCCACCTTACTGTGAGCAGGGCGGTGTGACGTTCACTTCAAATGCTATGACTTCCATCTATTCCAAATGTTCTACTTTTCGTACCTGCAAACCTTCTACCTTCATAAATTCAGCAGTAGCTGATTTTAAATCGAAAAATCGCTGTACGAATGGCCGTTGACTTAAGCAAAGTACTATGCAGTAAAACATAAAGTCTCCATACTCTTCGTTCAGTTCCATCGAAAACAGTTGCAGCTGACAGTGGAATAATGCGTGCGACTTAATAAAATTTATTATTCGTATCACAAATTCCTTAATGTGCTACATGCCTGCAAAATTTAGCACAAAGTGCTTCTTGGTAAACAGAACAATCAATTCCGTGTGTTTTTCGTTGTAAGTTTTTGCTTTGTCATTGCTAACTCAATTTTTAAATTCTTTTTATGTGAAATTGTAATGTCGTCTCGTAGCATATTTTGAGTACCAGTTGCTTATGTGACTGCATAATATGTATCGAGAATTTCATTCCTCTCTTCTGTCATTCCCATTCATTTTTAAAGGCTGGCGAAGATATATCGCTAGGCTGCGTCTTTTTGTGCAAACTGCCACTGGACCTGTGAACGTCCGTCACGTCGCGAGCAAATGGCGAAGAGTGAACACAGCTGAATCCACGATTCGGCTGAACTGAAGAAGGTTGTGCCAACGGAAAAATGCAACAAAAAATGGTTCAAATGGTTCTAAGCACTATGGGACTTAACTTCTGAGGTCATCAGTCCCCTAGAACCTAGAACTACTTAAACCTAACTAAGCTAAGGACATCACAGACAGCCATGCCCGAGGCAGGATTCGAACCTGCGACCGTAGCGGTTGCGCGGTTCCAAACTGTAGCGCTTGGAACCGCTCGGCCGGCAAAAAATGCAACACCGTAATACTAAAACATATGTCACGCTGTAGCGGGTACTTACGGAAGGGAACGAGCAAAGCCGAAATCTTGACCCACCCGCCCAACATGCGTGAAATTTGGAACGCCGTTGCCGGCCCTGCCTTCACTATCACACAGTCACGGTCAAATAAATATCCTTCCGCAGGAGTAACCTTCCTTGTGTGTGTGTGTGTGTGTGTGTGTGTGTGTGTGTGTGTGTGTGTGCTGGGGCCTTTGACGATTACGCTGCCTGTGTGTTAGGTAAGAATGAGGTTTCAGACATCATTTATTGCATTTTATTTCCGGGTGTTGGGCTCACAAAGGGGTCTTTTCCCCTATAGGGATGGTGGACGTATTTTTTGTTCCATTTTAGACTATTTATCTATTTTTTTACTGTAATTCGTACTTGAATTGATGTTATTTAGTGTCCTGCAAGTACGCGTAGCACGTCGGTCTTGTCAAAGAGCTTTTGGGCCTTTTCCCGCACATTTTGGCACAGATATTTTCCGTGGAGTGCATAGTGCAGTTCCTCCAGTGTGATCTGAGGGTCCATCGGAGACATTTGTTTTGTATGACTCTGAGCTTCTTAAAATTAGTGTCGCGTGTTGTGACGCAGGAAGCCGCCCTATAGAGCAGCGTGGGCTCCACTAGAGCTCAGTATAGTCTCATCTTCGTGGTAAAATTCAGATACTTACACCTGAAGAGGAAGATGAAAGGTCTCAGCATTCTTAGTCCGGTTTTTTCTTCTCTGCGACGTGATGGGTAAAGAGGAGTTTCGTGCCCATGTAAAGGCCCAGGCATTTTAACACGGGTGACCAGGGAATATGTTGGTTTCCGATGTGGAGCCTCGTACAGCTGACTGGTCAGCGTCTTGTGAAAATAATAGCCATGGTTTAATCCAGGTCGATGTTAATCTTATGTAGTTGTGTCAGTCGCTCCATGAGGTCTAGCTGTCGCATGAATCTTACAATCGTTGATCTAATTTCTTGTCTCTTGTTGAAAATGCTGTGTCGTCTGCATAGAGGATAACTGACACATTTGAAGTGTAGGTACGTCTTTGATATATACGTTGAAAAGTGCTTGTGTAATTACTGATCCCTGTGGGATACCGGCATGGACTAGTTTCTTGGCAGAGTTCTTGTCATCGATGCGCTCATACAATTTCCTGTCTTGAAGGAAGTTATCAAGTAGTTTTACGTACCAGTCTTTTATAGTGGTGTTTCGGTTCAGTTTGACAATTAAGTTTTGACGCTATACTTTTTTGACGTCCAAGAAGACTCCCACTGTCGAATATCGTTTGTTGAAGTTGTCTTGTACGGTTTCGGTACTGCGGAGGAGTTAAAGTTCGGCGGAGAGTTTACTTTGGAGTCAGAACTGTTCTGACCGGACCACTTTGTCCCGTACCATAGTGTCTTGTAGACTTTTCAGTAATACCCCTTCGAGGAGATTCCCCAGCGGTGGCAGAAGACTGGTTGGGCGGTAATTGTTTAGCAGTGACACCACCCTCGCCGCTCCCCGCGCCTCTGGGAAGTGTCCATGGCGAAGGCAACTGTTAAAACTTCTCGCGATTAATATCACCAGCTTCCTGAGACAATGTTTTAAGTCTTTGTTGGTGGCCGAGTTGTGTCCTGGCGAGTTGTTTTGACAGTACTGCGTCGTTGTTCTCTAAAATAAAGACCGCAACGAAAGTACAAAGGGTGAAACAAACGTATTACGAGCATTCAGTGTCCAGCAGCACGAATTTGCAGGAAACTTCAGCTAAGAAAATAATAGTATATAATGACGGTTTTTGTAAGTTAAATTGTAACTTATATTCAGTATTAAAATGAATCCAAGACAAGTGGTAGACCAAAGCAAGCAAAATTAGAGAGAACAGACCCTACCCAGAAACATCATGGTGCCCTATAGTACACTCCTGGAAATTGAAATAAGAACACCGTGAATTCATTGTCCCAGGAAGGGGAAACTTTATTGACACATTCCTGGGGTCAGATACATCACATGATCACACTGACAGAACCACAGGCACATAGACACAGGCAACAGAGCATGCACAATGTCGGCACTAGTACAGTGTATATCCACCTTTCGCAGCAATGCAGGCTGCTATTCTCCCATGGAGACGATCGTAGAGATGCTGGATGTAGTCCTGTGGAACGGCTTGCCATGCCATTTCCACCTGGCGCCTCAGTTGGACCAGCGTTCGTGCTGGACGTGCAGACCGCGTGAGACGACGCTTCATCCAGTCCCAAACATGCTCAATGGGGGACAGATCCTGAGATCTTGCTGGCCAGGGTAGTTGACCTTCTAGAGCACGTTGGGTGGCACGGGATACATGCGGACGTGCATTGTCCTGTTGGAACAGCAAGTTCCCTTGCCGGTCTAGGAATGGTAGAACGATGGGTTCGATGACGGTTTGGATGTACCGTGCACTATTCAGTGTCCCCTCGACGATCACCAGTGGTGTACGGCCAGTGTAGGAGATCGCTCCCCACACCATGATGCCGGGTGTTGGCCCTGTGTGCCTCGGTCGTATGCAGTCCTGATTGTGGCGCTCACCTGCACGGCGCCAAACACGCATACGACCATCATTGGCACCAAGGCAGAAGCGACTCTCATCGCTGAAGACGACACGTCTCCATTCGTCCCTCCATTCACGCCTGTCGCGACACCACTGGAGGCGGGCTGCACGATGTTGGGGCGTGAGCGGAAGACGGCCTAACGGTGTGCGGGACCGTAGCCCAGCTTCATGGAGACGGTTGCGAATGGTCCTCGCCGATACCCCAGGAGCAACAGTGTCCCTAATTTGCTGGGAAGTGGCGGTGCGGTCCCCTACGGCACTGCGTAGGATCCTACGGTCTTGGCGTGCATCCGTGCGTCGCTGCGGTCCGGTCCCAGGTCGACGGGCACGTGCACCTTCCGCCGACCACTGGCGGCAACATCGATGTACTGTGGAGACCTCACGCCCCACGTGTTGAGCAATTCGGCGGTACGTCCACCCGGCCTCCCGCATGCCCACTATACGCCCTCGCTCAAAGTCCGTCAACTGCACATACGGTTCACGTCCACGCTGTCGCGGCATGCTACCAGTGTTAAAGACTGCGATGGAGCTCCGTATGCCACGGCAAACTGGCTGACACTGACGGCGGCGGTGCACAAATGCTGCGCAGCTAGCGCCATTCGACGGCCAACACCGCGGTTCCTGGTGTGTCCGCTGTGCCGTGCGTGTGATCATTGCTTGTACAGCCCTCTCGCAGTGTCCGGAGCAAGTATGGTGGGTCTGACACACCGGTGTCAATGTGCTCTTTTTTCCATTTCCAGGAGTGTAGTTACCGAAGTGTACACACATGTAGCGATACAGAACGGCAATTGATTTGAGACTCCATGGAGTGCTGTGTGCACAACGACCATATACGTGAAATTAGAAGGAGTTATTGTAATCATTTCTTAGCTTTGGTTACTGATAGTAACTTGATACCAGTGCCTATGAGTTTATTTTGTACACCACAGCACTGAAAATGATCACTATGTGATTAAAAAACGAGTTTTCTATCAATAAACCATCAATATTGCGGCCAACGCTAACCTTCCTTCTAAGAACCGCAATTGGCTTGTGTGGAATAGCTCGCACTTAGATGATGAGCCCATCACAAATAAAACCAGAATCAAAGGGCGCAATGAATGAGGAAACTTACGGGGAAGACAATGATCATGTAAATGAGTCGACTGATATGTTCAGTACTTCGGAAATGGAGAAGGAACCGATAGAACCACATGATTTAGAATCAAATCATGAAGGCGTGGTAGAGAAGGACGCTGGAAAACGGTTAAGCATGAACGAGCTATTTAAAAAAATTGAATCTTAGGACAGCAGCATTAACAGTGAGCTTATGGCACAGGTTAGTAGTATCATAAAAAATTGAAAACAAAGGCGAGTGGTATTAGGAGCATTCAGAATAGGCTGAAAACACAAGCAAGCGGTATTAGTAGCCTTAATAATCTGCTGAAAACGCTAGCTGATGTCATGAAAACACAGTGCGTTAAAGTCAGTCAGAAGACAAAATATACTTAAAATTGGTATTGTGAGTACTACAATCAATGACATGATACTTGAAATAAATACCGTAAATACCAATGTGACCACTATGCAGGGGCAGTTCAACGACATAAATGAAAGGTTCAGTTCAGAAGTCATGAAGACCCAAGAAACGGCAGTATCTTTGTTCATAAAGTAAGTGTGCGAAAAAGTTTTCGGTTTGAAAACCGAACTGTTGACGAATGTAGAAATGCGATCTCACATTTCAGAAAGACAGTATCAGATTGTAAAAAGTCACTGGGTAAGCAAGCAGCAGCTTGCGAAATAATTGAGATCAAAACACTTCGCAAATTCAAGGCAAAATATGAGATCTTGAACAGAAAATCAGGGACAAGCCCAGTTGTGTGTATGAAAAAATACCTTATAATAAACTATTAGAGGGCGAGTAACGCTATGTTCACTCAAAGAAATGCAATGGGTCGAGCCCATTGCATTTCATAAAAAGGTGTGAAAGGTTTTTTCCTGGACATAATTTAAACACAGATCAGATGACGCTTAATGAATTAAAACCATAGTTTACCGAGGAAAACTCGTCAAGGAAAAAACAATATTGTTTATGGCGAGAATTTATAACAGCCAGATTCGATATATTACATTAGGAGCATAAGTGCCATTAAAGGTATCTGCGAATCAAGATGCCAAAAACTAATCCACTTAAGAAGGAGACGATCTGAATCCGAAGTTGTGTGGGAGCTATGGAAATAGCTGTATGAAATTTCGAAGAAATACGTAGGAAGCAATCATAAAAGCTTTTCTGCGTTTCTGGAAAGAGTAGAGGATGAAGATCAGTGGAGAGGAAATCGTGATTATCGCCAAAAGGAACAGTAATAAAATTAATAACATTGACACTGGACAGAATGACGGTGTTAGGTATCGGGTTAGTATGGTTCAACGAGATCGAGGTATCTCAGCAGCTCGCGGTAGAGGATATGCACTGGGACGTTACCATGACAGCAACATTGCGGAAAACTGAGGACCGCATATGTTACGGGCCAAACAAATGAGTACAGATTTTCATGGCCCAAACCTAAGAAGTGTTGATGTAGATGTGTTAGAATTAAGAACACGAGAGAATGATTTCGAAGTACCGCAGGCTGCTGAAAGCGGGGTGACAGGTGCGCTCAGGAATAAGTCACGGCAGGCAGGTAACGAGACAAATGGTAGCTGTCGGACAGCGCACCTGCCAGTAACGAATAAATCGGATCAGTCACCTGTCCGTATGGAAACTGTAGTTAAGGCAGCAGAACACAATGCAATGAACCAGCTTCTGTAGGTTACGACACCGTGGCAAGAGAAAACGCGAGCATGTCCGTAGGCGAGGAAGCAAGTGCCGACAACAGTTCAAATAATGATTATATTTGCGAAAATAAGTTGCCATGAACTACAAATCGGTGCGAGCAGACCAATGATCTGTACCAACGGCTAAATAAATGTGGATGGAAGGATTTGAAAAGGAATTATTAGAGCAAAAGTTAGATATTAGCCAAAGGAGAAAAAGGGACTTTGAGAATATAACGTGGATCGACAACAAGTAGAAAATGTAAGTATTTAGCACAAAATTCGCAGTTGTTAAAGAGGTGGAAAACAGCGAGAAAAAAGTCTCCACCAAAAGTACGCTATCTGGCAATAATACTAAATTAATAATTTAATAATAAGGAAGTATATACAGTCGCAATGAGGAAAGGGGAATGGAAATGGACGAAATCCTCAGTAACGAAATGCGAATAGAACAAACTGTTGTCGATAGACAGGAGGAGGTAGATTCTGACAATTGCTTACGAATTATTGAAGTTCACGACAAAACAAAATACTCAGTAAAAGCAGACGTCATTAGCGCCAATGAAGATGAAACCTCAGACGAAGAACCTAACGTTAGGAGGAAACCGTGATCCTGCGTATTTAAAACCTGTGAAAATATAAAAGGAAGAAATTAATTTCTGTCTAAGAAAAGCGATTCTGTTAGAAGCAAACAGTGTCCCAGAATGATCAGATCTAGAACATAGTTCGGATGAAGAATACATTGAAGCAACGGGAAGAAATGAATGCGTAACGAAATGCCGTGTTGTACCACAAAATGAAGTAAATTCGAAACAGGACCAGAGGTTAACACAGAACCAAGGAAGATGCATCCTTCGGATGATTTGATTCCTAGTCAACAACTCATTCAAGTCATAAAAGACTGAGCTCTGCAAACCGATGAAAGCTCCAGACATATGTGACCTGCAGGTGAGGAACTAGTCTTTCAATGATCTTATTGTCGACCACGATTTGTTACGGGAGGAACAAAATAACCCCGCCAATAGAGCAATTAAACAAATCATTATTACTGTCGAAATTTACAATACTAGATTGCAAGTCATTTTAGACACTGGATCAAAAATGGATGTCGTATCACAGTCATATTTTGATCACGTTTCAGACGAACCAGGATTAGTAATATTGTGTGTAAATGGTGTTAAAGTCGTAGGGGCTACAGGCTGAAGCAATGAGCCAATCAGAAGTCAAGTACTGTCGGAATTCAAAATTAAAGTTCTGTACCGACCTGTTCTATACGCTCTTTTACTACGCATAGTGCACTTAACTTATTTCGTGTATTTTTTATGCAACTTTTTTTGTTTTTTCTTCATTTCAAATGTAAACCACTAATTCAAATTGTGAACGGCTAGGCTAGTGACCCCGCGTTCTCTACGTCAACAGATGGCAGCACTTTTGCCACTCCGGTTTACCAATTTGCTTCCTCGTTCCCATCCGCTACTCCCTGTTCTGCGGTCATAGGCAGCAAACCGCGCCTAGTACACGTCCACCGAGGCGCTCGGGGGCCACAGCACAGCGTAAGTGTTCTGGTTTTATTTGTATATTTCCCTACCCAGGCAGTCGTGCGTAGTACTCTCTGGTGTCACTTTCGCATTGACATAGCTTCCACAGTACCTAGCCCAACCGGCCGTTTCGAAACGTTTTATAAAACTTTATGAAATTTTATGTTTCTTATATGTTGCGGCGAGTAAAAATTATCTCCCGGCTCTTGCTATTTTCAGTGCGACACCTGAGGATGAGCTTATGAGAGCCCGAAACCGGTCGTGATTATTAAACAAATTTACAACCGAACCATTATTTTCAACCCCTAGTTACAGGGTGAGGATTTGAATATGATAGCCCAGTCGTTCCAGGTTTGAATGCCGAAATGATTTTGGGAATGGATAAAGAAAAGATAATTATTGGCTGTAATAATAAAGTGAAAAATGAAAGTAAAGACGTTAATCTGGAAGTTGTATTTGAAGAAACTGAAATTTCACAGAACACTAAATTTGAGTCACTGCAACTATAAACTGAAGCTGAAAACTAAGGTTTGTCCAGTATTTTTGAAATTTATCAAGTTAAGACGCCTTAGCTGTCATATGGGGTTTGAGAAACTCCAAAATTATTTTTGGAGAAGTAAAATGGTTATCCACACAGACTATAAGGTACTATCATTCCTGAAAGATTGCCGCCTGCTAACCGGCACATTAATCCGCTGTGCATTATACCACTAACAGTTCGGTTACGATATCTGTTATGTCAAAGGCACTGGAAATTACGTATCAGATTCCTTATCTAATTTACTAGAAGTTGCAGATTGTGTGCCAAAATAATGAAGATGCTGTTTTCAAACGAGTTTCATTACAGAAGTCAATGAAAAAAATTAGCAGATATGTAAAAACATCAACTTTACCGAAATAAAGATAAAGTTTGGAAATCAGTGAAAGTCCATTTTCATGCTTTTTGTTGTTCTGAAGTTGCTAAATTTTAGAAGATCTTTAAAGATGTTTTCTATAAATGGAATGATATGGATAGGGAGGATTGGAAAGTATGTTGGCCAGCTCAGTTCGAGACTGAACTAATGAACAGCTTTCACCTTGAATTACGACACTGGACAAAAAACAAGTAGAAAACCTTTCAAGTATAATAGCAGTAATTAGCAATGTGGCCAAGAAAGTGTAAAGTTATCTGGCATTTGCCAAATAGTGAAGGTAGAAAATCGGTGAAATCAATTTCCTGTGCAAAACAACACGCCAGCACATACACTTGACATAAAGTCTGTGGATCTGTATGGCTTCTTTCCGAAATTTTCTGGAAGTTGGATATACACTCCTGGAAATGGAAAAAAGAACACATTGACACCGGTGTGTCAGACCCACCATACTTGCTCCGGACACTGCGAGAGGGCTGTACAAGCAATGATCACACGCACGGCACAGCGGACACACCAGGAACCGCGGTGTTGGCCGTCGAATGGCGCTAGCTGCGCAGCATTTGTGCACCGCCGCCGTCAGTGTCAGCCAGTTTGCCGTGGCATACGGAGCTCCATCGCAGTCTTTAACACTGGTAGCATGCCGCGACAGCGTGGACGTGAACCGTATGTGCAGTTGACGGACTTTGAGCGAGGGCGTATAGTGGGCATGCGGGAGGCCGGGTGGACGTACCGCCGAATTGCTCAACACGTGGGGCGTGAGGTCTCCGCAGTACATCGATGTTGTCGCCAGTGGTCGGCGGAAGGTGCACGTGCCCGTCGACCTGGGACCGGACCGCAGCGACGCACGGATGCACGCCAAGACCGTAGGATCCTACGCAGTGCCGTAGGGGACCGCACAGCCACTTCCCAGCAAATTAGGGACACTGTTGCTCCTGGGGTATCGGCGAGGACCATTCGCAACCGTCTCTATGAAGCTGGGCTACGGTCCCGCACACCGTTAGGCCGTCTTCCGCTCACGCCCCAACATCGTGCAGCCCGCCTCCAGTGGTGTCGCGACAGGCGTGACTCGAGGGACGAATGGACACGTGTCGTCTTCAGCGATGAGAGTCGCTTCTGCCTTGGTGCCAATGATGGTCGTATGCGTGTTTGGCGCCGTGCAGGTGAGCGCCACAATCAGGACTGCATACGACCGAGGCACACAGGGCCAACACCCGGCATCGTGGTGTGGGGAGCAATCTCCTACACTGGCCGTACACCACTGGTGATCGTCGAGGGGACACTGAATAGTGCACGGTACATCCAAACCGTCATCGAACCCATCGTTCTACCATTCCTAGACCGGCAAGGGAACTTGCTGTTCCAACAGGACAATGCACGTCCGCATGTATCCCGTGCCACCCAACGTGCTCTAGAAGGTGTAAGTCAACTACCCTGGCCAGCAAGATCTCCGGATCTGTCCCCCATTGAGCATGTTTGGGACTGGATGAAGCGTCGTCTCACGCGGTCTGCACGTCCAGCACGAACGCTGGTCCAGCTGAGGCGCCAGGTGGAAATGGCATGGCAAGCCGTTCCACAGGACTACATCCAGCATCTCTACGATCGTCTCCATGGGAGAATAGCAGCCTGCATTGCTGCGAAAGGTGGATATACACTGTACTAGTGCCGACATTGTGCATGCTCTGTTGCCTGTGTCTATGTGCCTGTGGTTCTGTCAGTGTGATCATGTGATGTATCTGACCCCAGGAATGTGTCAATAAAGTTTCCCCTTCCTGGGACAATGAATTCACGGTGTTCTTATTTCAATTTCCAGGAGTGTATATTCTTATAGTATTAGGAATATTTTAAAAATTTGTGAAACCCTTCCCTATCAAGAAAGTAACAGCTAAAGTAGTATTCAGTAGAATGGCAGAATACTTTAATATCACAGGAAAACCTAAATCAGTGGTTGGATGCTTGATTTGGTGGTAGGGGTTCAAACAGCGAGGTCATCAGTCCTATCGGATTAGGGAAGGATGAGGAAGAGAGTCGGCCGTGCCCTTTCAAAGGAAACATCACGATATTTGCCTATAGCGACTGAAGGAAATCACGGGAAACCTCAGCCAGTATGATCGGATGCGGGTTTGAACTGTCCTCCCACCGAACGCGAGTCCAGTGTTCTAACCACTGCACCACCTTACTCGGTCTAAATCAGTGCTATCAGATAATGGGCTCCAGTTTATTTCAATGATTTGAAAGAGGGTATGGAGCAGTGCAATGTCCAAGTAAAATATATTTCAGCCTACCACCCAGCAAGTAGTTCGCTTGAACGCTATGTGCATGAGTTATGTAGATTATGCGTAACTTATTGCCTCCGCAACCATAGGGTGTGGGGCAGATTTGTTTCAGAATTTGAAAAAGTCATCAATGCCCTACACCATGAAGCCACAGCCTTTACACCAGAAGACATTTTGTTAGATAGTAAAAGTAAAAGCATAACTGAAGATACCTTAGAATTTCCACCCTGTATACACTTGGGACCGGACAAATAAAAGGAATTAGTGGGGGAAAGAATGAAACAAAATGCAGAAGCCAGTGCTCCCTGTCGCCGTTGGATAAGCAGCTGCCAGTAGCGAGTCGTATACTCCTAGCTCACTAATTTGTTACGTAGTTTCGTATAGGAGGTGTAATTTAGAGTTTTAGTTTCTGTAATCGTAAATTCAGGCAGATTGTAGCGCAGTCAATAGGCATTTGTACACGTTAGTTCATACATCCTTTGCGTGTTCCCCTTGTGTTTCCCCTCCACGGACTCGTGTTTCAGTAACTGTTGTTCAACAGCGATTAGAATGGACAGAGACTGTGATTGCTGTGTTCGGATGAGGGCTGAGTTGGCATCCCTTCGCTCACAGCTGCAGGCGGCGCTGACTTCGGTCATGCAGCTTGAGGCTGTTGCCAATGGGCACCACTGTGGGAAGCCGGACTTGGGTATGACGGGGAGGTCAACCTCGTCCCGTCTGTCCCCAGATCGGTCTGCCGCTGTGTTTGCCCCAGTTGCTGCCCGCAGTGGGGCTGAGCCCTCGCCTGTGGTTGATTGGGAGGTCGTTCCAAGGCCTGGCAGGCAGCGAAAGACGTCCCCGGAGGCTGATCAGAAAGCCTCCCCAGTGCGTCTGACAAACAGGTTTCAGGTGCTGTCTCTGGCTGAGCCAGATGCAGCAGCCTGCCCTGTTTCAGAGGATGATTCTCAGCCATCAAGGTCCGGGCAATCGCAGAGGGTGGGCTTATTGGTAATTGGGAGCTCCAATGTTAGGCGCGTAATGGGGCCCCTTAGGGATATGGCGGCTAAGGAGGGAAAGAAATCCAGTGTGCACTCCATGTGCATTCCGGGTGGAGTCATTCCTGATGTGGAAAGGGCCCCTCCGGATGCCATGAACAGCACAGGGTGCAGCCAGCTGCAGGTGGTGGCACATGTCGGCACTAATGACGTGTGTCGCTTTGGATCTGAGGAAATTCTCTCTGGATTCCAGCGGCTATCTGATTGGGTGAAGGTTGCCGGTCTTGCTTACGAGGTGAAGGCAGAGCTCACCATCTGCAGCATCGTTGACAGAACCGAATGCGGACCTTTGGTGCAGAGCCGGGTGGTGGGTCTGAATCAGAGGCTCAGACGGTTTTGCGACCGTGTTGGCTGCAGATTCCTTGACTTGCGCCATAGGGTGGTGGGGTTTCGGGTTCCGCTGAATAGGTCTGGAGTTCACTACACTCAGCTGGCGGCTACACGGGTAGTGGAGGCTGTGTGGCGTGGACTGGGCGGTTTTTTAGGTTAGAAGGCCTCGGGAAAGTACGGGTGGGCTGTAATCTCAAAGGGTGCATGGCAAATACAGAACGTGCTTGGATCAAGGAACAGTCGGAATTCTAGTTGTAAATTGTTGTAGTTGTGCTGGGAAAGTCCCTGAGCTTGAAGCGCTAATAGAAAGCACAGAAGCTGAAATCGTTATAGGTACAGAAAGCTGGCTAAAGCCTGAAATAAGTTCTGCGGAAATTTTTACAAATTCTCAGACGGCGTTCAGGAGAGATAGATTAGGTACAATTGGTGGTGGAGTGTTTGTGTCTGTCAGTAGTGGTTTATCTTGTAGTGAAGTCGAAGTAGATACTCCGTGCGAATTGGTATGGGTGGAGGTTATACTTAACAGCCGAACTAAGTTAATAATTGATTCCTTCTACCGACCCCCAGACTCCGATGATATAGTTACTGAACAGTTCAGAGAAAATTTGAGTCTCGTAACAAATAAATACCCCACTCATACGGTTATAGTTGGTGGGGACTTCAACCTTCCCTCGATATGTTGGCAAAAATATTTGTTCAAAACCGGTGGTAGGCCGAAAACATCTTCCGAGATTGTCCTAAATGCTTTCTCCGAAAATTATTTCGAGCAGTTAATCCACGAACCCACGCGAATTGTAAATGGTTGCGAAAACACACTTGACCTCTTAGCCACAAACAATCCAGAGCTAATAGAGAGCATCATGACTGATACAGGGATTAGTGATCACAAGGTCGTTATAGCTAGGCTCAATACCGTTTCTTCCAAATCCACCAGAAACAAACGCAAAATAATTTTATTTAAAAAAGCGGATAAAGTGTCACTAGAAGCCTTCCTAAGAGGCAATCTCCATTCCTTCCGAACTGACTATGCAAATGTAGACGAGATGTGGCTCAAATTCTAAGATATAGTAGCAACAGAAATTGAGAGATTCATACCTCATAAATTGGCAAGAGATGGAACTGATCCTCCATGGTACACAAAACAGGTCCGAACGCTGTTGCAGAGGCAACGGAAAAAGCATGCGAAGTTCAGACGAACGCGAAAGCCCGAAGATTGGCTAAAATTCACAGACGCGCGAAATTTGGTACGGACTTCAATGAGAGATGCCTTTATTGGGTTCCACAACGAAACGTTGTCTCGAAATTTGGTAGAAAATCCGAAGAAATTCTGGTCGTATGTAAAGTACACAAGCGGCAAGACGCAGTCAATACCTTCGCTGCGCAGTGCCGATGGTACTGTTACTGACGACTGTGCAGCTAAAGCGGAGTTATTGAACGCAGTTTTCCGAAATTCCTTCACCAGGGAAGACGAATGGAATATTCCAGAATTTGAAACACGAACAGCTGCTAGCATGAGTTTCTTAGAAGTAGATACCGTAGGGGTTGCGAAGTAACTCAAATCGCTTGATACGGGCAAGTCTCCAGGTCCAGATTGTATACCGATTAGGTTCCTTTCAGATTACGCTGATACAATAGCTCCCTACTTAACAATCATATACAACCGCTCGCTCACCGATAGATCCGTACCAGCAGATTGGAAAATTTGCGCAAGTAGCACCAGTGTTAAAGAAGGGTAGTAGGAGTAATCCATCGAACTACAGACCTATATCATTGACGTCGGTTTGCAGTAGGGTTTTGGAGCATATACTGTATTCAAACATTATGAATCACCTCGAAGGGAACTATCTATTGATACGTAATCGGCATGGTTTCAGAAAACATCGTTCTTGTGCAACGCAGCTAGCTCTTTATTCGCACGAAGTAATGGCCGCTATCGACAGGGGATCTCAAGTTGATTCCGTATTTCTAGATTTCCGGAAAGCTTTTGACACCGTTCCTCACAGGCGACTTATAAACAAGCTGCGGGCCTATGGTGTATCGTCTCAGTTGTGCGACTGGGTTCGTGATTTCCTGTCAGGAAGGTCGCAGTTCGTAGTAATAGACGGCAAATCATCGAGTAAAACTGAAGTGATATCAGGTGTTCCCCAGGGAAGCATCCTGGGACCTCTGCTGTTCCTGATCTATATAAATGACCTGGGTGACAATCTGAGCAGTTCTCTTAGGTTTTTCGCAGATGATGCTGTAATTTACCGTCTAGTAACGTCATCCGAAGACCAGTATCAGTTGCAAAGCGATTTAGCAAAGATTGCTGTATGGTGTGGCAGGTGGCAGTTGACGCTAAATAACGAAAAGTGTGAGGTGATGCACATGAGTTCCGAAAGAAATCCGTTGGAATTCGATTACTCGATAAATAGTACAATTCTCTAGGCTGTCAATTCAACTAAGTACCTGGGTGTAAAAATTACGAACGACTTCAGTTGGAAGGACCACATAGATAATATTGTGGGGAAGGCGAGCCAAAGGTTGCGTTTCATTGGCAGGACACTTATAAGATGCAACAAGTCCACAAAAGAGACAGCTTACACTACACTCGTTCGTCCTCTGTTAGAATATTGCTGCGCGGTGTGGGATCCTTACCAGGTGGGATTGACGGAGGACATCGAAAGGGTGCAAAAAAGGGCAGCTCGTTTTGTATTATCACGTAATAGGGGAGAGAGTGTGGCAGATATGATACGCGAGTTGCTATGGAAGTCTTTAAAGCAAAGACGTTTTTCGTCGCGGCGAGATCTGTTTACGAAATTTCAGTCACCAACTTTCTCTTCCGAATGCGAAAATATTTTGTTGAGCCCAACCTAAATAGGTAGGAATGATCATCAAAATAAAATAAGAGAAATCAGAGCTCGAACAGAAAGGTTTAGGTGTTCGTTTTTCCCGCGCGGTGTTCGGGAGTGGAATGGTAGGGAGATAGTATGCTTGTGGTTCGATAAACGCTCTGCCAAGCACTTAAATGTGAATGGCAGAGTAATCATGTAGATGTAGATGTAGATGTAGATGTAAGACGCATGATAAGAACCTCCGAACCCAAATTTAGATTTTGTTCTCGTCAAAACCCATGAGGTATCTTGCCAATTAAATCACGAGATTTCCAAATTTAGATATTTTTTCAGTGGCCTGGCTGATGTACAAGGAACTCATCACACTAATGCATACTATCTGGTGCATATACAATCATAAAAGCCCTTAGGTGATCGTAATATAGCGTATTTGAAATCTTATTTCCACAGAACAGACTAAGAAGGAGCACTGTTTGAAAACGTAGTGAATATCATGTACATTATTTTATAATATTTTTTCGTATAAAATGCGTTTTGTAACAAATATTATACTGTTGCGAAGACTTGCTGTTTTAAATTTGCTAATATGTGTCTATGAGTTCCAGATTCTTAACGAAGTAACAGTGTATACAATGAAATGAACATTTCAAAAAAGTGATATCCTAAGCTAAAAGACCGCATTGCGTAAAGAGCTCCAGCTTAATAAAATGGACTGTCTGTGTTTGAGATTGGCAGTATAATTTTTTGATAAGTGAATAGAGTAGGAAGTAATGTTTCTATGGGACTGCTAAAAGCCTCAGTGAGCAGCCAAGTGTTTCCATGATAGAACATCGTTTTTAAATGGAAGTGTTTGGTGTGGACTGCCTAACATCACGAAGGCGCAGTGAAAAATTTATGATTATTATAAATGGTATTTTGTTATTTATTTGAACTCTATAAAAACTGACAGTCAAAAATGTACCTATCTGGTAAAAGTACTTTTCTCTCGTTATTTTTCCTGTACACCAACTGAAGGTGAAATCTTTGGTAATATTTTAAAAATTATTAAATGTTAAAAAACAAAGCTTTCCTTTAATGTAAAATAAATGAAATGCTTCTAGTTTCTAGTACAGCACTTTATATTACCAACAAATTTTGAATAATGTTTATGTAAAAGTCTGTAGCATATTTTCTCTCTAGTATTTATGTATTGTGTATTGTCTTATATGTATGTCATTCTAATGTGGATGTACTCACTGCCACTCAACGTTTTATGTAACACCGGTAATTTCCTACGATGAAATATCTTTCTGCCACACGTTACTAAGGATATTCGTATGTTAATTCATGAAGTAATGTTTCAGGTATTACTGTTTATGTGAACTTAATGTTGTTTTTCCGCCCCTCCCATGCACGACGGACCTTGCCGTTTGTGGGGAGGCTTGCGTGCCTCAGCGATACGAATAGCCGTACCGTAGGTGCAACCACAACGAAAGGGGCATCTCTTGAGAAGCCAGACAAACGTACGTTTCCTGAATAGGGCCAGAAGGCTTTTCAATAGTTTCAGGGGCAGCAGTCTGGACGGTTGATTGATTTGGCCTTGTAATATTAAACAAATTGGCCTTGCTGTGCTAGTACTGCGAACGGCTGACAGCAAGGGGAGACTACAGCCACGACTCTTGGGTAAAATACCTAGGGGAAAAATGGTCCCTCAATTTGGAACTCCGGACGGGAACTTCTCAGGAGGACGGAGAAACAAAACTGGCGTTCTCCGGAACGGAGAGTGGAATGTCAGATTCCTTAATCGGGCAGGTAGGCAAGAATATTTAAAAAGAGAAATGGAGAGGTTTAAGTTAGATATAACGGGAATTAGTGAAGTTCGGTGACAGGAGAAATAATACTTTTGGTCAGGTGAATACAGGGTTATATACACAAAATCAAATACGAATAATGCAGGTGTAGGTTTAACAGCGAATAAAAAAATAGGAGCGCGGTTAAGCTACTACAAACAGCATAGGAACGCATTTCGTAGTCAAGATAGAGTGGAAACCCACGCCTACCGCAGTAGTACAAGTTTATATGTCAACTAGCTCTGCAGATGACGAAGAGATTGATGAAATGTATGATGCGATAAAGGAAATTATTCAGATATTTAAGGGAGACGAAAATTTAATAGTCATGGGGGACTGCAATTCGATTGTAAGGAAAGTAAGAGAAGGAAAAGTAGTAGGTGAATACTGACTGGGTGTAAGAAATGAAAGAGGAAACCGCCTGGTAGAATTTTTGCACGGAGCGTAACTTAATCATAGCTATCACTTGGTTTAAGTGAGCAAGATCTATAAGAGAGGCGAAATACCCTCAGACTTCAAAAAGAATGAAATAATTCCAGACCCAAAGAAAGCTGTTGTTGACAGGTGTGAAAATTACCGAACTATCAGTTTAATATGTCACAGCTTCAAAATACTAACACGAATTCGTCACAGACGAATGGAAAATCTGGTAGAAGCCTACCTCGGGGAATATCAGTTTGGATTCCGTAGCAATGTTTGAACACGCGAAGTAATCCTGACCCTACGACTTATCTTTGAAGATACGTTAAGGAAATGCAAACATACATTTCTAGTATTTGTAGACTTAGAGAAAGCTTTTGAGCATGTTTACTTGAATACTCTCTCAAAGTCTGAAGGTGGCAGGGGTAAAAAAAAAAAAAAAAAAAAAAAAAAAAAAAAAAAAAAAAAAAAAAAAAAACTGGGAGCGAGAAGCTGTTGAAAATTTGTACAGAAACCAGATGGCAGTTGTACGAGTCGAGGAGCATGAACAGGACGCAGTGGTTGAGAAAGGAGCGACAAAAGATTGTAACCTATTTCCGATGTTATTCAATATATTGAGCAAGCAGTAAAGGAAACAAAAGAAAAATTTGGAGTAGGAATTAAAATCCATGGAGAAGAAATAAGAACTTTGAGGTTTGCCAACGACATTGTAATTTTGTCAGAGGCAACAAAGGATCTGGAAGAGCAGTTGAACGGAATGGACAGTGTCTTGAAAGGAGGACATACGATGAACATCGACAAAAGCAAAACGAAGATAATGTAATTTAGCCGAATAAAATCGGGTGATGCTCAGGGCTTTAGATCAG
Source organism: Schistocerca cancellata (assembly GCF_023864275.1). Classification (NCBI taxonomy): domain Eukaryota; kingdom Metazoa; phylum Arthropoda; class Insecta; order Orthoptera; family Acrididae; genus Schistocerca; species Schistocerca cancellata. The sequence goes on from NC_064629.1 coordinate 373,969,978, forward strand.
GATATGAGACAATTAAAATAGTAGATGAGTTTTGCTAATTCGGGAGCAAAACAAATAATGATGGTCGAAGTAGAGAGTATGTAAAATGTAGACTGGCTGTGGCACGGAAAGTGTTTCTGAAGAAGGGAAACTTTTCTGAAAGTTTTGTATGGAGTATAGCTATGTATGGAAGTGGAACGCGGACGATAAATAGGTAAACAAAAAGAGAATAGAAGCTTTCGAAATGTGGTGTTACAGAAAAATGCTGAAGATTAGATGGGTAGATCACGTAAATAATGAGGAGGTACTGAATAGCATTTGGGAGAAGAGGAATTTGTGGCACAACTTGGCTAGAAGAAGGGATCGGTTGGTAGTGCACGTTCTGAGGCACCAAGGAATCACCAATTTAGGACTAGAGGGAAGCGTGTAAAGTAAAAATCATAGGTGGAGACTAAGAGATAAATACACTAAGCAGCTTCAGAAGGACGTAGGTTGCAGTAGTTTCTCTGGAATGAAGAAGCTTGCACAGGATAGAGTAGCATGGAGAGCTGCATATCACTAGTCTCTGGACTGAAGATCACAAAAGCAACATGTTTTTTATGTATCTGCAATTTTTTTCTCACACCTATCATTCTTTGTGGTATTTTTCGTTGATGTATCCATAACAGGAAACATCAATGAATCATGGGGCATGTGTAACACCAATATCGATAATCTCTGAACTTACCTCTCAGAACTGCTTTCTTTGTTTTTACTTAATGTGACATACGTATAACCATGTTCCTTGACGTAATACTATGTAAATATTTTATTCATTATTTATGTCCATTAATGCCAATGAAATTAGTCTGTGGACGTAATTTTAAAAATAACATTCTGTAAAAGAATGGAAATGCTAAAATTTTTCCTTTAATACTAGTTCATGCATAGGAATATAGTTTTTAATCATGTAAAAGATATGGGGGAGTCCCTCTGCAACGAAACTGTCTCGGCCGGAATAGCGGCGTTTGGCGGTCAACCTACAAAGCTCCTTTGTGGCAAGAATTACTAGCTGGTTAGCAGTCAAATCGTTCGCATCTTGTGCGCTGAACGAGGCAAGAAGAGCACCATGATTATATAGCCTATCCCCAGATGTGGAAGCAGTCTGGCTCATTATTAATGTCATACATTGGTTAGATCTGTACTACGAAAATTCGACGCTAAGAACAGAGTTTCCGAGCTTGTTATTTACGAAGAGTCATGGGTACTTCTGCTGCCATTTTGTAGTCACAGAAAATCGCCACAGCCACCACATTCGTATCGAGTTATCAGCTGAGTACTCTAAACTTCCAAGGACCAGTTATTTGCTTTCTTATATAGATAATAATGCTATTTGTTTTAAACATTGTGGCGAAGACCCATATTTAATAATTAGTCATTTACCGACGTAGGATTCTTTTCCAAGTGCTGCAGTGTTTCCAAGAATCCTTTTTTATTGCCGTGAGAAGTAATTATTTTCTACAACAAAAATTTAGTAACTTTTGTAGAGTAGTAAATTTAATAATTATTCATTGAGCCTAGTTTCTGAAGTTCTCTACGAGTCCTTCTTCATGAAATGTTAGGTGAAGTTTGAGCAAAGTACATTTGCAAAGAGATAATCTGAAATGTTCTGCTTAAATATTTTTCTTATTGAAATCCCAGTACAGTATTAAAACCGAGCGAGGTGGCGCAGTGGTTAGACACTGGACTCGCATTCGGAAGGACGACGGTTCAATCCCGCGTCCGGCCATCCTGATTTAGGTTTTCCGTGATTTCCCTAAATCACTCCAGGCAAATGCCGGGATGGTTCCTCTGAAAGGGCACGGCCGACTTCCTTCCCAATCCTTCCCTAATCCGATGAGACCGATGACCACGCTGTCTGGTCTCCTTCCCCAAACCAACAACAACAACAACAGTATTAAAGTTACATGAATAATACTGGGATTGTTCAGAATAGTTCACTAGCAAATAAGCCCGAAAGGTCAGCACGAGGAATTATTACCGTGCAGGTGTGTAAGCAACAGTGTTCCTATTTTCATGTATATATAATTAAATGTTACTCATTTTTGCATTAACTGAATATTCATTTCAGATTTGAGTCAGTTTGTATAGTATTTTGTATGTCCTCATGCCAGTTGTTGAGCCAATTACGCATTATATATTACAGTAACACTACTAAAGAAATGCAGCTTTTATTTTTAGAAATTGGGTATGCAATTTTAAGTAAGTGGCTAGCACAGTTCAAACTGTTACAGACTTTAGAACCACATGTTTCATTTGAGCTATATAGTATAAGTAAGTGAATGTTCCTTTAGGAACAGATAGTAATCAGAATAGAGGATATATTATCTGAAAACCATTTCAGTGAGAGTATTTTTCCCATTATTAACATGATAAAAGATCCTCTTCTCCAAGTTAGTAATGCATCAGTGCTACTATTCATTTATTTGTAATTATCATTAACAGCGTAATGTAACGTACAGATAGTGTTATTAAGTGCCAGCTCTTGCCAAAACGTTTAATATTTCATCTATATTGCTCGTACCAAACCGCTGTTACATTGTCTGCTACATTGCGCCACTGCCGCCTACCTTATTTGTAAAACAGAATTCCAGTATCAAGAGAAGTAAATAACAATAGTTAACTGTCTTTATGAATAATCGTAGTACTTGGTACAACAATGACTAGTTAGACAGCGACCGTTTCCTTATATTTAATTGCAGTTTACTTATAAATGATTAGTAAGGCAGCAGTAGCCGACCGCGACTGACGCAGCCGCTTTTGTGTCATTTACGAGTTCCTAACCAGGAGCTAATTTTATTTTATCATCTGTGTGCTTTAATAGTTTAGTTTCTTGTGTTTCTGCTTGTAAATTTAACATCTAATAGCCACAGTTCTCGCGTTTTCGTTTGCTTCAGAAAATAAACCGATTTTGTGACATATTAAAAGTTCCTAATCAGGGTAAAATTATTTAGTTTCACTAGAGTGCTTCGGTAGTTAGGTTTTTTAATGTCTGCGTATTACTAGACACAGTTCGTGTGTTTTCGTCAGGGTCTACAGTAGAGCTTCGCAGCACGTGCCGATAGTCCGTTTATCTGAATAATTTAGTTTTCCACGGTCTTTAGTATGGACAGGGACTGCGATTGTTCTGTGCGGATGCGAGCCAAGTTGGTGACACTTCGCTATCAGCTTCAGGCTGTGATGGCTTCGGTTACACAGCTTTAGGCTGCAGTGGATGGGAGCCACTGTTGTGGGCCGGCCGTGGGGATCCAACGGACGTCCAGCACCTCAGAGTCCTCCGATCGGTCCTCATCGGTGGCAAACCCAGTTACTGCTTGCACTGAGGCCGACCCCTCACCTGTGGTCGAGTTGGAGGTCGCCCCGGGGCGAAGCAGGCAGCAAAAGAGTTCCCAGGCGACCGCAAGTAAAACCTCCCCGGTTTGTCTGACAAACAGGTTCCAGGTGCAGCCTGTGGCTGACACTGTCGCTGAGACAGATGCTGTCGCCTGTCCTGTTTCAGAGGAAAGCACTCAGCCTACAAGATCCGAGCAATCTCAGAGGGTGGGATTATTGGTAGTTGGGGGTTCCAACGTTAGGCGCGTTATGTGACCTCTTAGGCACTTGGCTGACAGGAAGGGTAAGAAAACCAATGTGCACTCCGTGTGCATACCGTGTGGAGTAATTCCAGATGTGGAAAGGGTCTTCCCCGATTCCATGAAGAACACAGGGTGCAGCCAACTGCAGGTGGTTGCTCATGTCGGTACCGATGATGTGTGTCACTTTGAATCAGAAGAGATTCTCTCTGGTTTCAAGCGGCTAACAGAAATGGCAAAGGCTGCCAGTATTGCTTGCAAGATGAAAGCAGAGCTGACCATTTGCAGCATAGTCGACAGGACCGATTGCGGACCGCTGGTACAGAGCCGAATGGAGGATCTGAATCAGAGGCTCAGACGGTTCTTCCACCGTGTAGGCTGCTGATTCCTCGACTTGCGCCAAAGGGTGGTTTGGTTTCGGGTTCCGCTGAATAGGTCAGGTGTCCACTATACGCAGGAGGCGGCTACACGGGTAACAGGGGCTGTGTGGCGTAGACTGGGCGGTTTTTTAGGTGAGAGAGTCTCGGGAAAACACAAGTAGGGCTTCAGTCACAAAGGGTGCAGGCTGAACATAGGAAGAACGTAGATAAAGGAACCACTGGTATAACAGTTGTAAATAGTCGTAGCTGTGTTGTGAAAGTACCAGAACTCCAGGCGCTAATAGAAAGCACTGATGCTCAAATCGTTATAGGCACTGAAAGCTGGCTAAAGCCGGATATAAGCTCAGCTGAAGTTTTTGCGAAGATCATAACCGTGTTCCGAAAAGATAGGCTAAACACGGTTGGCGGTGGCGTGTTTGTAGCTGTCACAAGTAGTTTAACCTGTCGCGAAATTGAAGTAGATACTTCCTGTGAGTTAGTATGGGCAGAGGTCTTTGTTGGCAACCGGCATAAAATAATAATTGGATCCTTTTACCGACCTCCCAGTTCAGGTGATACCGTTACTGAAAAGTTCAAAGAAAACTTGAGTCTGATTTCAAACTCGTATCCGACTCATACGATAATAGTTGGTGGCGACTTCAATTTACCCTCGATTTATTGGCAAAAATACATATTCAATTCCAGAGGTACGCATAAAATATCACCTGAAATTGTGCTAAACGCATTCTCTGAAAATTATTTCGAGCAGTTAGTTCATGAGCCCACGCGAATAGTAAACGGTTGTGAAAACACACTTGATCTGTTAGCAACAAATAATCCTGAGTTAATAACGAGCATCAAAACCGATATAGGGATTAGTGAACACAGGGTTGTCGTAGCGATATTGAATATTGTAATCCCCAAATCCTCGAAAAATAAGCGAAAATTATACCTATTCAAAAAGCAGATAAAAATCACTTGACGCCTTCCTGAGAGACAATTTCCACTCATTCCAAATTAATAATATAAGTGTAGACCAGATGTGGCATAAATTCAAAGAAATAGTACCGGCAGCAATCGAGAGATTTATACCAAATAAATTAACAAACGATGGAGCTGATCCTCCTTGGTACACGAAACGGGTTAGAACACTGTTGCAGAAACAACGAAAGAAACATGCCAAATTTAAACAGACGCAAAATCCCCAAGACTGGCGATCCTTTACAGAAGCTCGAAACGTAGCGCGGAGTTCAATGCGAGATGCTTATAACAGTTTCCACAACGAAACTTTGTCTCGAGACCTGGCAGAAAATCCAAAGAGATTCTGGTCGTATGTGAAGTATGTAAGCGGCAAGAAACAATCAATGCCTTCTCTGCACGATAGCAGTGGAGATACTATCGAAGACAGTGCTGCCAAAGCAGAGTCACTAAACACAGCCTTCCGAAATGCCTTCACAAAAGAAGACGAAGTAAATATTTCAGAATTCGAATTGAGAACAGCTGCCAAAATGAGTAACTTAGAAGTAAATATCCTCGGAGTAGTGAAGAAACTCAAATCACTTAATAAATGCAAGTCTTCTGGTCCAGACTGTGTACCAGTTAGGTTCCTTTCCGAGTATGCTGATGCATTAGCTCCATACTTAACAATCATGTACAACCGTTCGCTCGACGAAAGATCCCTATCCAAAGACTGGAAATTTCCACAGGTCACACCAATATTCAAGAAAGGTAGTAGGAGTAATCCACTAAATTACAGGCCCATATCGTTAACGTCAATATGCATCAGGATTTTAGAACATATATTGTGTTCGAACATTATGAATTACCTCTAAGGAAACAGTCTATTGACACACGGTCTACATGGGCTTAGAAAACATCGTTCCTGTGGAACACAACTAGCTCTTTATTCACATGAAATGCTGAGTGCTATTGACAAGGGATTTCAGATCGATTCCGTATTCCTGGATTTCCGGAAGGCTTTTGACACTGTACCACACAAGCGGCTCGCAGTGAAATTGGGTGCTTATGGAATATCGTCTCAGTTATGCGACTAAATTTACGATTTCCTGTCAGGGAGATCACAGTTCGTAGTAATTGACGGAAAGTCATCCAGTAAAACAGAAGTGATATCTGGCGTTCCCCAAGGTAGTGTTATAGGCCCTTTGCTGTTCCTTATCTATATAAACGATTTGGGAGACAATCTGAGCAGCCGTCTTCGGTTGTTTGCAGATGACGCTGTCGTTTATCGTCTAATAAAGCCATGAGAATATCAAAACAAACTTCAAAACGATTTAGAAAAAATATCTGAATGGTGCGAAAAGTGGCAGTTGGCCCTAAATAACGAAAAGTGTGAGGTCATCCACATGAGTGCCAAAAGGGTCTCGTTAAACTTCGGTTACACGATAAATCAGTCTAATCTAAAAGCCGTAAATTCAACTATATACCTAGGTATTACAACTACGAACAACTTAAATTGGAAGGAACACATATAAAGTGCTCTGGGGAAGGCTAACCAAAGGCTGCGTTTTACTGGCAGGGCACTTATAAAATGCAACAAACCTACTAAGAAGACTGCCTACACTACAACTGTCCGTCCTCTTCTAGAATACTGCTGCCCGGTGTGGGATCCTTACCAGATAGGACTGACGGAGTACATCGAAAAAATTAAAAGAAAGGCAACTCGTTTTGTATTACCGCGAAATATGGGAGAGGGTGTCACAGAAATGATGCAGGATTTGGGCTGGAAATCATTAAAAGAAAGGCGTTTTTCGTTGCGACGGAAACTTCTCATGAAATTCCAATCACCAACTTTCTCCTCCGAATGCGAAAATATTTTGTTGACACCGACCTACATAGGGAGTGAAACGTCCCCTTAGAACAATTTCTGAATTACTGTGCTGATAAACCTCTTACATTATTTGCTTTTCAAACAGCTCAGCAAAACTGAACGTACTCAAACATTCACTAAAGTGATACACAATATTTTTAGCGCAACGCAATCTGACTTTCAAAAATCCCTACAAAAGAATGGCCCTTACTAACATTAACCTATACCTTTCACAAATCACTTACCTCACAAAAATCTTCGTTACTCAAGCTACAGCAATACAGCGAGCGCCACTACTGCCAGCTAAATAACAGATTCAATCTACGGAAGGCACTACTACTAGTAGGCATAGTTAGCAAATGAAAGATTTTAATAGAGAACAAACAATGTATTTACCTTAATAGTCATCAAAAGTCATAATATATACAGCAGTTCATGACATCCATTTTTACAAATTTCATAACTCCGCCATTTCTCTCCCCACATCCACCACTGCTGGCGGCTCACCTCCAACTGCGCAACGCTACGCGCTGTTAACATCCAGCTGCCCAACACTACAATGGCAGACAACAATGCTAACTAGCCACAGACTGCACACAGCACAGCCAGTGATTTTCATACAGAGCGCTACGTAACGTTGCCAATAAGAAAATATAAACAGCCTACTTACATAGCCCCCATGCTCCCCACAAAAAATTTTACAAATTGTTTTGGGCAGTGGCCAATAATGATTTGATAAAATTTTTCATAATTACAATAACAAAGATATCAAATACACACACTTATTAATACAATGTTGGTCAAAAGCTAAAATTTTCTCACAGTCCATAAAGACAGTCCTGATCATTCATCACAGTAAAATTGCAGTGTTTTTCTCAAATTCTGAGCAGTAAAAGAAAATGCACACGGAAGTAGTGGATTTCCATGCAGTCTTGAAGAAGTAGTGTTGTCCTTCCAACGGAAAGACAGTGCTGACTCTTGACATGCTGCCAGGCACTTAAATGTGATTTGCAGGCTATCCGTGTAGATGTAGATTTATAAAGAATCTCGGTTCGAATCCCGTTTGTTCTGCTATTGCTTCCTGTTCATAGTAATATTTCGAGAAACGATAATAGTCCGATATCATAACCATTACACACAATCAAAGTCAAATAAAAATCCTTCCAAAGGAAAAACATTATCGGTGTATTGATAATTCAGTAAGAACCGGTAGTGTGATGGACTCCATATTCTTGAAAATGTAAATTTGGGAGAATGAGAAATCAGTTACGTGTGATTGACTGTCGAAGGAAGACGTAATTTTTTAGCTCTAGTAGTAGATATTGGTGTACTGTTATCATGGCAAAATATCGTCTATCTGAAAGCCAATTAGAAGCAATAGGCAATACGTCTGATAGTGGGAGGATATTTTCGAAGTAGAAAATCTTCCGAGGGAAGACAACATTCACCCTTCATCAGAAGCGGAGGACTGTGCTTCAGGCAATGAGGTTAACAGTGACAATTTGCCAACTGTAGAGTTAGTTTAATCAAAAGATAACAGCATCACTTGGAACTTGGTACCCCATCCTCATCATGGTAGAGCATCCAGTGCAAATGTAGTGAAAGAAACTCCTTGTCCAACCAGATGCGCTACGTCCAGAGCAAATGATATCGAATCTGCTCTCCAAGTGATTTTGAAGAAAATTGTCTGCAGTAATGTGTTGCAATTAACATACTGAGCGCTGAAGAGTGCACGATGACCAATAAGATGATTTAGATGAAATTATATTAGCAGCAGATACTGACGTGTTATTGCTTGCTGGTGTTTATAAATCGTTTGGGGATTCAAGAAGCAACCTATGAGATCCACGAACCAGAAGAGCAATTTTCCCTGCTACAGTGCCACTAAGGATATTCTTTATCCTCTCAGGTGTGAGGCTTTGATGAAATATCTTATAAATGGATGCGAAGGGGAAACGACAAACAACCACCCATAAGGGACTTATAGCAAAAGTGGATGGAAATACTTGCAGAATTATTTAATCCTGGAACAAATGTAACTGTCGACGAGCAACCCGTGGATTGCAGCGGACGCTCTCCATTCAAGCAATACATTCCAAGCGCACTGGCCAAGTGCAGGATACAGATATGGACACTGCCCGACAGTATACTCTGAAAGCACAAATCTACACAGGAAAACCACCTGGCGTAGCACGCGAGAGAATCCTTGGTTTACGTGTTTACATGGATCTGACACATGAGCTAAGAAATTTTTTTACATCCTGTGTTGTGGTACAAGCACTTCTCGAAAGAAAGGTTACAATGTTGGGTACAGTTTGAAAAAAACAAGACAGAAATGACTAAGTTATCATGCAAAGACGTCCACAGTCCATAATTCTACTTCACGAAAGGTACCGCAGTAATATCCCACAATCCAAAGAAAAATAACGCTGTACTGGTGAGTACAACGCAAAATACGGAAATAAGTAACAGGAAAGAATAAAAGACAAAAATTATATTGCGCTACAAAGCCACGAAAGATGCAGTCGACACGCTCGACCAGCTTATTAGTGCCATAAGCGTGCAAGAGAAAAAAACCAATCGGACTGTAATTTTATTTTACAGTATTGGTAACAGTACTGCCTACAGCTTTTGTACTGTGGAAAGAAATCAGTCCAGAGTGGAAAACAAATGCTCTTCACAAGAGATGAATAGTACTCGAGAAACCAGGAAGAACTTCTTGTTGCTCTGTACACTGAAGCCAGGACACGGTTGCAACCAAATGTAACATCCATGGCTATTGTGAAGAAGCTAAAAACGCGGGATCAATCTATATAAGGCTCTACACCAAGCTGTAGCAGTTCCAGGCAAAGCTCCAAACACATCAGATATAAATTCTGTCCTTTTACTTGTGGCAATAAGACTCACATTGTGTATTAAAATAGCGAGAAACTGTTATGGTTACATTTTACTGCCTGAAGCGTAAGAAGCAATGTGTTATCAGTGTTCTGTGTCCAGAAATATCATTTCCTCTATTATGTACTTGTATTTTGACGAGCGACTTGACTGAACGAACACATTATTTGCTAAATTTAAAACACACACACACACATGTATTGATTGTTTGTGTTCTGAACAGTGGTCTGTGTTCAAAAGTAGCCTATCCATTATCAATTCTTTGTATTTTGTTCAATATTTTGTATTCAAAAAAGATTGGCCATTGGTAGTTATCTGCATTTTGATCTATATTTCGAGATGAACAGAAATAAATGTATTGTCATTTACTTATATTTTGATTTTTATTTGTTGAAAATAAATTTATTCATTATCATGTTATTTTTAATTGTGCTATAAAGAAAATACACTGATATTTTCTTATATTTTACAAAACATTCTTTGTGTTTAAAAGAGAGACGTCTACTTTACTTTGCTTGAATCCTGATCGATACCAATATTACATTACCGAACAATGTTTTACACGAGTCAAAAAACAAATTTCATATCATAATATTTCCTTAACGCACTCTCCTAAGACTTTGCCCATTGGGTCATTATGGTCTGAGGCACGGAGACACTGTACTGCTTTTAAGAAGAACTGCTGGGTTAAAGGATACAGTACCCGAGGCATTTGGTCCTCCTCCTCATCCACCTATTGCTCACTCTTTGGCTCCTTATTTCTTTCTTTATTCTTTGCTCCTACCAATATTCCTCCTGGGATCAATTTTGGCACACCCTTAAAGGATCATAAGCATACGACATATATGATCATTGATCTCTATGTCAATTGTAGCTTCACATTTACAGGTGACGTGGTTTCTGTCACTTGGTACTAGCCCTGGTGTGATGTCACAAACACTTTCGTTTCCCTTTCGAAGTACATGGACTCAGAAACCTCACCCGTTGTCCCACCTTGTATTGAGGTAACGTAGGTGTGCTTTACTGCCTCCTCTTGCCGCCCTAGTGCCTTGGTGTATGCTTTCTGGACCCTCTTTCAAACTTCTCTCAAGGTTATTGCAAATTCTCGTTCTGATTTTGCGTTACTGCTGCTTTTCTGCTTAATCATATCGAATGGCGATTGCATCATTCTGCCATAAACCACCTCGAATGGTGACAACTGAGTGCGGCCATGTATTTTCGAATTATACGCACTCACCGCGAAAGATAAATATGTATCTCTGTGCATATGGTGTGAGTAATAACTAAGCATCCATTCAATCATTCGACAAACCTGCTTTGTCCTTCCGTTTGCGGAAACAGTGGCTTATCTAATTTCTTCACTCTCAATAACCAACAAAACTCCATTAGGTCCGACACAAAGCTCATTCATTGCTCCATTATTACTTGTGTCTGGCACACCAGTGTTCAACATCCATTTTTTCACCATCGCTTGCATGACTGAATTTCTGCTGGCCTGGCATTGGCACCATCTCGGTGTAACGAGAGGAATTGTCTATTATAGTCAGCAGAAATCGATTCCCCGCTAGAATTTGGTTAAAAGGTCCCAACAATTCCACCCGAATAAATCAAAATGGTTCCACAGCTTCTGGCAACCTTTGCAACAGTACTACTTTTTTACTTAAGCTGCCTGTTGCTCACACTGCACTCAATTCCTGACAAACTGATCGACAGTACCTTTCCTTCCTTTTCTTCAGTAATATCTCTGCAGCCTCCGAATTATTGCTCTGCACTATCATGCCCCGACAAAACATGATTATCCTCCTCTTCAAGCATGTCTTCCCTTAGCTTTGCTGGTACGACCACTCATGGTCCTCATCTTGTCTCCTTACATAAGAATCTACGCTGAAATGGTGCTGCTTACCAGTTTACCACATTACTTACGTTCTCCATCAGCGCCAGCATTACTTGTCACTCAGCAAGGCTGTGACCTCATGTCTGTATCACCGCTACCCTCCTACTTAGTGTGTCTGCGGACCCATGTTTCTTCCCTGGTTTGTGGATTGCTTTGTACTCAAATTCAGTAAGTTAAATGACCATCTCATCAGTCTACTAGATGGGTCCTTCAAACCTAGTAACCACTTCAAAACAGTGTGACTGATCACTACTTTGAACTTTCTTCTATAAAGGTAACACTGGAAGCACGTTACACCTAACACCAGGCTAAGAATATCCATCTCCACAGTAGAATAATTTCCCTCTGTTACATTCAGTTGTATCAACACAACTGCAATAGGTCGTTGTTCTCCATAGACTTCCTGGCTCAAAAGGCACATGAGAGGAACAGAAATTCGTTCTGAAAATCTGGGAACACTAATACTGGACAGAACATCAAAACTTCCTTTACCTCTTCAAATACTGCTTTCTGACACTACTCAGGCCACACAAATTTAATATAATCTCTCAACAGTTCCATAAGCAGTCGTACTATATCTGTGAATCCCCACATAAATTTTGTGTTGTAATTGATGACTGCTGGTCCGACCAACCCTCTATCTCAGCTGCTGATATGGGTTCCTTCACAAACGATAACACATCCTTTGATGACCTACCAGGAGAGGGAGTAACAAGTTTTGCAACGACTAGGTTTACCCCTAGACTCTGATTTTAGTAATCCTCCTCCTGATTCTTACTGTAAGCTCCCACCTATGCTACTTCCTTAACTGATGACTGCACGGCTTCGAGACGAGTAGCACCTTGTATCTCTGATTGCATCATTAAACTATTCTCGCTCATATTTTAGGAACTCAAGAATAATAATCCCACAAAAACAAAACCAGAATACTTCTTAGTCGACGACATTACCAATTATATTTCTTATGTCTGATCATGAGCCACCTGGACTCCATTCATTGTATTGCCATATGGCGAAAGTGATACACAAATTTCAAAGTAAATTACACTGGGCTCATCACATGGGTTCTAATTACTGACCTCTACTATTGCGCCTAAATTTGGAAGCATACACAGGTTCATGTGGTCTCATAAAAGTAACTTTCCAGTCATGACGATCATGAGTTCTCGACCCCATGACTTTCGCCAAAACACAAGCAACAGTTTCAATCACCCCACAACGAAACGAAGATACTGTAGGCTGCGGCTTGGACATCGTACTGTGGGGGACTGTACACCCTTCAGTGTCCTCTGACAGTGATGTCAACTCTCCTGACACCGCTCTTCATGGCCCAGTGGTGAGTGCGCATAGTGACAGGCTATTAAGTCCCAGGGACAGACTAGTGGTCAAAAGCACACTTTATTAATCATTAATTACACATATTGTCGTTGACAATGTGAGTCAGACATTCCCCACGCCAGCAGGACGGGCTGGCGACGATCAGCGGACAGCTTGTTTCTACTTCAATGGGAAGTAACTCGGATGGACGCCCTGCGTTGCTGACGTCAGTCCAGACAGCAGCTGGTGGTCTGTCAGTATCCTGAGGCACTAACGTCTGTGGCGCATTAGTACTTCTTGATGAGTCTACCCTCTGCTGTTGAACGTCTGCGCCCGTGCGACTCATGCATGGTCTGCGTCATCTGCTGTAGCGAGGAAAAACTCCCATGCACTGGACACAACCTGCTGCCCTCTGGCAGGAGTCAGTGATGACAGTTGCAGACAGCAGGTCTGTTGTGCTGAGGCACCAAGTCCTACAGGGTGGGCTTAGTGCGAGAGGCAGCTGCCCCGATCCGGTCCCGAACTCGTGGCTGCAGTTGGCAGCTTCCTTACAAATCTCTACACGTTTCACTTAAAACCATGTAGTGACACTACATCCTAAATCTATCGTTTGGCCGGCCGGTGTGGCCGAGCGGTTCTAGGCGCTTTAGTCTGGAACTGCGCGACCGCTACGGTCGCAGGTTCGAATCCTGCCTCTGGCATGGATGTGTGTGATGTCCCTAGGTTAGTTAGGTTTAAGTAGTTCTAAGTTCTAGGGGACTGATGACCTCAGATGTTAAACCCAAAGCGCTCAGAGCCATTTGGACCATTTTAACCTATCGTTTCGTACGCCAGCGCAAACACTTATCCGGAGTAGCGTTCCCATAAAAGGCGGTACCATATAACGCGAAATTATCTTTCAGTAGCGCGTGTGCCATTAACTCTGCTTCACCTTCAGGATTAGAGAACCAAGAGACAATGTGTCATTTGTGGCAGTTATCCCAGTGGGATCAATGTCTCACTGAGTTCGATAGAAAGCTGTGGAAGATCAGTTTCTGTGTGAGATTTATTCAGAAAATCCCGCCTTCTATTTATTTATTTATTTATTTATTTATGCATTAATTTTACCTGGCAAGATTAGGGCCTTCAGGCCCTCTCTTACACCTAACCAGGCATACTCAGATTCAACAAATTTCAGTTTCTACAGAACATTAAGGACATATTACATGTTATACAGTATTAATGTTAAAGAAAAAAAAATAGAGATTATAAAAGTAGTACAATGATAATTATAACAATCAAAAATAATTATAACAATCAAGAATAATAATAATGATGATGATGATGTTTGGTTTGTGGGGCGCTCAACTGCGTGGTTATCAGCGCCCGTACAATTATTCAATCTTGGCTCAGTCCAATTTCGCCACTTTCCTGGACGATGATGAAATGATGAGGACAACACAAACACCCAGCCATCTCGAGGCAGGTGAAAATCCCTGAGAATAATAATAATAATAATAATAATAATAATAATAATAATGACTATGTATATGAAAGTAAACATATTTTTCTTTTATGAATGTCAGTCCTATTGCTAGTTGGGAATTTTCTCGTTATATTCTTGCAGCTTGTGAGTTATTCTCATCAAGCAGAGACATAAGACGATGGAATGGGGTGAAAGAGATATAGAAGAGGTAGATAGGTTAGAGGAAGAGAAATAGAATGGTAAAATTCGAAGCTATGATGGAGAGGAGAAAGAAAAAGATGAGAGGGGCACAACAATGGTGGCTATACCGTCCCTAATATGTAAGTCTTGAGTTCCCTTTTGTATGTTCAGTGGTTCTGGATAAGACGCAGATCACAGGGGAGCGCGTTCCATAGTCGTATGGCTGATATGGAGAATGACACGGAGAAAGATTTTGTGTTATATAAAGGTACAGCCAAGATGCTAGACGTATCCGATCTGGTATTGCGGTTGTGGACACAGTACGTCTCATCGACAAGGGCAAATACTTCCGCATATTCACGAAAATTCCATTCTACGACTCAAATTGACCAAAATTGATCCAATTGCGCCTTACCCCTCAAAATCTCATGAAGTCCAGTGCAGTTACCAACACATGTGCCCCTGTGACCACTAAAAACCACGTGCCATTCTATTTACTATGCCATCAAGCATCACCGCACCCAAGCCTGTGGTTTGAAAACAATACAAATTTCCATTGGCTTTTAACGAACCCTTATCATGACGCTTTCCACTTTGCTTTTTATTTTGACAGTCTCCTATGCATTGTTTCCGAAAGTGGCTGCTGCATCTACATCTACAGCACTTCACTTCCGAGGAAACAGCACTCCGTTTATCCTGCACCAGAGTCACTATGTCTACTTCCTCTCGTTGCGTAACAATCTTAATATTAGTTCCCAAATCATCTGGATTCTTTATCTGTACTCTTCTCGAGACGTCAAGTGGAAATTCTCGCAAATATAAATTTAGTAACCTTTGTTTTGCCTCTTGCAGAATAATTTAGCCGCCTCCACAATCTTTCTTAACTCTTAGGTGTGTGCATTGATTTTCCTGATTCTGGCTAAGAATTATTCCGTCGTTTGTGGGACATCCCATTAAGTTGTTCCCTGTAGAACATAGCACTACTCTGTTTGCGGTAACGCTGGTACAGCCCCTTCTTAAGTTGTTCATATGTGCACCTCTTACAGAACAGCCCATGATACACGACTTGCGCCTTTGCCTCACCCTCTAACCGTAACTTGTTGATGTGCAAACGTTCTTTGTCCGACCAGTTACCCAGAATACCCCAGCTTCCAGATTGTAAATAAGGCTTCCACATCCTCAGTAGGTTTACCCGAAAAGGAGCCATGTGACTAGCCATAGTGGGAGTCACGGTAGGGAAAATAACACTGGATGAAGATTTTGCCTCTACTGTCTCACCCAGTTCACTCTGTCTGCGCTCATTACTCGCCTTAAAATGTCTACCTTCTCAGATGTCTCTGTTTCACCACAGTTTCAACTGCTTCCGGCGCCATCATTTCCCGTGTTCCTGGCAATTATCCACTTCTGTCTAAAAACGCCATATCCATAAAGTACACCACGTAGCAATAAAGCAAGGAAGGTACCACCAGTACTTGGACAGACGAGCAAGAAAAATGACATTACTTCTTACGATGGATCATAACCCGTCGAGATTCTGAGCACTGATGCGCCTCATGACCACGATGGCGACAAGTCCCACACGTAGCCTGTACTGCCTACATACACGTCAATTTGTGACGCGCCAGTATTGACACCTCACTCGCCGTAAATAGTACTCTACAGTTACCTCTTCGATTCCACAGCTTCTTCTTGTTTTCTAAATCATAACAGAACGTTCCTATGCAACTCATTCCTATCCACAGTTGCCGTACACAAGAAAAGCACAAAAAAGGTCACCAAAAATATAAATGCCACTCACCAAATTCATACTAGGAAAATGGCAAACCAGCACTGGCAACGACTTCACAGCCGGATAATTACCTCAACGAATGAGAGCCAACATTCCAGTAAATACTTCTGTCACCAAACTGTTGCGGGAGGGATGTGACCCCAACAGTGACGGAGAAACGGCTGTACAAAGGTCAAGATGAAGCACCGCTTCCTTCGTCTTGGCGTGGGTTGAGAGTGGTGGTGTTGACTGGACTCTAATGATGGCCCATTAGTAAGACGGCACTGAGTAAATTACATATTTATCAGTGTTAGGTATAGAGGTGCGATCGCCGCTGGAAACCGTTGACCCCAGGCTGGCGTAGTGAGACGCAGAAGAAAGGCGAACGACCGTCAGCAAGACCGCCTGGGCAGCGCCATCCATAGAGAGAGCGTCACCTGCTGACGTCAGCAGGACGGCAGCAGCTGACAGGATAGCAGACACGTCCAGCCTCCTTGCCCGCCTCTGGGAGAAGAATACACCATGCGAAACGATGTTACTCACACTGTAGCACCCGACATGATGGACGACGAACGAGTGTGCCCATCCTGGCCGGTAGTCAACGACAACATGGTCCACATGGACTGGAGTGTAGTGGTACAATAGCTGGGTCTGTCTGGACTCGAACACATGCTATACTCCAAAACTGAACAGTTTCGAGAAAGAAGCAACAAGACTTCCTGCAGGACCATCCCATCATTTTGCAAGAAGCTGGGAAGTGCTGTACCATCCATCACACTCGCTGGACATGACCCCTTGTGTCTTCAACTTGATTCCTGAACTGAAAGAAGCACTTCATGGAATTCACTTCAGATTTGTTACAGAGATTCGTCAAGCAATAGACCGCCCCTCTCAGTGTCAACACAACTGGCGCTGATAAGGGTATCCTATGGCTTCCACATCGCTGGAAATGGGCTATACACAAAACTGGTGCCTACTTCGAAAGACAGTAAAACTTTGAAACAAATATCTACTTTGTACAAGTTATAAATAAATAGTTATCACTTTTATTAAAGTTCCAACCCTCGTAAAAATTACAGTGTCGACCACACTAGCTGCGTGGATCATCAGCTGCATCTAGTCTGAATATAAGAATCCGGTCAGCTCCTTAGCCGCTTTCAGCGTTGTTTCATGAAGTTACACTCTACCATTGGTAATAATCTGACTATTGGAGGCGGTTATACAACATAATTTCTTGTGCAGACACTACCTAACGCTAACTGCTTAGACGCAGGGATTACTCCTAATTACGCAAAAGTAAAAATCAGGAATATGTCAAACATAGCACAAATAGTAAAACGTAAAAGTGAAATATTATGGATTAAAACTCAAATTCGAGAAGCATATAAAATGAAAGACAAGTTAAATAGAGAAGCTTTTAATCTTCACTTGATTTTAGGTGACATTTTATCTCCATTACAGTTCACATACGTAAGCAGAGAGATTGAAAATAGAATTGACAGGGAGCGAGAATTAACTCTAAACAGACATCAGAAGAAGCTTTTTAACTTAGGTGTAGATTTTAATATTGATAACGAAACGACGTATAAAAAGTTGCATACTTTTTGTGAGAGGGTCGTGAACTTAACTGAGATAGAATTAACAAAGGATGAGCAGAACCTTTTAAATAAAGGGCTGCAATATAACCTAAATCCCGCAATTAACTCAAATACAATAAAAAAGACTATTGCAGAAGTGAAAATTGCATGTGATATCGCAAATATGAATAGATACGAACAGACAAACACGGCAATTAAAGTAAAGAAGTCGATTATAGATGAAATGCACTCCGCTCACAAGAACAGAAACGATCTACTAACTCTTAAGGGCTTGAATAAGAAGTTAGAATCACGTAAGGCTATCGTCACAAAGGCAGATAAGGGCGGCACTATGGTTTTAATACACGATACAGACTATATAGAGAAAACTGAAAAGTTCTTTATGGAAAACGGAATAGTAGAAGTCAAGAAAGATCCAACCAAGAAATTTCAAACAGAAATAAGGAAACAAATAGATAACAGTGTATTTCTATTCACAGAGGAGGAAAAGTTTAAACTTAAAGTAATGAATCCGCGAATCCCCGAATTACGGTCACAAATAAAGCTCCATAAAGTAGAAAAATCGATTCGCCCAATCGTTGATAACACCAGCAGCCCAAGTTATAAATTAAATAAAGAGCTAAATAACAGATTGAAGGCGGCATATACATATCGTCGGACTTTCAACATTAACAACAGCTACGAATTTGCCGAGCAAATTAAAGACGTACTTATACCTCAGAATGCGTCACTAGCTTCATTAGATATCACCAATCTGTACACAAACATTCCCGTAAAAGAAACGATTGAGATCATTAAGAACAATCTCCTCACTCATGGTAAATTGGCACTGGGGGAAGTGATTGAACTAGTGGAAATGTTGGAACACGTCTTGTCGTTCAATTACTTTACTTTCAATGGCAAAATTTATCAACAGAAAGACGGGCTGGCAATGGGGAACAGTTTAGCTGGGACGCTGGCTGACATTTTTGTAAATCACTTAGAAAACAAATTCTTTGATGAAAATCCTAATATCGCTGAGAAAATTGTATATTACAGGAGATATGTTGACGACTCCATTTTATTATACAAAGGAGATAAAAATGATATCGAAAACTTAGCACAAAAAATGAGCTCTCAACACCCGAAAATTAGATTCACCATGGAATTTGAAGAGAACAACCGTATAGATTACTTAGATTTAACACTAATAAAGAAAGATGGGAAGCATGAATTTAGCATATTCAGAAAACCTACGTGTACAGATCTAGTTATCAATGAGCGCTCCTGTCACCCACCGCGATACAAATGGGCGTATTTTACTTCGATGGTATACAGGCTACTAAGATTGCCACTAAGCCAACAGGAAGTAGAAAAGGAGTTAAGTATTTTAAAACAAGTGGCCGTAGCGAACGGATATACGTGTAAACAGGTGATGAATATTTATAGGAAGATAAAGAAGAGGCAAATGGAACAAACAGAAGGAAGTCAAGTAGCAGTTAAGAGGAACAACAAGAAAAAATATGTAGCTCTTACTTACAATGGAAGAATTGCAGACAAAATTGAAAGATGCTTTCGTAAATCCGACGTTAAAATAGGGTTCCGAACAAATAACACGTTAAAATTGAAGCTCCGGCATAGAATATGTAACAGTAGGAATAAATCTCAGGATTCAGGTGTATATAAGATCAAATGTAATGACTGCTGTAAACAATATATAGGACAGACTGGTAGGAACTTCGAAACCAGATTCAGGGAGCACACCTACTCTCAAAACAAAACAGCTTTTGGGGCGCATATGGCTGCGACAAAGCACTCAGTCACGAATATTGAAAACAATTTAGAAATCCTGCATAGAGCTCATAAGGGGCGTTTTCTTAACATTTTGGAAGAGATCGAAATATACACCCACAAAAATAAAGATCCGGATTTAATCCTCAACGAACAAAACGAATTCAATCATAACGCCTATTTTAGCATTTATGACGACCTACTAAGATGACAACTGTTGCGTGTGGAGATCCAGCCCGAGAGATGAGAGATGGTGCGCGGTGGAGAAGCCGGAAGACGCGTGCAGCGCCTGGCGTCGTTGACGGGGCCCTCCTGTGCGGCCCTCTTGCCCGCGGCGATGGACATCAGACGACTGAGCGCACCGCGGCACAACACAAAAATGGCGGGAACGACGGAAGCAGACCGTAGAGGAAAACAAGTTCACACCAGCACCATAGATATATAAATCGCCCTATGCTTTTAGATCGTATAAAAATAATAATTTTACTGCTTTTTAATCCTGACAAGTACAGATTTTAACTTTGACATCTACATATTTTAACCAAATATTTTTAATATAAAAAGATCTACTGAATACAGTATGTACAAATGGAATGTAACAAATGTACCAGACGCCACCTGTCGGTTATAGTGTTATAATTAATATAAATGACGTGCACTCTGCCAACCAATTTTATGTGACGTAGCATGTGAAAGGTGCTGAATTTGGACGGGTTACTCCTGTAACTGAAATATCAGGTACGTTCTGGTACATTTGATGTTCATTAGATAAGATGAAAAACATTTGTTTCCGTGAAATAGTAAATTAGTATAATTATTTTTACAGATCTGAAGATGGTTCTGAATGAACCGAAACCGGTCATATGAATAATAAAAAAAAAAATTTGCAATCAAGACGGATTTTAAGTAACATTATAAAATCACTGATTGCTGTTGTCCCATAAGACATTATGTCTGTTTTTGCAAAACTACCTAACACGTCTGTTTGTCGACCTCTGGAGGGCTCACGATATCGGTCGGAGGTGTAAACAGCTCCACCGTCTGGTCTTTGGTGACATTTTGCAATTCTGCTATGGTCCTCCTAGCCTACAAGTTATTCAGAATATATCGTGGGTAATATCCTATCAGAGCATTTCATCCAAGAGAATGGTGTCTCTAAACGTAATATTTTGATTGAGACCCTCTTTTTAAACAGATATTAATGGTAATGCGGCTATAGCATGGAGGCCTGTACATTGCTGCTTATTAGCAGATGGTTATTAAGGTTTCTGCGATTCGTCCGGCCTACCTTCCAGCAAACGACAGTTGCAACTAGCTGTTAAGGGGCTGGAGAAATGGGTGGAAAATGGTAATTTTAAATTTTCTACTGAAATGATACAGTGTCTTTTATCGTTCCAAAAATGTTTTTTTTAATCTTCCAAAAATTAAAAAGCGAAACCGTTAGTAGAAAGACCATGTATATTCAGGAGTACTTTTTTATAATTATGACGTCACGCAACCCTACTCAGTGTGCTGCAGTCATGTCCCATTATCCATTACCTCACTATGTTTGTATTGCAATGATATTATTTTTAAGTGTATTCTTTCTTTTGTCACTATGATCTTTGGCGTACTTGTAACTCTGATTTTTGGGGGCGTTAGCGGTTATTAGAGAGTCAAGTCTTGGTCGTCATGTTGAAAAGACGCAGATTGTAGTCAGTTTATAAAATGTGAACTTCAACAGTGAGGAAGATATTTTCAAGTATATTTTGTATTGTGAAGTGATGTTTTGTGAGTTACGTGATATTGCAACAAAAGTAATAAAAAGAAGTGTAACTTAAATTCGGAGTGCTGATTACTTTTTTACATCACCATTGTGCTAACTTGCAAAAGTTTAATCTTCAAGAATGGTTTATGAAACACATCTATAAAACTTTTGAATATCGCAGAATAACAACTAGGCCTCTTTGCATCCGAGCTTGGAATCATCACCACCTAGATTTTCGACGATTGAGCCATGAGTCCACAACGAGACCAGCGTGGGAAACACGAAAAGATGAGTGCCTAGTTTATCCATTATTTCATGAAATGACTTTATTAACTGTGCTCTAATGACACCTGCCACATAATATAACTTTGTTGTTGCCCGAAAATGCAATATTTATCAGCGTGAGCAACACTACAAACATAATTAATTTTTGACCTTTGTTGTGGTAGGGTTGTTAGCACACACACACACACACACACACACACACACACACACACACACTATTTATGTCTTACGTCAAATAAATCATCCTTAGCAATGAATGTCGTAGTTTCTGTGCTTTAGTCTTTCACTTAGAATCTAGTGCACGTAATTTTTCAGAGGTTAGCTCAAGTGTCTCATATAGCCAGGAACAGGGCGTACTGTGCTTCTGGTTGTCTAGTTTGGGCTATCTTCCAAGGTTACTGATCTACATAAACTTTCAAGTTCAATAATGGATGAAACATCTGTTAATCCAGCTCGGTTTAGAATCTGTGCATATGTGATATATAATCAGGTTTCATTTGCAGATTATTCCCCCATTTGTTAACTTCGCACTTCATATAGGTGAGTGACGTTGGAAAGTAGCAGAAATTAGGTAGCCATAAACAGAGCATGTCTAGCATCGGCGGCCGGAGTGGCCGTGCGGTTCTAGGCGCTACAGTCTGGAGCCGCGTGACCGCTGCAGTCGCAGGCTCGAATCCTGCCTCGGGCACGGATGTGTGTAATGTCCTTAGGTTAGTTAGGTTTAAGAAGTTCTATGTTCTAGGGGACTGATGACAACAGCAGTTAAGTCCCATAGTGATGAGAGCCATTTGAACCATTTGTCTAGCATCCTCTCCAAACGATCTAAGAGGGCTTCTCATATTGTCTCCTAAATCGTTTATTTAGAGTCATGACAACAGAGGGCCCATGACACTTTCTTGGGGAATGCCGGATACCATTTCTGCTGTACTCGTTGACTCTCCGTCAATTTCTACCAACTTTGACCTTCCTGCCAGGAAGTTGCAAATCCAGTCGCACAGCTGATACGATATTCAACTGGTACGTAGCTTTCTTAGAAGTCGCTTGTGAGGACCAGTATCAAAAATTGCTGGAACTCTGGAAATGTGGAATCAGTTCGATATCCCCTGTGATAGCACTCATTACTTTGCGCGAATAGAGAGCTAATCGTGTTTAACAAGGAAGATATTTTGTGAATCCGTTCTGACTATGTGTCAGCAGATAGTTTTCCTCGACGTTACTCACAATGTTCGAACACACTATATGTTCCAAAGTCCAAATGCAATACGATGTCAGTTCTAATGGTCTGTACTTCGGTGGATAACTCCTATTTGCTTTCTCGAGTGTTGATGTGGCCTGTGCAACTTTCCAGTCTTTAGGTACAGATTTTTCGACAAGGGAGCAATTGTATATGATTACTAAGTATGGAGTTATTAGGTTGGCGTATAAGTTCTTAATGTGTTTGTTTTGCGTGTTGGTATTCCGGTCGCTATAGACTTATTTACGGATTGTCATTTTTTTATTTGTAGTTCACTGTTGCTTTCGGAGTTTACATATTGTCATTTCGGTGTTTGGGGATAGTGAGTAGAGCTTTTGACGCTAGAAAATGGAGTCCGAAGTGGAGAAATCGGAGCATTTCCGACATATTCTTCTGTCTGAGTTCAGTTGAGGCGTGACAGCAGCACAAACATTTACACCGTGTATGAGGATAATACCATTGGACAGAGCAAGGCAAGAAAATGGTTTTCTCTCTTGACATTAGTGACTCTCCACGTTCAGGAAGCCTTTCAGAGTTTAGTGAAAATCGTTTCAACGCAATGCTCCACAGTTATCCACCTCAGTGTACTCGAGAACTGAAAACTGTGATGAGTTGCGATCATTCCACCATCGTGCAGCATTTGCATTCCAATGGGAAGGTTAAAAAATCGGGTGTATTGGTACCGCATGTTCTAAGCCAGGATCCCAAAAATCGATGGGTGGTCATATCTCGTCATCAGCTGACTCGTGAACGACACCGACCATTCCTATCTTGTATTGCTATTGGTGACGAGAGATGGTTCATTTATGCGAACGTATGGGAAAGAAAGGAGTGGTTGAGCCCAAACGAAGCAACAACTTCCCATAGAAAGGCCTGCGCGCACCCACAAAAGAGAGTGTTAAGTATCTGATGGGGCGGTGGGGTGGTCTACGAACAGCTTTCCCAAGGTTTAATCATCACTGCTGACATTGACTGTCAGCGATTGAGGCGTCTTGCAGACACAATCCGAGAACAACAATCATGAAGACTGCATGATATTCCACGATAACGGCCACATGTATTCTTCTTGACTGACAAAAAGCGCTATACAGGAGGTGGGTTAGGAAGTCATTCCGCATCCACCTTATTCATTTGATTTTTTGCCCTCATATTTTTAATTTATCCCGTCTCTCTTCAACTCCCTTCTTGGACTTTCCTTTCCGAATGAAAATACTCTCCGAACATGGTGCGACAAGTTCTTCGCCTCAGCACAATGTGATTCATACAGTCGCGGAATCGGAAAGTTGTACCATCGTTGGCACACTGTTTTGAATAGTGAAGAAGAATATATTATTAATGACTAAAGCCTCTGTTACGTGTATCTGTTGTGTTGATTAAATTTGCGAAAAAATGCTACGAATCTATGCACAAACCCAATACTAAATCAGTATACTCTGAAAGGAACCTAGCTGGTATACAACCTAAATCGGAAAGCTTACCTTTATTAAGTGATTTAAGCTGCTCTCCACACCGACGATATTGAATTCTAAATTTCTGATATTCTCAGCTGTTCTTGGTTCAAATTCTGGAACATATACTTCGTCTTCTTTGGTGAATATGTTTCGGAAAACCGTGTTTACTGGCACCGTCAGTGGTAAAATTACCATTGTTATCGCTCAATGATTGTGTCTTGAAACTAGTCTACTTTGCATACGACCAGAATCTCTTTCGATTTTCTGCCAGATTTCGAGCCAGACCTTCGTTGTGGAAATTATTAAAAGCCTCTTGCATTAATGTGCGCTCTAAATTTCGAACTACTGTAAAAAATTGCGAATCTTGGAGACTTCGACAGTTTTTTTTTAATTTGACACTCTTTTCATTCCTTCTGCAACAGTGTTCTGACCTGTGTTGCGTACAATGTGGGATCAGTTCCATCTCTTATTCATTTATTTGGTATAACTCTTCCAGTTATCGCTGATAGTGAAGTGTCGTGCAGTATTGTCCGACTTAACGACTTAAGGTGCGATTCCGAACACCGCGACAGTGACCGACCGCGGCTGCAGTAGAGAGATGGCAACGCTGCCGCCTGCAGTCGGTGCGTTGCGAAACGCAGCGACAGACTTGCTATGCAGTTGCCGGGAACAACTGCGCGAGGCGAGATGTCTGTTAGCACCACCGCTGTTATTGAAAGAAGAAGACGATGATATTTTATTGTTGCATTCCAGGAAAAGACGAAAGCTGGGAATGCCTTTATATAAAAGTAGAACTGCAGAAAGTACATAAGCAGCACTGATAAAAAGACATTTGTTAGGATATGAAAATATCTTTAGCAGCTACTGTCGTTTAAATAAAAGACAGTTTAATTTCGTGCTCAGTTTTATTAAAGATGACATAAAACCACAGTGCCTAAGAAGTGCAAGAAGTGAAGAAGAAAGGTAAGTCCACAAAGTGTTATACATTATTAGATTGTACTGCAGTTCCAAGACTTTGTCAGAGAGTTGTGGAGGTTGATGGGCTGCTTTTATCACTTGGCTGATGTGTGTTGCACTGCGCATCCATTATTTCATAATCAGAAACGGTCGTACTAATTTTTCTTTTGGCTTCTGTCTTATAAACTGGAGGTAAACTCCTTACAACTGTGCTGATGTGACGGAAAAATAAGTCAATATCATCATCTTTGTGTTCCATAAATGTTTTTAGTAATTTTTTCCTAATTTCGTCCCTTTCTTTCCACATTTTTAATATTTTATCATCATTACTAAGTACTTTACTGCGTTTCCTTTTCCGTGCTGGCACATAACGTTCATCGTTTGTTACCATTGATGTTTCACCACTATTTTCTGTTCTATGTGTTTCTGCCGTATCTTCTTCCTGTGTTGCCGAAAGGTCGAGTTGGCGAGTCGGATCTCCACTGTCTTCTTTGCTTTCTTGTATTGTTCAAAATGGCTCTGAGCACTATGGGACTTAACAGCTGAGGTCATCAGTCCCCTAGAACTTAGAACTACTTAAACCCAACTAACGTAAGGACATCACACACATCCACGCCCAAGACAGGATTGGAACCTGCGACCGTAGCGGTCGCGCGGTTCCAGACTGTAGCGCCTAGAACCGCTCGACCACTCTGGCCGTCTCTTATATTGTTGTCTGTGATGATGTTAATGTAATATTTGTTCCTCCAGATCTGTGTTGTGGAAGACTGTCAAGGAACAATACCTGTTTGTGTCTTTTTGTTTTTGAATTTTTTTAGGCAGCACAGCCCGTTCCTAATTTTCTTCTCTTCTTGGACCTCTGGTAACCGTCCCGTAAAAAATTTTACTACTCCTTACAGTCATCACTTGTAAATGGAAATTATATTAGCTGTATGTTTTAGTTTGTTTCAGACTCTTGGCCACAGGCGAAATTTACCGGTCTTTATCATTTGCCTATCATATATCACCATCTTACGTGCCCGTCCCCAGTAGCTGAGTGGCAGTCCGGCTTTCAAAATGGCTCTGAGCACTATGGGACTCAACTGCTGAGGTCAATAGTCCCCTAGAACTTAGAACTAGTTAAACCTAACTAACCTAAGGACATCACAAACATCCATGCCCGAGGCAGGATTCGAACCTGCGCCCGTAGCGGTCTTGCGGTTCCAGACTGCAGCGCTTTTAACCACACGGCCACTTAGTCAGGCTTTCGCCGCTGTGCAGTGCGGACGTGTTGTTGTTTCCGCTTACGCCTGCGGAGCGCGCGCGCTCGCTGTTGTTAACATTTCAGCGGCCGTCACTTACGTGTCGCTTACATGTACTAGAACCATGGCCAACCGTTTTAGAAAATCAGCACTACGATTCAACTTCTGCAACGACTACGCACGACCAAAGGCCTTGGAAATGGAACGCTTCCTACGCGACGTAGCTAAGATCCCAGCTTCCGACATCTTGGCCATCCATTTCTCCATATTAAGCAGTACGGTGTACGTCAAAGTCGTCAATGACGCGTTATGTGAAGGAATATTTCGTGTCACCAAACAAGGATTACACTTTTGCCACGCCGACGGAAATGTCGGTGCGGTCACTGTCGACCATGCAGGCTTGGGAATGCGCACCATACGAGTTTTCGAACTCCCGTTCAAGCTCCCAGCGGAAGGCGTTATCGCGGCTTTTCGCCCCTATGGCACTGTACATGGCCACACTGCCGAACGATGGGCGCAGTTCCAAACCTACCCCGTTCTTAACGGTGTACGACAGATCACCATCGATCTCCATCGCCACGTGCCATCTTATCTGGAAATTAGCGGGTGCCGCGCAATTTTCATATACGACGGCCAACCGAAGACCTGTTCCGGGTGCGGCAAAGAAGGCCGCCTCAGATCTGAGTGTCATCAGCGACGAATCACCCAATTTACAGCCGCTACCGTGGCACCTCCTGCTCCAACGACGGTTTTACCGATCACCTATCACGGCGCTCTCTTCTCCTCCCACCGGCCGCCGCCTGTCGGACCGTGTATCGGTGACCCTTCCTGCCGCTACGGATACTGCCAGGGTCGAAACATCGCGCTCACAGCCTGACGCTACTTCGGCGCCTCTACCAACAGCGACGACTTCCGATCCCCACACTCCCGATCATATGGACGCCCCTTCACTTACTGCTCGCGTGACGGCCTTCCTCCCAGAGCACTGCGACTGCCTTCCGTCTTCTGACACAGAGGAATGATCACGCAAACAACGTTCACCTAAAAGGAGGAAGAGGAGGCGCCGTACGGTCTCGGAACGAGATGGATCACCTCCCCCTGATGCTACAAAGGCTGTACGACCTGACGAGGCCTCGGAGAACCTGCACGACGATACGAATGACGACAACATGACGCCGACTGTGGCTGTGTTGGTGCCTAATCTGCTGGTTCGCCCAGATGCTCCTGAACCAATGGACTCCAGCCTTGCGACTGCCGCCAAGACGCCCTCCGCCCCTATGACCAAAGTGGAACGTACGACCATCACAACGCCTTCAATGGCGTGGAGTGAGGACGTCGATGAAGGCCCAGACTACACGACAGAGTTACCCCAGACGGAAGCCTCGCTACGCCGCTAATTACGCCGTCAGGTGGCGTACGGCACAACTCGCCGTTGCCTCGCCCCTCTTCATCCTCCGCTGGTGGAGTTCCCCTCCACGGATGGATTTGGCTCCAAACCTACCGACTAGCGACGATCAACACTAACACCATTAGCTCACCCGTGAAACTTCAACTGTGGCGAGAGATGATATGGGCATCGGACGTCCACATCGCACTACTACAGGAAGCACACTTGGCCACACTTCCAGACGTCGCGGGATGTAACACTTATCGTTCTCCTGGTGACCATCTGGGACGATGCATAGCCATCTACGCCTGCGAAGGCATTCCAGTGGCCGATATCACATACCTTCCATCCGCCAGAGGCATGGTCATCACCGTCATGGGGACGCGTATTGTCAACATTTACGCTCTGTCTGGCTCCACCTGCAGACGCGACAGGGCACTCTTCTATTCAGAAGAAATTGCCCCTTTGTTTCTTCGACGCTGCGACCATTACTCGCTTGGGGGTGATTTTAATTGTGTCTTGCACCCTGAGGATGAAGTGCTCCTCTACAACACCTGTCCAGAACTGCGTCTTGTCGTCCGAGATCTCTTGCTCTGCGACACTTGGGTAGTTCGGCACAGTGACGCGCCTGGACATACTTACCAGATGAGTCACTCCGCGAGCCACCTTGATCGTATTTACGTCTCTAGGCAACTCACACATGCAGTCCAAGGTGCAGAACTTTGGCCCTAGGCCTTTTCGGACCACTGTGCCTATATCTGCAACATTGTCCTTCCCCAGAAAGTGGTCTGGCATAGTCGTGCACCGTGGAAGCTAAACACCTGCCATCTTCATGATTACGAATGTCTTCCCCATGTTACCGAGACATGGGCCATCTGTGAACGTCGCTTACCTAAGTGCTGCACGACCATGACCTGGTGGTTGGAATGTGCCAAACCTGCCATTCGACGTACCTTGATTAAGTATATCAAGGAAGTAGCTACGTGGCGGCGGCACACTACCGACTATTTCTACGCCGTTCTCCGCGACCTGGGCGCCCAGCCGCCCGCCCTCGACGCCCAGAGGGAACGCAGCAGGATGAAGGCGCAAATTGTAACGTTGACACGCCGTAGACTGCAGGGGGCGATGGTGCGAACCCGATGTCAAGATTCGGCTGAAATCAAACATCCCACCATGCATCATATCACCTCCAATAGGAAACATCGACGACAACGACTCATCACCGAGATCAACACCTATCGCGCCCGGCAAGTCACTTGCCAGGCCGAAATCGTCAGTGTCTTCGTAGACCACTACCGCACAATGTATCAGTAGAAGACTACCAACAACCACACTGAGGAGTCTGTGTTACCACACGTAACTCGCACCCTCGCCAGCGACGAAGCGGACGAGCTGATGGAGCCAATTACGCGTGAGGAAGTCCACGATGCTCTCAACAAAGGTGCTCTGAATAAGTCACCTGGTGTCGACGGATTGCCGATAGAATTTTATCGCGCTTTCCTCACACTAATGGCGTCGCGGTTGACGACGATGTTTCATGAACCGATGATGATGAGGAACGCCGTACCACCGCCCTTTGTCACGGGAATTATTACACCCATCCACAAACCGACCCCGGGTGTGACGACAGCACATTACCGTCCCCTGACTCTCCTTAACGCAGGTTATAAAATTTTTACCCGCCTTCTGGCGACGCGATGCCGCAAGGTCCTGCCTAGCATTCTATCCCTGGAACAGACAACTCCGGGTGGCTCAGTTAATATACAAACGGCCACAGGAGAATGTCGCGATTTAATTGCACTGGCAGGGGCGTGCAGATTCCATGCCGCGGTGGTTGCCATTGATTTTGACAGCGCATTCGACAAGGTGCGGCATCGTTTTCTGTTCTCAGTGATGAACCGAATGGGTTTTCCACCAGCCTTTATCGATGTCATCCGGTGCCTGTACGTTAATGGCCATGTGGCGGGACCGGTGGCGATACGACGTTCCGTAAGGCAAGGTTGCCCACTTTCGACCCTACTCTATGCCATAAGCCCGGAGCCACTCCTCGGGAGTCTGACGAGCCACCTTTCTGGTCTTACTTTGCAACAGCACAGTTTTCGATGTCGTGCGTATGCGGATGACCTCCTCCTCTTGGTCCGCTCACGGAGTGAAACACAAACGGTACTTTATTTGATATCAACGCACGGAACTACAGCGGGCAGTCACATGAATGTGGCTAAATCCACGTCGATGTCGATTGGACGCGGCCTCTCACACGACGACTTAGCACCTCTCCCTTGTGTACAAAAACTACGATACCTTGGTATCATTTTCACCTCCACCGGGCGCCGCTCCACTACCATCAATTTTCGGCGTGCACTCCAAATTATCCGCACGATGGTGCGACAAAATCTTCTCCGCCGACTCGATTCTTTACAACGTGTCCATTACCTCAATCATCACATGGCGTCCAGAATGGTCCACATCGCACAGGTCCTCCCGCTGCCATGAACTATTGCACGCAGCCTCCAGGCTGCTTTCGGATGCTTTCTTTCGGCTGGTACGCTCTTTAAGGTCCGCTACGACACGCTCACCCTTCCCCCGCCAGCTGGAGGCCTCGGCCTTGTCAATGTGCGACCCCGCGCGGCGTCCTTGTACATGTCCACTATGCACAAGCAAAGGAACAGGGGCACCTCCCTTAGGCGCAGCTTGCTGGAAATTCTTATGCCCGCGACGATAACGCCACCAGTACCAGTCGGACACATCAAGTACCATCTGACGCACATTTCTGATTTCATCGTCGACTTCAGTTATGCTCACACACACTTACCAACAACGCGTTCTCCTCGACCTAAGGATTTTACACCCCACTGATTCGTTCCATATCCAGCAACAATATCGAACTCAGACCGCCGTCCAAGCGGTGGCCCACGGTTTGGCGTCATATCCACCAGCATTTTCCTCCCTCCAACATCCGGGCAACATGATACCACGTCGCAAGTGAAAAATTAGCTGCAAATCAACGTCTTCACGCCATCGGTTTAATGGACTCTCCACTTTGTTCCATTTGCCACCTCGTGGATGACAATGTCCATCAACTGACTTGTGCTGCCACCAGTGACGTCTGGAAACTTGGCCGACAGTTCATTGCCTGTTACATCCACGTTCTGCCGGACTCGATTGACCCATGCACTTTTATCCATCCTGAGGATACTTATTTCCCCGCCACCAAAAATCATGCGGTTGTATGGGTCAAGGGGTGGACAATCACCTACGTGTATAATGATGACGACAAATGACGCCTTGATTTCTGGCAGTACTTACAAACCACCCACAGTGAAGTTGAGCTCCGACCGCGCTACAACCGCGCCTTCTTCGCCAATTACCTACACGCGATCTTTACGCTTTACGTCACCTCCGCTCAGTTAGGTGGTGCTATACGCCGACAGCACTCCCCGCCCCCCCCCCCCCCCTCCCGACACGCTGACATCTGAGACAATCCGCGCTACTTTTTATATTGTAACCCACAGTGGAGTAGGCGCATGGACACGCGCCTCCTTTCTTTTATGCACTATACCACAACACGCTGGTTTCCCCCCCCCCCCCCCATCTCTACTGTCTACTGCTTCACACCTCTTAGCTTACATCAGTATTATTATTTTTTTCCTAGAATTTATTAAAAAAATTGCTCGCCTTGTACGAGTAAAGTGTCTCGTGTTATTTCCGCCGGAAGGATGGAATTTCTGTTGTATTTAAGCTTGTACCAATAAAGATAATTTGTTCATTTACCCTGTTCCTGGTACAACAAAAAAATAAAATACAATAAAAAATAAATAAAAAAGCTACTTTGAGGGAGTGATTCAGGGATGGGAGGGGAGAGGCATCGCGGCCAGGCCTCGGGTTCCGACCCCTGCCCGCCTTGTCTCCACCTGCTCGTAACTGACCAATCTACTCAAAAAAAAAAAAAAAATGTGGTCAGCGCGCGACAGAATGTGAATCCTGAGGGCCCGTGTTCGATTCCCGCCTGGGTAGGAGATTTTCTCCGCTCAGGGACTGGGTGTTGTATTGTCCTAATCATCATTTCATCCCCATCGACGCGCAAGTCGCTGAAGTGGCGTCAAATCGGAAGACTTGCACCCGGCGATCGGTGTACCCGACGGGAGGCCCTAATCAAACGACATTTACATTTATTTACCATATTACATATCAATAGTAGTAAATTTTTTTTGAAGATATTAAGAATAAGGCTGCTGCCCATGTTGATGCCACGTTCTACTGAATCAGATTTCAGACGTACTGAAGAAGAATTTTGGCTTAAATGGAATATACCTAATTGTGTAGGCGCTATAGATGGAAAACATGTTCCCATAAAGGCACCAGAGAAAAGTGGATCTGTTTTTTAATTACAAAGATTCTTTTCAATTGTTGTGTTGGCTATTGTGGACGCAAATTGTAAATTCATTAACGTTGATGTCAGCGCTTACGGAAAAAGAGTCTGATAACGGTGTATTTCAGAAATCGGCTGTGGGCAAGAAAATAGCCTCAAAGGAGTTTAATATACCTCCACCAAAATGTTTGCAGGCAGAACTGTGATATTACCACATTTCCTGATAGGAGACGAAGCGTTTACTCTCAGTGATTGTATGATGAAACCTTATTGCAGAAGAGTTGCTACATCACATCGAGACAAACAGATCTATAATTGTAGATTATGCCGTGCTCGACGAGTGTCAGGAAACGCCTTTGAGCTATTAATCCAAGCATTTTGGGTATTTTATAGTCTTATTGTTGTGGCGCCTGACGTGGCTGACGACCTCGTTTTGTCGGCATGCTGTTTACACAATTTGCTACGGAACGGTTATCTTAAAGGAAATTGTATTCCATTTTATAGCTATAGTGTCACTGAAGCAACCAGCCAAAACAACATGCATAGCTTTTCTCATTTTGGAGGATTTCTAAACAGCAGTGATTTTGAAATTAGAGACAAACTTAAAGATTTTTTCTCCAGTGAATACGGTTCTCGTGGCAAGAGGCAGCTGTTAACAATCGGTTGTGAATAACAATGGATTGTAAATAATGATTTATGTAAGACGAAACATATACAGTGCTGCCTTTGTAACATATTCATATAATAATTGTTAATGCACATATGGATCTATTTGCTAGTAAATAATTGGTTGAATAAACCTACTTGTTTTATTTAACTCTTGTGCTACAGCTTTCTAGACGTTATCTTTCACTAAAACATTTCTGTATTCTTCATGTACTGCGTCATAAATTACAGAATATTTCGCCACACTGGTAATAAACTTTTCTTCATCGAAATCCGAGAAACTCATTTTCACTGAATTGGGTATGTTCGGCCAGTAAAAGCAGTCTCCGGCCACTATGCGGTTCGGTGGCAGCGGCACTACTGGTGCCTGACCGGATGTGCGGTGTGCCGCCAAAGTGGTTATACGGCAGCAAACGACGCTGCCGCCGCGTTCCGCACGCCTCACACTGCAAACAATGGCAACCACTGGTGCCGCCTGCAGCCGGTCGGTGCAGTCTGCGGTGTGCGGTCATGTTAGAAATCGCACCTTTACAGTACCGGCCACTACTGTGATTTACCTTTCGGCCTCCAAATGGCAGCAGTGCACAGTAAGCAGAAGCAAACTTGTGTATCCATGTGCACTTAAGTCGGATATCTTCTTCGTCTCTTCAGTAGTTTGTATACTGTGAGTGCTGGATGGTGTTCCTGTAGCTCTTAGTGCACGAAAGATACTTTTAGGCCTGTGGTGGGCGTTTTTAAGGTAATTGAACAATTTCGGTTATCTGTGTTGTGTCAGGAATGACAGAAAAACGTTTCATGATAATTTGTATAAAATAACGTATAATATGACTAGATCCTACTGCGTGTTTGTCGTGCAGTACCGCCTACCCGATAGTTTTTCTGTACCGGCCAAAGGTAATTTCGATTTTAAACTATATTTTCTTCTTCTTACTTCCTTTCAGACTGAGCTAGTGGAAAATGAGAAAACTAGGGGAAATGGAATGAAGAGTTCATAAAGAATTGCTGGGGGGCAAGCTTGTGTCTAAGAAAATGATCGAGAGGGAGGCAGCTGAATCATTTCCAAATAGCGGAAAAGAAAAGGATGGCAACCGAGAAGAAGAGATTAAAAGCCGAAAAACTAAAGTCTGAAAGAGTGAGAGGTGGCATGAGCCTCCTCTCATATTTCTATCTTACTCTGAGTAATTCGATTTTCCTCTCTAATTGCAGGCGGTCTGATCTGATGTCGTGTGACTAGGGCCTCCTGTAGGGTAGACCGTTCGTCGGGTGCAAGTCTTTCTGTTTGACGCCACTTCGGCGACTTGCGCGTCGATGGGGATAAATGATGATGATTAGGACAACACAACACAACACCCAGTCCCTCAGCGGAGAAAATCTCCGACCCAGCCGGGAATAGAACCCGGGCCCTTAGGATTGACATTCTGTCGCGCTGACCTCTCAGCTACCGGGGGCGGACATTGCAGGAGGTGAAAAGGTAGCAAAGTTGCTATTCCTTCACACGCGGACTTCCCACGCAGCGTCTCTCGTCACCCGGGTGGTCCGGTGATAGGCGGGTTCTGCTAATCTTGAAAGGGTTATGCCGACGGGTGTGAAGGAGTCGAGTGGATGCTGTCCAGACGCCGACATTGTCATAAGAATGGGGGCGACAGGCCCACAGGGGCCTGAAGGAGCGGCTGAGGCTATAGAATCCGATACTTCGCAGAAATTTAGTGAAAACACTTTCTGACAGGCTATCAGCGAGGCGTGGGAGTGACTTGTGTTTCCAGGCAGTCTTGGAGGGCAAATTCCCGCGTTTTCTGCAAAATCATAACTGTGATTGGCTTGCTCAGGGCATAGCTCCCTGACGTAGCAAAATCGGAGCAGATATTGGCGCCAAGTATCTCCATTGGTGGAATGGTAGTGCTTCGGCAATAGAGTGGAATTTTCCCCCAGTTTTCGAGTTGCTGATTGGAACGTTTAACCACAGTCACTGTCGTGGGGGCGGGAATGTTCTGTGCTCGGCTTGTATGTGTGCTCTCGAAGGAGTCGGCTCTCGACTTTCGGTGGATTAGGTTACAAGACTGAGCTCTCGCTGCTCCGGACAGCCTGCCTTTCGTTGGCTTTCCAATATACTTTCATTTAATTGTAACTGTTTGACGAAGTTGCTGAAGTTTCGACTTCAACGTAACTTTCCGAGTACAGTTGGCAATTGAGCGTTCTGCGTACAAGCGGCCTATGTTGTCTGTCTTGAGCAGTTTTGGCTAAAGTTGACTGTATCGGAGTTACTGTGTGACTTCGCTTGTTAAAAGCAATCACTGTACCGTCAGTGATTGTTTGGCGTGCCTTCTTCGTCTCCCTCAGAGGCGCATTTGTATTGCTAGGAAGTCTTTAGTGTGGAACAACCAGACCAGGATAATTTGTTTCGGGATACACTCGCGACATTATCATCACCACGACGGGACGTCGAAGCAACCAGTCATCGCCTCCGGTACGCTAGATCATGTCCTTGCAGTTAAGAAGACAGCTTGGTAATGTATGTCTGCAGCGCCGGCAGATTAGGGAATTTTGCTAGGTGATAATAAGAGCTCAGCAGAGCGCCCCTGTTCATCTTTTCTAACTTTGTTCTGTCTTGGATATTCATTGCCTGAGTTCTCACTACTGTAGCAGCAATTAATGTTGGGTTGGCTGGGTGTTTCTCTTAAGATTTTAGTTGCAAGGAATTGGCTCCACATACCACTTGGTCATAAATGTCACAATCTAGTTTATGGACAACTTCACCTTCACAGCATTTATTTCAGTGTCCAATGTGATGTATTGCAAATGTTTCATGTGTTTTGTTTATTATTTTGAGTTTAGTCATAATAAATCAAATTGTTAATTTGGACAGAACTTTCATTCTGTTAATCGGTACAGCAACCCTTTTGTTTCTCACTACGTTAATGAAACTTTCCTTTATTTAATTAATTTCTATCAAATTAAATTATTGCAGGTGCCAAACTCTTTTCTACTCCATTTGCAGGGGCGATTACAGTCAGTTCGCGTTTCTTCTTAATCCATGTGCAACAGTAAAAGTCGGAGTTAGAAAAGGGGGAGGGGGGCTTAGAGCATCATTTCCATATGAAGCTTCTAGAAGAATTTAGTGTTAAATATACTGCTAGCCCCGGCACCTCGCAAGAGAGCTGAAGAAACCTCAGCTTAAGCCGGATGTTTAAAAATAAAATAAATACACTAAGAGGACCATGGAAAGTTAATTACAAAGCGGCGAAAAAACGGGAATTTCCTGTAAATAATTAGCGTACAGAAGAGACTGAAAAGTGCATTAGTGTTTCCAGTCATTTGAAGAAGACTGGGTGCAGCGTACCATATGTGGATGCTGGGCAAATGTTGGATGTGTCGATCAGGATAATATTTTGTATTTTATTTCGATCTCTGTAAAACCGAGAGCTAAATATTGGTGAACTGCGCTGAAATAGTAATAACAAGTTCCCCCGGCTATGTGTTTTATTATTATTCACGAATTATCAGTGTATTGTATCGTTAATAACCGATATCACAGGAAAGACAATGGCCAATACTGTAAGACACTTTCTACAAGTCTTAGAATTGCTGCACTTTTACATTTGATGTAATTAAATACTATAAAAAAGTATATTATTACACTGTGCTATTCACAGAACATATCGTGAGGTAAGAGAATAGTACATTCATATCCCAATTAATAACAAGATGAAAAACTCAGACCGATTCTACAAGACATTCCCCTACTATTTATTTGGA
This sequence comes from Schistocerca cancellata, assembly GCF_023864275.1. Classification (NCBI taxonomy): domain Eukaryota; kingdom Metazoa; phylum Arthropoda; class Insecta; order Orthoptera; family Acrididae; genus Schistocerca; species Schistocerca cancellata. The sequence goes on from NC_064629.1 coordinate 374,006,731, forward strand.
TTCAAGTCACACCCGTTCTGCACTTACGTAGTTACTTTGAAAGAGTGGGGAGTGTCTCTTACGAAGGCACCAATCGAATTTTTATATGATTTTTAAAACAGATACATTTACCTTACATGTCTGGTGAATTTGGATGTTACGGCATTCATTCTCACTACTGTGACCTTGCGGTCCCTAATACCTGTATCCGTAAAGAAGCTCCCTGTTTCCTCACCATTAATTGTTGCTAAGAGGTCAAGTATGTTTTTGCAAAAATTTACATTTCGACTGAGTCGTGAATTAATTTCTGAAAATAATTTGCACAGAAATGATTTCGTACGATTCTGGACGATATTTCATGCCTGACACCGACTTTAAACATGTATTTTCGCCAATATTTAGATGGTAGTTTGAAGTCACGATGAACTGTAATTGTATGAGTGGGGTACCTGTTTGAAATGAGCCTCCAATTTTCCTTGTGCCTTTCAGTAACTGCATCATCTGAGTCAGGGGGTTGGCAAAAGGAACCAGTTATTAATTTATTCCGGTGTCTCTACACATACTACCTCACAGGAATTATCTACTTCAATTTAACCACCAGATAAACTACATCTCAGGGCAACAAACACTTCACTACCAACTGTATTCAGTGTCTCGTTTCTAAACACCGTTAGTAAAAATTACGACTTAACTTATCTCCGGCTTTAGCCAGTTCTCAGTACCTATTATTTGAGCTTCAGTACCTTCTATTTCTGGAGCTCTTGTTCTTTCTCAACACAGCTACCGCAATTTACTACTATAATAGCGAATGTTGCTAGGTCTATTATCGTCCTGTTTTTGACCTGCACCCTTTGAGACTGAGCCCCTTTTTCTATTTTCTCGAGACCCAGTCATCCACAATACCGCTCAGCCCACTCCACGCCGCCCCTATTATCTATGTAGCCACCTCCTGCTTGTAGTGGAAACCTGACCTACTAAACTGTTCTCGATACCCCACTACTCTATCGAGGAAGTGAGAGAATCGCAGCCTAAGTGGTGGCACAATTTTAAATTTCTGATGTAGACCTTCCAGTCGGCTCAGTACCAAAGATCGGCAATGCCTAGATGTTGAAGGCCAAGAGGCACCCTCTTAAACAGGTCAAGCTGCTATTACTGGGGAACGAACTTTACCAGCCACAGACAGCGCCTGAAACCTATTTGTTAGAGCCCTTTCCATCTGTTCCCCGGAAGGTTTTTGGCTGCATGACACATTTTGGGACGACCACCCACTAGACAACACGTTAAGGGTCAAGCTCAATGGGGCCAGTGACTGGGTCCGTCGGGGGAAACGTGGGACGTGCTGGACGACGCTTGGATTCTCATGTCCTGCCGACACGGTGATGCCCATCGGCAACAGTCTCAAGCTGCTTGACCGAACCCAGCACTGCCTGAAGCTTTGAGCGAAATCTCATCAATAAAACCAGTATCCAAACACAGCTACCACAGTCCCTACCCGTACTAAAGATGGTAGAATTCTACACTAAGCAGTTTAAAAATGCGGGACTGTGACTGTGACAAACACGGAAGAAATTTATGAATTGAACAACGAAAAGCACAGGTAAATCAAAACAAGTCGCTTCTAATTAGAAATTCGTAATGTACTACTCGAACGAATGCTGCGCTCTAGTCTGGCGCTGCTGCAACGGAATTTGGCACTTAATTCAGGTGCTTTAAACTTTCACTGCCTATAGAAAGAAAACAAGCGACTATGGCGATATAGACGGAGTAGCTGTACACTGCACAGTTATTGCATCATGGGAATGTACATATTGAATACACAAAAACCCAAGAAATTTAACACTTATGGTCCTGGTCTTGTACGTAGCTGGTTTTACTTGTGGACTGTCAAAAATATTGCGGTTTTTGGAAGTTATATCTCGCGAGTACACAGATGTAATTATAATTTTAAAAATTTTAGATTTATTGAACTTCCTAATTTAAACACACATTTTTTGGAACTGCTAGTGTTAAAACCGAATCCACATACGAAACATTAATTTAACAGTAATTATAGCAGAAAAAATTGAAAAGGAGTTCTTGTATTCAAATACATATCCCGGTAAACATATAAGTTGTCTCTATGTATAATTTCTTTTACAGCCCATTTAAATCTAAAGAAACAAACAGAATACGGAACAAAGCAAAATTTAGCGTTCATGGTAGAGTACAGTGTGATACAAATTGACACATAAATAGATACATAGTCCAACATTATATCCACTGGAATCACATGCTCGGACAGATTTCCTGATTTAGCTACAGGAAAATTTTTCATAAAAGAACAATCTGCAAAAATAATACGATAAACGTGTAGTTGAATCTTCATTACACATTTCGTTCTTATCATCTGCAGTCTAGTCAAGGACTTTGTAAACCACTTGCTCCAGATGTTTCTCCTCTTTACTGCACATTTTAACATCAACTTGAACGACAGCTAACGTCTACGAAACAACATACGATAACAAATGTTTCGAAAACAACGAATTTTTGCAATGATAACCGCTATTATCATCTAGCACACACTACGAAGCCTGCAGACCTGACAGACATTTGAGGAAGCTATAAATACACGTTGACGCTGCGGAAAATAATCATTACTGGCCTGACGTAACTCTAAGCCAAGAAAGAAGAAAGACACGCCAGGAAGGAGTTATATGCGGAAATGGTATATGTGCAACAGACTAATGATTACAATTTCAGAAAACTGGGTGATTTATTCAAGAGAAATAGTTTCACAAACTGAGCACGCCAGCAATGCGTTTTCCCACCTCTGGCCCTTTGCAAGCAGTTATTCGGCTTGGCAGTGATTGATAATGTTATTGGACGTCCTAAGGCGTATTGTTCCAAATTCTGTCCAACTGGTGCGTTAGATCATCAAAGTCCCGAGCTGAGTGGAGGGTCCTGCTCATAATGCTCCAAAACTTCGCAATTTCGGAAAGATACGGAGAGCTTGCTGCCCAAGGTACGGTTTGAGAAGTACAAAGACATGCAATAGAAACTGTCGCCGTGTGCGGGCGGCGTTATGTTGCTGAAATGATATCGTCGACGTACCGCTGTATAAATACCTCGAATGACAACCAAAGAGTCCCGCTATGAAGTGAAATGGCACGCTCAGACCATCAATGCTGGTTGTCGGTCCACACGGCGGGCGACAGTCTCATACGTAGCCCACCACGGTCTGGGGCGTCTGCAGACATGTCTTCGCCGGTCATTGGGGCTCATTTGGAAGCGGGACTCATCACTGAAGTCCATTCTATTCCACAGAATGAGATTCAAGATCGCATGTGTCCGACACCACTACAAACGGGTTTATTGGTGTACAGAGGTCGATACCGTCGATACCGTGGGCTTAGTCCCCTTACTGTGAGCTGTCTATAAATGGTCCTTGTGGGCACTGAAACACCAGCCGCACTTCGGATCGATGATAGTGATGAATCCGGGTCTCTGAGTGCCTCCCTGATGATTGCTCGGTCCTCACGTTCTTTTGTTTAGCGCCCGAAAACCTCAAACCACACACACACACACACACATTGTCCAAGATTCACCCATTACTGCCAACATCATCGAATAGTGACATCGCTCCAATGCAGATGTGAGCGATTAGGCGATTACTCAAATGGCTCTAAGCACTATGGGACTTAACATCTGAGGTCATCAGTCCCCTAGACTTAGAACTACTTAAACCTAACTAACCTAAGGACATCACACACATCCATGCCCGCGGCAGGATTCGAATCTGCGACCGTAGCAGCAGCGCGGTTCCTGACTGAGGCGCCTATAGCCGCTCGGCCACAGCGGCCGCGCCGATTACTCCACCAGGCTTATGAGCCCAACTACACGTCCTCTGTCAAATGCTAGCATCTGCGTGTATTTTTCACGTGCTTGTCTGCGAGGCGTACTTACTACCCAGCGGAGAAAATGGAACAAAATTCGCACTTTATGCCCCGTTATGGGCATATGAACCCGGTTACTATCCTTGCCAGCTCCGCGGTGGCACATTCGGCCGTCAGCCGCCAAAGTTTACAATTTTATATTTTCCGTCGATGCGTGTATGACACAATTTGTGCCAAATTTGCATAACCCCTTCGTGGTGCGTCTTCCTTTCCCTTAGGGTTTATTACGTCAGCCGCACGCTAAAGAGCACACAGGTTAACCAAAATAAATTGCTTCTGGTTCGAAGCTCGTAAAGTAATACTCAAATCAAAGCTGTGCTCTCCTCTGGTGCTGATGGTAGTGGTAGCTGGCGTTTACTCGTGATTATTTTGAAATGTAATTCCTCTTCTCATAATGTTTGAGTCCCGTATCTGGGTAACCCATCTTCACATGGATGCGTGTGATAACCTTTAGACAATGTAATCAACGCTTCCACTGCACTGTTATACAAGCCACAGTATGTTTAGAGGGTTAAGTGGAGTATTTTTCTAACAATTTAAATATTTTCTTTCACATTCAGTATTACCTTCCATACTCAGTAGGCTTTCCATGGTCTACGCGCTAGAGTCAGTCAGTATTTCATAATATAAGTTGGGAATTCCAGTTGGTGCTGCCGAGAGACCACTCTCTGGCTAGCAGTACCTGCGGCAACCAATAGGACGCTAGAGAGAAACGTCACCTTCTGGTGCCGGGATACGCGACAAGAACGTGTGTTGGCGAGGCTGCACTCCCTCTGCTTCCGAGCCCTGTAACGACAGCACGCACTTCTTTCCGCTCATTTCCCACTTTTATTCTTCGGTGCACCTGAGATCGACCACGACGGCTCCTCCAAGCGATTCGTGGCATGCACGTCGACCCTAGCCCCACTTCTTGTATTTCACCTGTTGGATGTACTGAGCTTTTACTTATTCAGACTTCCAGTTTTAATATCAAATTACCCATATCGGCAGCCCACTCTCTTGTCCATCTTAAAACCTTTGCTATTAACTCATTCCGGTTTTCACGTCTAACCTCTGCCCATAACAACACCAACTATCCACTTCCATTTCACTACAGGATAAACTACTTCTAAAAGCAAGAAACATTTTACAGCGAACTGAATTTGATTTATTCATTCTCAAGTCCGTTAGGTCCTTGATTAAAACTTTGGCTGGATTTTCCTCCAAGCTTCTCCAAATGACGGTACCTATAACGGCTTCTGTTTCGGTGTGTTCTAGGAGCCCTTGGACCTCTGGTTCATTCTTACCACAGTTCTAACAGTTAACAGCTATTATACCAGTATTTCCGTCTTATACCCTCGTACTGCGTTTGACCTGCACCTTTTGAGACTGCACTCCTGTTTGTGCTTTTACGAGATCCTCTGAAAAAAAACTGCCCATTCCTACTGACGATGAACTTATTAACTACCATTTTTCATTGTGGAAGCACAATTCGAAATTGCCTATGGCACGTGATAGGTCAGGTCACAACTGCATTCATTACAGCATAAGGCGTCACCCTAATGGGAAAATTAAAAGAAATCTCTTCGGCCAGCTTTATTTCGTTTGTGGAAATGCTATTTATTGCTCACAAACCCGGGAAGGTTCGTATATGTCCTGTAGTTATCCAAGTATTGTCCGCACGGTTGCTTGGGAATGACCTAGGAGTGCATAATCTGTCACTACCTTGTTTTCCGGTTAGAATCCAATAGCTCCTTACCCGCTATCAGTATGGGTTCTGGGGATATCACTGCGCCATTGACAACTGGAGTCTGCGGGAGGTGCCTATGAGACACGTTGCTGCACATGATCGTCTATGACACTACTTCGAGGCATTAGCTCGTCCAACATTACACATAGTTCTTTCTGGTGTGTCTTCCGGCATTGCTGCGCTCCCTAGAGTTTTCGTGGTATTTTAAGTACAGAGTCGGTAATATACTATCAGATCGTTTCATACAAGAGAATCGTATGTCTCAATGCATTGTATTAAGTACGAACATTTTAATAGCTAAGAAGCCATGTAAAGTGTAGCTCACCCGTGCAACCTTTTAAAATTTTCTACTTTTTTCCTAGTTTCCTACCAACTACAGGAAGTTGAAACCAATTGTTAAGAGACTGCTGAAATAGGTAGAAAATGGTTCAAATGGCTCTGAGCACTATGGGACTTAACATCTAAGGTCATCAGTCCCCTAGAACTTAGAACTACTTAAACCTAACTAACCTAAGGACATCACACACATCCATGCCTGAGGCAGGATTCGAACCTGCGACCGTAGCAGTCGTGCGGTTCCGGACTGAAGCGCCTAGGGTAGACAATGGGGAATAGATTTTAAACTTAAAATCTGTGAGTCTTCTTTCTTAAACATAACCGCCACGATTTTTATCTTTCAGTTACTAAAATGGAGAGCAAAATTTTAAATTGTAAATATTCGGTCAGTTTCCTGGGTCTCATATTTTGATGAGAAATGTAGAAAGTTGCCGGTCGGAGTGGCCGAGCGGTTCTGGGCGCTACAGTCTGGAACCGTGCGACCACTACGGTCGCAGGTTCGAATCCTGCCTCGGGCATGGATGTGTGTGATGTCTTTAGGTTAGTTAGGTTTAAGTAGTTCTAAGTTCTAGGGGACTTATGACCACAGCAGTTGAGTCCCATAGTGCTCAGAGCCTTTTTTTTGTATAAAGTTGACACATCTGTGGGATCTGGTATCATGGGTGTTCAAAGCATCAACTAGTATAAATTGTATAATCCGGAAGACATGAGAAGCGGATGTATATCTTCTGCTACCAATTTATAGAGTACACAGTTCGCTCCGGGAAGCGATAGAGACAACACCTTCTGTGAGCTACAGTGTAAGCACTTCCTACCCGGATAGTTATCGCTCAGTGCACACAGTGATAGTTCGTTCCGGTGTTTGTTCTACTGCCATAGACCCTGCGTAATCATTAAAACTTTTGCTATGTTGCGATCGCCACCATGGACGGTGGCGAATGCAGCCCCCTTGCTACACAAACTTCACAAAACCAGGCACATAGTGTCACAGTGGATACTGAAGCAGTTCATTCACCAAACACTGAAGTGATTAACAACGCAATTATCGCGTCCCACAACGCAGACACACAACAACATGTTCCGCCTGTCTATGCAACTGCAGTAAGGGATCTGTGGCCCTCGCAGAAACACCAGCGGAGCAGCACAGAGCTGGAAGGTGAAGACGATCAATGGGGCAACATGGAAGATGTACTACATGTCGACGCCATCCAAGAAGAAACCATCACCCATTAAAATCTAAGATGCACTGATAACCTATACTCTACTACCGAAAAAATGTCTTTCATTTTATTTGTTGAAAGTAACGACAGAAACATAGGCAGGCTCGACATTATGGCACTAGGCAAATTCATTAGGTGGGATTGCGAGTCATTATTCAAGCTCTTAAATTGTATTGCGGCGGCAGGGAAAAGCCACGTGAAATTTTTAGACTGTGTCAGGGTTGACTGCAAATTCCTTAGTTCAACTCTCTTAGACAAAGCAAATTTGGAAACCTATATTCCGATGTTCTTTACTATTAAAGAAGGCATCCTCAATAATGTTGAAGCCTGCCTTACGAATGACGAATTACTAATGGAAATACCGTGTTGCTGCGAAGTTATTTCCAACAGGATATTTAATAAAATTACATTTCTGAACTGGCAAAAGGAAACACACCTATCTCCAGTTCGTGTTATGAAATTTAGATAGCAGCGGCTCCCATAGTTTGTTTATATTCATGGAGTTCGGTGTCCAGTAGACGTGTAAGTACCCCCGTCTAACAGTACTGTAATAGTCTCCGATATGGCCATGACAGAAAACAGTGCATAAGTAACCCAAGATGTGCGTACTGCGCAGGGCCACACAGAAGTGACGCATGCGGGAGGGCCAATCAACCAACTTGTATTCATTGTACTGGTGGTCACAGTGCCCTATCTCGAACCTGCCCACTGTACCAAAAACACAAGGAAAACAAAAAACTTATGTCCCTTAGTAACATTACTTTCTGAGAAGCAGCAGCTGTGTTTGAAAACAGGACTTAGGCGAACGCAGCTATTCTCCCCCAAACATTACGAGACAGGATACAGAATTCCCGCCGCTCCTGACTTAACAGCGTCTCAGTCCAACTATCAGCAGCGCCACTTACTATCTGCAGAAACCAATGTACGTCAGGACGACAATGCCGCAGACGTAATGAATGGTGGCTCATATGAATTAACCGTTGACATCACCGTCCCCTCCTCTAATACAGCATGCCCAACTACATCACCAGCAACGCGTGAATTCTGTAAACCACAGAAGACACCACCTAAGCGCGGTACCAACCAAAACTCTTACTCCAGTGGATCCCAACCCCTATCCACTACAATTTCACAGACTCAGCCAACATAGTGATGTTGGGAACTATCGCGTTAACATTTTAGGTATAATTGTGACTGAGATGAATGATTCATCGTACCAGCATGCTATTAATGGGCACACTCCAGTACTACAAACAAATTCGATCCGGATGTCAATCCAAAATGTGTTGACCCCACTCCTTACTCCCCAAAATGTATTTATAAAGTTATTCAATAGAATGTAAGGTAGCTCAAGGCAAACAAGGATAGTCTTCGACGTTTTCTGCACGAAACTCAAGTAGACAATTGTGACACCGCAGAAACATGGGTAATACCGAACGAACTCTTCGCACTCCCTTGCTACTCTGTCATTAGGGATGACAGAGATGATGGCTACGGCGGTGCAGCAGTGATGGTAAAACAAGACATCCAGTTTCCTCTGTCAATACTGGCAATCTGTATGACCCATTAAAAATTTTGAATATTCGCCTGCGAATCAAGGGCGTCCATCTGAATTTGATTTCAGCATACAAAGACCCTAACGACAGACTTTTCAAACAACAGTTTACAACAATCACTGTCTTCCTCGAAAAACTCTCTCTGCTACCAGATGACCTTAACGGCCATTTTGGACAGTGGGGTTACAAAAATGCCAACGCGTTGGGAAAAATGCTAGTTGATGTACTAGATTCGAGAACCGTAATAGAACCAAATCAAGGCTCATCCCTACGAATAGACGGATCAAGCTAAGGCAGTGCACTTGGGCATAGCAACCGCTAAACTGTCTACCGGAAACAACACTGGAAGTGATACCGGATACATTAGGTATAGATCACTTCTTAATTCAAATCATAATAAATACACTAACTAGGGAGACCGTCAAAGAGGCAATCAGCCGGAAATGGAAAACAAACAAAGCCGATGGGAAACTATACGAAACACTACTGAAGACAAATTACAACCGATCTTCGAAACTGGGAATCCAGAAAGAGATTATGAGGTCTTGGTATCGCTTATCAGTGAAGCGCCGGAAATTTCAATAGCTCAAAAAGGACATAAGCGTACTACTCATCGACCATCACCCTGTTGGTAGGATTTGGAATGTGACGCAGTCTTCAAAGAACAAAAGGAGGCATTAAGAAAATACAAAAATCTCTTTAAAGATACAAACCTTATAGTCCTTAAGAAAGCACAAGCTACAGCCAAGAAAATACTGAAGCACAAAAAAAAAGAAAATAGTGGCACAATTTCTTCAACGCTCTCTGCAAAGAAACGCCATTAACCCGGACATCGAACTAAGTACAAAAAATTAAAACCTGTCTGACATTGGACATATGCCTCCAACATCCGACGAACTTTTTGAATCGTCCTTGTGTATGGATAACCCCACCTGATGCAGTGGACAAGGAAGACGAGGAGGGATATGCAGAGGGCATGAGTGTCGTTGCACAACCCAATTCACACGAAGAACTGCAGTTTGCTCTCTCCCAAGGGAAAGATAGTGCACCTATCCTGAATTATGTTACCTACCCAGTGCTACGACACATCCCACACATAGGAAAACAGCTGCTGCTCAAAATTTACAATGGCGTATGGGCATAATAGATCAAAATCGACTCGCTAAATACATGTAATGTTGTCCCCATCCACTAATCTGGAAAAAGACGTGATAAACCCGAAGCGTATCGGCCTATCACCCTACTATCATGTTCAGGAAAAGTAATAGAAAGGCTTATTAAGCGGCACATAGAATGGTGGTGTGTAAACAAGAAACTATCACCGGAAAAGCAACATCGATTTCACAAAAAAATGGACAACTGAAATCCTTCTACGGTTAGTTACTAACATACAGCTAAAGTTCTCAGACAGCTGCGTTCATAGATTTGACTAAAGCGTAAGACAACGTCGTCTTGTCAGTCTTATGGAAAAAATTGTGAAACTTCACATACCAAAACCATTCGTTCATAACATTGTAAGCTTTCTGAGCAATAGGAAGATAATCAATTTTCAGCAAGAAACTACACTGGAGCCCAGAGAAACTAGCAGAGGACTCCCGCAGACATCAGTCTCGGCTCCCTTATTACTCAGTCCCTACACTGCACACCTTCGTTGCCTCTTCGCCATTAACATACAGATATTACAATATGCTGACGACGTATGCATATATTCGGAAGGCAGTATTCTTCAGTCCTGTATTCTGAAAATGCATACCGCTCTCATACGTCTGTATGAGCTGTACACAGAAAGTACCGTCGAAATCCCTGATAGCAAGTCTGTCTTATGATCCTTACGCGCCATAGTACCCAAACAATGCAACTGGGAAAACATATATTTCCAAGTCAATATCTTGGGATAATTGTCGATGATAAATGAAGATGGGCTCCTCATATCCGACACATCAGTCTCGTCAGAGAGACGATTGGAGTATGGTGGGGCTTTAATCGGTGGAATGCGATTTCTATATACATGTGCTTAGCAAGGACACACTTTGATTACGGACACTTGTGCTACGGATCAGCAACAGACAGCACGCTCCAGACTCAACAATATGCAGTAAAAAGCCTTACGTGTAGTTACTGCGCTGCTCATGTCAACCCCAAAAAAACGTATTACTCGCTTAAGCGAATAAACTACCATTAAATTTACGAGGAATTTTTCTGTGAAAGAAATTCCTCCTGCGACTCTGTTTCTACGAATATGAGCCCCTGCACGAAAAAATTCGGGAATTAACATCCTATTGGGTGTGCGGAAGATATCGGATAAATAAGCATCTACCACCAGTCACGGCTGAATATACGGAGAGGCAGGCACTGAGGCATCTGGTGTGGAGAACTTCTCTTCTGCCGCACAACAGGCCATACGAAACGTTGACTCTGCACATTGATGCCAAAACCAGTTTTTCGTCTCAGAACCAGGATACAAATAACGCAACGGCAATGGAATTCCTGTCTCACTATCACGATGCTTGCGTGGTGTATACGGATGGGTCCAAGTCTAGTGAGGCGCAGGCAGTACTTATTACACGCTCCGAAGAGAACACCAAGGCTTATTTGGAAGAGGTACGGGGGGAACTACGGCTGTGACGGGCGGTCGCGAGTCGTGCTTGGTTAGCTCAGCCAGCAGAGCACATGCCGGCGAAAGGTGAAGTTCCCGAGCTCGAGTCTCGGTCTGGCACATAGTTTTAATCTGCCAGGAAGTTTCATATCAGTGCAAACTTCGCTGCAGAGTGAAAGTTTCGTTCTGGAAGGCTTATAAAAGCTGGATCCACATTACAATATTATGAAAGCCGAGCTGATTGCCATTTTGGAAGCCCTACTTTCGCACAGAGGACCACAGAAGACTATAATCATTATATCTGATAGTATGTAAGCCCTACAAGTGATTAGAAACCATAATAGTTTTATCAACCCCACAGTAGCAGTAATTGTCTCTGATGTGTATCGGGTGCAGAGGAAATGCCTCGACATCGTGATGCCATGGATGAAAAGACACTCTGGGATACCTGGAAATGGACATGTTGATGCCCTATCAAAGCAGGCATCTCTGTATGGAACTATTAAATATGATAAACTCCTTCTCACAGGTGTAATATCCATGTTCAGAAAGCGGCTGCCCTCTGACTGGCAAGAGACATGTTCGCAGGCATGTGAAATCAAAGGCAATCACTATGAACTGGTACATTCCAATATTCCAAGAGTACCTTGGTATAATGAGACACAAATATCAAGGAGCTTCGTGACAGTTATAGCACGGCTGAACTTTAATCACTGGAAGTGCAACAAACAGTTATATCGGCTCAACCCAACCGTCACACGTCCATGTGTTTGCTGAGAGGAAGAAGATTCAAACCATATATTTCTAAATTGTTCTCAGGATACGTATCACACAAACGTCTTTGCAAATAAACATCGGGCTCTTGGTCATCAGTTCTCAAGCAACCTTAAAACGCCGTCAATATCCAACGATGTAGCGACGCATAAGGTACTGTACGAGTTTGACAACAGTGCTAACACCAAGATATAGCTCCCTGCGCTGCTAATCTAATGCTCTTGGTACCGAAAGCTCGTTTAGCTGACTATATCTCCGCGTGCTACGCTGAAGAATATGAAACGGTCAGCCTCTGTTTGTCACTGTACGTCCTATATGTATGTGCCCGAATATGGTGTATCTATGCGTGTGGCTGTAATACACAACTCTGGTTCTTGTAAACTGTACTCCTATTCTATCTAGATGGTATTTACAAATTTCAATGTAGAGTCATCAATATGGACTGGATTGGGAATATCCCAAATTTGAACCAAAAACTGTTTATCATTTCTTATTATGTTACCAGTAAGATTTTTATTGTATATTACCATTATGTATTCTATTTACGTTTTTTTACTCGTTTTAGTAAACTCTGATTGTAAGCCTTGTTTTATGTTGAACTAGTCGTTTCTTAATTCTATTTAACTTCGTAATAGGGTACGACTTAAAATAATGTCTACCAAGAATTGTCAAACTGTCATGTAACATTTCCTGTGGGGAGATGGATGTAAGGTCACTTTCCGGAAACCAATAAACTGGAAAAAATAAAAATTTATATAGTATTTATACGATGTACACTCGATTATCTTTGCACAGTGTATGGTTCCCTTCAGCCACTTTAATTAAATATACTCTATTTGGTTCACCATGAGGGTATCAGGCTGGCGACAAAGACACTAGAACTAGCCACATTCTCAACCTCTGTGATGAAGATACACACCTGTCATATCGTTTGGGAATGCTGTCTGACATAATTATAGTTTGTATATCAGACAGCATTCCCTTATCGTATGACAGGTAAGAATTACTTATTGCAGCAGTCATCTGTATACCACACCGTTGCTCGCCAACCCACAGAGAAATTTTTAATAAACATTAATGAGCAACGATGCTCATCGGGGATCACGCCAAGAGCTTTAGTTTAGAAAACTGTGTCGCAAAAGTCAGTGTTTTCCGTGAAGGTTGGAGCAAATCATCACACTTACTTTCTAAGTAACTCAGAGTCGTGTTAAACATGATGATTCTTTTTACAAAAACGGAACGCTTAGTCTACATTTAGCAGTAGTATCCTTAATCAACAGAATTTCATTCAAGTTTACACTGATGGATCTAAGAATTGGAACCTTTTAGCTACTCAATCGTTTTCTCCAGAATTCGCCTGTCAAATTAATTTACAGTCAACAGAGCAGAACGCTTTGCGCGTGGAGAGTGATTTAATGGATTTTAAGTAGCTGTAGCTTTGTATAAATAGATGTTGGATCGCTTTCAGACGTATTCAGTCGTACACTACTAATCTACGAAAACATGACGACCTTGTATGAATGCATGGTTTCATGGCGATATGAATTAATGAAATTTTCTCGGGCTTCCAGCTTTCGACCGAGGTCTCCTCAGTCAATGACTGAAGTGAGCTCGGTCGAAACCTCTGCAAGGATGGATGGGTTCGCATTAGTTCTGCCCTGAGCGTATTATTCAGTATCCTGACTTTTCGTCAATGACTGAGGAGCGCTCTGTCGAAAGCTCGTGGGATTTTAACTACCTGATGCTGCTGGAAGCCCGAGAAAATTTTATTAATGATGACACCTTACTGTATTTTTGGGTCTTGCCAGAATAATTAGGATTTGAAACATTCGTCTTCCATGATTTCTGACTTTGCATGTGGGATTTAAGCAATACCGAACAATCTACTTGATTTACTGAAAGTTTTTTTTTTCGGAGAATTACTGAGAGCCATGGAAATATCACGAAAAGTCAGGATACTGAAAAATACGCTCTGGCCAGAACTAACGCGAACCCATCCATCCTTGTAGAAGTTCCTAAGGCTTCCATGATTAGCCAGCACACATGATATACGCACTCTCTGATCAAATGTGCCAGATCACGCATGTGTAAGGCGTAATCGATCATTAGATGCCACGGGAGGCGGTTTCGGCAGTATTAAGGGGCGGGGATCGTTGAGTTGTCAATAGAGATGCAGCATCTGCAGAATGGGTCGGTCAGGAGAGCTCACTGAGTCCGAACGTGGACTTGTCACTGCATGCGACCTGAGTAGTGTTACGTCTGCCACAGAGGGCCCCTGCCCGGCAGAGTACACTCAAGACACCCCTGCGTACCATATAACATACACAAGCACTTGCAGGCACAACAAAGAGGGAAACAATTCTTCAAAATAAACAGAACTTCCTAGAGACTAATGCGAACCTTTTTCTGCAGAGGTCGCCTCACAGACACAGGGAAGTTGGAGTACTCCGCCGACCTCCGCCGGCTTTATAAGGCCAGCGCAGCAGCAGTACAGCCAGTTCCTCGCCGAGCTAGGACCAGCTCCGACGGACCTCACCGACGCTCTTCATGAATAGTCGTTTACATGTTATTTATTTTCTGTGTGTGTGTATATAGTGGTTGTTCTAGAAGTGTAATTCAGTTTTCAATAAACGACAGTACACTGAGTTTTCTACAATACTGAGTATCCTTCAGTGGCGACTAGCATAGTGGAACGAACCGACGACCATCACGGTTACGACAGCAGCACCTACGGAATGGCAACAATTCTTTCAAGTACCTCTGTACCAGTTTTTGGAAACTCAGACACAACTGATCACCGAAATCCGAAGCCTCCACCGCCCCGCGACGCCACCACCGTTCCAGGCATTCAACGATGAAGTTGAAGAATGGGAAACATACGAACGACGTCTCCGGCAACACTTCGCGATTCATCAAGTCACCCAAGAAGAGAGGCAGCGCGCTTTTTTCTTGTCATGGAGCCAATCGAAGATGTACGTCTTGCTCACGAAACTACAGCCGCTGGACCCCGACTCCCTCACCTTCACCACCGTCTGTGCGACGTTAAATGCATACTACAAACGCCGATATCATGTCCTCGCAGCCCGCGTCGAGTTCTACCAATGCCGGAAGAAACCCGAGCAGATCTATCGCCAGTGGGCCGCCGAGCTTCAAGGTCTCAGCAGGTCACACACATCTTTCCAAGGTATCATACGCTGATGACATGGTGCGTGACCACTTGAACAGGCAGCTCCAGACGCCGCTTTCCGCCACGACGCCCTCAAATTAGGAGATCCGTCCCTCGAGCAGGTGACAGAACTAGCCTATAAGTTCGAAATTTCTACAGCCGCTGATCGTCGACTGGAATCCTGGGCAGATGTAGCAGCAATCTGACGACGCCACGACGGACGCCGAAGACGTCGCAGCAATCCACGCCGCGCTGCTACCGCCGCCGCGGTCGGAGACCGCCTCCACAACAAGACGCCACTGCAGCAACAACACAACAAGCAACGTCGTCGTGGGGATCGTCTCCGCCTGTCCTCCTGCCCCAGCTGCTATTCAACACGTGATAGAGAAGATTGTCCAGGCCGCTGGGCGCAATGCACACACTGCGGCAGGGAAGGCCATTTAGCGTCCGCTTGTCGCGCAAACACAACCACCTCTAGCAGCACCCAGCCCAGGCCATATCCATACGGCTTGAATAACACCATAATGGACGTCAACCAGGTGGACAACTCCTCGACATCAAAAATTTTTATAGACGTCACTATCAATGACAAACCTCTGCGTCTGCAAGTAGACACCGGCGCAGCAGTATCCTTGATTAATTACACTTCATATGCCAACATTGGTTCACCACCCCTCTTTCCAGCCGCTAGGCGCCTACTGGCGTACAATAAGCAAGAGATAGCTCTCCTAGGACAATTCGCGGCTCAAGTCAAGTACAAATCGGTTCACCGTCCAGTCACGTTTCTGGTTGTCAACAATTCCTCCACAGCAGACTTTTTCGGACTGGACGCCTTCCGCTTATTCGGATTTTCCATTGTGGACGATGTTCACTTAGTGTCTCAGCACGTTCCTTTTCCTGAAGTTGATGCACTCTGTAATGAATTCCAGTACCTATTTTCACCGGGCATAGGCTATGACAAGGACTTTGAGGCCTCGCTCCAACTCCGTCCCACCGCCCGGCTCCGCTATTTCCGGGCGCGCCAGGTACCAGTGGCACTACAACAGCTGCTCAAAGAAGAACTCCAATGTCTTCAAGATGAGGGGGTTCTCCAGCCCGTGCGGTTCAGCTTGTGGTCCACGCCTTTAGTCATCGAGCAGAAGCCAGGCCGCCGCCTTCGCCTCTGCGGTGACTTTAAGTCTACGGTCAACCCACAGCTTCTCGTTGACGACTATCCCCTTCCACGACCGCAAGATCTTTTTCGCAAATTGGCAGGGGGCTCCTACTTTACCAAAATCCACCTACCAGAAGCATATCTCCAAATTCGTCTTGATATTTCCTCTCGACAATACACTGTTATAAATACTCCTTTCGGCCTCTTTCAACTAAACCGTTCGGTTTAGCCAGTGCTCCTGCAATCTTTCAAAGATACCTCAAACAACTTCTCACTGATACGCCGGGCTGTATAAATTACTTAGATGACATAGTTGTCACGGGGTCCTCCTCCGAAGAGCACATAGCCAACCTCCGCGTCCTCTTTCTCCACCTTCGAGCTGCAGGTCTGAAATGTAATATTTCTAAATGTTCATTTTTCCAACAATCTATTTCCTATCTGGGTCACATCATTTCCCAGAAGGGCATTTCTCCATCTTTCTCTTATATCGAGGCCATTAACAATCTGCCCCGTCCCTGGAACCTTCATCAGTTAAAATCCTTCTTGGGCAAAATTTTGTATTACAGGAAATTCGTTCCTTCTGCAGCTCAAGTGGCAGCACCCCTGTACCACCTCTGCCGCAAAATTGTCCCATTCTGTTGGATCCCAGTCTGCGAGACCGCCTTCCATACCCCCAAACAGCAGCTCCAATCCGCTGCATATCTCATGCCTTATGAACCAAATCTTCGTTTGATACTTGCTACGGACACCTCTGAGTATGGTGTGGGCGCCGTCCTGTGTCACAAATTGCCGGATGGCACAGAGCGCCCCATAGCATACATCTCAAAAGCTCTCCCCACAGCACAAATCAAATCAAAAATCGAGAAAGAAGCACTTGCCATGGTTTTTGCCTGTTCCAAGTTCTATCCCTTTCTCTGTGGCAAGTCTTTTCACATTATTACTGACCACAAACCGCTCCTCTCTTTATTTGCGCCTTCCCCGCGATTACCGACCAAATCATCCCAACGTCTCCAGCGTTGGACGTTGTTCCTATCCCAATTTCGCTACACCACACATTTTCGTACCACCTCCCAGCACGCCAACGCGGACGCCTTGTCGCGTCTACCACAAGGTCCGGACCCTGTTTTTGACCAGTTGGACCTCCTCGTTTTTCAGATTGATGATGACGTCCAAGAGGTCCTGAAGGCATTTCCCGTTACAGCTGTCAAAGTAGCTACAGCCACCGCAGAAGATTCCCTCCTCCGAGTCGTCCGACACCGCGTTCTCCATGGTTGGCCATCCTCACCTCCCCCTCAGGATCAACGTCACCTCTGGTTGTACTATTCCATCCGATTCAGCAGAACTGATGGTCATCGTTCCGAGATCCCTGCAGCCGACGATCCTCCACATTCCTCACCAAGGGCATTGGGGGATCGTTTCCACCAAATCCCTCACAAGAAGGCATGTTTTTTGGATCGGCCTCATGTCTGACATCACAGAGATGGTGCAGCGCTGTACCGTCTGTGCCCAACAATTGCCCCGTCCCCTCCAAAAATTCCTTCCCTGGCCTATGCCGAATGGTCCCTGGGAACGCATCCACCTTGACTTCGCAGGCCCAATTTCTGGGCCACCAATGGCTCCTAGTCACGGATGCATTTTCCCATTTCCCGTGCATCGATCGGTGTTCAGCGATCACCACATACATTACATTATCAGCCCTCGCAAAGATATTTTGCTTGGAAGGACTACCTAAAGCCATAGTCACAGACAATGGACCACAATTTTTAAGCCAGGAATTCCTCTCCTTTTGCACCGACAACGGCATCCAGTATCTTCTCACCCCGCCCTTCCATCCCCAATCCAATGGGGAAGCGGAACGCCTGGTCAGAACTTTCAAGACACAAATGCTCAAATATACCAAAGACCACTCCCTTGAAGATGCTCTGACGCAATTCCTCAGTTCCTATCGAGCCACTCCGATAGGGGACAAAAGCCCAGCGGAAGCACTCAACGGCCGCCAACCCAGGACCCTCGTACATTTTCTATTGTGCTCTCCACGGAGTCAGATTCCTTCTGGACAATCCCGGTTCTTCCCTGGCTCCTTAGTCTGGACCCGAGGTTTTGGCACTAACGCGGGTTGGCTGCCTACCGTTATCCAGTGTTCCCGCTGTCGCCAACTTTTTGAGGTCATCTGGGATGGCCACGTAGTCCGTCGCCATCGAAATCAATTGCGTCCTCGCTACCCTGAGACACATGCACCACACCCTACGACGCGGACCACCGCCACCTCTACAACCCATTCCGGACCATCTACACAGACACCTTCTCTAATGCCATCTACTCGTTGCATGGGTGACGTTTCAGGGCATCGGTCGCCGCCACCAGCACCACCAACACAGCAGCCGCAGCCGACGGACCAGCTGCCCGGCCCCTCATCAGAGCCTCCCCAACAGCCGATGACCACCGAGGAAGAAGAACCGATGCCACTGGTCCCACCCATGCCGCCATCACAACCAGTACACAGGTCAGCCCGCATCGCAGGACGTTGAGCACCATATTCTCCAAGAGGCAGCCTCCACAGCCTCCTCCGGGGCGCCGCAGCCGCAGCCGCAGCCGCAGCCGCAGATCTCCACGACGTAGCAGCTACCGATCTTATTCGCCGCTCCCCCCCCCCCCCCCCCCCACACCATCACCGGAAGGGAGGTATTTTACGTCTGCCGCAGACGGCCCCTGCCAGGCAGAGTACACTCAAGACAACCCTGCATACCATATAACATACACAAGGACTTGCAGGCGCCACCAAGAGGGAAACAATTCTTCAATATAAACAGAACTTGCCAGAGACTAATGCAAACCTTTTTCTGCAGAGGTCGCCTCACAGACACAGGGAAGTTGGAGCACTCCGCCAACCTTCGCCGGCTTTATAAGGCCAGCACAGCAGCAGTACAGCCAGTTCCTCGCCGAGCTAGGACCAGCTCCGACGGACCTCACCGACGCTGTTCATGAATAGTCGTCTACGTGTTATTTGTTTTCTTTGTGTGTATATAGTGATCTTTCTAGAAATGTAGTTCAGTTTTCAATAAACGACATTATACTGAGTGTTCTATAATACTGAGTATTCTTCAAGTAGCAAATCCAACAGGGACATTTCAACCCTTTTTTGCTGCCGGAGTTGATTGTTGATGTAACTGTGAAATGGAAACTCGAAGGAACATCCACAGGTAAATCAAGACCAGACAGACCACATGAGCTGGCGGACAGTGACCCCCATGCACTGTGGGTGATGGTTGCAAGAAATCGCATTAAATGACCGGAAGGAGTCACTCGCGAGCTCGCTAGTGTCACGAGAAGTGAGGGTAGCACAATGACTATATATACGGAGATGAAATGAATGGGGTACAATGGTCCGACAACTGCTCGTGAGTGGTATAAATTTGTGGTTATTGTTAAGGGACACATGAGGTGCTGTAAAAAGCGATGCCACTGGAAGGTGAATGACTGGAAACGAGTGATTTGGAGCGATGTATCACGCTATACCACGTGGCAACTCGCTGGAAGCGTGAGTTCGGCGAACGTCTGTAGAATGTTGCCTGCCAGTAGGTGTAGTGGCAACAGTGCGAAGGTGGTGATGTTACGCTCTGGGGTGTTTTTGTGGTTAGGCTGTGGTCCCCTTATTGCGCTTTAGAAAACGTTAAACGCGGAAGGATATGAACCCATTTTAGAGTATTGCGTAATGCGTGCAGTAGAGGAACACTGCGAAGATGCATGACAGTGCACCCTGTCATAAAGCAGAATCTGTGACGCAATGCTTGTGGACAGTAACAGTCCTAAAATGGTGTGGTCCCTCCAGAGTTCCGACCTACGCCCAATGAAACAGTTTTGCGATGAGTTCGAACGTCTGCTTCGCTTAAGACCCCGGCGTCCAACATTACTATCTTCTCTGGCTTCCGCTCTGGGAAAGAATAGGTTGTCATTCCTCCACAGACATTCTGCGACCTCGCTGAAAGTGCCCCCATCCGACTGGAAGCGCTCATAAAAGCGAAGAGTGGGTACACGCCATATTAATGTCCACTAATAGGTGTACGGATACTTTTAATCGCACAGTGCGCGTTGCTTAACCGACGTCAGCATTCCCCTCTCGGTAGAATACACACCAAGTAAAATATGCGTTTAAGTTAATTATATGACAATGCGTGATAAGCGGAAGCCCTCTTCCAAGCATCTGGGATATGTTGTGGCACAAAAGCAAAAGCTGATTTTTGATGGAGAAATTTAATGTTATTCGTAATTCCTGCAGGTAATGCAAGTTAAATATAAAATCGCTGCGCTACTGCTGCAAATTACAGTGCTCACGGTAGCAGCTACCTAGATCAACTAGCAAAATTCCGAGGTACATAGAACCGCAACTTCCAGTAGCAATCAATGGTAACTTACCTCAAATTAGATAAATGGGTCATAATACAAATGAGTTCGAGAAACAAGCCACAAGAGTTCAGCTAAAGTCTTACTCGTCTCTCAGTGTACGTAGTTGCATTTATTGAATATGAGAGATACCGTTGCGAAGCAAACTGACATGGGATACACACTCGAAATAATTTATTTGGAGTAGAAAGAGAGAAAGATGTTTTATTCAGAGAATTCCGGGAAACATTACGTTACATCTACATGTATTAATTTACACGTCAAGTTCCGTAGGACCAAATTGAGGAGCAAATCTCCAAGGTCATGGAACGAGTCAGTACATGAAATTACAAAATAAAAGTAGTAACAGATAAAAATAAAATGTTTATGAACCCGAAAAAAGTCTGTCCATAAGTTTAAGTAAACGCTGTCAACAATACAACAACAATCAGCTTAATTTTTCAAGGAACTCTTCGACAGAATAGAAGGAGTGACCCATGTGGAAACTCTTCAATTTAGATTTGAAAGCACGTGGATTACAGTTAAGACTTTTGAATTTGAATCGTAGTTTATCGAAAATGGATACAGCAGTATACTGCACACCTTCCTGCACGGAAGTCCGGTCGAAATGCAGGTTTGACGTCTGCCGAGTATTAACTGAGTGCAAGCTGATTATTCTTGGGAATACGCTAATACTGTTAACATGACAGTAAGAAATATATATATATTGAGAGGCCAATGTCAAAATACCCAGACTCGCGAACAGGGGTCGAAAAGAGGTTTGCGAACATATATCACCTATTGCCAGAACCGCCTGTTTCTGAGCCAAAAATATCCGTTTACAATGGGAAGAGTTAC
The DNA here is from genome assembly GCF_023864275.1 of Schistocerca cancellata. Lineage (NCBI taxonomy): Eukaryota > Metazoa > Arthropoda > Insecta > Orthoptera > Acrididae > Schistocerca > Schistocerca cancellata. The sequence continues at coordinate 374,028,410 of NC_064629.1, forward strand.
ATCCAAATATAATATCATACGACTTAAGCGAATGAAAATGAGCAATGTAGACTAATTTTCGTGTCGAATCGATCACTCACTTCAGATTCCGTTCGAATAGTAAAAATGGCAGCATTAAGTCTTTGAACAAGATCTTGAACGTGGGCTTCCTATCTATCTGAACACCTAGAAAATTAATCTGTTCAGTTTCACTAATCATATGCCCATTCTGTGAAATTAAGACGTCAGATTTTGTTGAATTGTGTGTTAGAAACTGTGAAAACTGAGTCCCACTGTGATTTAGCATTAGTTTATTTTCTACAACCCATGAACTTAGGTCATGAACAGCACTATTTGAAACCGAGGCAATGTTGCCCTCAACATCAATTACTACCAAGCTAGTGTCATCAGCAAACAGAAATATTTTAGAGTTACATGTAATACTAGAGGGCATATCATTTATATAAATAAGGGACAGGAGTGGCCCCAACACTGATCCCTGGGACACACTCCACTTCACTGTACCCCACTCAGACCCCACATGTCAGCCATTCTCAACAATGTGAATAATGACCTTTTGCTGTCTGTTGCTAAAGTAGGAGGTGAACCAATTGCGAGCTGCTCCCCATATTCCGTAATTGTCCAACTTCTGGAGCAAAATTTTGTGGCCAACACAATCATACGCCTTAGTCAAATCAAAAAATATGCCTAGCGTATGAAACCTTTTGTTTAACCCATGCAGTACCTCACAGAAAAGAGGATATAGTACTATTAGTTATTAAACGACTCCTAAAGCCGAACTTTACATTTGATAGCAAATCGTTTTGATATAAAATGATCAATTATCCTTGTGTACACAGCCTTTTAAATAACATTAGGAAACACTGATGGCATAGAAATCTGTCTAAAATTGTCTACATTATTGTTTTCTCCACTTTTATAAAGCGGCTTTACTACTGAGTACTTTAATCGTTCAGGAAACTGACCATTCCCAAAGGAAAAATTATAAATATGGCTAAATACAGTGCTAACATGTGCAGCACACTAATATTCTGCTAGGCACTCCATCACAACAATGGGTCCTTAGTTTTCAGTGATTTAACTATGGACTCAATCTCCCTCTTGTCTATCACAGAGGAGTATTTCAGACATCAATCTCGGAAAGGCATTTGCCAAGAAAGCTATATGATTCCCTGTAGAAACTAAATTTTTATTTAATTCACCAGCAATGCTCAGAAAATGATTGTTAAATACTATACATACGTCTGATTTATCAGTAACAGAAAGATTTTTACTGCGAACTGATTTTACATCATCGACCTTGTGCTGTTGACCAGACACTTCCTTCACAACTGACCATATGTTTTTAATTTTACCCTGTGAATTAGCTATTCTATTTGCACACCACATACTCTTCGTCTTCCTAATAACATTTTTAAGCACCTTACAATGCTGTTTGCAATGGGCTACTGTAGCTTGATTGTGACTACTTCTAACATTTTGATGTAATTCCCGCTTTGATCTACATGATATCCTTATCCCATTTGTCAGCCACCCGGACTGCCTATTACTGCTAGTACCCCATTTAGAACATTCTAATGAAAACCAACTCTCAAAGAGCATGATAAATGTGTTAAGGAAAGCATTATGATTATCATCTATGTTAGCGGCACTATAAAAATCCTGCCACTTGTTCCTTGATAAGGTTTAAAAAATTCTCTATTGCTGTTGGATTAACTTTCCTACATTGTTTGTAATTGTATGTGACATTCGTGTGAGTACAAAAGCCTTTTAGTGTTAAAATTTGTGCATCATGGTCTGAAAGGCCATTCACCCTTTTAATGCCCATCTAGTAATGAAGAATGAATAAAAATATTGTCTATGGCTGTGTTCCCTGTTCCGTAGATGGAGAAAACACGATCTTCATCAGGTCGTATGCATTTAGGAGATCTACCGACATCCTTTATCTTTCACCATCATATACAAAATTCATATTTGAGTCACCACATATAACTAATTTCTGGTACTCCTTACAAAGTGAATCAAGAACCCTCTCTAGCTTGAACAGAAATGCTCTGAAGTCAGGGTTAGAGGACCAATTAACAACAACAATTAGAAGTTTAGTTTCACTAAATTCGACTGCCTCTCCACAACATTCAAATATCTGTTCGGTGCAGTGCCGTGATATGTCTATGGACTCAAATGGAATACTGTTTTGTACGTTCATACTCACTAACCCAACCCCACAAGGAACTCCTTGAAAAACAGCCAGCTAATCTGTAACCTGGTACAGGAAGCCTCTGAATTGTCAAATTATTTAAGTGGTGCTCTGATATACCAGTAATTTCAGAGTCAACATCTATAGGCAGTTCACTAACTTTATCTCTAATACCTCTCATATTTTGATGAAATATGCTAATTCCTTCTCTACTTGGAAACATTGCATCCTCTGAAAGTAAGCCCTTAGTTAGAGGGACTTCCTTTAAGCAGGTATACCTGTCACCTGACTTCAATCTAAGAAGGGTGCAGATCTAACACCAACTACTACACGGATATTTCCGTGAGTGATCCCACCACAGCCACGAACTACACTGTCACCTATAAGTTTTTCCAGCCTCCCCTTCCCGCACCTATTGAGGTGCAGGCCATGCCTAGTGAAACCCGATCTACTGATAGACCCACCTGGCACCACTGAGATGTGACCCATGCCCTCTGCCATCAGTGCCCTTCCCAGCCCTATGTTAACGCGCCTAACAGCCGCATTAAGATGAGGCCGATCATGTCGCTGAAACAGTTGCACGAAATGCACCTTAGTGCCACCAGTTTGAGTAGCTATCTTAACCAGGTCACCACCTACATAATATCCCCATCCCTATCAAGCCTGTTCCCTGCTCCACCCACTATCACTACCTGATCCTCCTTCGTAAAATTCCTGCGTAGCTCCCCTATGCTGTCAGTCACTTGGAAACTCTGCAAATCACATATAAGTGCCTGGCAGAGGGTTCATCAAGCCACCCACAGCCGGCCGCGATGGCCTAGCCATTCTAGGCGCTTCAGTCCGGAACTACCTGGCTGCGAAGGTCGCAGGTTCGAATCCTGCCTCGGCATGTATGTGTGAGATGTCCTAATGTTAGTTAGGTTTAAGTGTAGGGGACTGATGAACTCAGATGTTAAGTCCCATAGTGCTTAGAGCCGTTTGATTTTTGAATCACTCACAATTAACGAACATGTATATCTTTCCGTACAAGCTGTAATTTTCTTATTTTATCTTGGTGATTGGTTCACCCTATATAGGTAGGTGTCAACAAAATATTTTCGCTTTCGGAGGAGAAAGTTGGTTTTTGGAATTTCGTTAGAAGATCCCGTCACAACTAAAAATGCCTTTGTTTTAATTATGTCCAGCCCAAATCCTGTATCATTTCTGTGAAACTCTTTTTTCGCGATAATACAAAACGTGCTGCCCTTCTTTGAACTTTTTCGATGTACTCTCTCAGTCCTATCTGGTAATGATCCCACGCCGTGCAGCAGTATTCTAAAAGAGTACGGACAAGCGTAGTGTAGGCAGTCTCCTTAGTAGCGCTCTTATATTTTCTATGTGTCCTGCCAATGAAACGCAGTCTTTGGTTAGCCTTCCCCACAACGTTTTCTATGTGTTGCTTCCAGTTTAAGTTGTTCGTAACTGTAATTCCTAGGTATTTAGTTGATTTTACGGCCTTTAGATTTGACTGATTTATCGTGTCTCCGAAGTTTAACGGATTCCATTTAGCACTCACGTGGATGATCTCACACTTTTCGTTATTTATTGTGTACTGCCAACTTTCGCACCATTCGGATATCTTTTCGAAATAGTTTTGTAATTTTCTTTGATCTTCTGATGACTTTATTAGTCGATAAACGACAGAGTCATCTGCCAACAACCATAGACGGCTGCTCAGGTTGTCTGCCAAATCGTTTATATAGATAAGGAACAAGAAAGGGCCTATAACACTACCGTGGGGAACGCCATAAATCACTTCTGTGTTACTCTATGACTTTCAGTCAATTACTTTCAACTGTTACCTCCTTGACAGGAAATCGCAAATTCAGTCACATAACTGAGACGATATTCCATACGCACGCAATTTCATTATAAGCCGCTTGTGTGGTACAGTGTCAAGAGCCTTCCGGTAATCCATAAATACAGAATTTATGAGAAATCCCTTGTCAATAGCACTCAACAGTTCTGCGAATAAAACACTAGTTGTGTTTCACAAGAACGATGTTTTCTAAACCAAAGTTGACTGTATATCAATATAGCGTTTTCTTCGAGGTAATTCATATTGTTCAAACACAATATATGTTCCAAAATCCTGCTGCATATCGACGGTAATGATATGGGCCTGTAATTAAGTGGATTACTCCTACTACCTTTCTTGGATATTGGTGTGACCTGTGCAACTTTCCAGTCTTTACGTGCGGATCTTTCGTCGAGCGAACGGTTGCATATGATTGTTAAGTACGGAGCTAATGCATCAGCATACTCGGGAAGGAACATAATTGGTATACAGTTTGGATCAGAGACTTGCTTTTATTAAGTGATTTAAGTTGCTTCACTACTCCGAGGATATTTACTTCTACGTTACCCATGTTGGCAGCTGTTCTTGATTCGAATTCTGGAATATTTACTTCGGCCTCTTTTGTGGAGGCATTTCGGGAGGCTGTGTTTAGTAACTCTGCTTTGGCAGCACTGTCTTCGATAGTATCTCCACTGCTATCGTGCAGAGAAGGCATTGATTGTTTCTTGCCGCTTACATACTTCACATACGACCAGAATCTCTTTGGATTTTCTGCCAGGTCTCGAGACAAAGTTTCGTTGTGGAAACTGTTATAAGCATCTGGCATTGAAGTCCACGCTAAATTTCGAGCTTCTGTAAAGGATCGCCAATCTTGGGGATTTTGCGTCTGTTTAAATCTGGCATGTTTGTTTCGTTGTTTCTGCAACAGTGTTCTGACCCGTTTTGTGTACCGAGGAGGATCAGGTCCGTCGTTTGTTAATTTATTTGCTATAAATCTCTCAATTTCTGCCGATACTATTTCTCTGAATTCAAGCCACATCTGGTCTACACTTATAGTATTGATTTTGAAGGAGGGGAGACTATCACTCAGGAAGGAGTCAAGTGAATTTTTATTTGCTTTTTTGAAAAGGTATATGAGGAGGTATTGAATAGAATTGGGGAAAAGGGGAGTTTGTGGCACAACTTGACTAGAAGAGGGGATCGGTTGGTAGGACATGTACTGAGGCATCAAGGGATCACCAATTTAGTATTGGAGGGCAGCGTGGAGGGTAAAAATCGTAGAGGGAGACCAAGAGATGAATACACTAAGCAGATTCAGAAGGATGGAGGCTGCAGTAGGTACTGGGAGTTGAAGATGCTTCCACAGGATAGAGTAGCATGGAGAGCTGCATCAAACCAGTCGCAGGGCTGAAGACCACAACAACAACATATTTTTCGTTTATTTTTGGAGGGTTTTTAGGTTACAATATTCAGTCTCCCTGCGACAACCCTGTGTTCACTAATCCCTGTATCGGTTTTGATTCTCGTTATTAACTCAGGATTATTTGTTGCTAACAGGTCAAGTGTGTTTTTACAATCGTTTACTATTTGCGTGGGCTCATGGACTAACTGCTCCAAATACTATAATTTTCAGAGAATGCTTTTAGCACAATTTCGGATGATGTTTTATGCGTACCTCCGGAATTAAACATGTATTTTCGACAACATATCGAGGGTAAATTAAAGTCACCATCAACTATAATCGTATGAGTCTGGTACGTGTCTGAAATCAAACTCAAGTTTTCTTTGAAACTTTCAGCAACGGTATCATCTGAATTGGCAGGTTGGTAAAACGATCCAATTATTGTTTCATTCCGGTTGCCAACAATGATCTCTACCCATACTAACTTACAGGAAGTATCTACTTCAATTTCGCGACAAACACGCCACCACCAACCGTATTTAGCCTATACCGTTAGGTTTTTCGCAAAAATCTCGGTAGAGTTTATCTCCAGCTTTCAGTGCCTATTACGATTTGAGCATCAGTGCTTTCTATTAGCACTTGGAGCTCTGGTACTTTTCCAACACAGCTATGACAATTTACAAATGTTATACCGATCGTTCCTGTATCTACGTTCTTCCTGTTTTCGGCCTATACCCTTTGTGATTGAAGCCTTTGTGTTTTCCCGAGACCCTCTAACCTAAAAAAACCACCCAGTCCACGCCACACAGCCCCTACTACCCGTGTAGCCGCCTCCTGCGTATAGTGAACACCTGACCTATTCAGCGGAACCCGAAACCCAACCACCCTTTGGCGCAAGTCAAGGAATCTGCAGGATACACGGTCGCAGAACCGTCTGAGCCTCTGATTCAGACCCTCCACTAGGCTCTGTAACATAGGTCTGCAATCTTTCCTGTCGACTATGCTACAAATGGTCAGCTCTGCTTTCATCTTGTAAGCAAGATTGTAGCCTTTACCACTCCTGTTAGCAGCTCGAAAGCAGTGATAATCTCTTCTGATCCAAAGTGACGAACATCATTGATACCGACATGAGTAACCACCTGCTGTTGGCTGCACACTGTGCTCTGCATGGCATCTGGGTGGATCCGCTCCACCCGGTATGCACACGGAGTTCACATTGTAGCTGGAACAAAAACAGCACACAAGACGCTTGTTATCAAGGTCAACTTGAGAATTTTAATTTCACACACAGCTAGTTGAAGGAATTCAAGAGCATTTTACAGACGGATTTGCAGTTTATCACGTCATTGAGTTGTGAGTGGGAGAGGTTACTTATTCGCTATTTTCCTTTAATCTGTTATGTAGTTACAAGAACAGGCAAACACATTATTTTACCACAAAATTAGACAAGTAATAGTATAGACGAGCATTATTGTGTTCAATGGAAAAATAGAAATGTCCACATAAAAACTACATACTAAACTACATTGTAGCCTTTCTCCATGTGGAGCACAGATATGTGCTCATACGGAGTCCTGAAGGCACATGCTGCTGCTCTACTGTAATATAACCCATCACAGCTTCACTCATGTTTTATTTTATAATTAGAAACTACAGTACACAATAAAACACTACGCTACACAGCACTACACTATGAGAGGGAATAACTTAAAGAAAGTCGACTACCTTTTCGAGAAAAACTGAAAGAGGAATTTGTAGAGACAAAACGTGAAATACGTAACAGTCTTTTATTGCGTCAATCGCATGTATGGCATTAGGATTGCAAGAAAAACCTAATGGCGATTAGACGATGTTCGGATCTATCCAGACAGACAGGATTCGGGCACTCCTCTCCGAAACATATCAGGAAGGTAAAGAGACTAAAGTATCCTCCACAGTGTCCTCTAAAGTGTGTGATGAAGATATGGATACCAGGTATTTGCTTGAAGCGCGCCGTTATCGCCTGAAATCAGTATTTCTACCTAAAGCGTCTTCAAGTTTCCAGCTCTGCTCGGCTACTAGTACTAACAAGGAAACCTCCCCATCGCACCCCCTCAGATTTAGTTATAAGTTGGCACAGTGGATAGGCCTTGAAAAACTGAACACAGATCAATCGAGAAAACAGGAAAAAGTTGTGTGGAACTATGAAAAAAATAAGTAAAATATACACTCCTGGAAATGGAAAAAAGAGCACATTGACACCGGTGTGTCAGACCCACTATACCTGCTCCGGACACTGCGAGAGGGCTGTACAAGCAATGATCACACGCACGGCACAGCGGACACACCACGAACCGCGGTGTTGGCCGTCGAATGGCGCTAGCTGTGCAGCATTTGTGCACCGCCGCCGTCAGTGTCAGCCAGTTTGCTGTGGCATACGGAGCTCCATCGCAGTCTTTAACACTGGTAGCATGCCGCGACAGCGTGGACGTGAACCGTATGTGCAGTTGACGGACTTTGAGCGAGGGCGTATAGTGGGCATGCGGGAGGCCGGGTGGACGTACCGCCGAATTGCTCAACACGTGGGGCGTGAGGTCTCCACAGTACATCGATGTTGTCGCCAGTGGTCGGCGGAAGGTGCACGTGCCCATCGACCTGGAACCGGACCGCAGCGACGCACGGATGCACGCCAAGACCGTAGGATCCTACGCAGTGCCATAGGGGACCGCACCGCCACTTCCCAGCAAATTAGGGACACTGTTGCTCCTGGGGTATCGGCGAGGACCATTCGCAACCGTCTCCATGAAGCTGGGCTACGGTCCCGCACACCGTTAGGCCGTCTTCCGCTCACGCCCCAACATCGTGCAGCCCGCCTCCAGTGGTGTCGCGACAGGCGTGAATGGAGGGACGAATGGAGACGTGTCGTCTTCAGCGATGAGAGTCGCTTCTGCCTTGGTGCCAATGATGGTCGTATGCGTGTTTGGCGCCGTGCAGGTGAGCGCCACAATCAGGACTGCATACGACCGAGGCACACAGGGCCAACACCCGGCATCATGGTGTGCAGAGCGATCTCCTACACTGGCCGTACACCACTGGTGATCGTCGAGGGGACACTGAATAGTGCACGGTACATCCAAACCGTCATCGAACCCATCGTTCTACCATTCCTAGACCGGCAAGGGAACTTGCTGTTCCAACAGGACAATGCACGTCCGCATGTATCCCGTGCCACCCAACGTGCTCTAGAAGGTGTAAGTCAACTACCCTGGCCAGCAAGATCTCCGGATTTGTTCCCCATTGAGCATGTTTGGGACTGGATGAAGCGTCGTCTCACGCGGTCTGCACGTCCAGCACGAACGCTGGTCCAACTGAGGCGCCAGGTGGAAATGGCATGGAAAGCCGTTCCACAGGACTACATCCAGCATCTCTACGATCGTCTCCATGGGAGAATAGCAGCCTGCATTGCAGCGAAAGGTGGATATACACTGTACTAGTGCCGACATTGTGCATGCTCTGTTGCCTGTGTCTATGTGCCTGTGGTTCTGTCAGTGTGATCATGTGATGTATCTGACCCCAGGAATGTGTCAATAAAGTTTCCCCTTCCTGGGACAATGAATTCACGGTGTTCTTATTTCAATATCCAGGAGTGTACAAACTGAGTAGTCCATGCCAAGATAGGCAACATCAAGGACAATGATAGCTAAGGAGCGCCGTGGTCCCGTGATTAGCGAGAGCAGTTACGGAACGAGAGGTCCTAGGTTCAAGTTTTCCCTCGAGTGAAAAGTTTTATTTCTTACTTTCAGCTTATGTGACAAACTCTTATGTCTTCATCACTTTCTTGGGAGTGATTATCACATCCATAAGAAAACCTAAATCGGGCAAGGTAGAAGAATCTTTTTACCCATTCGCTAAGTGTACAAGTTAGGTGGGTCGACAACATATTCCTGTCATGTGACGCACATGCCGTCACCAGTGTCGTATATAATATAGCAGACGTGTTTTCCTGTGGAGGAATCGGTTGACCTATGACTTTGCGATCAAACGTTTTCGGTTCCCATTGGAGAGGCACGTCCTTTCGTCTACTAATCGCTCGGTTTTGGGGTGCGGTCGCGAAACACAGACACTAAACTTATTACAGTGAACAGAGACGTCAATGAACGAACGGACAGATCATAACTTTTCGAAAATAAAGAAAGTGAAGTTTTCAGTCGAAGGAAGACTTGAACCAAGGATCTCTCGTATCGTAGTTACGCTAACCACGGGACCACGGCGCTCCTGAGCTGACATTCTCCTGGATGTTGCATATGTTGCGCATGGACTACTCAGTTTGTATATTGGTTATTTTTTTCATAGTTCCACACAACTTCTTCCTGTTTTCTCGATTGATCTGTGTTCAATTTTTGAAGGCCTATCCACTGTGCCAACTTATAACTAAATCTGAGGGGGGTGCGATGGGGAGGTTCCCTTGTAAGGGAAGCTTTTTGCTTTCACTACAATAACATACATTATAAAAATCTGAGTAATCGGTAGGCGTGGCTACAGATTGTAAATCTTTGAGTACTTCTCGGAGTTAATAGTATCAATTTGATTACATTTGAAGAGTGAGAAATAAGTTACATAGCAACATAACACATAGTATATGGTACTGAAATACGCAAATTTAGCACATACAGCCTCACACCTGCTTTGGTAAAGTTATAAATAGTTACACATTTCCGCAAAAAATGTTGGATTTTCTCCGTTTTCCAATAGAAAGATTCCGTTCACAAAAGTTCAGTGGCACGATTTTATTGTATAGTATCAGAATGAAATTTAATGTTGACGAGTAAGGCAAATTTGTAAATAATTACGACACGCTTTTTTTAAACCGTTTCACTGTGTTAATGATCAGTTGCAAATACTCTAGATCGAAAGCTTGTGTTTCACGCAGGAAACCTCATTTTACGCATGTCAGTGCTCTGATTAGCTGATGCAGTTATCGTATTTGTGCACCGCTGATAGAGTGCTTATTAGCGTGAAGAGAAACGACGTTAGGTCGGCCATCACGCGCAGTTTAAACAGCATATGGGGCGCAGTGCGTAAAACATGGTTAACTCTTCATATTGCTCTAACACGCTACGCTGGCGCGAAAATCATCAGCCACTTAAAGCTTAACGGTGTGTCACTACAAAGGGACGCTACGCTATACTGATTGTAGCTTTATTGCTGAATAACAATAACTATTCTTCTGTTTTATGAGTCGAGCATTCTTAGACTAATATCGCAGTTAATATAACCTAATATCTACTTACGTCGAAGAAGTAGTTGGTCTCTTCCCCCAAACAATCCAATCCAGTCCGAAGAAGTAGCTCAGTCTCTTTCTTATAAAAACGACGGAGAACACAGTCGGTTCGTGAGCCGCATTCACCATCGTATTGCTCAGGGAAACTGTGTGATGCTCTGTTACATATGTTTACCGTTGGATTGCATAGTACTTTAAGGAAATTAATCAAAGATCTTATAGTATCAAGCAATATTTGATGGCTTTTCTTTCTATCGATCTAAACACGTGATATTCAAGCAGTAGTTGAGAAGGGAGTGAGAAAGAGCTATATTCTTGTGATTCTTCAGTTTCTCCCAGCGTATTTGTTGCTCGAACAGTCCACGGGTATACTACCGGTTCATAGTGTCCAACGGGCAAAATATTTCGGCGACCAGACATGTCGCCATCATCAGGTGCGCAGACGAACTGAGCTCCTGAGGGCTCCGTCCACCTTCTTATGGCTAACTTATAGCTATGTGGCGCAGGATTTACTTGTTAAGCATTGCCTGCTTCTTCTGGGGTTGGCGGGTGGGGTCTGTCCTTTATTTTTATGTGTATCTGGTGTGTGTATGGGACGGGGGTTGATCTTCATTGCTTTATTGCGTTACGGAGTTTATTTTGTTTTGTCATCGATATTTGGTTTCTTCTGAGCCTTTCATGGCTGCAGTTGTTCGTCTTGTTGCTACGTCATTTTTATCGGTCCAGTAGTGCTATTAGTCTCTTGTACCGATCTCATGGGTTCTGTGGTGCTCCTAGTGCTCGTATGAGTGGGTTGTCGGCTTCTTGTGTTTTGCTGTAGAATCGTCGTGCCAGTTCTTGGTGTCTCTGCATTACTTCAAGTTCTTCTGCAGCTTCCTGTAGGTAGCGGTGTGGAAACTGTGTGTGTACGTGAAAGATGCGTTGGAGAATTTTGTTTTGGAGAGACTGGAGTCGTTGGATGTGCGTCCTTGCTGCACATCCCCAGACTTCGCAGGCGTAATCCATAAGTGGCCTGATGTACATCCTGAAGATTAAAATTCCGTTTTCTACTGAGAGGTCAGAGTCTTCATTAATGAGGGGGTACAATGCCTCTGGTTTACTTTCGCTCGTACGTCTTCTATGTGGAGTTTCCATGTCAGTCGTTTGTCCAAGATGACTCCCAGGTATCTGGCGGAGACGTCCCATGGTAGTTATACGTCTTAAAGTCGGAGCTGGCGTGTAGGCATGGTCTTACGTCGGGTGAATACGACGGCTTGAGTCTTGGTCGGGTTGAAGCTGATGCGCCACTTGGCAGCCCATTGCTCAAGGGCGTTAAGAGAACTGGGCGGCCGATTTAAATCCCCTCCTCCCGTAGGTCGCTCTCATCGGCGTCCGCGCCCGCGCGCCGGCGGTCGCGAAGACGTGGGCGTCGGAATCTGTCGTAGCGTCGATGTGCTTGCTACGTCCGCCCTGGTCGCCAGTTCGTACTTCTTGCTGAGAGTCTTCTTAATTACATTCAATGCCGGGTCCCAAGCCTTGCTGAGATTGTAGCCGCAATCTCGGTTGATAAGATCTTCCCTGGTGCGAATTCGATAGCCTCCCTTATAACGCTTTCCCAATATTTAGAGGTCTGAGCCAGGATCTTGGTACGCTCATAATCCACCTCGTGTTTCTCGGACAGACAGTGCTCTGCTACCGCCAACTTATTTGGATATTTCAGTCGAGTGTGCCTTTGATGTTCTCGGCAACGATCTTCGATGGTGCGTAATGTTTGTTCGATATAAGTCTTCCGACACTCACAGGCCTTCCTCAAACCGAGGTCATCTTTCACACTTCCCAGTAATGCCCGTGTTTTATTGGGCGGGCAGAAGACGGTTTTAACTCAGTGTTTCTTTAATATAAGGCCGATTTTCCCCGAGAATGTCCCATTGTACCGAATAAAGCAGTGGCTACCTCTTCTTCCGTGACTTCATCCGTCTCCACAGGTTGTGCTGTGGTCGTGGGACGGAGAGCGCGTCTAATCTGCCATTCCGAGTACCCGTTTTTTCGGAACACGGTTCTGAGTTGTTCCAATTCCTGGGGTAGATTCTCTGCGTCTGAGATGCTGCGCGCCCTCTGTACTAGTGTTTTTAGTACTCCATTCCTTTGAGAAGGGTCGTGGCAGCTGTCTGCATGCGGGTACAGGTCAGTGTACACACCGTGGCTCAGGGTACCATCAGCTCTTCTCTTGACCATGACGTCCAGGAATGGTAATCTTCCTTCTGCTTCGGTCTCCATAGTGAATATGATGTTTGGATGTATGGAGTTTAGGTGTGTAAGGAAATCCAGGAGCTTGTCCCTACCATGGGGCCAGATGACGAATGTGTCATCGACATAACGAAAGAAACATGTAGGTTTCCAATTGCATGACGCCAAGGCTTCCTCCTCGAAGTGCTCCATGTACAGATTCGCGACCACTCTCAGTTCGTCAGCGCACCTGATGATGGCGACATGTCTGATAGTCGAAATATTGTGCCCGTTGGACACTATGAACAGGCAGTATACCCGTGGATGTCCGAGCAGCTTTATTCTTATTCTCTGTATTATTCAGTCTGTACCTTGAGCAAGCAGTCAAGGAAACTAAGGAGAAATTTGAATACAGGGAATAATGTTCATGGAGAAGAAATTAAAACTTTGAGGTTTGTCAGTGACATTTTAATTCTGTCAGTGACTACGGAGGACTTAATAGAACAATTGGACGGGAAGGATAGCGTCTTAAAAGAGAAATATAATAAAAGTAGACAAGCCTAATGGAATGCAGTCCATTTAAATCACACGATTCTGAAGAAATTACAATAGTAAATGAGGCACTAAATGCGTTAAATCTTTTCGTTATAACTGCAAAAAGAATTGTGATGATAGCCGACATATAAGAAGGATACAAATGGCGATTGTCAGTAGCAAAGATAATCAATTCTACAGATGAGAAATTTGTTAACAACGGAAATAACTAAATATTAGTGAATCGTTTCTGAAGGTATTTGTCAGAAATGTAGCTTTGTATGGAAGTGAAACGTGTACGATAAGCAGTTTAAACAAGAAAAGAACAGAAGCTTCTGAAGTATGCTGTTAAAACAGAACGCTAAACGATGAAGAATTAGGCCGAATCTATAATGAGGAGGTACAAAATCGAACTGGAGAGAAATGAAGTTTCTGACAACTTGAATAAGGAAGGCAACAGGTGATGGGATACATCCTGAGCCATGAACGAAACGTCAGTCCGGTAATGTGGGCAAATGTGGGGAATAACAGATGTTGAAGGAGACTATACCTTGAGTAAATAGGGAAATCCAGATGCTTGTAGGTTTCAGTAGTCATCCAGAAAGTAATGGGCTAGCAGGGGATACATTAGTGGGGAAATAATGCTTCAGGTACTCTACATAGTCGCTTCACTCTTGACTGGAGCGCACATCACGTTCACACAACCACATTAAACTCTCAGAAAAGTCCTTCTTTGGGATGTTCAACTAGCACGTGACATGAGCTTGAATAGTGTTTATGTCGTCAAGATGTTGACCTTTAACGTGAATTTTTATTTCAGGGAACAAAGGAAAGTCACTAACCAGCAAATCTGGTTAATATGTTCGACTATTAAGAACTGGCATTGTTTTTTCGCTAGAAAATGCATTGTAACAGCAGCCGTGTGAGCGGCCGCATTTTCGTGCAGCAAGAATAAAATCTATGAATGCTTGGTGTGCGTTATTTCGGATATATCCGAAAGAACGGACTTCACGCATTCATATTATTGATATGCCTCGGTGGGCTATGAATCCACAACCATCAGTGTGGATGCACATTTACGTTCGACGTCCAGTGGCAGTCTAAAATTACCGACCATGGAAAACGTGACCGTGGACTGCGGGCAAGTGCTGGCGCTAAGTGACGATGTGGGTCGGCCGGGGAGCGAGCCGAGACATTCCACGCATTTCCGATTAACATTGTGTCAAGGTTACCCAGTGAGTAACGCAACTGCCTAGAAATCAGGAGATCTCAGGTTCGACTCCCACTCTGGCACATATTTTCACTCGTCGCCGCTGATTCTGCATAAATTCCTAATGCAGCTGTTATCAACAATATCTTCCCTTTCGTTTCCTGTCCTTCCTCCCCCCTCCACTTGTAATTTACATAAGAAATTCCTCACCTTGCAATGTCACGGACGAACGCTTGAGGACGAGTCCTCTTGCAGAACCAAACCATGACATCCAAATAATGCTAGGAATTTGCAGTTGTGCTGGTAGGAACAAATTCCTTGCGGATAATACGTTGAGTATAAACAAGGGCCATAAGCATTGTCTTCACTTTTGATTGCCATTGGAACCTTCATTGGACTCTGACCGAGAACCCAAAGGAAATCAACCGAAGAAAAAGTATCACCAAGATTGGCGAGAAGGTCGTGGATGGCAGAGACCATGGGGTGGCAGGAAAAACACCAAGCGATAGCCTAAAGGTCACTCTGAGTCTGCACATAACAAAACTCGGGTGATGAAAGACCGTTTAATAATGCACAGGGCCTGATAGATGTCGATCAGTTACACAGTAAAATCCCCACATATGGTAGGCAAAAGATGGTGTTCCATACCAACAGAAAATGTGAAGTGATATCCCTTGTCAGTGGAGTTACAGCCATTGCTGTAAGAAAACAATAGCATCCTGAAAGTCCTGTAAGAGCACGCAGAACAAACAACAGAACACCGTAGGAGCGAAGGAGGCTTTAGGACACGGAAGGGATCCATCAGATTCAGGGGCTGAGGAACTAACCAAGGGAGAGAGGGTGGTTGCGAGAGAATGTTGGGGAGAGGACAAGGAGGGAAGATGGAAATCACAGCGAAGAGAAGCGAAGCAGAGACCAATGGGGGATAGTGATGGCATAGGAAAACATGAGCTGGGAACACTGAATCAAAAGGGGATGTATCCTAGTGTCAACCAGAAGACTATCGACAGGGCTAGTGCGAAAGACACCAGTGGTTAAATGGATATCACGATGGTCAATTGGCTCCAAGGGGAGCAGCGTGGAAGTGGCAGCTGATCTATAAACTCGACAACCATAGTCCAGATGAGACAGAACTAATGCTTGATAAAGGTGGGGAAGGGTCGAACAATCTATGCCCCAAGAGGTGTGGGCATGGAAGTGAAGGATGTTGCGTTTACGGAAACGGCCAACCTTTAAAACGTGGATAGAGGGCAACTGTTGGCAAACACAATACCGAATAAACGGGACTGGGGGACGACTGTCACGTGTTGGGCGTTTAGATAGAGCTCCAAATCATGATGGACAAAAATACGGTGACAGAAATGCTCCACCCTCGACTTAGCGCGAGAGACTTGAAAATTGTGTGAGGATGTCCATGTGGAAGCTCGCCAGATGGCACCTTGGAGCTGTCGATCTGCAGATGCCACCGAGTGGGAGGTAGCCCAGATACAGAAATGATCCACACACAGAGCAAGGGTGACCAATGACCTGGCAGAGGCCACAAGTCCATTAACCGCGATGGTAAAAAGGATATTTAATACAAAGGCCTGTGGAGTGCCATTCCCCTAAATATACGGAGAGATGAGGATGATGTCAACCGAAACCGTTAAAAACCAGTGGGACAAGAAGAGCCAAATAAAAATCGAGAGGAGTCCCCGAAGACACCACTTATGGAGAGGTCAACCCCAAAGGTGGACTAAAGGGGAACAAAAACCGGAAGGAATACAAGAAACCAGGTCAATAGGCAGGTCGACACAAGGAAGAACACCGAGAGAGGGGTAGGAGAGAGCAGAGAGGAAGCAGCGAGAACACGGACGGAGTGGCACGGAGAAGGAAATGCAGCCTAGGAAGGACAGCGATAACTCAGGGTCCATGAGAACTATGATCTGCCTGTGGGGGAGGGAGAGGGGAAGGAGTGGGGAAGAGGGAGGCGGGGCGTAAACTCGAGAACATACCATGCCCATGGAATTAAATTTGGTATGATACATATTTCACAGACATCCACTCAATGTTTCTGAGGTAAAAACGTAAATGACACTTACAGTTCATTACTACAGGGCTATTACAAATGATTGAATCGATTTCATAAATTCACTGCAGCTCCAATTATTGACATATGGTCACGGCACACTACAGATACGTAGAAGAACTCAAAGTTTTGTTCGGCTGAAGCCGCACTTCAGGTTTCTGCCGCCAAAGCGCTCGAGAGCGCAGTGAGACAAAATGGCGACAGGAGCCGAGAAAGCGTATGTCGTGCTTGAAATGCACTCACATCAGTCAGTCGTAACAGTGCAACGACACTTCAGGACGAAGTTCAACAAAGATCCACCAACTGCTAACTCTATTCGGCGATGGTATGCTCAGTTTAAAGCTTCTGGATGCCTCTGTAAGGGGAAATCAACGGGTCGGCCTGAAGTGAGCGAAGAAACGGTTGAACGCGTGCGGGCAAGTTGCACGCGTAGCCCGCGGAAGTCGACGAATAAAGCAAGCAGGGAGCTAAACGTACCACAGCCGACGGTTTGGAAAATCTTACGGAAAAGGGTAAAGCAGAAGCCTTACCGTTTACAATTGCTACAAGCCCTGACACCCGATGACAAAGTCAAACGCATTGAATTTTCGGCGCGGTTGCAACAGCTCATGGAAGGGGATGCGTTCAGTGCGAAACTTGTTTTCAGTGATGAAGCAACATTTTTTCTTAATGGTGAAGTGAACAGACACAATGTGCGAATCTGGGCGGTAGAGAATCATCACGCATTCGTGCAGCAAATTCGCAATTCACCAAAAGTTAACGTGTTTTGTGCAATCTCACGGTTTAAAGTTTACGGCCCCTTTTTCTTCTGCGAAAGAAACGTTACAGGACACGTGTATCTGGACATGCTGGAAAATTGGCTCATGCCACAACTGGAGACCGACAGCGCCGACTTCATCTTTCAACAGGATGGTGCTCCACCGCACTTCCATCATGATGTTCGGCATTTCTTAAGCAGGAGATTGGAAAACCGATGGATCGGTCGTGGTGGAGATCATGATCAGCAATTAATGTCATGGCCTCCACGCTCTCCTGACTTAACCCCATGCGATTTCTTTCTGTGGGGTTATGTGAAAGATTCAGTGTTTAAACCTCCTCTACCAAGAAACGTGCCAGAACTGCGAGCTCGCATCAACGATGCTTTCGAGCTCATTGGTGGGGACATGCTGCGCCGAGTGTGGGAGGAACTTGATTATCGGCTTGATGTCTGCCGAATCACTAAAGGGGCACATATCGAACATTTTTGAATGCCTAAATATACTTTTTGAGTTTTTGTATGGCGTGTGCAAAGCATTGTGAAACTATCTCAAATAATAAAATTATTGTAGAGCTGTGAAATCGCTTCAATCATTTGTAATAACCCTGTATATGCAAAGTACATCATTTTATATTATTAATACGAATATGATTGACAGCTCTCTGACTCGACAATTACATACTTCTTATGACAAAATACAGGGTCTCCATCAATTAATTCAATAAAGTACTTACATTCATACATCAATAACCTCAGGTTGACACCAGTGGCGTATCGTGGTTGTGAAGGTTGGGGAGACTCTACATTTATTATAGGGAGACAAAATACTACACTAAACAATAATTTAAACAAATGAAACAAAATGCACCAAATAAAACAACAGCAACAACAACAACTACTACTACTACTACTACTACTACTACTACCATCACTACCGCCGCCACTAACAATAATAATAACTAACTTGTTCAAGAAACGATGACAAATTTGTAGAACTCCAGCAGCAAGAGGAGACGCACTTATATTTCCTTGTACACAAATGCAATGCGTCTGTCTTTTCTTTCCACGAATTAGTCTGTAACTCAGTCTACAAAGATCTGATCACTGGATAGCTCTCAAAGTAGTGTCTTTTCTATTGCTAACGTGCTCAAACACGACAGCCGGGTTTTGGACATTGAATTCCTTAAATAATTCTTCACTCGTTTAAGAGTACTCATGCTTCGTTCGCTGCTTGTTGTAGTTGCGGCTAGAGTCAAAACCAAACGAAGGAACTTCGTTCTTTCTTCATAAACAGAGTGTAAATCATTGTTGACAATGTACTTTAAGAGGATTCTTGGAGGTAAGGGTTTTTCACATCAGCGTATATGTTACACAGTGCATTTTCAAGTTGTTCTTGTTTGAAGAAAGGTTACTGTTCTAATAACTGAAGCAGTTTCAACTTTGGGAATTCTTTTTGATAATTCGGGAAACACTTTTCGTTCAAAAGTTCACAAACTGAATTTGGGGAAACTCTTGAAATCTTCTTTCCATCTGAACAATTTGCAAATCCAGTATTTCGTAAGTTAGTGCCCTGAGAGATGTCTTTTGACTATCACGGAATGATAAGTTGCCATTCAAACACAAACTGCATTTAATGCATTCATCAACGAATGTTTCCGTTCTTAATTGTCACAAGTTTCTCAAAATAGTTCTTATTTCGTCGAGGCAAGTAGTTATACAGACAGATTTTGACTGAATAACATTAAAGAAATAAACAACATAAACAAAGCACACTCGGTAGAAACAAAGCAAATAGACAAACGTAGGATCATCCAGCCGTCGTTTCAATCTCACAGCACAGCTCAAAGACTCTGGGTCCCACTGAGAGTCTGTATCATCAAAAAAAAAGAAATGGTTCAAATGGCTCTGAGCACTATGGGACTTAACATCTATGGTCATCAGTCCCCTAGAACTTAGAACTACTTAAACCTAACTAACCTAAGGACAGCACACAACACCCAGCTATCACGAGGCAGAGAAAATCCCTGACCCCGCCGGGAATCGAACCCGGGCGTGAGAAGCGAGAACGCTACCACACGACCACGAGATGCGGGCCTGTATCATCAATTGTATAATTAAAAACACCATATAGCTCTGAGAAATGACTAGATTTTTTGAACTGCCCTGGAATGAAAGTTCCAGCGAGTATTGCTTGCATGTGGCAGTTTAAATCCTTTCTCAGTTAGCAATACAGTTCGTTTTGATGATTTGTTGAAAAACGTATGGAATGCAGTAAAATTGCCTACAAACATGCGTACTTGTCGTATGATTTTGGAGGTATGTAACTGTACCAAATTCAGTTGGTGTGCGTAACAATGAATAAACAGCGCATAGCGACAGAACTGCTTCACCAATTGTTGTAGTCCTCTTTCTCTGCCCGCCATTACTGAAGCGCCATCATATGTTTGACTAACCACTTTTCCTTCCACATTCCATTTTTTCAATACTGCATGAATAATGTTTGACAAACCTTCAGCAGTTTTATCTCCAGAAACATCGTAAAAGCCAACGAATCTTTCCTCAATTTTGTCTGCAATACAGTATCTGAAAATTATACTCATTTGAATCCTGCATGACGCGTCTAATATTTCATCAGCTTGAATCGAAATGAAATTGCAGTTCTGAATTCCAGATCTTATTTTCTCATTAACTGCCAGAGTTATCATTTTTATTACATGATTCTGTATATCTGGAGAAGTTCCTTTAAAGATTGAAGATGATGACAGATGGTCTCGGATTAACTGCTCTCCTTGATCTAGTAAATCCAACAATTCCAGATAGTTACCTTTGTAGTTGGAGGATCCATCTTCTCGATGGCCGCGAAAGGCTAGTTCTTGTTTACAAAGAAATACAATTGCCTGAATAATACAAGTCAACACTCCAACACTCTCCTGTTGGATGCAACTTGTTCGTTGTATTTTATTGCTCCAGAATGAGATTTTCACTCTGCAGCGGAGTGTGCGCTGATATGAACTTCCTTGTAGGCTGTGGCTAAGCCATGTCTCCGCAATATCCTTTCTTCCAGGTGTGCTAGTTCTGCAAGGTTCGCAGGAGAGCTTCTGTAAAGTTTGGAAAGTAGGAGACGAGGTACCGGCAGAAGTAAGGCTGTGAGGAGAGGCCGTGAGTCGTGCTTGGGTAGCTCAGTTGGTAGAGCACTTGCCCACGAAAGGCAAAGGTCCCGAGTTCGAGTCTAGGTCCGGCACACAGTTTTAATCTGCCAGGAAGTTTCGTATTTTATTGCTGTCAGACGAGCGGCTTCAGAAAGGGCGTGCTCAATTCTACTTTTGCCCAATAACTGAAATGATTCTTTGTTCTGCAGGTGACGTTTTGATATCTGATGCTTTGTTGCTTTCCTGTCAAAGTTCTTTATTGTACAAATGCCCTTATTGCACCATTCATTTTCACCACCAAACAGAAGACATATATAACAATATAATCTGTTATTAACTGCATTCGCAGTCAGCCAAGTATACTTTTCGTACCAGGCTGTCTGAAAAGTGAGTTTTTGTTCGGCTTCACTTAAAATTACACTGAGTATAGGAGTAGGTAGTTTGCCCTTCAAATCGCACTTTTTTTCGTACGGTACGTTAATGTAGAAAAAGGCGTTTTTAATAAAAATTCTATAAGGATTTTAGTTGCTCGCTCACTCATGTTGGCGACACAACGAAAATATGCACTAAAACACGCAAGAATGACTATGAACACAAGCCGCGCGACTGTTCACTTCCGTGCTAAAAGAAAGCATAGAAGCGGCAGAGACTAGTCTCGATACCTGCTAGCAAGTGCAGCGCACAGGCATTCGTGGAAGAGGGGAAGTGGAGGGGGCGCAGGCGCACACAGCCAGGTAAGGGAAGGGAGGCAGAGACGGAGAGCAGTGGAGTCTCAAGCAGGCAGATACACCAATACTCAGGGTGCGGCGGCGCGGGCTACAAAACTGATGTCTTCGCACATTTAGAGCTCTTAGCAGAAAGTTATTTATATTTTTGTTATGAATTACTATTGAATCTTTTTTAAGCACGAATACAGGGGAGACTAAGTCTCAAAGTCTCCCCTCACGCTACGCCACTGGTTGTCACTGAAAATTAAAAATATAATGAAGTAAAGGAAAAATAAGACGATTGTGCAAATCATGTTGGATAGAAAAAGTTAAAAAACCCTCATTAACAGTCCTGAATGAGGACTCTAAGGCAGCTCCGAATCCGTCGCCGTGCCAAGGATACTGCAGTCTCCTGCGAAGAAAGTGCCAACCGAACTCAGTTCACGTAGTGACTGCTAAAGTTACAGTACTTCCCAAAGCTTTCCGAAACTCTAAAACTGTGATTGATTAGAATAGCAGACAATCATTGCAAAAAACGCACGTGAGACATGAGACGCAGTGAGGATGGCTGTCAACTACAGAACGCATCACATATAGGAGCGAGATTCTTTATCCATGGTATTCATCAGGTTCATGGGCGATACCTGTCGCTCCAAATTACGCCAACACTACTACGCTACATCAGCGAAATGCTGCCCTTCTTTCTGTACAACCCAAAACTATTTCGATATCACATTTTCTCCACATGATGCAACAGTTACTTACGATTAATTTTGTGCACAATAGATATTGACCACTCTTTCCCTCCACGAACTCTGTTATAAGCTAAGCAGTCTAGTGGATAAGGACTGACACTCAACCCTTCCTGACTGCACGCAGACAGACAACTGCCACCAACGGAGTTATTCTTCTCCTACTCCTCCCCCTTCTCATTTTTCATTTCCTCTTTCCACTTTACAACCATTCACTCGCAACCGGACCACCTGGTGCCATGAATGTTACCCGATGTTTATCTCTTCTTTCGCTCAAATATAATCATAATTCGATAAGAAACGGAATGTTTGGCTATTTAGCTGTTTTTAAACTGAAGACTCCTAGTCAGGTGTTGTATGTCCTTATCTGCCAGTTACAGAGCAGTTTTTACGAAAAACTCATTAAGACTATAGCTTCCTGTAACGTCATCCTGACTTAATTTAATCGGCTTCCGGAAAGTCTCGCCCGTTATGAACCTTCAGGAACACTACCGAAAACTTTCTAGCTAAGTACTGTCGGCATCTTCAGCGTTGAAGAAGTCAAACTTACACTGAGGTGCGTACTGAGGACATAATCGATGAAGAAAATTATGAAAACCTATGTATGTATGTATGTATGTATGTACATACATACGTACACTGTCCAGTCACATTACTGCGACCACTTGTCAAAATCCTCATTACTCACCTTTTGCAACTCCAACCGCTGCGAATTTTGCAGGAGGAGAGTGAGTGAGGTCCTGGAAGGTACCGATTCCAGTACTGTTGGCAGCTACGCTATATTTCTCAGTTGAAGAGCCGCGGCGCGAACAGCCCAATCAAGGTGCTCTCACAGATTCTCGATTGGGCTTGAATCTGAAATGTTCGGTGGATTCTGGAGCTCTTTGAACTACGCATGTGAACTGTGAGCTGTGACATGTTACATTGTCCTGCTAATAGAGGCCATCGTGCCGAGAAAAACAAACTAAACTCCATGAACATTTACATCTACTTCAGTACTCTACAATTCACAATTAAGTGCCTGGCAGAGGGTTCACTGAACCACCTTCAAGCCGTTCCCTTACCGATCCACTATTGAAGAGCGCGCGGGAAAAACAAACACTTAAATATTTCCGTGCGAATTCTGAATTCTCTTATTTTATTATGATTATAATTTATTTCTATGTAGATGGGTACCAAAAAAATATTTTCACACTCTGAGGACAAAGCTGATGACTGAAATTTTATGAGAAAGTGCTGCTGCAGCGTAACACGCCTTTGTTTTAAAGAGTGCCACCCCAATTTGTCGGTACATCCATGGCCCTCTCCCCCCTATTTCACTATAGTATAAAACAAGGGGCCCTTCTTCAAGCCGGCCGGAGTGGCCGTGCGGTTCTAGGCGCTACAGTCTGGAGCCGAGCGACCGCTACGGTCGCAGTTTCGAATTCTGCCTCGGGCATGGATGTGTATGATGTCCTTAGGTTAGTTAGGTTTAATTAGTTCTAAGTTCTAGGCGACTGCTGACCTCATAAGTTAAGTCGCATAGTACCCAGAGCCATTTGAACCAACCATTCTTCAAACTTCTTCGATGTTCTCCATTAGACCTATCTGATGCAGATCCCACACCACACAACAGTAATCCATAAAATAGTGGGCAAGGGTAGTGTAAGCATTCTGTGGTATATCTGTTGCATTTTCTAAGGATTCTGAAAATAAATAGCAGTCTTTGGTTTCCTTTTTCCACAACATTATCTATGTAACCGTTCCAATTTAAGTTATCCGTAATTGTAATCCCTAAGTATTTAGCTGAGTTTACAGCCTTTAGATTTGTGTGATTTATCGTGTGACCGAAACTTAGCGGATTTCTTTTAGTACTCATGTGGATGACGTTACACTTTTCATTATTTAGAGACAATTGCCACTGTTTGCATCATACAGGTATCCTGTTTACATCATTTTATAATTCTGCCTAATAATCTGACAACTTCATAACTCGGAAAATGTCAGCATCATCTGCAAAAATTTAAGAGCGCTGCTCAGATTGTCTCCTAAATCGTTTATTATTGATTACGAACAGTAGAGGGCCTGTAACAAATCGTTGGGGAACGTCTGATATTACTTTTCACTTTCTCGACGACTTTCCTTCAATTATTACAAACTGTGACCTTTCTGACAGGAAATCAAGAATCCAGTCACACTGCTGAAACGGTGCTCCATAGGCAAGCAATTTCATTAGACGTTGCTTGTAAACAACGTTGTCAAAAGCCTTCTGGAAATCTAAAAATATGGAATCAGTCTAACGTCCCCTGTAGATAGCACACACCACTTTGTGAGATTAAACAGCTATTCGTGTTTCACAAGAACGATATTTCCTCTATGGTTGTTGACTACTACTCATAAAATCGTGTTCTTCGAGGTAATTCATTATCTTCGAGCACAGTATATGTTCTAAAATCGAACTGCAAAGCGAAGTTAGTGATACGAGTCTGCAAATCAGCGGATGTTGGGTGGACATGGTTCTCAACGATAGATGCATACTTGTGTTTGTCTATTGTGCCTTCCAGAATGAGCAGATCACCCAGGGACATCCCTCCGACCTGGGACCTTATGACTATCCTTGTAGGGTGGTTAATTAAAGATGTTCCACGGCGTGCACGCGAAGGTCCATCTGTCCGATGGAGTATCGAACGTGATTCATCCACCCAGTGGACGTCCAGCTGCGGTACTGGCGCGCAAATTCCAGTCTTCGTAGCTGAGGAAAACTAGTCAGTTTGGGTTCATGAACTAGACACCTACTGCGGAGGCTTATACTCAGCGAAGTTCGCTGGACGGTCGTTCAGGAGACACTGTTGATGGTTCCTTGATTAATATGGGCGGTCAGTTGCACAACAGATACGCGTCCACTCAGGGAGACACTGTTGGTAGCACCACGGTTCATCTGGGTGGTGAGTTGCTCAACAGTTGCATGTCTCTTTGCCTATATACATCTTCGCACCCGTCGTTCATCCGAGTCGTCTATGGCCCATGGTGCACCAGTTGCCTTGGCGCCGGTTTTGGATAGCGCCATTTTGCCATAAACGATATTCTTGAACCACAGCGGCACGCGGTCAGTTTACAACCTTAGCCATTTTGCAAATGCTTCTACTCTTGACCTGAAGGCCAACGATCATGCGCTTTTGGGCGTCAGATAAATCGCCCGTCTCCGAATTACGACAACGACTAGGGTCTTCCGCCCCTACCCGACACTTTGTACCCACCACTGCTATTGTTGCCACCTGCCGTCTGTGCTGGTTATTACACACTGACGTCTAATATAAGTGGTGGCCACATTAATGTGGCTGGACTACATAAGTATGTTCCACATCTGCTCCTAAACCACTGGACCGAATCAACCAGATTTGGTAGATGTACTACTTACTATCTAGAAAGAACTGTTGTAGGGGTATGAACCAGCAGTCTCCTGTTGGGGTGGCGGTGATAACTTGGAGATATAATGGGGGGAGGAAGAGATGGACAGAGAGAACAGGGGAGGAAGAGATGGACAGAGAGGAGGAAGGATGAGATGGACAGAGAGAAAGGGAGGAGAAAATGGACAGGGGAGGAGGAGATGGACTGAGAGAGGGGAGGGGGTGATGGAGAGAGAGAGGGAGGGAGTCGGAGGAGGAGATGGACAGAGAAGGAGCAGTGGAGGAGATACAGAGGGTGGAGAGGAGATTGAAGTGGCAGGAGGAGATGGACTTGGATGGGGGAAAGAGATGGACAGAGGGAAGGAGCAAATGGACAGAGGGGGAAGAAGCAGATGGACACAGAGAGGGCCGAGTAGCAGATGGACGGAGAGAAGGGCAGCAGAAGATGGACAGAGAAGGGGATGGAGAAGTTTGACGAAGTGATGGGAAGTGGAAGACGGATTAATACAATAAATACATACCTGGGAACGCCAGGTCAACTAGCTGTTTATACAACTGTCAATACTGTTCCTGAACTTCAAACAGAACAGTTCTCAGCAATGAATACATTCAGAGTTTGTCATGCATATGAAGCCAAATAAAACTTTCAGCCTCTATAAAGCAATCCTCTTGAAGTTCCCTATTAAATTGGCATTTAGTTCAGAAATTTGTTCATATGATTGCTAAAACAGATACTTAATTGTAAGTGAAAATTAAAGTATGTTGCCAACAAAGTTCCGAATCTCATCGATTTTCAAATTGAAAATTTCACTTTGCTGTGATGTTGTGCTGTTTTGAAACCTTCTTGGAGATTAAACTGAGCCCCACTCCAAGAATCGAGTCGAAAATATCGTGGACCAGAAAAACCTCGGTGGATACGAAGACATCTTAGACTTTAACATATGCTAACTAAAATTATATTTTTTACACAATCAGTAACAAGTAAAACAAAACTTAACGGAAGAACTCTTCTGGCTTACTTCGCACTATTATAAAAGGAATAAAATGAAATAACTTCTTTAGCTTTGGCTACTACGCATTTCATGCCCTGTATTGATTCTCACTAGATAATTATTTTTCCGAAGGACAGCTGCTGTTCGTCGTGGTTGAAGCGCTGGTCGAAAGCTGGATGGTGTGGCTTCGCAAGAAGTGAAGTGTATAGTCCAAATTAGAGTTTCTTCGCTGCAGAACTGAAATTCGTGTGACTGTAACGCAGTTTCGACGACAACAGTGATAATGATAATGGTAATGTGTTTGCTTGGGTGGACGATAGCAAAAGCTTTCGCGAGCACACTAAAATGTCAAGAGACGAAAGTGGATTAAAGTGGCAGCATAACAAAACTTCAGTAATGATTAAAATATTAAAATGACCTAGAGACACTTCATGCACACACAAACACCAACAACTACGAGAATTACCAATTTAATCTGATCTAAAACTATCGATGAAAAAGTTGAATTCGTTATTAACAACTTTAAGAAGAAAGCAGATACCTGTTGGCAGCTGTTCTTTGTAATAAAAGCTAAGAGCAAGCCATTTTGCAACACATCAAAATCTCCAACCTGAAAGCTTAGGTGGAATTCCAGACACAAAAGCGAACTTTTGAAACCCTAACCCCACTCCTCTCGTCATCAGGTAGCACAGAGGGCATTTCACCACCTGAGTTGTCTTCTGCCCTCCCTTTATGAAATAAAATTCACTGAGTTAAAGTGTGAGTATTTTCAGCCACAGGCACGTCTTGTCTCTGGAGTATGAAGCCATGTAGACTACTGGCCATTAAAATTGCTACACCAAGAAGAAATGCAGATGATAAACGGGTATTCATTGGGCATATATATTATACTAGAACTGACATGTGATTACAAACAAATGGTTCAAATGGCTCTGAGCTCTATGGGACTCAACTGCTGAGGTCATTAGTCCCCTAGAACTTAGAACTAGTTAAACCTAACTAACCTAAGGACAGCACAAACATCCATGCCCGAGGCAGGATTCGAACCGGCGACCGTAGCGGTCTTGCGGTTCCAGACTGCAGCGCCTTTAACCGCACGGCCACTTCGGCCGGCACATGTGATTACATTTTCACGCAATTTGGGTGCATAGATCCTTAGAAATCAGTACCCAGAACAACCACATCTGGCCGTAATAACGGCCTTGATACACCTGGGCATTGAGTGAAACAGAGCTTGAATGGCGTGTACAGGTACAGCTGCCCATGCAGCTTCAACACGGTACGACAGTTCATCAGGAGTAGTGACTGGCGTATTGTGACGAGCCGGTTGCTCGGCCACCATTGACCAGACGTTTTCAGTTGTGAGAGATCTGGAGAATGTGCTGGCCAGGGCAGTAGTCGAACATTTTTTGTATCCAGAAAGGCCCGTGCATGCGGTCGTGCATTATCCTGCTGAAATGTAGGGTTTCGCAGGGATCGAATGAAGGGTAGAGCCACGGGTCGTAACATATCTGAAATCTAACGTCCACTGTAAAAAGTGCCGTCAATGCGAACAAGAGGTGACCTAGACGTGTAACCAATGGCACCCCATACCATCACGCCGGGTGATACGCCAGTATGGCGACGACGAATACTCGCTTCCAATGTGCGTTCACCGCGATGTCTCCAAACACGGATGCGACCATCATGATGCTGTAAACAGAACCTGGATTCATCCGAAAAAATTACGTTTTGCCATTCGTGCACCCAGGTTCGTCGTTGAGTACACCATCGCAGGCTCTCCTGTCTGTGATGCAGCGTCAAGGGTAACCGCAGCCATGATCTCCGAGCTGATAGTCCATGCTGCTGCAAACGTCGTCGAACTATTCATGCAGATGGTTGTTGTCTTACGAACATCCCCATCTGTTGACTCAGGGATCTAGACGTGGCTGCACGATCCGTTACAGCCATGTGGATAAGATGCCTGTCATCTCGACTGCTAGTGATACGAGGCCATTGGGGTCCAGCACGGCATTCCGTATTACTATCCTGAAGCCAACGATTCCATATTGTGCTAACAGTCATTGGATCTCGACCAACGCGAGCAGCAATGTCGCGATACGATAAACCGCAATCGCGATAGGCTACAATCCGACCTTTATCAAAGTCGGAAACGTGATGGTACGCATTTCTCCTCCTTACACGAGGCATCACAACAACGTTTCACCAGGCAACGCCCGTCAACTGCTGTTTGTGTATGAGAAATCGGTTGGATACTTTCCTCATCTCAGCACGTTGTAGGTATCGCCACCGGCGCCAACCTTGTGTGAATGCTCTGAGAAGCTAATCATTTGCATATCACAGCATCTTCTTCCTGTCGGTTAAATTTCGCGTTTGTAGCACGTTATCTTCGTGGTGCAGCAATTTTAATGGCCAGTAGTGTATTACGCGACAGTGTGGCGTGTAAGGGATACTTCATCCCGACAGGGTGACCTGTATGAGTTTCGCCATGAGTGGATAGTCTGATTCACCGACTACACCTTATTGTCGCTCACAACCAACCACTCTCCACAGATAAAAGATTTCGGACTCAGTACCGAAACGTGATTCTGCAGGGAATGGTGTGTTGTGACACATTGGACACTTTGTTTCTTGTGCCCAGGAAAATGAAACACGTTTCTTCCTCTGTTGAAGTATGACAAGGGCATCCAATACGACATGCGTAATTTTGCCTGCTCGGTATATTTGTTGCAGTGCCTCTGAAGTAATCGGCGTAAATGAGACACTTTTTATTCTGTAAATGTCACATCTGTTGCTGTGTCTTCAGGATCGTAAATACACTGAGGCAAGAAATGTCATGGAATATGGAATCGTGCCTAACTTCCTTTTGTCTGGCGTTGTGCAGCAAATTTACGTGGCACGGGCTCACCAAGCATTTGGAAGTACCCTGTAGAAATACAGAGTCATGCTGCCACTATAGCCGTCCATAATTGCGGAAGTGTTGCCAGTGAAAGTATGTGCATGAAAAGACTTCTCGATTAAATTAGATGGGATTCATGTCGGGCGATCTGGGTGGCCAAATCATTCACTCGAAGCCCGGATGTTCTTGAAACCAATTACGAACAATTGTGGCCTGGTGATATGACATCGTTGTTTGGGAACATAAAGTCCATGAATGGTTGCAAATGGTGTCCAAGTAGGTGAACATAACCATTTCTAGTCAATAATCGGTTCATCTGAACCAGATTCCCCAGTCCATTCCAAGTAAACACACTCCAAGCTATTACAGAACAACCACCAGCTTGCACAGTGCCTTGTTAACAACTTGGGTCCTTGGCTTCGAGGGGTCTGCGCCATACTCAGAACCTACCATCAGTTCTTACCAACTGAAATCTCAAGTCATCCGACCAAGGCACGGTTTTCTTGCCGCCTAGGGTCCAAGTGATATGGTCACGAGCTCAGGAGAGGCGCTGCAGGTGAAGTCGTGATGTTAGCAAAGGCATCCGCGTCTCTCGTCTGCTGGCATAGCCCATTAATCCCAAATTTCGCAGCGCTGTGCTAACAGACGCGTACGTCGTACGTCCTACATCGATTTCTGCGGTTATTTCGCGAGGTGTGACTGGTCCGTTAGCACTGAAAACTCTACGCAAACACCGCTGCTCTCGGTCGTTAACTGACGGATGTCAACCACTGCGTTGACCGTAGTGGCAGGTAATGCCTGAAGTGTGCCATTATCGGAACGCTCTTGACATTGCGGAAGTCAGAATATTGATTCATAACGATTTGCGAAATGGAATGTCAAATGCGTCAAGCACCAATTACCATTCCGCGTTCGAAATCTGCTGATTCCCATCGTGCATCTACAATCACGTAGAAAACCTTACCACGTGACTCACCTGAGTACGAATGACAGCTCCGTCAGTGCACTGCCCTTTTATACCTTGTGTACGCGATACTATCGCCATCTGTATATGTGTACATGGCTATCCCATGACTTTTGCCACATCAGTGTACAGTGTATTGATTGGGAAGAAGAACGTTGAAGATACGATTATGGAACACGAGTGAACATATATCATAATCCCTTTCGGTTGAACCATCAGAGTACACTGTTTTAAAAACGTGACAGCTGTCTGAAATACAGTATTATAAAACGAAGATTTGAAAGTAAAGTGTGGAGTGAAGCCTTTCTTAAAATTTGACAAATCTAATGCAATGCTATGCCTCTTCATTTGCCGCAGGGGCAGTATGCCGCAGGGGCAGTATGTAAAATTATAAAATCGGGCCTATCCTTCTCTAAAAGCTAGTCCTTGTCGTCGATTATTTCCACTGGCGGGCGAGAAACGATTGGTATGCAGGCGTCTGTGGCGTGGATGTTTTTCTGTAGGCCTGTCGTACCATGAAGAGTTGCCACCTGAAGTTAAGCGGCGGCTCACCAGCTTCAGCGCAGAGTACCAGTGCGAGGCTGGTTATAAAAGCCAGTGGCCAGCCTAACCCTTCATGGTGCACCAAGTCTAGCACTTAAGTAATGTGTCTTGCAGACCCATAGACCTCCGGCTGCTGTGGCCGAGCGGTTCTAGGCGCTTCAGTCGGGAACCACGCGACTGCTACGGTCGCAGGTTCGAATCCTGCCTCGGGCATGGATGTGTGTGGTGTTCTTAGGTTAGTTAGGTTTAAGTAGTTCTAAGTTCTAGGGGACTGATGACCTCAGATGTTAAGTCCCATAGTGCTCAGAGCCATTTGAACCGTTTTGAACCAGACCCATAGACCGTGCACCCATCAAGTCGAGACCACACGAAGACTCCGTAAAACGAACAGACAGGTTTTACCTGCACCTCAGGAATTACTGCTAATCAGTTTTAAAATGTTTAGCGCTCTTACGGATGGTTCAAATGGCTCTGAGCACTATGGGACTCAACTGCTGAGGTCATTAGTCCCCTAGAACTTAGAACTAGTTAAACCTAACTAACCTAAGGACATCACACACATCCATGCCCGAGGCAGGATTCGAACCTGCGACCGTAGCGGTCTCGCGGTTCCAGACTGCAGCGCCAGAACCGCGCGGCCACTTCGGCCGGCCGCTCTTATGGACTGTAGTTCAGGATCGTAAGGTGTGGCAAGAAGGCAAATCATGTATGAAGCCCATAAAATTAAGAACAGTGATCCTCATTCTCAACTCAGTAAAGTTAAAAATACAACCTTAACAGATTAAGACAAACACAAACTTCTCTGTTGAGAAATTGAAATCTCCCTTTTCCGCCATTCCTCTAACTTTCTAAAAACTTGTTGCAACTGAGGAGTTGTTCTCTTGTTTAGAGTGGTCAGAGAAGACGTCATCGATTTGACATTTAAAATAACGTGTCAGAGGATACTGAGCTTCCAAGTAATATCGTACGACTTCTCGATGACAGAAAATACACCAATTAAGTGGTGCCTGCACAGGAAAACCTGTTGCATAGTCACTTCCATGAGGATGTGGTTATCATATGTGGAGTGTCACTTCTTCAGCCTACAGTGGAAGCGACGAGAAGACGTCTGAGCTATAAGAATGCCGGCAAGGCGGCCTGTGACCATCTTTTCCAAGGTCTTTCCCACACAGCTAGTAAGATCTAAACTACGATAGCTACTCGGTCGTGTGCGGGCTTTACTGGATTTTAAAAGTGGAACTGAAATTCCTTCTCTCCGAGAGTCGAGAAAGTGTCCTGAACCCGACATCCAGTTAAAAATAGCGGGCAGAATTTCTTTGCTTCACCCTGAGCAGTAAAAAGCCATAAGGGACCCTGTCGTGACTACGTTCTTGCAGTGCAGAAATACGATGCAATTTTCCTTCGGATGTAGCATGCATGTCCAAAGGAATAGGCACTGCAGCGTCTACAGCCGTTGTATGAAATACATGAAATGTACTCGCAGTTTGGAATACGGACAGCCATCAGCTGTGTAATGGAATGATGACAATGAAAGTTTGTGCTCGACCGGAACTCGAACACGGATTTCTGGCCGCCTTAACATTAGGCTATCCGAGCACAGCTCACGGACAGACATAAACTTCCAAGTGTCGTGAACCATGAGTCTACAACCTACAGACGTACATTGATTAGTATATTCCTGTACAGAGCAGACTTTGTAATAGAATTCGCTTGCCCGGTGTCGGGGGATAAATACGATATTGCAGTGCCTATGTTGTTCGGAAGAGCAATGCAGTGTTCCTTCGGACATGCATGTGTATATGGAAGATTGCATCTGGCCGTTAGTCGTACTCGGATATCCTAATGGTAAGGCGAATGCTTGCGATCAGCGGGAAATTCGGGTTCGAGTCCCCGGTCCGGCATAAATTTTCATTGTCTTAATTCCATGACACAGCTGATGGTTGTCCATATTCCCAACCACGAATCTATTTCACTGTCGTGACTAGGTGATTTGTCATAAGCCGCAGATAATGCACAATCCTGTTCACACATAAAATGGGCAGTTGCACTCTTTATAGTTGGTGAAACTGAAGTCTCAAGTGCCCCTCTCAGTGGACTCACTGCATCATCGAAAAGGCATACTATGAACAGAAATTGCGATAATTTTGGCGAAATATTCCGCCTCTGTATAAACGCGATGATCTGGTTCAAATGGTTCAAATGGCTCTGAGCACTATGGGACTCAACATCTTAGGTCATAAGTCCCCTACAACTTAGAACTACTTAAACCTAACTAACCTAAGGACATCACACACACCCATGCCCGAGGCAGGATTCGAACCTGCGACCGTAGCAGTCCCGCGGTTCCGGACTGCAGCGCCAGAACCGCACGGCCACCGCGGCCGGCGGATGATCTGGAGACTTGCGTTTCTTATTACAGTGGACATTGGGTTTTTTCCGGAAATCCTCTTGATGGTGCCACGTACGAGTGTACCGTTCATGGAACGGTTTATGATGTTACTTGGCTGTAGTATAAAGCACTAGAACGAGAAGTGGTATCTAAGACGACGAAAAAATAATGAACTAACCTTTGACAAAAGCTTAAAGATACTATGAAACGAAACAAAACTAAACAAAATCAATGACGAAAACGAAGAAGAGTTCCCACAAGTGATAACTGTTGTAGAAGCGTTCTAGGATTCTCATGATCTAGAAACAAATTATTACTGATACTAACACAAGAAATGGGTGTCGAACAACACATCAAGCTGGTCTGAAGTCAAGGAAAATGACAACGCGGATGACGTATGCAGAACTACATAGTACAAAATTTACAGACAACTCTGCTTAACAAGTTAACGGACCTCACGAGGGCGCAATCAGACTAGAGAATAACGCAGTTATTGACGTGGAAATAGAATAACTGATAAGGGCTACACATCCAAAAGCAGATAAAATTATATAGCCCGTTTCAGAAGTAATAGACCGAATTTAGTTCAAGGCGAAAAACTTAGCAACTAACATTGCTCCAATGTTGAACATGTTGAACAAAGTATTCAGGAGAAGGGAGGAGACGTATAATATTGATATCCTTACAAAGAGGTAGTAATGACCTGACACTGCGTAGCATTGTTTGTTCCTGGTCTTCCAAGACCGCAGTGCAAGGTCCACAGGAATTTCACGCGATATAACAGGATGATGCGGCTTCCTTCAATAACATCATTGTTGTTGTTGTTGTGGTCTTCAGTCCTGAGAATGGTTTGATGCAGCCCTCCATGCTACTCTATCCTGTGCAAGCTTCTTCATCTCCCAGTACCTACTGCAACCTACATCCTTCTGAATCTGCTTAGTGTATTCATCTCTTGGTCTCCCCCTACGATTTTTACCCTCCACTCTGCCCTCCAATACTAAATTGGTGATCCCTTGATGCCTCAGAACATGTCCTACCAACCGATCCCTTCTTCTGGTCAAGTTGTGCCACAAACTTCTCTTCTCCCCAATCCTATTCAATACTTCCTCATTAGTTATGTGATCTACCCATCTAATCTTCAGCATTCTTCTGTAGCACCACATTTCGAAAGCTTCTATTCTCTTCTTGTCCAAACTATTTACCGTCCATGTTTCACTTCCATACATGGCTACACTCCATACAAATACTTTCAGAGGTGACTTCCTGACACTTAAATCTATACTCGATGTTAACAAATTTCTCTTCTTCAGAAACGCTTTCCTTGCCATTGCCAGTCTACATTTTATATCCTCTCTACTTCGACCATCATCAGTTATTTTGCTCCCCAAATAGCAAAACTCCTTTACTACTTTAAGTGTCTCATTTCCTAATCTAATTCCCTCAGCATCACCCGACTTAATTCGACTACATTCCATTATCCTTGTTTTGCTTTTGTTGATGTTCATCTTATATCCTCCTTTCAAGACACTGTCCATTCCATTCAACTGTTCTTCCAAGTCCTTTGCTGTCTCTGACAGAATTACAATGTCATCGGCGAACCTCAAAGTTTTTATTTCTTCTCCATGGATTTTAATACCTACTCCGAAATTTTCTTTTGTTTCCTTTACTGCTTGCTCAATATACAGATTGAATAACATCGGGGAGAGGCTACAACATCATACAGTATACGAATAATCGGAACAGGTTCATCAGGCGTAGTCCCGAAGTATTACAGCAAGAAAGAATGCTCGCTGAAGAAACGTCTCCCCAAACAGTTTGAATTTAGGGGTCACATAGCATAAGAGTAAAATTTGACCCTCCAGGGTAGCCGAGCGCGTTCAGTCTTCTGCTTTAGGCGGTGGCGCGGCACGGACCTGCTGTCCCGGCCGCGGGCGCGCGTGGACGAGGAAGTGTTTACACCGTCGGTACTCGCGCGTGTTGTCTGACTCGATCACCATGGCACACAATTTTCGAAAGACTACGCTCCAATTTACGTTCGACAACGAATTTGCCAGACCAAAAGCTTTCGAAATAGAGCGTTTTTTGAGGGAAGAAGTTCGTTTACCTGCTACAGACACAATTGGAATACACCTGTCCATTGTAAGCAGTACAATGTACGTCAAGATGACCGATGAAGCTGCGTGTGAAAGAACTCTCTCCGCTGCTCAAAGAGGATTTAAATTTCGACACTCTGATGGCCATATCAGCGATGTAACAGTAGCTCCTTCAGGACTGGGTGTGAGGATCATTCGGATTTTTGAATTGCCGTTCGAGGTGCCAGAATCGATGGTTACTGAATCGCTGCGACCATATGGAACGGTACTTAGTCATACGCCTGAACGCTGGCCCAGTTTTAGTACCTATCCTGTGCTAAACGGCGTGCGACAGGTGCGGATCGTCCTTACTAAACATATCCCGTCTTATTTATACATTGGCGGGTGTCGAACTATTGTGATCTACGATGGCCAGCCACGCACTTGTTCTGGCTGTGGTGGAGAAGGACATATCCGCTCGGAGTGCATACAACGCCGCGTCGTGCAACTGCCACATGGAGACGCGTCACAGCGAGAAGTTCCCACGCAACTGCCGATGACGTACGTGTCGGTGGCTCGCCGCGAGGTGTTGCCCAGTTCGGAGCGTGACAAGGACGTGTTTATGCAAGAGCCGACCGAGTTACGGGAGCATGGAGGTGACTCGGAGAATGTCCCTACACCCACGTCACGTCAGTTGAGGGAGGAACTTTCCGACAACTCACATGAAGCACGCGACGTGGAAGTAGAGGTCGAGACAGTGGCGCCGGCAACGGACCAACGAACGATCGACGAACACAGTGAGGCAGCAGAGGGCAGGGCACGCAAACAGCGATCGCCGAAGCGTCGCAAAAAGCGTCGCCATAGTTCGGGTGACACGTCCCCCCCCTAGCCTAGGGGACACGGAAGGTATCCTAGCCGAAGAACTGTCTGACACAGAACACGTGCCTTTAGAGGACGCTGACAGGATTCCGCCAGATGGAGACCGGATGTCCTGCCTTTCAGATGGTCCCTCTTCATTGACACCGACTGACCAGCGCTGCCGACGAAGGAGTCAGGGATACCAATGTCCCAGCAGCCTCGTCGAAATACATCAGAGGACGTTTCTCGGATGGATGACCACTGCGACTGGGCGGAACCAGTCGAGGACATACAGGAATTGCCACCCCCTAATGATGACCACTCACCACGGAACGACAACAGAGGAGGGCAGCCCGTTGGCGGGCACCCCTCTGAGCACGAATAGTGGACTAACGCCCTTGGAGTTCTCAATGACATGACACGAGCATGACAACGACAACGAACCAAGCATATAAGGTGGGCACAGTGAACATTAACACCGCACGTTCGCTTGCAAAGATGCAACTTCTCCGGGACATGATTTACGCCACTGACGTTGATATTCTGCTGATGCAGGAAACCTGCAATGCTGCTTTTCCCGACGTGCACGGATACAACACTTACCTAGCGCCGACTCCAGATGGAGGACGTGGCACAGCGATACTAGTCCGGGAAGAGATTCCGATGTGTGACCTCGATTACCTTCCTTCGGCTCGGGGTTTGGCTATGACCGTGTACGGCATTCGTATCGTCAACATCTCCGGATCTGACAATCAACAGGCGCGTGCACGATTCTACTCGGAGGAGATTGCCCCCCCTATTCCATGGGAGGTGTGACCACATCTTGGTAGGGGGGGATTTTAACTGTGTACTCACCCAGAAGGATCAAACTCCTAATTTCAGCTCCTGCCACGCATTGAACACGATCTGCCGGGACATGGCCCTTATAGACACGTGGGAAAAGATCCATGGGCAGCGAGAGGGCTACACGTATTTTACTAGCCACTCGGCGAGCAGGCTGGATCGGATTTATGTTTCTGACGGATTAAGAGATCACGTGTTGGCTGCTGAACGTTGGCCCACAGCTTTTACGGATCACCTTGCATATTTATGCACGTTAACCCTCCCACGGCAGAGGGTCTGGCGGAGTCGTAGTTCCTGGAAACTCAATTCATCCTTATTGGTGGATCTCGAATGTCGCCAGCGGATCGAAGAAACATGGCAGACTTGCACTCGCCGTCTGCCGCTGCACCGTACGGTTCTTTCGTGGTGGCTGCAGTGTGCAAAACCGGCGATACGAAGAGCTCTCATCACGTATGGCAAGGAAAAAGCGAAATGGCTCCGAGATACACTTGATTATTACTACATGGTGCTCCGCGACCTGTCCTCCATGGCCCCATCGCTCGAGCGTCAAGCGGAAGTCCATCGCATTCAGGCCTGCATTTTATCGATCACGAAACGTCGACTGGAGGGACTTTCGATCCGTGCTCGGTGCTTGGACAACGTCGATGGAGAACGTATTGGCATGCATCATGTGTCCAAGGGACATGCGCGTAATCGCCGATCCCTAATCACAGTCCTCCATGATGACGATGGTCGGCCCTTGACGTCAGAACAGGACATTGCTGCTGAGTTTCTGGAGCATTGCCGCCTCCTTTTCACTGGGACGCCGACGGACAATCGGACAGGAGAAGAAATTTTGCTACAGATGCAAACGGAGGTGGATGGTCCGGATGCAGAGGCGCTATTGGAACCCCTAACGGAAGATGACATCCGGGGCGCACTCGCGAAGGGTGCGGTGCATAAATCCCCTGGACCAGATGGGTTGACACTCGAATTTTACCGCGCATTTGCGGATTTAATGATGTCCCAGTTGGTATTGATGTATAATGAGTTACTGAGCCCTGACACGGACGTTCCGTCGCAGTTCATGGCGGGACTGCTTATACCAATACCGAAATCGACAGCGAGTGTCAGCGCCCATCAATTTAGACCGCTCACGATGCTCAATACTGATTATAAGATCTTTGCGCGAATGTTGGCGGCAAGGCTCAAGACTGTAATATCCAAGACAATACCACCAGACCAGGCTTGTCTAGGGGTTCGGAGCAACATACATTCTATCCTCGGCGAATACCGTGACGTAATTTCCCTGACGGAAGCTTGTCGCATGCGAGCGGCGTTCGTATCGGTGGACTTTGATCGTGCCTTTGACAGGATCAACCATGATTTCCTTGACTCGACCATGCGACGCATGGCGATACCACAGGATTTTATTACCGTCCTCATGCGCCTCCTTCGCGGCGCTTCTTCGACGGTGAGAGTCAATGGCAGGGAGGTAGGACCGATTCCTGTTTGCAGCTCAGTTAGGCAAGGATGTCCCTTGTCGATGATACTGTTTACAATAGCGCTCGAACCATTGATGCAGACTCTTAGACGGACTCTAACAGGCGTCCGACTCCGTGCTAGCTCCTTCACGTGTCGTGCATATGCCGACGACTTGATGATACTCGTCCGGTCGGAGAACGAAGTAAGTCAGGTGGTTACCCATCTTACTACGTTCGGAGCAGCTGCGGGAAGCAGGGTCAACATGAATAAAACCAAGATCATGCACATCGGTCGAGGGCTGGACGCTCTGCACAGTCCGTTTACGACGGTGGACATCTTGCGATGCTTAGGTGTATTGTTCACCCGATCGCTACGGCAATCAGCGGCGGCGAGCTATCGACGTCTCCTCCAGAACGTCCGACTGCACATACGCAACAATTCACTCCGAACGCACGACCTGCTCCAAAGGGTGGACTACACTAATGTTCACCTGGCCTCGCGACTGCCGCACCTGGCACAGGTACTGCCAATGCCACATGGTATTGCTGACAGATTAATGGCGGCGTTTGGATGCTATGTTAGCCAAGGAATGTTGTTTAAGGTCAAATACAAGACTTTAACTCTCCCACACCATGCTGGAGGACTTAACCTCACGGATGTGCGGAACAAGGCTCTAGCTCTATACCTGCGAGCGACGCTACGCACTTGGAACCAACGGCAACACGCCATCACGTCGGCCATCCTGGATGTGCTTATTCCCACGTCCTTTGAACCACCGGTGGCGGTAGGCACAATATCGCCCTCTTTTTCTCACGTCGCGCGATTTTTTGTTGATTTTAGTTATGTTCAGTTACAGATACCTTCTACAAGAATCCCCACTACCCGTGAGATATATCGATACTTGCAGCGTCATCATGGCAGCAATGTTGTCGAACTTAAATACCCAACACGAAACTGGCGACAGATTTGGCGAGCTGTCCATACACCTCTCCTCCCCACAGCAGCGCGATCGTCATGGTATACACTGATCAACCGCAAGACAGTCAACCGCCAACGATTGTACGACATTCGCATGGTAGATTCCCCGCTCTGCCTTATATGTGGCATGCAGGACACCGACGAACATTCTCTGCAGTGCGGTGAGGCAAAGGATGTTTGGCGGCTGACGCAACGCATCGTGGCCCTCCTCAGACGCACCGACGAGTCCACGATCACAACGGACGCTTTATTTTTCCCTGACGCTGTATTTTTCTCCTCACAAAAAACATCGGCAATCCGATGGATTGGAGGACACGCATCGCACTACGTGCTCTCGCGGACATTGATATCGGGCATGGACTATTGGCATTATCTACTAGAACAACACGAAATCATCCGACGCCACTCTAAATATAAAACGAATTTTGCGAACTTTCTAGGGAGCATGTTTCAAAACCCCCCGAAGCGGTGGGGAGTCCCAGGTTTACGTTGTTTCGAGGGATAAGATGTCCTCCCAGTGACGTGACGAGGATGTCACTTCAGTCCTATATTTCTTTTCCTTCTTTTTTATATATGATTTTTCTTTTGGGACATTGAAATTAAATGATGTAAAAAAAAAAAAAGCGAATACGGGCAAGTGGTAGCACTTTACAGGGTCGAGCTAGAATGATAATAATGGCGCTGAATGTTTCGAGCAAAAATAAAAAAAAAAAAAACAAATGCGCAACGGCCAAGGAAACTGGCTGGGAATCGGAGAACCTGAGTTCGAATCTCGAGGAAATCTAGCGGATGTTCTTCTTTTCGTTTGTATTTTTCCGTGTCTCAGTTGATAGGGATAGGAGAGTTAATAAGGTAAGTAAATCGATAAGGAATTATAATAATAAGTTAGGCAAATAACCCTGCTGTCCCTATCAACTGAGATGTGGAACAATACAGGCGAAGGGAATAGCATCCGCTGGGTTTCTTCCAGATTCGAGCCGGGTTTTCCGATTCCCAGACAGTTACGTTTTATTTTTCTTTTTCTTTTTTTTTTCATTTTGTTCGTTGTTGATCGTTGGGTTTGGTCTTTGCGGAAATCACATGAAATCCGTGTTCAAGTTCGTTTGTTGATCCTTCCACTCAGTTTTTTTTTATTACAGAGAAAAAAAAAAAAAAAAGCGCGCTAACGCGCTCCTTCCTGGACTCGAGTAGGCGCGCCGGCCCCGAATCGAATCCGCCCGGTGGATTAACGTCGAGGGCCGGTGTGCCGGCCAGCCTGGATGCGCTTTTTAAGCGGTTTTCCACATCCCGCTAGGTGAATACCCGGCTGGTCCCCGCACTCCGCCTCAGTTACACGTGTCGCAGACATTTGAAACACGTCCGCACTATTTCACGATTTACGCTAGATGCAGACAGTTGGGGTACACTGATCCCGTCCTGGGGGGTACGGCGTGGCGGCAGGAAGGGCATGCGGCCATCCCTAACACTAACATTGCCAAATCCGTTGTCACCACGCCGACCCTGCGATCGCTGCGGGACTATGGCGTAAGCGAAAGAAAGAAATAAAGATAGC
This sequence comes from Schistocerca cancellata, assembly GCF_023864275.1. Taxonomy (NCBI): domain Eukaryota; kingdom Metazoa; phylum Arthropoda; class Insecta; order Orthoptera; family Acrididae; genus Schistocerca; species Schistocerca cancellata. The sequence continues at coordinate 374,069,428 of NC_064629.1, forward strand.
ATAAGAGGAAAACTTACGTTAATCCCAGTCATAACTTGAGAAATAATAGACGAGAACGACACCATCAGGTCTATCGACGGCTTAGATAACGGAGCTGCAGTAGCGAAGACTGATCAAGTTTTTGATAAACATACTGCAACAATGGAAATTTTAAAAAGAAGTCACCATATGTTACGTTACTAGCACGTACTTTCTGTAAAGTCGTGATATACATCTGTACGTCGAAGTTCGAAGGCAGCAATACTGTGACTTACGGGAAATAATTTCTCATTTTGAGCGGTAACGAAAAATCTAGGCTGTGGTACAGTGGAAGCACAGATTAAAGGCTATTGGGTCTGCAAGAGACAATACTGAAGCTGGGTTTGTATGTAGTTGATATATTATTCAGTGTACATGATGTGTGGCAGACTAAAAGGACAGAAAGGAGCGACTCAAGGAGCAGCACAGGTGGCTGTAGGGTGGAAGCCGGAGCGAAGCAAACATACAAGGGCAGCAGCGTTCAAAGTCACATGCACCGTCCTTTATTGTTTAGACTATATAACATTTCAATGACCAAAAATTTTAAATCAGCTTCAGTTGCAAAACTGAGATAAGACACTCTAAGCCAGTATATAATAAAATTTAAATGACTGAAAATTTTGTATCATCTTCCGTTACAAAACTGACTTAGACAAGTAACTCACATGTAAATAATGAAATTTAAATGACCGAAAATTTTAAATGACTTTCAGCGATAAAACACTTAGAGAAGTAACTCTCTCGTAAGCCGGTAATAAACAAAATACAGAGACTCCAATGTTGAATAACTTCTGTACAAAGAATCAGAGATAAATTTCAAAATAATTAAGATTGTGGAGTGACAACATATTACTCCCAAATGGTGATAATAGTAAGACCCGAAATTCTCCCTTTAAACAGTAATAATTAATAGTAGAAAATTTTGGGCATTCAACCAACATGAATTTGAAATATATTAAAATAACCAGGCGATGTGACGGACAATTACTCCGAAGGTACTGCCAAACGCTTCGACATTACGACTACGTGCCGTTACTGTCCCACCGTTAGAAAGGACAAACTGATGCTGAGTACATGTACAACACACTAAGGTTGTGTGCATCAACGACCAATAATGACCAGGATACCGCAGGAAGTTACACCGATACAAGTCCACATAAGAACAAGTTATCAAATCAGCTGTTTTAAGATACAGAAGGAATGAACGAGCTCGGGAACGAATCGCACACAAGCGACAGCAGCTGCTACCGCGTGACACGAAAGTCCAGCACAGCTATCCCGGTCCTTAAGTCGAACACCTCAGCGCACGAGAAGCAAGAAAAACCGACGGATCACCCACGACAGACCGATCTTCCTTAACTACAAACAGGGTGGCCCAGCCAAACTGTACAGAGGCCAGTCGCCTAACTGTTATGTGCTATCAGTCCTGGCCAAATAAACTTGACGCCAAGTACGGGCACCTTATTTAAATAACAGAAATAATATTGCAATTGGTATGAGACATTAATTAAGTCAATGTAATTTACCCTTGCATGATATGTTTGAATTAATCACAGGTAAATGCTCCAGATCGATACAAACTAGTTAGATACTTACAACAATTTATTGTCACCTTGCCTTTTAAAGAATCAACAGACATTCAGTCCTCACTATTGCGGCACCAGGTAATCCAAAGTTACGTACAAGGCACTGTCACAAAACCTATGTTCGATTTAGGCTGAGCGGGAACTGCCGATAAAACAAATATTCATACTATCGTCCTGTACTCCAACACCAGGAGACACTTTCGCTAAAACATAAAATTCAATTCGTTACACTGAACAAAACTACGTCGGTTGCACCCCTCTTATCCGCACTCAGTTGACAGAACCAGTGTGCGGCAGTACCGGGGGAGCAGAAAGTATCTCCTTCCTGTAGGTAAATCCTAAAAGCTCCGTTAAAACACAGGGACGCTCCACGCGGCTCGGCCCAGTAAGAAAATACGGAAGAACTGCTGGCGCAACAGGCTTCCCGTCGCAGAGCAGCGCGGAAGGTAAACACCGGGCTGTAGCCGGAAGAAGGCGAGCTGAGCTCTCGTGCGGTGTCCCGTGTCAACTCCCGTCGTCGACTCCGAGCCACCTCGCTGCTGCGCGAAAAGGCCGGCAGACGGGCTGCAGAGCCACCAAAGAGCGCAAAGGAGAGACACCACGAAGCCGAATCGATACATCGCGACGAGCCACACGATTCACTACATACGCGCTACAACAGTTTAGTTGCTACAACATACCGGGTGATCAAAAAGTCAGTATAAATTTGAAAACTGAATAAATCACGGAATAATGTAGATACAGAGGTACAAATTGACACACATGCTTAGAATGACATGGGGTTTTATTAGAACCAAAAAAATACAAAAATTCAAAAAATGTCCGACAGATGGCGCTTCATCTGATCAGAATAACAATAATGAGCATAACAAAGTAAGTCAAAGCAAAGATGATGTTATTTACAGGAAATGCTCAATATGTCCACTATCATTCCTCAACAATAGCTGTAGTCGAGGAATATTGTTGTGCACTGCACTGTAAAGGATGTCCGGAGTTATGGTGAGGCATGGCATCGGATGTTGTCTTTCAATATCCATAGAGTTGTCGGTCGATCACGATACACTTGCGACTTCAGGTAACCCCAAAGCCAATAATCGCACGGACTGAGGTCTGGGGACCCGGCAGGCCAAGCATGACTAAAGTGGCGGATGAGCACACGATCATCACCAAACGATGTGCGCAAGAGATCTTTCACGCGTCTAGCATTATGGGGTGGTGCGCCGTCCTGCATAAACATCGTACGTTCCAGCAGGTGTTTATCAGCCAGGCTGGGGATGATGCGATTCTGTAACATATCGGCGTACCTCTCACCCGTCACGGTAGCAGTTACAAAACCAAAATCACGCATTTCATCGAAGAAAAATTACCCGATAATGGTAGATGTGGTAAATCCAACCCATATCGTGACTTTCTCGTCATGCAGCGGAGTTCCCACGACAGTTCTAGGATTTTCGGTAGCCCAAATACTTCAGTTGTGGGCGTTGACAGACTCTCGGAGTGTGAAATGAGCTTCGTCGGTCCACAACACGTTACTCAACCAATCGTCATCTTCCGCCATCTTTTGAAACGCCCACACCGCAAATGCCCTCCGCTTCACTAAATCGCCAGGTAACAGTTCATGATGCCGATGGACTTTGTAAGGATAGCATCGGAGGGTACGCCTAAGTGCCAACCAAACAGTAGTGTATGGAATGCCGGTACGACGTGCGACTGCACGAGCGCTGATTTCCCCGTGCATAGACGAACCCGCTACAGTCTCCATTTCTTCCTGAGCTGTCTCAGCAGCATTACGCCTTGTGCTCGGTCGGCCACTACGGGGTCTATCGTGTAAACAACCCGTGGCTTCGAAATCATTCTCACCACAGCTGCATTTGTCAACGGACCTTTACCCGTTCGAATCCCCTTCCTATGGTGATAGGATAGTAACGCTGAACTACACTCCTGGAAATGGAAAAAAGAACACATTGACACCGGTGTGTCAGACCCACCATACTTGCTCCGGACACTGCGAGAGGGCTGTACAAGCAATGATCACACGCACGGCACAGCGGACACACCAGGAACCGCGGTGTTGGCCGTCGAATGGCGCTAGCTGCGCAGCATTTGTGCACCGCCGCCGTCAGTGTCAGCCAGTTTGCCGTGGCATACGGAGCTCCATCGCAGTCTTTAACACTGGTAGCATGCCGCGACAGCGTGGACGTGAACCGTATGTGCAGTTGACGGACTTTGAGCGAGGGCGTATAGTGGGCATGCGGGTGGCCGGGTGGACGTACCACCGAATTGCTCAACACGTGGGGCGTGAGGTCTCCACAGTACATCGATGTTGTCGCCAGTGGTCGGCGGAAGGTGCACGTGCCCGTCGACCTGGGACCGGACCGCAGCGACGCACGGATGCACGCCAAGACCGTAGGATCCTACGCAGTGCCGTAGGGGACCGCACCGCCACTTGCCAGCAAATTAGGGACACTGTTGCTCCTGGGGTATCGGCGAGGACCATTCGCAACCGTCTCCATGAAGCTGGGCTACGGTCCCGCACACCGTTAGGCCGTCTTCCGCTCACGCCCCAACATCGTGCAGCCCGCCTCCAGTGGTGTCGCGACAGGCGTGAATGGAGGGACGAATGGAGACGTGTCGTCTTCAGCGATGAGAGTCGCTTCTGCCTTGGTGCCAATGATGGTCGTATGCGTGTTTGGCGCCGTGCAGGTGAGCGCCACAATCAGGACTGCATACGACCGAGGCACACAGGGCCAACACCCGGCATCATGGTGTGGGGAGCGATCTCCTACACTGGCCGTACACCACTGGTGATCGTCGAGGGGACACTGAATAGTGCACGGTACATCCAAACTGTCATCGAACCCATCGTTCTACCATTCCTAGACCGGCAAGGGAACTTGCTGTTCCAACAGGACAATGCACGTCCGCATGTATCCCGTGCCACCCAACGTGCTCTAGAAGGTGTAAGTCAACTACCCTGGCCAGCAAGATCTCCGGATCTGTCCCCCATTGAGCATGTTTGGGACTGGATGAAGCGTCGTCTCACGCGGTCTGCACGTGCAGCACGAACGCTGGTCCAACTGAGGCGCCAGGTGGAAATGGCATGGCAAGCCGTTCCACAGGACTACATCCAGCATCTCTACGATCGTCTCCATGGGAGAATAGTAGCCTGCATTGCTGCGAAAGGTGGATATACACTGTACTAGTGCCGACATTGTGCATGCTCTGTTGCCTGTGTCTATGTGCCTGTGGTTCTGTCATTGTGATCATGTGATGTATCTGACCCCAGGAATGTGTCAATAAAGTTTCCCCTTCCTGTGACAATGAATTCACGGTGTTCTTATTTCAATTTCCAGGAGTGTAGCACATTCTCCATTCTGATAATACAGCTTCACTAAAAGCGCCTTTTCAGGTAACGTCAACATGCTGCGACTGCTGGCGCATCTGAATCTCTCTCTCATAACAGCTCCTTTTATACACGATTGTCATGCGCAGTCACTGACGTTTTGCTGTCCAGCGCCATCTGTCGGACATTTTGTGAACTTTGTTTTTTTTGTTCTAATAAAACCCCATGTCATTCCAAGCATGTGTGTCAATTTTTACCTCTCTATCTACATTATTACGTGGTTTATTAAGTTTTCAAATTTATACTGACTTTTTGATCAACTTGTATATTAATTTTATTCTAACTAATAATAACGACTTTTCTGGCATAAAGTCATTGCAAACTGGCGAGCCTCTAACAAATAACCACAACATATTCGTAGTGTTCTGTCTAGCTATGAGCATGTGACAGAGTATGTCGCAATAAAATGTGTCTATAACTACGGAAAACAAAATTGAATTTGTTGCAGTACGAACTAAAAATACGGCCGGAAGAGGAAGTAAAATATAATGTGAATGAAAAAACGCCAAAACTGGTACATTCCTTTCAAACGGCAATGAACCTAAATCAAACTAAAACTCCGTTGAGTAAAGCTCTAAAAAAAATCTTTCAAAAGGAAAAAGGCTGATCAAGAGATGGTATCAAAAGTGACTTGCAGGGATACGCAACAGAACGCCGAAAAAAGTACAAAGAATTATAGAAAAAGGTGTAGGACCACTCGGAACTGTAGGTCAAAGATCATTTTCAGCGAGGTATTAGAGGAATATCCTGTAACATTGTAACAAACAAAATAATACCTGCAGCTCACCTGTCCATTCTGATGGAATACGATGGAACATAACAACTGATTGGGAATCTTTAGCCAAATTACCAATGAATCGTCTACGCTGCGATGACTACGATGTTGAAGATACGGAACAGCAGTGCCGCTTTTATAGAAAAATGTGATCCCTCTACAAATAAGCACGCGCCGCAATGACAAAACAAAGAAGAAGACACTTGGTTTGGATACAACAAGTAAAGAGACACTATAAGCGCTGAGCAACCGTTTTGATCCACACTTTCCGGAACTACTAAATGAACTCTAGGTGTAAGGTACGATAACTAGAATACGGAAAACGGAATATGTATTTATCCTTAAGAAAAGGGTAAGTAACATATAAAAAGTAACTCCTACAAGCTGATACGTTGATTCGATACATGAGAGAAAATGCAACGTAAATTACTGCGAAGTAGGGTGATAGAACATTGACACATAGCGTTAATAGCTCCTCCTTCTAATACAAAAACCGTAAATTTCCAGAGGGTACTGTAAACAAGGGTACTGTAAACCAAATAATTACAATGACCAACATATCAGAGGGAAGGAAGGCACATGGTGTGGTGACAGGCATTTGATTATCTCCTCTGGCCTGCCTGTTCTCTAGACTGAGGCAATTATGATACCATAGAAATAAAACCTATACTTGATTCTCCGATACTGTTCCAGAGAGGAAGACACAACGGGTGTTTGTTTAAAGGGAGTGCTCAAAAATGTAAATAATATCTACAAAGTTAGCTACTTTCATGTTCCATGGATCATTTGCATGATAAATCATAATGATGTGGAACGAGTCATTTTATATTCACACCACAAATTATTTTGTGAATATGCCTCCATGTTGATCATTCACATTACTTTTTTTTTCAAAGGAATAAGAAGAAACGTATACAGATGAGAGTTATCAGTTCCTACACACCATCTTTAGTGAATTACAATAATAGAAATACTTTCACTTCGTAAAAGAGAAACTTTTTCAGATTTTTTCTTTAATTTTACTTTCTGAGAATAACTATTTTCTTTTTAAAGATGATTTACACCATAAATACATCCTACATGACAATATTGAATGAAAATATATTAAATATGTCAATTTAGTGATTAGTCTCTCTCTGTGATTTGCGATGATTCGAAGTGCAAATGTGGGATATCTAAATTATTTTAGAAGTTCCAAAAATTGAAATGGCTCTGAGCACTATGGAACTTAACATCTGAGGTCATCAGTCCCCTAGAACTACTTACATCTAACTAACCTAATGACATCACACACATCCATGCCCGAGGCAGGATTCGAACCTGCGACCGTAGCAGTCGCGCGGCTCCGGACTGAAGCGCCTAGAACCGCTCGGCCACCGCGGCTGGCTAGAAGTTCCAAAATGTGCTTTTTTTAGTTTAAATTTTAGTCAATATGGCCATGAATTTTGAAGTTTCCATCATATTTATTACTTCCTCACCATGTGTTACAATTATCATGGGTGTGGTACTCTACATACGCAAAAGTGAACATGTAAGTCTTTTTAAAATCGATGGTGAGGCCACTTGCAGAAAAACAGTCAATGATACTTCCAAGAACATTGTTTACCATTTCTTCTGTTGCTGTAGGCATGCTTGGACTGAGTACAATTTTCGTGCCACCGTCAAAAAGAACTAATTCTGCTCGTTGCATGGTAGACGGAACATCGTTTACAGAATTATATGAAGAACCATAGCAGATCTAATACTGAGCCTAGGGGACGCCCATACATGAAAACTCCCCAATTAGAATAATATCTCCGCACTATGTTGTTTGAATTTCTAAGTATAACTTCCTGCATTCTTTATACACACCACAAATCCCGTAAAGACCTCAGTTTATCTAGGAGACTACTGTGATGTACAGTCAAATATCTCATATAGGTCGCAGAAGATAACATCCGCCGTTATTTTTTGAGGTAATGCTTGTAAAATTTAGTGAGTGAACATCCAAACTGTAATTTACTGAGGATATTATTATTTGTCAAGTGAGATAACAATCTAAAATACATCACTTTCTCATATTGTAGAAAATGACATGAGCAGTGAAACAGGTCCTTAGTTAATGACATCTCTCCTAATACCTGATTTATAGAATGTTTTATCAACGACATATCTCAGTCTCTCTGGAAAGATGACTAGAGTTAGTGATGCATTACATACTGCAGATACGACAGGGCTTATTATATGGGAACAATAAAGCAACATACAGGACGGGGACTATCAGCCTGACAGTAACCGGAGAGCAGCGTAGGGGACAGAGAATAGAGCATTTCGTTCCAAATAAGCACAGATTATAAATGTACGGTTATAGAATTACGATCATAAAACGACAGCCAATGAACGACGAATGGGCGTCAGTATGTGAATTAAACTATTTTCCCTCAGCATGCTAAAGAGCGCAGTTATTAACAAAAAATTGACTGAAGATAGTTGTTTCAGTTTAATAGTAAGTATGCAAGTTTTATGTTTCTATGCATGACTGCCCCTCCCCCCACCCATGAACCATGGACCTTGCCGTTGGTGGGGAGGCTTGCGTGCCTGAGCGATAGAGATGGCCGTACCGTAGGTGCAACCACAATGGAGGGGTATCTGTTGAGAGGCCAGACAAACGTGTGGTTCCCGAAGAGGGGCAGCAGCCTTTTCAGTAGTTGCAGGGGCAACAGTCTGGATGATTGACTGATCTAGCCTTGTAACACTAACCAAAACGGCCTTGCTGTGCTGGTACTGCGAACGGCTGAAAGCAAGGGGAAACTACAGCCGTAATTTTTCCCGAGGGCAAGAAGCTTTACTGTATGGTTAAATGATGATGGCGTCCTCTTAAATTGACTAGAAGAACGGATAGGTTGGTAGGGAATATTCTGCGGCGTCAACGGATCACCAATTTAGTATTGGAGGGCAGCGTGGAGGGTAAAAATCGTAGAGGGAGACCAAGAGATGAATACACTAAACAGATTCAGAAGGATGTAAGTTGCAGTAGGTACTGGGAGATAAGGAAGCTTGCACAGGATAGAGTAGCATGGAGAGCTGCATCAAACCAGTCTCTGGACTGAAGACAACAACAATAACATGCCTGACTGGTTTTGTTAGACGAGAATTTTCTGTCATGTTTGCTGGGTAAAGCTTCACTATTGAGTCAACTACCCTAAAAGTAGCGCAATGGCAGTATTTCGTTGAAATAATAATCTGTTCTGCAGAAACAGCACTGCAGTAAGACAATCGACATATGGTACTGTAAGGTACAACGTTATTAATAAAGAAATCTAAACACCTTATGTTTTAACCTTTTCTTCTGCACATTTCGTACTCGAAATCGACATCGGCAGAACCGTTGACATTGTTTTGAGACCTGTATATTGCAACATCCCCCCGCCCCCTTTATTTTTAGTCATGCTTCATTGGAATAGTTTAGCCTGCTGCGACCGTACGTGGATAGGGGATGGTTAACAAAAAAATCACGCTTCGTTGGGAAATCTCACCGCGTTGCTTAAAACGAAAATATTTCTTTAAACTTACGAATATTCAGCTTCCTCAATTTTAGGTGGAAAAATAATGCTTTGAATGAATAACAGTACATATCATTTTACTTCGTTTATTGGTTCTGTAACACACTTCCTAAAACGCCTAGACCCAGCCTTGCTCGTTTTCATAGTTAAATTTAGTACTGACGTAATTATTGTGTTAAGGTGTAGATAGGTGAGTTCACCAGCCGCCTTGCATGAAATAAATGAAGAAAAGGTTTGTGAAAATACAATCATTTCGAAACAAAGCTGTCTCCACAGACAAGCATTTGAAATACAACACTGATATCAGAAGATTCATGTAAGACTATCCATAAAATTTAGATGCAACACAGTGGAATATTAAGGATAGAGTACCAATAAAGACACATTTAATGGACGCCAAATTTTTGTGGCTGGCTGAGTGCTTAGAAATAATGGGTCACCAAGCCACTCCGCGATAAACAATAATCGCGCACCTAATATTTTGGGAAAGAGTCCTGATGCACACAAAACTTTAAAACATGTATCACACTCGCCTCACTACCAGTTAAAAAGAGAACAGGTCTTATGGGTGACCATTTTCTGGCCTCAGGTTGTCATATGAAGCACACGTAATTACAATATGTCGTATTGACAGCTGTGTTCCACATCTCTGAATCGGCGCTCGTCGCGATGTGAGAGAAAGCGATTTGTCAACGGGCAGTGCCCCACTCAGCCTTGTAGGTGCTACTTCTTCAGTAGGTAAGTATCGGTCACCGTTGAAGGTTTCACTGACGGCAGCTTACTCCTCCGCAGTGCCGGTCGCTTAGTTGCCCACCCACATTTGGTCTTCTGGATGGCCTATTTGGTAACAGCCTGTAAGTCAATTATGAATTCGATGAAGCTTCCTTCACAATCTTTATAGAGGGTGTATCTCACAGCTTCGGCAAAGCGACGTGAAAATACAAGTAGCCATTGTAACTTTTTGACGCGCGCGTCCATTGACATCCATGTGAGCTTCCGATATATGACAGGTGATCTAAAGATCATGCGTATGATGCTACAGAAGAACTTACAGCCTTTGTAAATACGGTACCGTCACGTAAGGTGATTCCGTCGTCAGTTTCAGCATATGCGATATGTCGTCAAGAACCCATATTTTCCCCGTATTCTCCATAGGGTTCGAAAAACGTTAAAACCTGTGGGTTCTTCGTACTGTCCACAGGGTCAGAAAGATACTTCTTAGTTGTGGATACAGCAAGTTGTTTGCAGACTTTTGAATTTTTCGCTGCCATATCGCATTTAATCGTTACAACACGAACTCCAACTCCTTCAAATTCTGTAATGATTGTCTGCAATAAACTTCTTGTAACTGTCACATCAAAATCTTAATATATTGGATTCTTCAATTTTTAAAATAAACGTCTTATTATAGCCAGCTGAACGTTCTTGTGTGGTCCAAGTATGACAGCTTCAGGTGAATCATAGCTCACACGACTGTCAATGTGCATTTCATCACAACTTAGATCAGCCATGGCCTCAGATGGTGTAAACACTGCTGACCTAGCCTTAATGAGATCTAGTACTTCCTTTAAAATGCCTGATCTGCAGTTAAACTGCTTTGCAGCGTCTATCGATAGAGGAAAGTATAGTTCTTTCTTCTTAAGTAAGCATATGCTTCCGAAGACAAAGCTCTCAAAGTAATGTCATTTGCAGTGTCCTCCGAACTCCCCTTTAGAGTTTTTTTCCTTCATCAGGCACCGAATTTGTCCTTTCATCAAGCTCTGTGACAGTGTAGTCTTTACCTCTTTACTTACCCTTCCTATATTCTCACTAGCGCGAACAAGTGTTTTCAGAGGTACATCCTGTTTCTTAGTTTTCTGTAGCAGCAATATTTTGCTCCAGTAAAGCGTTTCTGCTCTTTACAATAACCAATTTCTTCTTCAAGTTCTTAATTTCGTGCTCTTTGCTTATAACGACCGGACCAGAAGTAATTTCAATGTTAATTTCTCCAGTTTTGTTTTCTTGGGAGATAAAATCAAAAATGGCTCCGAGCACATGGGACTTAACATCTGAGGTCGTCAGTCTCCCAGAACTTAGAACTACTTAAACCTAACTAAAAAAAATGGTTCAAATGGCTCTGAGCACTATGGAACTTAACATCTGTGGTCATCAGTCTCCTAGAACTTAGAACTACTTAAACGTAACTAACCTAAGGACATCACACAGATCCATGCCCGAGGCAGGATTCGAACCTGTGACCGTAGCAGTCGCGCGATTCCGGACTGAGCGCCTAGAACCGCTAGACCACCGCGGCCGGCAAACCTAACTAACCTAAGGACATCATACACATCCATGCCCGAGGCAGGATTCGAACCTGCGACCGTAGCGGTCGCGCGGTTCCAGACTGATTGGGAGATAAGACTTCCAATCTTTTTAGAGCCGTCTTTTGCACTGTCGTTCTATTTCTGTTATGTCGTCTCTTGCGTGGTCAGAAGCTGCCGCGACAGGTTTATTGCCATGCCAGTTAGGTATTGTTTGGGATGGAACTGTATCTGGCTTCAGCAACTTCCTTACACGTAAACCCAACAACACATTTTTCATGTACAGAATGTAATCCTGTGGACGAAAATCTTCGGAGCATCTACTTAATTTTTTATATTGATCTTGTCCTCGGGTTTTCAACGAGACAGCAATTTAAGATGGAGTTATAAGTCTTTCGGAAATCGATGGTTATGAACGGCCTCGGTTCTAAACTCAAAGTTACTACACTTAATCAACAGCTCAATATGACGTGTCTTTTCCCATTTCATTCGGAAAATATTATGAACAACTCACAAGATTACAAAGGATACCACTGCGTAAGAGAATAAGCCACAGCCCACGAACTACACTCAGACACGCGAGAACACAGCACTACCAACAACGGCGTGTGTTCCTTGAACATTACGCAGTAGTTGCCGCGGCGATAGCTGCTCAGTAACGTCACGCTTTGCCATCCCGGGCGACAGGCAAACACGCGGAAACACCCCGCTGTCGCCTCCCGCTGCTGCGTCCGTCGTGATGTGACTATTACGTCTCACAAAACACACAGCGACAATGCCAAGCCTGCCTATCCAGACCTCCACCACGCACCCTCACTATATGGCACAATTTTTTAATTAATAGATTCTCCAGTAGTTCAGTAGAATATTCTCCAATAGAGAATATTCTCATCGCCGAAAAACTGCTTCTAAACTGCAGTGTAATCTTATTTCACCGCGCACGCCTTCATCATTTATTCGACCCATGTGCTAAGTAATTTGATGTAAAATACATCGGTCATTGCTACGTAGACTGTGTCAAAAAAATAAATAAAATAAAATAAAATAAAAGATCGCAACCGACATAGCTTTCTCAAAGGGATTAGCGTGTCGTGTCTCAACGGTCTTGCCGCAGTGATAACATCGGTACATCGGTTCCCGTCTGAATACAGAAGCTAAGTGCCGTTGGGCTTGGCTAGCTAGCACTTGGATGGGTCATCGTCCGGGTCTCCCAAGTGTTGTGGGCTAGGGGGATGCAGTCAGCCCTTCTGAGGCCCATTGAAGAGCTACTTGATTGAGAAGTAGCGGTCACGAAAACTGACAACGGGCGAGAGAGTGGTGTGCTGACCACATGGCCGTCCATATCCGCATCCAGTGACGCCTGTGGGCTGAGGATGACACGGCGGCCCGTCGGTACCATTGGGCCTTTATGGCCTCTTCGGACGTTGTTGGTTTATTGTTTTATTTTTCTTGAAATCAGCTCTCGATACAAAAGTACCTTCCCATTAGATAAAAGCTATCTCGACCACCAACGTGTCACTAACTATGAAGACAACGAGAGTGTTTTGGTTCCATTTTGTACAGCATAAAATTGTCGGTTATTTTCTTGGAATCCGACCGTGACACAAGTTACCATTCTAATAAACAGAAATCTTTCTCGAGCCCCCAACCTGTAAGTGACAATGTAGACCTAGCGCATAACATAAAAAGTAAACGGCCTCTCTTGTAGCATCTACTAAGGTAGTTCGTTGCGTACCTCCATAACAATTCCACGATAAAATGTGTCTCTCTTTGTTGGATCTTCTCTATCTCTTTTTTTAATCCAATCTGATAAAGGTCCCAGACTAATGAGCAATGCTAAAAAAGAATCGGTCTTACAACTGTTTTGTAAGCCACTTCTTTAGTGCTTGAATTACACTTCCTTAATATTCTTCAATCGAACCTCAGCGTATCATCTGATTTTGTGACAATTTGTATTATGTAGTTAATCTGCTTTAGGTCGGTCCGGATATTTACTCCTACTTATTTTATCGTTGTTACAGTTTCCAGTGGCACACTTCCAATAGCGTATTCGCACAGTAAAGAACTCCTTCGTTTATTTGTGTGTACTTGTTACATTTATTTACATTCATACTCAGCGGCAAATCCCTGACCTATTCGTTAATCCTCTGCAGTTCCTCGTCGATTTCACAACAGTTTACTGCTGTTGCAATCCTCCTATAGACAACATCACTGCGAAGTGCCTACATCTACATCAAAACACATACCACGTAAACCACTGCATGATGAAGGGTACATCGTAAAAGTATTATCGATTTATCTTCCCTGTTCCAGTCACGTACCGAGCGACGAAAAAAATAATTGTCTATAAGCCTCTATACATGCCAAAATCTCACTTCTCATTTTTTATGAGCACTATGTCCTACATATGATGATGGCGGAATAACGCTCCCACAATCTTCGTTGAATACAGTTACTCTAAAATTACTGAATAGTGTTTCGCGAGAAATACGCCCTCTTCCTTCCAAGGATTCCGAGATTTTCTGTTCCATTTTCAAATTTGGTGTACCGACTTGACACCACCCTAGTAGCCTCATAGAGTTTCCAACATTATCCATTACATCATTTATATTGGTGGCATTATTCTATGGGTCAGCCACAATCATTCAATCACGCAACACGATTTTCTCATACGAGTGTATGTATTAAAGTGGCTCTTAACATTGCAGCTTGACTGCTATATTACATCACTGTACAATAAAGCCATCAGTACTGAAAAATCCAAGTGCATTTTCAACGTTTATGTTGATTTTGCTCCTATACGGGAATCACTGCCTGTCTCACGAAGAACCCATCCCCCGGCACCCCACCGCCCCAAATTACAAAACAAGTGACCTGTGGAAATCTGAGTGACAGTGCGCTGTGGATTATGTAACACATTTAAAAACTAGTGTCTGGAACTGAAGTAAAGGATTTTCCACTTTATTGGTTATGGTTCTTTGCCGCCAAGCCATTGCCTCCTCTGCTTATAACAGCGATAGTAAAACCATTTTTATATAAACAGGGTGAAACAGATTTTTTAAAATTCCATTTACCATCACTATGTATTTTCCATACAACATACAGCGAAGCAATTGTAATACAATGGGCGTAATATCATACAACATGTTCCCTTTCATATTAAAACTGTATGTCAGACTCGAACTAGAAGCCAGGACCTTAACCTTTCGCGAGCAAATGCTATACCAGCATAGCAACCCAATCATGGATGACGACTTATCCTCACAGCTTTATTCCACGAGTACTTCATGTCCTATCTTCCTGACTAACTGGCTGTGAGGATAGCTCATAAGTCGTGCTTGTATAGCACAGTTCGTAGAGCAGTTGCCAGAGAAAGACAAAGATCCTGGGTTCGAGTGCCGGAGTGGCAGACAATATTAATCTGGGAGGGTATTTCACATCAGCACATACAACGACGTAGAGTGAAATTGTGTTAAAAAATGGCTCTGAGCACTATGGGACTTAACTTCTGAGGTCATCAGTCTTCTAGAACTTAGAACTACCTAAACCTAACTAACCTAAGGACATCACACACCTCCATGCCCGAGGCATCCTTCTGAATCTGCTTAGTGTATTCATCTCTTGGTCTCCCTCTACGATTTTTACCCTCCACGCTGACCTCCAATGCTAAATTTGTGATCCCTTGATGCCTCAGAACATGTCCTACCAACCGATCCCTTCTTCTAGTCAAGTTGTGCCACAAGCTCCTCTTCTCCCCAATTCTATTCAGTACCTCCTCATTAGTTATGTGATCTACCTATCTAATCTTCAGCATTCTTCTGTAGCACCATATTTCGAAAGCTTCTATTCTCTTCTTGTCTAAACTATTTATCGTCCACGTTTCATTTCCATACATGGCTACACTCCATACAAATACTTTCAGAAACGACTTCCTGACACTAAAATCTATACTCGATATTATCAAATTTCTCTTCTTCAGAAACGCTTTCCTTGCCATTGCCAGTCTACATTTTATATCCTCTCTACTTCGACCATCATCAGTTATTTTTCTCCCCAAACAGCAAAAATCCTTTACTACCTATGTGTCTCATATCCTAATCTAATTCCCTCAGCATCACCTGACTTAATTCGACTGCATTCCATTATCATCGTTTTGCTTTTGTTGATGTTCATTTTATATCCTCCTTTCAAGACACTGTCCATTCCGTTCAACTGCTGTTCCAAGTCCTTTGCTGTCTCTGACAGAATTACAGTGTCATCGGCGAACCTCAAAGTATTTATTTCTTCTCCATGGATTTTAATACTTACTCCGAATTTTTCTTTTGTTTCCTTTACTGCTGGCTCAATATACAGATTGAATAACATCGGGGAGAGGCTACAACCCTGTCTCATTCCATTCCCAACCACTGCTTCCCTTTCATGTCCCTCGACTCTTATAACTGCCATCTGGTTTCTATACAAATTGTAAATAGCCATTCGCTCCCTGTATTTTACTCCAGACACCTTCACAATTTGAAAGAGAGAATTCCAGTCAACATTGTCAAAAGCTTTCTCTAAGTCTACAAATGCTAGAAACGTAGGTTTGCCTTTCCTTAATGTATTTTTTAAGATCAGTCGTAGGGTCAGTATTGCCTCACGTGTTCCAACATGTCTACGGATTCCAAACTGATCTTCCTCGAGGTCCTGTAACATAGTGGAGTAAATTATCAGAAGCCAACTTATATATATGTAACTGAAAATACTGTCAGATATCCTAAGGAAACTGCTGCGCGAATCGAATTTGACATAAAATTCGTAGCTTTTGGTACTGTGTCACTGATTTAGAGATTCAACCGACGGCAAGGAATTTTTAACGCATAACTGTGAAAAATTAATAGTTTGGTGCTATCATGTACCGCCCTACAGTTTTAAAGTATATGGAGGAAATTATTAGTCTCATACATTTATTAAAGTATAGATATGTGATGGTATCTGCCTGTTACCTCTGGTACTTATATTAAATATTGCCATATGGTGAACGGTTGTGATGAAAGAGGAATAAGCGTGCATTAATAAGTTTGTTACGTTGCTGGAAAACATGCGACACTCTGAAGATCACGGTCAGTTTATTGACAACTGAAGTGACAGGCAGTTCATCACTGCACGATTGTATGATAACAAAGTCAGACCAAGTGAAACACACGTGCCACAGTAAAGGGTGGTGAAACAGTGTACTCCCCTCTGGCAGCAAGCAGGCCTAAATTCTCACCGGCAACGGATCCATCAATGGATTGTCCCAAACATCTTGCACTCTTTGTTGCAATTCGGCAGTTGGCCTGGCAGATTTGTGGAACGAATAAGTTTTCGTTACAATGTCCCATGCATCTTCAATTGACGAGACGTTTGGTGATCCTGCTGGCCAGGGCAATTTTTTTACACCACGAACAGCACGTTCCGTCACATCAGCCATATATGTACATGCACTATTCTGCTGGAAGAGCCCATCACTTTATTATCGATGAAGTGGCAGCAGTATTACAGGAATAATAAGCTGTGCCATGTTGCAGGTACTGGTTAATTTACTCGCCAGTTACACAAACTATGACCGTGAGATGTAACACACCATCGGTTCTGGAGTGGGATCTGTGTGTCGTGGGCAAATGCACTCCAGAATAGGCCACTCACACGGTCTACGCCAAACACGTGTACATCCATCACTTACATACAGAGAGAGTCCAATCTCATCATTCAAAACAAGAGAGTGCCATTTCACTCTCCAGTCGATTCCTTCACGACAAAAGATCAGCCGTGCTTGGCAGATTTGTGGCTTCAGAAGCAGCCTGGCCAGAGGCACATGTGTTCTTAGTCTTACTTCAAGCTGCAGTCAGTCCTTGGTAACAGAATAGGTGCTACATGTGCTAGGATTTCTTCAGTAGGTGATGTTCGTTCGGCCACGGCTGCACGCACCATACGTCAGTCTTGACTTGGATCCGTATTTCTTGGGCCTGTCACATCTTGTTTATAGGTGTGGAAAGTTCCACAGAGAACTGCTGAAAGCACTGACACATGGCCAGTACAACGTGCCCAACATGTGAATCAGTCAGCCGCTGCATGCATCTAGCTATCCATAGGATCCCATTGCGACCCCCTACAAGTGGCAGAAATTGTCCAGCAGAGAAGTACGTATGCCTCAGTGGTGCATGGTTGTACACCAGAATGAATGTTGTAAACATTGTTCACTTCTATTCTTACCACATCTACTGCCTGCAGAACCACAACAGAAGACTCACGCAAACAGGCCTCCTGTGCGCCATCTGATCCCCGATGACTGACAAAACCGGCCGCGGTGTTCTAGCGGTTCTAGGTGCTCAGTCCAGAACCGCGCGACTGCTACGATCGCAGGTTCGAATCCTGCCTCGGGCATGGATGTGTGTGATGTCCTTAGGTTAGTTAGGTTTAAGTAGTTCTAAGTTCTAGGGGGCTGATGACCACAGATGTTAAGTCCCATAGTGCTCAGAGCCATTTGAACTATTTTTTTTTGAACGAGATCCTTGAAGATACGGCAGCGTATATATGAGAGTAATAAAATTAATATTGATTTTAAAAGGTTACAATGTTTCTTTAACGTCCAGTCATGCATCTTATAACATTTCCTCATATTACATTTATATTTCAGTCTTGATTGTTCAAAGGTTTTACTTTTACACCAGTCAACTTTCGTGCATTCTTATTGTGCCAGTAGACAAATTGTAGAGCACAGTTAAATGCAACACAAAAGATTGTTTCTCTGGAATTTGATAATTCATACCATACAGAAGTGATTGATGCAGAGTACTGTGGAGCACATTTTAAATACTATTTCTGATATTTAATGTGCCTGGACAGTCTTGGACAGGATCAGACACACAATCCAATCTGAGTTATAAATCGTACATTGATCTTCAGTAACACCACGTTCTTTAGCCAAAGAAGATGTAAATGATCCCCACAGATCCAGATCATACTGATTACCCTGGAATTCACAATTAAGTGCCTGTCAGAGGGTTCATCGAACCATCTTCAAGCTATTTCTCTACCATTCCACTCTCACACTGCGTGCGGGAAAAACGAACACTTCAATATTACCATGCGAGCTCTTATTTGTCTTATTTGATTACAATGTTCATTTCTTTCTATGTAGGTGGACGTCAACAAAATACTTTTTTGGTTCTGGGGAGAAAATAGGTTGTCATTCACGAGAAGATCCTGCCATAACGAAAAACACTCTCTCCCGTATTTCGCGATAGTGCAAGACGAGGTCCCCTTCTTTGCACTTTTTCGATGTTCTTTTTCAATCTTATCTGATGCGGGACCACACCACACAGCAATACTCCAGAGGAGGGCGAACAAGCGTTATGTAAGCAGTCTCTTTAGTGGACCTGTTGCATTTTCTAGATGTTCTGCCAATAAATCACGGTCTTTGATTTGATTTCCCCACAACACGTGATCGTTCCAATTTAAGTTATTCGTAAAGGTAATCCCTAAATATTTAGCTGAATTTAGAGCCTTTAGATTTGTGTGATCCATCGCATAACCGAAATTTAGGGTGAGAGAGGACAAGTTACTCTCTCACCTATTCTTCGCATACGGAAAGTTATTAAAGATTTTATTACAACCTGACGCACCTAGAGACTACAGAAAGTTAACAGCCTGAGCAGAGATTGATGGAGCCTGGTAGGGCGCTAAAAACAGGAGGTATTTTTATGATTCTTAGCTCATAGATACGTTTTGTTGGGAGTTGAAAGCAACTGGAGGCGAGCCCATTCCTTAGTAAATATTACCGGACAGGTCCACAACTGTAAAGGGCAGATAGCGCAGCCCCTGTATCTGTTCGCTTGTTGCCATGTAAAGAGACACAACTTTGGAGAAAATCATCTTTTCCCCCTCTGCTAAAACTTAAAAAGCCAGTAACTGGCGGTTCCTTTTTTTTCAGAGACACAGGTTTCTTCACTCATGCCCTGGTTCGACATGAGTTTGTGCTGTAGGGTGGGATGGGAGATATAGCGCTGCTAGAGCCTTGAGATTGGCTCAAGACGGTGTGAAGGCGGTGTCGTTCGTGCGCTTTGTGGGAAAACGGATTTTTTTTTTCTGGATAGGTGGGAGGCACTCGGGTGCAGGACTTTGGTCTGATGTAAATGAAGCTCTGGCATGTGTGGTTGGTACTTGGGACCTGTCCTGAGACTGACCTCACTTGCGAGTAGTTTAAACTGGGGAGCCTGTGGTGAAGTTCTTACTGTACCAACAGTGTGACTTCAAACGTCTCGGACTACCCTTTTGCTGAGGGCACACTTATTCGTTTTTGGTTTACCAGTCTTGGTGTTTGGTATCCTTGTGTGCTCTGTCATATAAGTGAGCCAAATTGGTCCTTGGTACGACCAGCGAACGGCTGTGTCACGAACTGAAATTTACTGTGATTTTCAGGCTCTGGTAGAGAGTAAATTGCGATCCGTCTGCCTGATCCCTAGACCGTGAGATTTTTGCGTTTCTTTCGTGGCCGCGATCGATTCACAGGTGCCGCCTCCACGTCTCAACTCCTCCGCTGCACACATCTCGCCAGCTGCAAATCACGTCGCCGCACCAAGTAAACAGGGTAATGTACTGCCTGCTCCGGCATTGTCAGGGCGTACAGATCTCAAAACATTTGATTAAATGGCTCTGAGCACTATGGGACTTAACATCTGAGATCATCAGTCCCCTAAACTTAGAACCACTTAAACCTAACTAACCTAAGGACAGCACACACATCCATGCCCGAGGCAGGATTCGAACCTGTTACCACAGCGGCAGCGCTGTTACGGACTGAAGCGCCTATAACAGCTCGGCCGCTACGACCGGCTACAGATCTCAACCGCCACTTGCTCTCAGCTGCACCTATGTAGAGAAACTTCAGTAGATTTGATCAATCAAAGTCTGCTCAGATTCAGATCAATTAAGCTTGAGTTATCTACATTTTTAGGGCCAGAATACTTGACTCACTGATCACCTAGTTAAACTGTCTTTGCCAACCAGGCTCCACCTAGTGCACTGTTTAATCGTCTGTTAGTTGTTTAGGGAATTCAATCTATAACTGGTTTAGTATAATTAATGTCTTGTTTGGTAAAATAAATGTTGTTATTAAACTAAATTTTGTCAACGTTCTCAATCAGTTAAATAGCCTTAACATATTACCTTTCAAGCGGATTTCGTTTAGTATTTATGTGGATGACATCACCCTCTCCACTATTTAGAGTTATTACCGCTTTTCACACCACACAGATATCCTCTCCAAATAATTTTGCAATTGGTTTTGATCATTTGGTGACTTTACAGCTCGGTAAATGACTGTATCAGCTGCAAACAGTCAATGAGGGCTGCTCATAATGTTTTAAGTGTGGTTCATGTTGCTCAGAAACAGCGGAGGGCCTATAAGACTTCCTTGGGGAACGCCAGATATTACTCCTGCTTTACTCGATGACCTTCTGACAGTTACTACAAACTGTGATGTTTCTGACAGGAAATCATGAATCTAGTCACACAACTGAGGTGATACTCCTTTGGTATTCAACATGATAGAAGACGCTTGAGAGGAATAGTGTCGAAAGCGCTTTGGAAGTAGGAACATGTGGAATCATTTTGACATCCTGTGTCAATAGTACTGATTGCATCGTGAGGATAAAGGGCTAGTTGTGATTCACAAGAACGATATTTTCTGAACCCGTGATGACTATTTGTCCATAATTATTGTCTTTAAGGTAATTGATGACTACGAACACTGTATACGTTCCAAAATCCTACTGAAAATCGATGTTAGTGATATGGGTCCGTAATTCAGCGGATTACTCCTGTTTCCTTTCTTGGAATAGGTGCAATTTTTGGCACTTTCCAGTCTTATCCAAACCTGTACGTATAATATATTCATTTAGGATTTCTGATAGTATCCTCAATTCCACATTAGCAAAGTGAATGGTGTCAGTTTACCCCTTAGATCGCTATATTACAGAAAAATATTCGTAAAAAACTACTCTGCTAAAAGTAAACGCTTCGTGCGAACAAATTAGGGTTTTGCAGCAGAATGCTTCACCCACTGCAAATTACAACTTCTTCGATGTACAGTCATACTCAAAAGTATCCGAACGACCTGAAATGCATTTCGCCTGATTCGAATGCAACCTACATAACGCAGCTGGCTAGCAGGTCCTCTGATCGCCCCATGGAGCAGTCGTTGGACTATTGAAAATGGTTGCAACATGTCACCACTAGAAAACACTGCTCTGTATCGCAGTAACTCAAGATATAAAGTAATACCACGATGCTACAGATATCAGGGAACACCTTATCACAGATAAGACCGTCCTTACGGCTTGTAAGCTCACATTTATTACAATAAATGACATACCTGAAATGTTACCACTCTCATTATTACGTCAGGTAGGTAACGCACGTATCAAGTTCGTCGTATTCATGATTTCCTCTTCAAAGTAACATACATTACTTATTATTTGACACAAAATGACATTAAAAATTTAAGTTATCCACGAGCAGCTTGTTAAGAATATGTATGAACTTCAACTGACACGACAAACCGTCTAGTTCTGCATATGGATTCAAACCCAGGTCAGGCAGACTAAGGAATGATTTCGTGACTGACGCAAACTAACAGTCATTCCTCATTAGGCATACAGAGAGATATACCTCGATATTAGACAGTATCAGTTAGCAAATATCAACTTTACATTACATAACGCAAACATTTTTAACGGACGCGAATTTCTACCCATCATCTATTGTCCCTGTTAACAAACTACGAGATATGTTAAATATTGCTACTTCACAAGTAACTTACATGAAAGGCCGTGAAGCAAAGCTTTGCGTTGGACAGGGATTCGAACCCAGAACCTAATCGGATTGATATCGAAACACAACCAACTGTGACATATCGGATTTCCTTGGCAGTAGCTAGATGTTTTAACTGAAATGACGAGACGAAACATTAATTTTTTCTTTCCCAGGACTCCAACACAGCATCTATCGCTGTTATAGTCTAGAGAAAACAAACGTTAAATATGGGTTTGTTGCACCAGCAGCGACATGTGAGCATGTTTGAACTAGAAATAATATGTCGAAGATTTCAGTGCTCACTGGGAATAGAGTCCCGCACGTATCGTTCTTGACTACACACAAAGAGACGTCAGCTACCGAATTTTTCTCCACCAGCAGCTCGGAATAACATCTTGAACTTACAGTGATCTCGCAAATAGTTCTGTGTCCCACTGCGAGTCAAAAACGTCAGATATCGTTAGTGTTGACAATGAATGAAAAAACATTAAAATCCACCAGCAGATAGGTATTCTCATGCTAGAGCTTGATAATACATAATGAAATATTTAGTGCCGGGCCAGGATTCGAACCCATTCACGCGTAATATGTGGAGATGTTGAGGAATCTGCAGTTTTGAACAAACAACAAATTGTAGCCGAGCTGTATTGTCACGGAGGGATCAAATTCCGCGTTAAAGGCGGTCTGAGTTGCATTGTCAGATCAGAACCAATTTTATCGACACACAGAAGCTCAGATAAAACATGAAATATGTGTCCTGTGACCCTACATAGCTTTTGTTTCGTCACTACAAATAAATAACTAGTATAAGAAATGTTACTGGTCATAGAGTTTCTACATGTCGCCACTCCAGACTTTATTGTGGTTCAACCTAACGTCTACTTGGCAGAGAAGGAATATCATCTTTAATGTGAATTTCAGACCACACTGCCATTATATCTTCTTCACTTGGTGTACTCAGAAGAGAATGGAATCTTTCTCTCCCTATCTAAAATCATTGACAGAAGTGGGAATCGAACCTAGACCATAGGTATAAGAAACTATCATCAGTCCAACACACAACCAAACCTTCTTTTCTGCGACTCATTTTTTTATCGTAACGCCGTTGCGCCACACTGGATGAGAAGTCTGACACACAGGCCCCCTGTAGTAAATTGCAGCATGTTCAGTAAATTCATTTACTCGGTTGACCGAATCGCCAGGAACTAGCTACCTCGGCTACCCAATGCTTACATTCGACTCTATTTTGTAATCACCGAAATAAAATCACGTAACTGCCACCTACACAGAACTGCCAACAGTGTAGGATGCAGAAATTTAAATGGGAAGTGTTCCTTTCCACTTGAGCTATTCTATTGCGCTATCTGTTTGCGAAAAACGTCATGCAGTGCAACAGAAAAGATGTAACTGTTCCTCTCAGAAGTCTAGACCCGGCTATTTGCATTATCCCGCAGCGCTGTGGTATGCAGAAATTCTGGAGGAATTGTTGTTCAGCCCTGGAGCTGTTGTAGCTATGTGTCAGCTAGTAGTGTAATGGTAAGTGTCGTGTTCCATAGATAAGCTGTCGCGAGTTCGAATACATTTACTGCTAAATTTTATTTAAAACGCAATTCTGCTGTCTGCTGAAGTTACCAATCTACTGAAACTTTGAACATAATTCCCTTCACTTCTCAACCCAAAATTGTCGCATGTGGAAAAAGGGCTAACTTCTGTGACATTTTGTTCTTTTCAGGCTTAATAGACAGCCAGGCAGCAGATGCATCTCGAAGCTTTTGTATTACGTATGGGGAGAGCGTATCGTGCCCAAATACGTCAGAAAAGTATTTTCTACATTAGCTGTCGTGTGGTAGTGGCATTTTATTCTTCTTCAAACATCGTTTGACAGCTTGAACTCAGAACAAGTTTTCTACATGCATGTAATCTATAAACTGCATGTGCATCGTCAGACTGTTATAGATAACATCAGAGGATTCGCATATATCGTTGATGCTTAATTTCGCTGTCACGTTTACTATTGTTTCAACAACACTAAATGAAACCTTACGAAAATTGTGCACTGTATTATAAGAAATGAAATAAAACTACACACGATAACCTTATGACGAAAGTCTGTTTTAATAGAACTGAGATCTGTACACAAGCATGCCTCTATCGACACGAATTAGTAAAATACTACTCATTTACATTTTGATTTGGTCTGTGTTTAATTGGTATGCTGTGTCATACTCAAAAGGTATGCAAATGTGGCATTTCATAAATATAATTATGTGTTTCTAGAAACCCAAAATTTGCTTGTCAGCAGCGGAAAGAGGCGTTACCTGTTGTGCAGCATTGTAAGTTATTCACCTTTGGACTATGAGACGAAAGTATATTCTTGCAATTTCCTTATTGATTTTTGATCTGACTGCTTGTAGATCTTTCACAGAAGGGGTAAAAACGTTAAAGTCAGTGAGACTGGAACTGCGGACCACAGCAGACGCATTTTCACAGGACAGCACTTTACCACAGAGCGGGCGAAGAGGTATGTGTCTTAGCTTCCTCTTACGAGGCCAATAGTGGCTAGAACTCATAAACCGCTATTTAAAGGACGAGATTAGTTGCGATTTCCACCTGCAACGACTTTCCTGGGCTGAAAACCGTAAGTTTACAATCTTTTGTTACACCTCAGCGATAATAACTGAGATAATTCAATGGAAATGACAGGTAAAATCAAGTGAACTTTGAGGCTTAATTCGGTGCACACAAGGAAGTAACTCGTCGATCACAGAGTTGCCAAACATACGTTGCCTTGTTGTCAAATCTCAGTTACAGTACCAGCAGCAAGAAGACGAACCAATGTGATCCCACAGTGGGCTGGGAAGTGATCATAGCTGGTATCTCCAAGTCGCAGCTCCTACGGACTGGAATACGTAATGCATCTGATTCGCATTTCTGTAACTAGGTTTAGGGACTGGAGCGTAGTTATTAAAAATACTCAGAATTGACTGCAAACTAAGCATCATAAATCAGTAACTCTCATAGTTGTTTTTATATTTCTTTCGTAAGTGTAATCAAAACTAAGAAACTCATTCACAGGCGTTTTCGTGCCTCACCGATAGTCGAGCACAACTGACAAATAAAAATAAAAAAGAATGTGTGTGTGTGTGTGTGTGTGTGAGTGAGTGTGTGAGTGTGTGTGTGTGTGTGTGTGTGTGTGTGTGGCAGAGAGACAGAGAGAGAGAGAGAGAGAGAGAGAGAAAATTGTTGTAAAGAAATTTACTCATGGTATGTAAATAAATCTTTCATTTAAAATGACACGTTCCACATCATTACGTATTCATGATCTATGGGACAAGAATTAATGTAATCTAATCTAATCACATCATATCGATGACTAGCCATGAAGAGTTACGGATTACCGAAATTTTTGCCAATACCGATAACCAAACCTAAACTTGAAAATAAAAGACGACAATTTATGTAACAAACCGGGGCTCCTATCAAGACCCTTTCGTCCCTGTTAGCTAACCACGAAAGATGTCTGACATACCTCCATTCTGAAGTAACAAAGTGTGCATGCAGTTAAAGATGAAGTGTATGATGTGAAGTTCTGTGACGGAGATACGAACCCAACACGTAATCGACTTGTTAACTAAGAAAAATCAAATGTTACGAATCGGTTTTTCTTACGAGCTGCTAGGTGTTTGATTCTAAAATAAGGATACAAACTTTTGTGCCTAAGCGACAGTCGAACTGCACACATAACGTGCATCAACGAGTATCGCTGAAGTATCAGTTGCTTACTCACCAACAGTAAGATGTGTGCGTGGTTGACCAGAAATAACGACTGCTATTGCGATTGTTGGCAACATATCAACAGACATTAAAAATGCACATTAATTTTCACTAGCAGGTCGGTGTACACTTGGTAGGGCTTGAAATGAAATTCGTCGTAAGGTTATCGTGTGTAGTTTTATTTCATTTCTTATAATACAGTGCACAATTTTCGTAAGGTTTCATTTAGTGTTGTTGAAACAATAGTAAACATGACAGCGAAATTAATCATCAACGATATATGCGAATTCTCTGATGTTATCTATAACAGTCTGACGATGCACATGCAGTTTATAGATTACATGCATGTAGAAAACTTGTTCTGAGTTCAAGCTGTCAAACTATGTTTGAAGAAGAATAAAATGCCACTACCACACGACAGCTAATGTAGAAAATACTTTTCTGACGTATTTGGGCACGATGCGTTCTCCCCATACGTAATACAAAAGCTTCGAGATGCATCTGCTGTCTGGCTGTCTATTAAGCCTGAAAAGAACAAAATGTCACAGAAGTTAGCCCTTTTTCCACATGCGACTATTTTGGGTTGAGAAGTGAAGGGAATAATGTTCAAAGTTTCAGTAGATTGGTAACTTCAGCAGACAGCAGAATTGCGTTTTAAATAAATTTTCGCAGTAAATGTATTCGAACTCGCGACAGCTTATCTGTGGTGCACGCCACTTACCATTACGCTACTAGCTGACACATCAGCTCCAGAGCTGAACAACAAGTCCTCCAGAACTGCTGCATACCACCGTGCAACGAGATAATGCAAATGGCCGGGCCTAGACTTCTGAGAGAAACAGTTACAGCTTTTCTGTTGCACTGAATGACGTTTTTTACAAACAGATAGCGCAATAGAATAGCTCAAGTGGAAAGGAACGCTTCCTATTTAAATTTCTGCATCCTACACTGTTGGCAGTTCTGTGTAGATGGCAGTTACGTGATTTTATTTCGGTGATTACAAAATAGAGTCGACTGTATGCACTGGGTAGCCGAGGCAGCTAGTTCGTGGTGATTAGGTCAACCAAGTAAATGAATTTACTGAACATGCTGCAATTTACTACAGGGAGCCTGTGTGTCAGACTTCTCATCCAGTGTGGCGCAACGGCGTTACGATAGAAAAATGAGTCACAGAAAAGAGGGTTTGGTTGTCTGTTGGACTGATGGTAGTTTCTGATACCTATGGCCTAGGTTAGATTCCCACTTCTGTCAATGATTTTAGATAGGGAGAGAAAGAATCCATTCACTTCTGATTACACCAAGTGAAGAAGATATAATGGCAGTGTGGTCTGAAATTCACATTAAAGATGATATTCCTTCTCGGCCAAGCAGACGTTAGGTTGAACCACAATGAAGTCTGGAGTGGCGACATGTAGAAACTCTATGACCAGTAACATTTCTTATACTAGTTATTTATTTCTAGTGACGAAACAAAAGCTATGTAGGGTCACAGGACACCTATCCCATCTTTTATCTGGGCTTCTGTATGTCGATAAAATTGGTTCTGAACTGACAATGCAACTCAGCACGACATCGCCTGCATCGCCTGCATCGCCTCTCCTGGGCTCGTAACAATATCATTTGGACCCTGGTAAACCGTGGCCTGGTCAGATGCGTCCCGATTTCAGTGCGTAAGAGCTGATGGTAGGGTTCGAATGTGGCGCAGACTCTGCAAAGCCATAGGCCCACGTTGTCAACAAGCCACTGTGAGAGCTGGTGGTGGCTCCACAATGATGTGGTCTGTGTTCACATGGAATGGACTGGGTCCTCGGTTATGTTTGGCTCCTTTGAGACCATCTGTAGCATTCACGGACTTCATATTCCGAAACAACAATGAAATTCTGATGGATGACAATGCGCCACTGGGTCACAGTTGTTCGCAATTGCTTTGAAGAACGTTCTGCACGATTGGAACGTATTATTTGGCCAGCCAGATCGCCCGACATGAATCCCATCGAATATTTATGGGACACAATCGAGAGATTAGTTGGTGCACAACATACTGCACCGGCAATACTTTCGCAATATCTACGGCTATAGAAACGTCAGGACTGAGTATTTCTTCAGAACACTTCCAACGACTTGTTGCTACACTTCTATGTCACGTCGAGGTTCTGCACTACACCAGTATCCCTGGACTTCTGCCACCTAAGTGTAAATTGGGCCTTTGCAGTATATGCATCGCTTTACCCGTGTAGTCGTTCAATACAGCTGTCAAGCTATAATATACAGTAAGTATCACTTTGTTAATATATTCATTGGCCACATGATAAAATCATGTTACATGACTGAATTGTTGTGGCTGTCCCACAGAATAGGCGCATCAATATAAATGATCCAGTTGATAATGAGGCTGCTAAGATAGTATCACGTCAGTACACCCATTTGCAAAAGTAACAGAAAGGCTCGAGGAACTTAACTGGGAAACCATGGGGAGGAGGGGACAATTTTCTCGCGAAATGCATGGGATAATTTTAGAGAAACTATTCAACGAAGACTGTGGGAACATTATGCCACCATCAACGTTTACAGGGAGATTCAGCTGTCTCCATTGGTGAATTTTGTGCAACCGATAATGCCTTCATCAAGCACTCGTGAGATTTTCATATCCTCTTCCTTGCTATGCGAAAACTATTATTTCTACAGAAAAAATGAACAGGTCATTTTTGTAGGATATTTAATGTAGATAAATTTTGTGCTGGGATTCGTTTTCTCTGGAGGCCACAGTTTCCGAGTCAGTAGAGGAAAATGATTTTAAAGGTGACTTTCGAACGTTTCTCTTGAACAATTCGACAACTAAGGCCATTAGTGGCTAGGGCCTCCCGTCAGGTAGACCGTTCACCTGGTGCAAGTCTTTCGAGTTGATGCCACTTCGGCGACTTGTATGTCGATGGGGATGAAATGATGATAAGGTTAACACAACACCCAGTCCCTGAGCGGAGAAAATCTCCGACATAGCCGGGAATCGAACACGGGCCGTTAGATATGACATTCCGTCGTGCTGACCACTCAGCTACCAAGGGCGGACAGGCCACTAGTGAAAACGTATCACAGTACAAAATTTAGCTACGTTAGGTTTCCTACAAAATGGTCCTGTTCATATTTTCTTTGGAGGACTAATAGTTTGCTTGTGGTATTTGATGATGTTGTGGGTTACATAAAACCCATTGGTAGACGCTGCTGAATTACCCTGTATAAGGCATAGCGATCACAAAATTGATTAGAGATATATCGGCATGCACTGAGGCATATAGACACTTATTTGCTTCGATCAGTATGTGACTAGAATAAGAAAGATAAATCGATAATATAGCTACTATATACCCTACATCATGCAGAGGCTCACCTGGTATGGATTTAGGTGTCGATGTAGGCTCTTTGCAGTGCTGCTGTCTATAGGAGGGCTGCAACAATAGTAGGCTGTAGCCAAATGCACGAGCAATACAGATGATCGACGACTATGTCAGGAATTGGCAGCTGAGTATGAACGTAAATAAATGTACATATCGCACAATGATAGATGAAAACGTTCATTATTCTCAGATTACACCATTGGCAATAAGCAAGCAGAAACTGCAACAATCATATAATAACTACGAACGTCCAGGCCAACCTAAAGTAGAACGATTGGGTAACACGAATTACTGGAAAATCAGATGCCATGGTGAAGTTCATTGAGAGAATATTAAAGAAATGTAGTCCATCCACGAAAGAGGTGGCTTAGAAAACGGTTGTAAGACCGATTCTTTTTAGCATTGCTCACTAGTCTGGGACCTTTATCACATCGGATTGTGGTAGCTGTCAACGTGGCCGTTGACATACCACACAAATGATCGCAATCCCATATGCATACGTAGTGGGTTTGATTATAAAATAACTTTTTTTCTAATGGCAGTTGCGATTTTCTTTTTTAAATACTGACTGCTTAGAAAGGCTGATGCATTATACATCAAATTCCATAGTGCATGGGCCCTTACTTAACGAATCTAGGGAGAAATACTTGGCGAACTGAATATAAAAAGTAATTAATGTTCGTTGAACAGTCGAGGACGTGCTTACAGTAGAAGACTGTCATTTAACCCATCTTGAGAGAATCCCGAGACGGCAGTGAAACATAACAGCGAGTTTTGTGGGTTTTCAGTCTGAGTAAATATGAACAGAAAGCTAGAAAGTTAGAAATGGTTTCCGCTAAGCAGTGATGTAGAGGACCTACGGACAATGACAAGATTAGCGAGTGAGCGACTGGGTTTTGGCAACAGGAGGCGGCAGCAGGACAGCCGCGATGGGCCCTAACGTATGCGGATGTCTAACGTCAGGCATCCTACAGTACAGCGCATAAAAAATTATCAACTGTAATCGTAAACATATTTACAATTAAACCTTTCATTCGACCTCAACTCAGTGATGAATAACTTTATGATACAATAATACGCAAGAAGTTATATGGCCGGTAATGGCATTGCACAGTAGCCGTCATCGAGACAAACAATTAATATTACATTGTTGTTGTTAAGTACTCTATAATATTAAGTTTATATGTCTAAGTGTGTCGATCGACTTCGTTCTCTGCAATTAAACTGGTAAACTTAAGCACTCTGTAGTTATTAGTGAATGGGTTTATTATTCAATGGTCAATGCTGATTACAACATGAATGAGGGTGTGCTAGAAGCACTAATAAGTCTATGTTAATAAAATATGCAATTAAAAATGATATGAATTGGTGTCAGCGGACACATCATGACATAACCTGTCAATTAGAGTACGTATTTTGGTTGCAGACTCAGTAGTGTGGGAATGGTTGTCTATTTTCATATGAGTCAAGTGTTGCACGAAATGTTTAACCTGGTGGCGAGCTGCTCGAGCTCTCATCAGTTGAAGAGTCATGACGCTGGTAGATGGTGCTGGAAGAGGTGCTCTTATGAGCAGGTTGGACTAAGAGATTGGAGGACAGTTCGGGACAGTGATCGAGAAAGAGAGACTGTAGTTTTCTCCCATCGGATAGTACGGAAGAGTGGCCTGATTCAGTTTATATAGAGACATTTGTATCGATTATCGGATGTAAGTTACGGTCATGTAAGAATGCAGCTGTAGAATGACGTATTGAGGACACATTGTAGTTCGATTTGAGTGGGGATTCTGTCACATTTCGTATCACATTACACAATTCAAGGTCTGTGATGACGTATATTTAAATAATTAACTTTATTAACGTGTGCAACTGATTGCAGATCCACCAGTCAGTAGGAGTTAGAACATTAACCCTAGCAATTTCAACTCATTTTCCGTAAATCCCATAACCAGGATCGGAGTGGGGGGTGGGGGTCGGAGGTGTACTTTATGCCCACTCTAAAAAATGTTGAGAGAAAATACTAAAGTCGTTGATAGTTGTTAACTTATGTTAACAACTTACTTTTTAAAGAAATGCAGATGTGTTAGTATCTCCTGAACATGAACATATTTTATAGCACATTCTAACGACGCTCTTTCAATAATTTGTACTACCGAGGAATGGTCAATTTACATCCACTCTAAAAAATGTATGAACATGTAAATTTCGTTAATTGTTGTTGACTTTTACTCACAACGTATTTCCAGAGGCGTAGACTTACCGCTCTGTCACATTAAATGTAGAACAGTAACGTCACAGGTCGAATAATTTATGTAGGCATACACAGTCAGATAAGATTACATTATAGTTTGGATCGAAATTGTCAGTCGAGAGAATCCATAATACTCTCTGCAGGAGGACGTTGTCTAGGATGCTTCATTCACATGTGGCTACACAAAATGGGCTCTCTGGTGGGGAGCCTGTGGCTGGAGGTCTGCAGATAAAGCAGACTTGGCGCTGGCACAGTCTGGGTGTCGCAACGTAAGCTTGGCACAGCACGACGGAAACATCAGCGGCATGCGATGCCTAGCGTGGCCACTGACGGCGGTGGCGGCTGCGGCCTAAGCCAGTGCCAATTGTTGCCTGGCTCCGCAGTTGCCACATGGCACATGGCTCGGCACATCAGGACCCTCCTATCGCAGAATCTGTTCGGATAAATCAAAGTTCTTGCCCCATTCCATCCTACAAAATGCACATACCTGTAGTTGCTGTAACATTAAAAGTCTTGTATTTATGGTAATCTATATGTGTATTTGTATGACGAGCTTCAAAAGTCGTCGAGTGATACTGAAATGTAGTTGAGTGGATGGAAGACATTGAAATTTATTTAGAAGTTTGTCGTAGAAAGTATTGTAACACTTGTATGTTAGCTTCATGTTTAAATAAATAGACCATACAATATACAACTCTCGAACAAGTTATCTCACTTGGATTTTTAAAATTTTACACTTAGCACAATGCTGGTGACATGTTGTACGACGAGTTACGTGCTTGCAATGTATTATTGATATACACGTGTCTTTGGAGGGTGCAGAAACGTTCCTAAATGAAAATACTATGGAATATAGCGCAGAGTCTATCTAATGTCTAGCAAACCCAGACACTGTCTATGAGTGATGGCGGTAGGCAGCTGCAGAGCAGTGGAAAATGGAACAACTATTTATGACATCGCTGTACGATTCTGCGCAGCAGAACGAACAATAAAGGACAGTCAAATAAAAAGTAAATAACCTGTTTACTATTTCAAAATTAATCTCCCTAACTGTTGATACATTTATGCGGTCAGTGAATTCATAGAAAAATGTTTGTGGTTGCCTGTGGAATCATGATTGTGCACCTCCATGTACGAAGCAAATCTACCACCATGATTGTCTTTCTTTAAGGCTTCAAAGATATAGAAGTCGCTCACGGGGAGATCGGGGTTGGCTCCAGACGTATGTATACGCTAACAGTTTCAGTATTCCATCCGTATATATATGACTTAGTATGAAAAATATTTTCAGCGGCTACCTGCTACAATCGTATGGATACGTTTAAGGTCTACTTTCCGGCCAGAAAGCCACAGATGACTGTTGCACAAATATGCAGTCTAATTGTTAAAATACTGGGAATTATCCTAACGACATATTGCATGCCGAACTTTCTTTATAGGTGACTGGTATCGTAACATTACCTAATTCGTGTGCACGACGTTACCGTGTGTTGAAAGAAGATGAGCTGCTGAGTCTTCTAAATTAAAATGACGACGGCCCGCATCTCGTGGTCGTGCGGTAGCGTTCTCGCTTCCCACGCCCGGGTTCCCGGGTTCGATTCCCGGCGGGGTCAGGGATTTTCTCTGCCTCGTGATGGCTGGGTGTTGTGTGCTGTCCTTAGGTTAGTTAGGTTTAAGTAGTTCTAAGTTCTAGGGGACTGATGACCATAGATGTTAAGTCACATAGCGCTCAGAGCCGAGCCAAAATGACGACGAGGACTTTATCTCGATGAATACAACAGATTATGGCTGGACAGACGGTGATGAAGATGAGCCTGTAGGTGAATTCGTCGCAACAAATATTCCAAATATTAGTCCATTAGATGAAGATCCATATTTAGATGTTCCCATCGCTTCTTCCTCCGATTCCGTGAAACAGCCTGAGCACATGCCTAACAAATCTGCAGATAGACACAAAACAAATGATTTTAAACGGGGAGATTCTGATTTAGACCACTATCTGAATAATACCGGTAATATTCATTCCGTTCCCAAAACCGTCCGTTTAGATGATTCATCTACTGTATACGACTCCTTCCAAGTTCTTTTTAGCTAAGAAATTGTAAACTACATAGCTGAGCAACGTAATTCGTGTTATGAGCACCTTTGCAACGACTCTAGTGACAGGTCAAGACAGCGACATTGAAAAATATAAACAGTGATGAAAATTACAGCTTCCTTGCCGTAAATTTTCTGATGGCTCAAGTGAAGAAAATGAAATAAAGAATTATTGGACCCAGGACCTGTTATTGTCTACTCCAGTGTTTGTGCAAATCAAACCAAGAAATAGGTATCTGTTACCAACAATATTACCCAAGGTTGATAACAATGTGGACCCTGCAAGTGATACAATCTGGAAAATTAGGAGAATTGTGGATCATCTAAGGAAAGACTTTACAGATGCTTTCCATCTTTTTAAAATTTTGTGCTTTGACGAAAGTTTAGTTCACGACAAAGATCTTATCTTCTAAAAACGGTACATTCCTTCCACACGCCATAAATCTGGTCCAAAGTTTTGTGTTGTGTGACTGTGGAACTAGATATATTCTTGAATTTATTATTTACGTGGGAGCAGCAACGGAAGTAAAGAAAGAAACTGATTTTGGTGTAAATGTTTTTATGCCTGGAAGCATTGTTCTTATTTTACTAAACACTACCTAGGTAAAGATCATACACTATATGTTGACAACTGGTGACCTAGTCAAGCGTCATTTCCGTATCCACATACAGTGTGATTAACGCTAGTGGAACTGTAAGGAAAATACGTAAAGCCGTGCCTGCTTTCGCAACTAATAAAGTATTGCGGCGTATTATGCAGTGCTCGCAGGAATTTCAGGTAGAAATTTCACTTTTAAAGTGAAACCCCTTCGACCACGGCATAATAGCCCGGAATATTTTATTAATTGTGACAATTCCGGCCGTCAAAGTTTACATTTTACAACATGCCTGCTTTATCACAAAATCTTAAATAGGTGAGATCAAGTTTATTTCAGCAGAAAAACTTGCTGTCAAACGGCAGGAAAGTGAGAAGTGAGGATGCTTTCAGCTCTTCATCAAAACGAAATTATAGCGAATGACAAAACTGACAAAATCGATAATGATAGAAAAAGAAAACCAGATTTTATGGAAAGCTTCACTGAAAATGTGGGGGCCGTCAACAGGAGCGATTTGGTGCTAGGTTCAGCAGAAAATGTTCGAAAAACTGTGAAATAGTATAGAGAAGTATATTTTGTTTGGATGAATCTGTCTCGGCTGAAGGTGCATGCGTTGTATAAAACCCAAACGTGAAGAAATATTTCAGTATCTGATTTTCAGCAGAAACGCATCGGTATCATCCCAAACATTCACAATCGACCGCAAACAGATGGGCGTCGTGGAAGGAGATCGACTGGTGGTGATACTCCCGTACACCAAACCGAGAACCATTCTATCTCGCTAAACCCAGGAACACCAAATAAGAAGACCGCACAAAGATGGTGTATGTGCAAAACATGACAAACCAGGTGACACCAGATACATTTGTATAAAATGTAATGCACCTGTTTGATTTTTTTGTGTAGGATACCACACTTTGAAATTTTACTAATACTTACTCTTTTTCCTGATAATAGAGTACCTTTTTGAAACAAATATGTATTTCTCTATTAAGATTAAAAAATAAACAGTTTAACACAATAATACTGCATTTCGCGTTTTAAACTTTTCTCAATAATAACTATAGGGCAGTCGTCTGTATATATACTTAAAAACTGAAAAGTACACCCAAATAGCACGCGGCTGCTCATAATAAATGAGCAATGAAAGAGTTAATGGCTTCCCAGCGAAACTTCTGCAGCGTAGTCCAGACGCCCTAGAACGTTGACGGACGGCATCGTTCTGTTATACGATAATGTCCACCCACTTACTGCCAGTTCTGTTTCAAGTATGCTGCAGATGTATCACCGAGAAGCGCTTACGCATCCTCCATACCGTCCCAATTCCTTACCACGTGATACCTCTATTTTTGATGCCCTGGTGAAAGAAATGTGTGGCCGTTGATTTGCTCGGGACAGAGATGCACGCTTGGGTACAATCATAGTTTCATAGGCAACTGCATATATTTTTCCATGACAGTATGGGCTGCCTTGCCTCCCACTGACATAAACGTATTAACAGTTATGGTATTTACTTTGGAATAAGAAACAGTTTACTTACCTGTTTTTGTCTGTCTCGTTTTTATTTCCCTCTGACTTACATACACACATCATCCCGGTTCCCAGAACTCCTGAAGATAGACGTTGACTGACACTGTATCACAGACACAGCTCCTTTGGCTGTTCCAATACGTCACTAAACCCGCTCAATGCTGTAAACAACCATGGATGAGCAACACCTATTAGACGGAGGGGATCCGACAGCCGATCAGTTCCAGTCATTCCACCAGGCAGGGGGTACACGGTTCGTGTTGTCTGTAGTTCAACCATGCCTAGACGTCCAGTACCGCAGTTCGATCGCTTCCGCATTGTGACTTGCCAGGAAGGGCTCTCAACAAGGGAAGTGTCCACGCGTCTCGGAGTGAACCAAAGCGATGTTGTTGAGACATGGAGGAGGTACAGAGAGACAGGAATTGTCGATGACATGCCTCACTCAGGCCGCCCAAAGGCTACTACTGCAGTGGATGACTGCTACCTACAGACTATGGCTTGGAGGAACACTGACAGCAACGCCACCATGTTGATAATGCCTTCCGTGCAGCCACAGGACGTCGTGTTACGACTCAAACTGTGCGCAATAGGCTGCATGATGCGCAACTTCACTCCCGACATCCGTGGTGAGGTCCATCTTTGCAACCACGACACCTTGAAGCGCGGTACAGATGGGCTCAGCAACATACCGAATGGACCGCTCAAGACTGGCATCACGTTCTCTTCATGGATGAGTGTCGCATATGCCTTCAACCAGAAAATCGTCGGAGACGTCTTTGGAAGCAACCCAGTCAGGCTGAACGCCTTAGAGACACTGTCCAGCGAGTGCAGCAAGGTGGAGGTTCCCTGCTGTGTTGGAGTGGCATTATGTGGGGCCGACGTACGCCGCTGGTGGTCATGGAAGGCGCCATAACGGCTGTACGATACGTGAATGCCATCCTCCTGCCGATAGTGCAACTATATTGGCAGGATATTGGCGAGACATTCGTCTTCATGGACGACAATTCGCGCCCCCATCGTGCACATATTGTGATTGACTTCCTTCAGGATAACAACATCGCTTGACTAGAGTGGCCAGCATGTTCTCCAGACATGAACCCAATCGAAGATGCCTGGATAGATTGAAAAGGGGTGTTTATGGACGACATGACCCACCAACCACTCTGACGGATCTAAGCCATATCGCCGTTGATGAGTGGGACAATCTGGTCTGACAGTGTCTTGATGAACTTATGGATAGTATGCCACGATGAATATAGGCATTCATCAATACAAGAGGACGTGCTACTGGGTATTAGAGGTACCGGTGTGTACAGCAATCTGGACCACCACCTCTGAAGACCTCACTGTATGGTGGTACAACATGCAATGTGTGGTTTTCATGAGCAATAGAAAGGGCGGAAATGGTGTTTATGTTGATCTATATTCCAATTTTCTCTACAGCTTCAGGAACTCTAGGAACCGAGGTAATGCAAAACTTTTTTTTGTGTATTTCCATCGTCTCAGTCATTAGTGGTGTGATCCTTTGAGATCATACGTGGCATTGACTAAGATGAATCTTATAAGATCTCCTTCACATTCACCTGATAGTCGCGAGAGCCGGAATAACGCCAGCATATTACCCTGGCACAATAAACTATTACAAGCAGTAAATCATTAATTTTGGTGGTAAATTCCTATGGGACCAAACTGCTGAGGTCATCAGTCCCTAGGCTTACACACAACATTTTTAAAAATCATCAAATTTTAAAACACCACCAACCAATTCGTCCAATGTATGATTTCAGTTTGTGCCATCGTGTCTAAAAATGCTTTTGACAATTAAATTATATGTAACGAATCAGTTTGATACTCTCGAAAATGTCTCGAGTCAATTAAAACAATCCCTTCCCTTCCTGTATATCTAGTAAAATGATCTTTAACTGTATCATGATTTTTAAGAATAAAATCATCAAGGAAACAACTGAATTATGTTCATATTCCAGTAATAGTCTAATTTTTCTTTTTTTTCGATAATAGTATCAACATTGAAGACTTTGCATACATTTTTACCCATTTTCATATGTTCTTGGTATACTGGTTGATCTCAGCTTTTAATGTAAATATGTAAATGATTAATTTTATCCTATTTCTAAAGCTAAAATATAATTATCCATCATTAATGTTGTTTTATCACATCTTCTTGTCCCTACTATAGAACATCGAACACAATTTGGTAAACATTTACCATATCTATTTCCTAATTCCCATTCTGGAACTCTTATTTTTGGTTTCAAATCAGTTCTATTTCATGGAAGAATTTTTTCATATCCTAAATAATTCTTTATTAGCACTAAATGAGCTGATTATTTCAATTAAAAAGTAATTCATCTGTTCTCAAGAAGAGAATAAGTGTTCCTATAAGAAATAATCATAAAAATGTTACAGTAGTTGGTTTTTATACAATTTCTAACATGAAATATTAGTTCAAAGAATAATAAATTTTACTGTGTTGGAGAAACTATAATAATATTTATTGGTCAATGTAGTTTTAAACATTTAGAAAAAATTATTCATTTGTGGAGGTTTAATATGTATATTACAGAAGATGAAACTTTAAATGAAGATATTATTGCAAGGGATGTGAAATTAAATATGGATGCAAAGATAGTATTGGAGATGTCTCAGGTTTTAATAATCAGAATCTTGAAACTAAGCTAGAAACTATTGGTAATAAATTGTTCAAATTTATTTCATTCAAATGAGTAATTATAAGTTGTAACTTAGCTGATAAGGGGTTTAAAGAGAAAATAAATATTTTCATCAACAAACAATAACTATTACTTCTTTTAAACATAATTTAGAGTTTTGTGATGCTATAATTTATGAACTAAAATATATTTAACTTGTTTCAATTCATGATATAATAATTGTGGATTTTATAACAAATATTACTGACAAAACTAATAATTTATTAGATGTTAATGGTGCTGATGTAACAATACAGAAATGAATTAATAAGTTTTTAATCCTTAGAAATACCGAGCGAGGTGGCGCAGTGGTTAGACACTGGACTCACA
Organism: Schistocerca cancellata; assembly: GCF_023864275.1. Taxonomy (NCBI): domain Eukaryota; kingdom Metazoa; phylum Arthropoda; class Insecta; order Orthoptera; family Acrididae; genus Schistocerca; species Schistocerca cancellata. The sequence goes on from NC_064629.1 coordinate 374,108,581, forward strand.
TTCGGGAGGACGACGGTTCAATCCCGCGTTCGGCCATCCTGATTTAGGTTTTCCGTGATTTCCCTCAAATCACTCCAGGCAAATGCCAGGATGGTTCCTCTCAAAGGGCATGGCCGACTTCCTTCCCCATCCTTCCCTAATCCGATGAGACCGATGACCACGCTGTCTGGTCTCCTTCCCCAAACAACTAACCAACCAACCAATCCTTAGAAACAATTTTTAAAAACTTTTATCTTTAAAAATAAATTAAAAATTATAATTCTTATAAATTTTAATCTTTATAAATGAGTTAGATTAAGGGCTACCAGTTTTATTCTTACCTATGAGTGAGAAAAGTAAAAATAATTTAAATATTTCTAATGAAGGTATTGAAATTAATATAAATATTAGTGATGTCTGAGTTCATGCAAATCAAGCTCAATTTTATATGAGTTACAGAATTTCCGAGCTGATATTTAGATTACTCTCCATATGACATAAAATTTAGTGAGATATTAATTGACAATTGTGTTCCAAAAATATTTGATTTTCTTTACCATAAAAATAGGAAATCATATTTTATCAACAACATATCGTCGTTTTATTTCTTTATCACGTTTATTAAATTCAATTTCATTTCCTTCTGCTAAAATTTATATATAAGGACAGATACTTAATAATGGAAAAATAAAGGGATGAGGTCTTTTACCTTTCAGAAATATTAGGAGGGTTTCTTAAGGTTAAAGAAGTATTTCGGGAAAGAAATTTAATTTTTACATAGCCATCAAGTACTGAATCTTCAGTATTGAGTTGCCCATATTTCATAATCCTGGAGTTGAAATAAAAGCTTCTTATCCAAAATAAGGTAAAATTATTGTTGTGAACATGGAAATTCAAGTTCCTATTGTTAAATATGAAACTGAATTAGAGCAAGAAAGGTTTAAAAAATCCTTAAATCCACTATCTTTCTATGAATTACAAACTATGGAAACCACTGGGTTGAACAGTAAAAATAATTTTAAGTTAGATATAATAAATCATTATGATTCAGTAGAGTTTGATGTCCATTACTTTATTTTTCAGAGAAATCGAAAAAATATTCAACAGGTTGTGTCTTCATTGTATGGTAATTTTAAATCAGAGAATATTTATTTAAAAAGTGTAAGGAATGAAATTTTCCCCCAAGAGATGTGGAATTTTGACCCATCAAGTTCTTTTTAAATATTTATGATTAATTTCATGCTTTTAAAATAGCAACACAAGTAGAAGAAAATACTGATATAAACCTTTATAATTTTATTACAAATTATACTATATATATTATATAAATTTGACTCAAAGAAAAAATGTTGTAGCAACACAAAAAAACTACAAATTTGTGTGCTACTTTTAATGACAAAATTCCTAATGATTCTTTAACTTTTATAGATAAAAGAATTGAACTTATGATGTCCAGCATAAAATATTATCTTAGAATTATTAAATCAATATGAAAAATTTTATCATTACACATTATTTAATTTATATTTATATTCTTTTTGTAGCTGAGTGAAAAACTTTTGAAAAGTAATGTATACACATCAGTATATGTTGTAATATATCTGTGAAATATTTAATGCTGAATAATAATTTTCCAGTAAATTATAACAATTTTCATAAAGTTGGTAATTTGCTATTTTTTACAGTGACAGAAAAGACAGAGATTGATATGTCAGTTTCCTCTGAAATACCTATTTCTGTTTCCTTGGAACTAGAAAAAACCAACTGGATTCAGTACCATGTTTATCTATAAATTTCTTTAAAATAATCAAATCAGCTTTATGTATCCAAGTTCCAAAATGTTTTAAAATTAAAGACAATTCCCTGTAATATTCGCAAATATTACATTTAACTGATTTGTGTCTTCCTTGATTATCTCTCTCAAAAAAAATACTTTTGTCAAATTTAAATTCATCGGAGACATCAGTCATATTTTATATGTTTTAATTTATAACATAAAAAATTTATTACTTTTTAGAATTGAAAGGAACGAGTTTATATTGTTTTAAACAGGTTATGAGTATCTGAATACTAGAATTTTGGAGCTAATTTATAGGATAAAAAATCTGTTAGATTTATAAATAGGGTTTCTATTTTCTATTAGATTTATATTTGTAGAGGTTAAACTTTTAAAGTTTATATCTTTTAAAAAATATTATTTATATTTTTAGGGTTTATATTTTTTAAATAATTTTCTCATGATAGGTTTTTATGTAGCTAAAATTTGTTATTTTGCTGATTGTTTGTTGATAGTATTCATTTAAAATTTGTTAATATGCTGATTTTTTATTTAATGTATTCAGCTAAAATTTTACATTTTACTTATTTTCTATCATTTTTTTTCATGATTGGAGCTGGAGTGAGCCTGAAAGTTTGTTAAATGTATCATATGGAGTGTTTTTCTGTACAGCTGTGGAAGCTGGCCATTGTAAAAGAGAGAAAGAGACAGAACTAAAGTTTTCGAGATGTTTGTATAGATAAGAAAGAAAAAAGTGACATGGGTGAATAGACTGAAGAACAGTGATGTACTGGAGTAATTGAGCAAATAACTCTGCTAAAAATGGTTACTACAAAGAAAGCAGACTTGGTGGGGCTCATACTGCTAGGAAAAGAATTTCTGTCACCAGCTATAGAATGCACAGTGGAAATACAGAAAGACGTAGGACAGACAATATAAAAATACTAGATGAAGTGAAAAGGGGAATATAGCAGACTATGAAGCAGCTGACATGCTTCATCTCAGTATGGTGAGTCAATGTGAACTGCTCATCATATGATAGGGCTGGGCACACAATTTTCAATTGCACAAAAGGTATAACACTGGATGGAGGTTTTAAGTCTGGTTTGTGTACTGGCTGGTATTAATGAGTTTTACTGAGAAATAAAAATTGGGTTCGTATGTGTCCAGTCACATGAAACACAACTGTTATGTTGGTAATTTGTCATTTTCTTGTTGAATTTCCATTTTACTTGTTGACCTAGGCTTATCAATAGACAAATGAAACCAGAAATGATAAGTTTTTTAAACCTTGTTAAAAAACGAGAGTGACAGGATGTGTATAGTGCTCATAACATATATGACAAATATAATGAATTCCTTAACATGTTTCTCATGCTCTTTGTAAGTTGATTTACCTTGAATGTTCTAAACAGACTACAAGCAGTAACCAGAAGCCTGGGCGGCTGACTATTGGGGTAAGAATACCAGGTAGAATGAACCAATAATTATATGAAAATGTTAGAAGTAATTACAATCAAGCTACAGTAGCCCATTACAAACAGTATTGAAAGGTGCTTAAAACGTTATTAGGAGGGTAAAGAGTATGTAGTATGTAAATAGAATGGCTAATTCACAGGATAAAATTAAAACCATATGGTCAGTTGTGAAGGAAGTGTCTGGTCAGAAGCACGAAGTTCATGATGTAAAGACAGTTGAAGGTAAAAATATTTTTTTTAGTGATAAGTCAGATATATGTACAGTATTTAAGTCACTTTCTGAACATAGCTGGTAAGTTAAATAGAAACTTCGTTTCTACAGGGAATCGTATAACTTTCTTGGAAAATGCATTTTCTAGTGTGATATCTGAAATACTCCTTTGTGATATTGAGAAGGGGGAGAATGAGTCAATAATTAAAGCACTGAAGACTAAGTACTCTTATGTATATGTTGGAATATCTAGCAGAATACTCAAGCACTGTGCTGCATATGTTAGCCCCATGTTTAGCTATATTTGTAATTTTTCCATTAGTTTCATGAACAATTAAAGTACTCAGAAGCAAGGTTGGTTTATAAAAAGAGAAAACGGGATAATGTGGAAAATTTTAGACCTGTTTCTGTGCCATTAGCGCTCGCTAAAGTTATTGAAAAGGCTGTGTATATAAGGGTAATTGATCATTCCATTTCACATAATTTGCTGTCAAGTGTATGGTTTGGTTTGAGAACTAGTTTAGGAACTGAAAATCTTACATTCTCTTTTCTCTGTGAAATACTGGTTAGATGAAACATAAGATTTCGAATGCTGGGTGTCTTTTTTGATTGAACTAGGGTGTTTGATGAAGTTGATGACAACATATTGCTCCAGAAGTTGGACGATTATGGAATATGGGGAGTAGTTCATAACTGGTTCACATTTTACTTTAGGAACAGACAGCAAAAGTCATTCTCCACAGTACTGAGAATGGCTATGGTGTAGGTTCTGAGTGGGGCAAAGTTAAACAGTGGGTGCTGAGGCCACTCCTGTTCCTAATTTATATACGTGATATGCATTCTAGTATTACAGGTGATTTTAAAAAATTTCTGTTTGCTGATTACACTACCTTGGTAGTAAAAGATGTGTGCAATGTTATCTCTTTTTCATCTAGTGGAGCTCAAGACAAAAGTTCATGGCTTATAAAAAATAAAGTAACGCTAAACACAGTAACACTCAGTTTTTACAGTTACATCACACAGTTCAACAAAATCTGATGTTTTAATTACACAGGATGGGAATATGGTTAGTTAGAATAAAGAGATCAAATTTATGGATGTTGAGATAGATAGTAAACTGTCATTCAGAGGCAATATTCGGGATCTTGTTCAAAGACTTAATTTTGCCATTTATAATACTAGAAAAGAATCTGAAGTAAGTGATAATTCGACACAAAAAGTTGTCTACTTTACTTGTTTTCTTTCGCTAGTGATGTGTGGTATTACATTTTGGGGTAATTCTTCCCATTCTCAAGGGTTATTTTCGACTCAGAAATTATCGGTTCGGGCAATAAGTGGCTTAAGTTTGCGAACCCCTTGTCGACCCCTCTTCATTAGTCTGGGTTTCTGACATTAGCTTCTCAACATATATATTCGTTACCGTCGTTTCTTATTGGCAATATCAGCTTATTCTCCAGAGCTAGCAGCTTTCACTCAGTTAGTACTAGGCAGAAATTCAGTCTGCATTTACATCGCATTTCCTAGACACTTGTGCAGAAAGGCATCCAGTAATCTTCGGCGTCCATTTTCCATAAGCTACTACAAGAATTCGAAAGTCCTACCAGGAAACTACGCGCTTTCAAATCCAAACAGAAGAGTTTCCTCATGGGTCAAATGGCTCTGCAGCGTAGCTGACTGATTATCATATTCCAGCAGACAGAAAGCAATGTTCCACATTTTTTATTTATAGTATTGAGCTAAAATTTTACATTTTACTTATATTCTATCATTTCTGTTCATGATTGGAGCTGCAGACGACTGTTTGAAGATAGTATTGACTGTTCCGTAGGGTCACAGTCGAAAAAATGGCTCTGAGCACTATGGGACTCAACTTCTGTGGTCATTAGTTCCCTAGAACTTAGAACTAGTTAAACATAACTAACCTAAGGACATCACACACATCCATGCCCGCGGCAGGATTCGAACCTGCGACCGTAGCGGTCTCGCGGTTCCAGACTGCAGCGCCTAGAACCGCACAGCCACTTCGGCCGGCCCTCATGGGTCACTCCTTCCATTCTGTCGAGAAGTTCCTTGAAAAATAAAGCTCATTCATATGTTGGTTGCACTTACTTGAATCTATGTCTTGACTTTTTTGGGTTCATGAACATTATATTGTTGACTGCTTTTACATAAATCTATAGCTTGATGTCTTTTTAGGATTCATAAACATTTTATTTTATCTGTTATTACTTTTATGTTATAATTTCATGTACTGACACGTTCCATGACCATGCAGGTTTGCTCCACAATTTCTTCTTTCGTAACCATATGTGTAAAATAAAACAAAATTCAGAAGGTTACCACAACAGAGATAGATCAAACCTTATTGACGCAGATGGGGAATATTAATGCACACAGTACAAAAATAAACTTGCAGTTCTATGCATTAAGGAATATAGAAGGGAACAGTCCTCTTCTAAAACATTCGTACTCACGCAGTTCGCTAGTACCACTATTCTAGTCTCTACTTTTCAATGTAAAGCAGGCGACGACATGTTAACTTCCCCAAACGTAGGATTTCGATGGGAAGAACAGCTGCTATATATGGCTAGGTTACGTTTGTAGCGAGATGCTTAGGAGTACGCGGTTTATGACGAAAAATAAAAGAATGTGCAGACATGAAATTTTTAAGGCTCGCGTGGTGCAACGATACAGGAGGAAAAATGCCTGTGCGTATTGCAAGGAACAGTTAGGCAGTATGTTGCAAATACAGGCAGAGTCCATCGAAACTGTGTAGACATGATGTAAGAAGCTAAACGTCAACGTATATTAGTTGACGGACAATCATAATATCAAAGGGTTCCACTAGCAGGAGCAAGATAGGGGCCACTGGATGAATCAGGACCAGTGAAATGAGAATCGAACATCCGCCACAATGGGACCGTGGAATGGTTCCAGTGAAAAGTAATCACCAAATGCGTTAAGATATTTATCCCACTGAGAGACGAGGTAATCAAAGACAATCAGTCCTGTTTCATAGAACACGGTTTGGCCGCTGACGCATCCACAACCACACCTAATCTTGCACTTCCTCGTCCGACTGAAACCGACATGTCTACCTGCCTCTCATCAGGTCACCAAAGATGTCAAAATCACGTGGTAAACGATCCGGGCTGTGCGAAGCACATTGCAATTTTTCCCCAGACAAATCACTGTAGCGTAGCCTCTGTGCAGTTGTGGTCCCAGACCCGAGGAACTTGTTTGCATGTGATCGTCGGAGTCGGTATGGCCCGCGGAAGAGAAATGCCAGCCACATCTACCACACAGCTGTCTGAAGTATATTCGAATACAGGCACTAGTACTACGATAGTATGAAATCTGGACAAACGCACTAGATGAGTTCTCCAACAACGAAGGTCATAACGCAACAACCGCGTGCAACTGTAATGTGGCACTACGCGGCTCCCCTGCCATATCAGAAACAGTATCAAAATGTAGAAACATTGGGGCCACGTGTTTCAACGACTGTGTGCTATGGCGGGTTTTCATTTGACTGGCCTTTATATTTTGTGGAGTTACCGCCCACGTGCCAAGAAACGTAGGAACTTGGCAGAAGTCACCAATACTGCCCAACTGCGAGAGTATTAGAGGAGACAGTAGTCACCCGAGTCCTTGATAGAACGTAAATTTTGCCTCGCAAGTTAAATGTTACAGATGTGGACGGACAGGTACCATATGGCGGGAATGCCATGAGTTGCAGTGTAGGAAACGTAGGCGAATAGACCAACCGTCCCGAGAGTGCAGACAAAAGTCTATCAGGGAGCGTGATAGGTGGACCTAGAGTCGGATCACCATTAAAAGTTAGGAGAGTTCTGGAACCACTGCGGGGCCCTCGCAGCAAATACACTGCCGCCAAAAAATTAATACACCCTCAAGATTTATTGTTGTAACAGTGCATTTGTAGTACATGAAATGACTGCATTTGCAGATCAATAGCACAAGCGGCTCTAAGGTAGCAGGTATTACACCATGCAGAAACTTGCACGTCAGTACACGGTGTAGCTTCCACAGGAGGGAATGCAGTCGATCTTACAGATGCCACATATAGCCCTGGGTATGTTATTCCACACCTGCATAATATGCTCACGTTGTTCTGTAAGAATTGTTGGTTGACGAGTTACTTGAGCCACTTCTCGTTCTATCATATCCCGCACGTTCTCGTCTGGAGACAAGTCTAGAGATCTTGCTGGACGAGAAACTGCTACACGTCTTGCAGAGCACGTTGAGTTTCATGGACAATGTGTGGGCGAGCTCTACCCTTTGGGCCAGCACACCACGTACTGAGCGCTGGATAGAGTCCCCTCCAGAAACAACAAAGGTGAAGGAGAGTTGTAGCTTATTGCACCCTAACCATAAGGCCTGGGGTGCGACCAGTGTGTCTTGAATGAACGCACTATACGAGACAGAGCTCTACAAGTCTACTTTGTCAGTGTAGGCGCCCTTCACTTGCGTGCTGGCATAATCTACTGTCGTCACTGAAGACCATGGTGCGGCATTCCATCTTACAAATGATCCTCTGACGGCACCAGTCGAGTGGTGCACGTCGATGCTGTGGCGTTAGTAGAAGACAGGGTAGTGGTGTGAGTGCCCATAGTCTCGCTGCTGATAACCGGTTCGCAACAGTTCACGTTGACACGCCTGGTCTTACAAACCCTCTTATCTGTGCTGTAGTACCTGTACGATCTGCCACAGCTGCCCTTAGAATGCGAGGATCCTGACGGGCGCCTGTGCTGCGTGGATGTCCAGAACCTCATCTGCCGGTGCGAGAATCTTACGTTTCCACTGATACCAGCGTCGTTGCACAACTGGCGCAGCTCGGCCTACTTGTGTGGCAGTTCTCCGAAAGGACCATCCCACCACACAGAAGAGCACAGTTTGACTCCTTTAAAACACGCTTAGTTGGCTTTAGGAACCACGAGTGCGTCCCTGTGGCATAGTTGCCTGCGTGCTGCACGTGTCTGCAGTCTGCACCACACTGAGCCTTCTGGCTGTGAGCATTCCCTGTTAAATGGTACACACGGATGGCCCACTGGTAGCTACGCCACTACGCTCTATATTGGCGGACGACGTTGAAACCATTAACAGTACATCCATTATCACCCATATGGCACATGCCGATATCGAATCAAAGTCGACCTAGTATTTCCACGTGTGCTATTGTTTTTCCGGAAGTATATTACCCTTCTTTACCAGTACTTTAATATAATTTATATCGTTGTTTCTATTACTTTGGTGAGACATATCTTTGTAATCAATCACATCACGTAACAACTTCAAAAGAGTTAAAAACACGGCTTGTTATACGAATAGGGAGAGTAGCTCTAAGGGAAGCAATAACATAAACAGATAATAAGTCGTATCACCATACAGGGATCTCTGTATCACTGACCTACATATCTTAACTGATGAGAGTGAAAGGAGATTGAAGGAGAGTGAAATCAGATTGATTCGGTGACAGTTATGTATATGCGTGTATTGGTGTTCTAGTTACAGTAACAGGCAGTAGACTAGTGCGTACATAGAACGTTGTTGAGAGAAACAAAATACCGCAGAGTGTCGTCCTGCAATGGGTAGCACATTGCACTCGTATTCATGGGGGGGGGGGGGGTTGAAATTCCTATCCAACCACCCATTTTTAGGTTTTTGTAGTTTTTCCACGTCGATTAAGGCAAAATCAAGTGTTTTTTTGTGACTGCTTTGACAATGTTACGCACCATTTCGTTATCTATCCTTTGTCTAATCTGACGTTGCACTCCACGTCTAATAACGTCATCGACGATGAGACGTGAAACTTTACTCTTCCTTCTTACTTTCTTTCCTTTCTTCCTTCCTTCCATTCTTCTTTCCTTCCTTCTTTCCTTCCTTCCGACAGGTATCGCTGTAATCAATCACTGTGTGTCGATTGTTGGTAACTCGACGATATTGTCACACACAAAAAGTTACGAGCTAACTAAAAGTGTTAGTGAGAAGCCGTGTCTACGCTCATGTCCTTGAAGACGGCACTTGGCAAACATAAAAGTGGAGCGCCGTGTACTACACACTTTGATACGCAGATTATCTGTGCAACTGAATAAAGGAGGTAGCAGTAACGCCAGCGCCTTCTTTGTGTAAGAAAAGGTTACGCAATAGTTTTCTCACTCAGAAACTGAAATTTTGAATGTTTGTTATCTGAGAGAAGATTTTTGTATTCCTCGTATAAGAAGCAGAAACGTCTACCAGCACGAGGCGCAATTCGATAGCGACAGATTCGGGGCCTACCTGACGGCGGTTTCTCGTCCCGCGATATTGCTATTCGCGTCAGTCGGGATCCCACAACTGTCACATGCAGTCGATGGGCTGAGGATGCCCATACTCAACGCCATACGTGATCTCATCCACCTCGAGCAGCTTGCACCAAGGGCAGACGTATTGTCCGCTCGTCCGTACAGTATCATATCGGGTGGTTATATTTAAAGTGCAGCTGCTCACTGAGGTCCAGTGTGGGTTGTAATTACTTTAAGACAGTGAAACTTGGTATATCTTCTAATGTGTTACTGCAGAGCCGAATTACACTGGAAAACAAATTAGTTCCAGTTGTGGTCAACAGGGGCAAATGTGGTGCTGTGCATGGTTTGTATGATGGCATGACATCCACACTGTAATTTAACAATCCATATCCAGAGTAAACAGTATGCCTATCGAGAGGTGAGAGCGTGCGCTGTTAGTGAAGTTGTTTTATGTGAACAGCAGCAATTACAGTGCTGCATTGAGAGAGTACCACCGGCTCAAAAGTCTGAGGAAGTGCGCGAACTTCTTCAGTGATTTAAAGAAAATGATAACGAAATTCGAAAGCACAGGTGAGCTTGGTGTAGCACCTGGAAGGGGATAATATCGTATCGGGTGGATGCTGTTGACGAGGTTTCTGTTGCTGTAACTGACCATGCAGCTCTTGCCCTGGGTAGTGGTAGTACTTGGGCCTTGTCGCGAGAATTCTCCATCCCATGGTCAATAGTACGGAAAGTTTTGCGGTCTAGTTTGCCTTGGTACCCGTACAGAAACTGGAACCTCATGATTAGCAGCAACGTTCTGGGTTTGCTCATCGGTTTCTGGCTCGGACCGTCGTTGATGACATCTTCAGATGGTTCAAATGGTTCTGAGCACTATGGTACTTAACATCTGAGGTCATCAGCCCCCTAGAACTTAGAACTACTTAAACCTAACTAACCTAAGGACATCACACATATCCATGCCCGAGGAAGGATTCGAACCTGCGACCGTAGCGGTAGCGCGGTTCCACACTGAAGCGCCTAGAACAGCTCGGCCACAGCAACCGGCGTTGATGACATGTGGTCGGGAAATAGTCTCTGAAGTGACATATTTTACACTACAGAGTGCAGTGAATACACAGAACTGCCGAATTTGGGGTACTGTTAAACCGCGTGTTGTGCACTAAGAACCATTGCGCTCGCCGTATGTGACAGTATGGTGTGGATTCGCAACTGTCTTTAGTGTCGGTCCGTTTTTCTTTGAAGAGAATGCACTCTGATGGCCTGTCAGGTGTACCGTGACGTCTGAACGTTATCGATACCTTGTGCAGCATGTGATTCCGGCTTTGGAAGAGCGCACCTGTGTGAAAACCACTGTTTTCATGGAAGATGGGTCATTACCTTATGTCACTCGGCCAGTGTAGGATCTGCTTAATGCAACCTTCCATGAACGTAGTACCTCCAGTTAGGTCTTTACCTGATCTAAAGGATGCAGCACAGGAAAAATTTGCTTAGATTCCACCTGGACTTCTGCGAGCAACTGTTGATCACGTTGTTTTACGGATGCAGCACCCTGTCGACTCCTTCAGTGCTCGTATTAAATTAATTGTGAAAACGGTGCTTGATAATAAATCAACATTGTGCATTTCTCACTTGTTCACCTTTTCTGCCCACGTCGTGATCATAAGCCATTACTTATGGAAACATGTCTATACTGCATTTGGTCTCTTAGCCATCACATCAGTAACTCAAGATGAAGAACAAGGGAAAATTCACATAGTAATGAACATAGACCCATCAAAGCTACACATACTGATCTAATACATATATGAACTTGAGTTACTGGTGTGCCTTTGCCCGTGTCCCGCCCAGTGGAGGCGGACCAAGTGCAGTGTCAGGCAATTTTAGTCAACTACTGAGCAGCATTTAATAATTAGCAAAGAGAAAAAGAAAATACAAACAGACATACTTGTAACTTTAAATGTTAATAATACAAAAAGAATCTTTAATTATTATAATTTGAAGTATACCAACTCAAAATTCAAAAAAATGATATTTCCTGAGTATCCCTTCACCAACAAGGCCATGAGAAGAAAACCTCGGAACATTCCTCGAGCCTTACCACTCTTGGTCTCATACTAAATACTAGTTCTCATATTGTGTATCCACATCCAACATCTACAGTGATTAATGCTGTCTTGTTACAAACACTTTTTTTTTTTTTTTTTTTTGAAACAGCGATCGTGTGAGGCACAACTCGCTTTATTTGTTCATGAGACCCAGAAAATATTAGATACAGGCTCCCAGGTAGATGCCATTTTCCTTGGCGTCCGGAAGGCGTTCGATTGAGTTCCGCATTGTCGCCTGATAAACAAAGTAAGAGCCTACGGAATATCAGACCAGCTGTGTGGCTGGATTGGAGAGTTATTACCAAACAGAACACGGCATGTTGTTCTCAATGGAGAGACGTCTACAGACGTTAAAGTAACCTCTGGCGTGCCACAGGGGAGTGTTATGGAACCATTGCTTTCCACAATATATATAAATGACCTAGTACATAGTGTCGGAAGTTCCATGCGGCTTTTCGAGGATGTGCTGTAGTATACAGAGAAGTTGCAGCAGTAGAAAATTGCAGCGAAATGCAGGAAGATATGCAGCGGATAGGCACTTGGTGCAGGGAGTGGCAACTGACCCTTAACATAGACAAATGTAATGTATTGCGAATACATAGAAAGAAGGATTCTTTATTGTATGATTATATGATAGCAGAACAAACATTGGTTGCAGTTACTTCTGTAAAATATCTGGGAGAATGCGTACTGAACGATTTGAAGTGGAATGATCATATAAAATTAATTGTTGGTAAGGCGGGTGCCAGGTTGAGATTCATTGGGAGAGTCCTTAGAAAATGTAGTCCGTCAACAAAGGAGGTAGCTTACAAAACACTGGTTCGACCTATGCTTGAGTATTGCTCATCAGTGTGGGATCCGTACCAGGTCGGGTTGACAGAGGAGATAGAGAAAATCGTCACAGGGTTATTTGGTAAGCGTGATAGCGTTACGGAGATGTTTAGCAAACTCAAGTGACAAACTCTGCAAGAGAGGCGCTCTGCATCGCGGTGTAGCTTGCTGTCCAGGTTTCGAGAGGTTGCGTTTCTGGATGAGATATCGAATTTATTGATTCCCTCTACTTATACCTCCCGAGGAGATCACGAATGTAAAATTAGAGAGATTCGAGCGCGCGCTGAAGCTTTCCGGCAGTCGTTCTTCCCACGAACCATACGCGACTGGAACAGGAAAGGGAGGTAATGAAAGTGGCCCGTAAAGTGCCCTCCGCCACACACCGTTGGGTGGCTTAAGGAGTATAAATGTAGATGTAGATCTAGAGACAGATTTGCACCTGGTGGCAAAAATTGGAACTAATTCTTTTCCAACGTAAATCGGTTCCGCAAACGCATTAGAATAGCCACCAAGTTTCGCTACCATACGATAATTACAGCCCACACTGAGGCATCTCTGTGTAGTTGCACTTTAATTAGAACAAAACGGTACATCCAAATCACGTGTCTTGTGCCAGGAATTTGGCTTGTTTGCAGGAAGACAGGTACTAGTATACATAGGGGAAGTACGACGACGTCTGGAGCATCAACGACTCTCAGCATGGAGACCATTATTGCAGCATTCCTTGACAAGGCAGCAAAAAGGGACGTGGCGACAGTGGTGCGTCCAATTATAACTCTGGGTGCAGGAGCAGCACCATCTCGTTTTTTAAGACGAGTGCCAGTTCTTAGTACCGTATTATGATTGGTTGATCTGTGTGTGGTGCTGTGATGGAGAAAGAACGTTGCCCTACTAGACAGGTCGAGCAGCCGACGTGATGGTGTGGGGTGCTATTGGGTAGACAACACGAAAGCCTCGGGTTCACAGAGATGGTAATTTGGAAAGCATGCGTTGCATTTCTCACGTGGTAAAGTCAATGGTTGTGTTCTATTTGTAAAGTCCCTGTGACATCATCTTTCAGCGAGATAATGCAAGAACCTATGTTGCCTGGCTGTTTCGACTTACCTCGAGACCGAGGGTGTTCGAATATGGCCTTGGCCAGTACGTTCTTCATTTCACAGACCCTTTAAAATCATCTGGTCATGGATGGCCGAGAGAAATTGACACTAAGTTTAATGAACGCTGGTACTAAGTTGAACCAGCGTATCCGTATAGAGTATTTGTTTCTATCATTCAAGCTCAGTTAGACGCGGTACGCTCCCGGCTTAAAGCCGTTGTTGCTGGAAGAGTTGGCTATTCTGTAATCTAAAATCCGCACCTTGTATAGCCACATATAGCCTACAAATCTAATAATGTGTTGCTCCTACTATACAGCATATACGCAATAAGCAAAATTGTGTTTCTTTCTTTATGGTCGTGTAATGTTAATAACCAGCTGTGTAGTTTTAACTGGGAAACGTTACATGGCATCAGAATAATTTTTTTCACTCGTTTTACTCAAGTTCTCCTTTTTATTTTATTTTATTCAACATCTATAGTCTTAATATAACATTTCACGGTCGACTTCCATTCGCCACGTTTGTAGATTTCCTAGTGGTAAATAATACGTGGTCACATTGTAGTAACTATATGTACACTGACCATGCATAAAAAAAATCTAAATGTTAAACTGTTCAAACGGGAGATATGAGATACATGTAGTTGCAGGTCTTTTTAATACGTGTATCTAAAGTAATGACAGTCATAATGGAATTCATCTGCTATAGTTGACACACATGTTCGACAAATATATACAATAAACATTGGGTTTCACTGGTGCTTGTCTGTAGATTAACTAATTGGGTTTAGTTTTTACCTTGTTATCCTGTTTCATTACCTGTGCGTATGTAACTCTTGTATAATGATTGTATCGTATTGAATAAACTTACAGGCCCTAAAAATAGTGCCATTAGAACTCTGAAAAACACATCTTCGAAGTTGGCCATACTTCCATAACCTCAGGAGCGTATGTAGTGACAGTCATCGTATATTCCGTTTGAGATCCAAAGACTCTACGTAAAATTCAGCACATCCATCAACTAGGAATCACAGAAATAATATAAAGACGTCTTGATATGGAAATTTCGACACCGAGCTGAAAATTAGTTTTACGTTTCAGAAATTCGGGAGTAAGAGTAGCCTTAAAGGCAGAAAAAACACATGCCTACAGATTTGGAGCTCTTCGATGACAGATGCGAGTGCAGACTATAGTAGCGACAATGCCGCCCCTGCATTTGACGTATATATGGCTTCCCATCCGGAGACGCAGTAAAAGGGGCTAATGACGGGCGAAGCCAGATAAGCTGCGGACGCGCACAGACCTACAGCGATCGATCCCGGGCACACGTCACACCTACCACAGCGGATCTCTCAACGTGTCTGGAGAATTTACGCACAAACTCTCTAGTGCAACAAACGAACAGCAGCAGAAAAATAACGATCTGGTCTGTCATCGTAGTGCAAAGGGTAGGTTCATCATGATCGCCACAAACTGTCACCAAACGCCAAAAGGATAAAAGCAATAGATACTGAGCTCACTGGCCTTCGAAAAGCATGTCCATCTAATAGACAGACAGAAAATTTCCGCTAAGCGTTCCTCCCGATTATGATGAAGTCAGTTCGAAAGTAAGAATTAGTTTTAGATACGTAAGACAGCTTTGGCTGATATATAAATTACAATAATGCGGATGGTATGCATTTAATGAATTAGCTTCAAAAATTCCGGTACAACCTAAGGAAGTCACTTAAAAAATCTGAATTGTAGTTTGAGATTCCTGAAACAACTGTTGATGATACGCTCAAAGTGTGACTGGCACTGTAAGTAAATAAAACGAGAATTTTGAAGAAGCTGTTTCCAGCCACAATACAAAGTAACAGCTTTTAATTTGAGCTTCGAACGATATTAACAGGAACAATGACTTCCTAGTCCTCCAACAAGGTCACAATACGTACTTCACAAAATTACATTTTATGTCCAAACTTCCACGTGATGTTCAAGGACACCCATGATAAAGAGGTAATTCATACGCACTTCGTTGTATAATTTCGTTCATGACTTGAAAATCTACGTCCACATCTACATGATTGCTCTGCAATTCATAATTAAGTGCCTGGCAGAGGGTTCACAGAGCCACTTTTAAGCTTCTTCTCTACCGTTCCACTCTCAAACAGCGCAGGGAAAAACGAACACTTCAGTCTTTCCGTGCGAGCACTGATTTCTCTTATTTTGTTATGGTGATTATTTCTCCCCATGTAGGTGGGAGCCAACAAAATATTTTCACACTCTGAGGAGGGAGTTAGTGATTAAAATTTAATGAGAAGGTTATGCCGCAGCGAAAAACGCATTTGTTTTAATGATTACCACCGCTATTCGTGTATCATATCAGTGGCACTCTCTCCCCTATTTCGCGATAATACAAAACGATTTCCACTTCTTTGAGCTTTTTCGATGTTCCCCCTCAGTACTTCCTGATGCGGATCATACACCGCACAGCAGTACTCCAGAAGAGAGCAGACAAGCGCAGTGTAAGCAGCCCCTTTAGTAAAACTCTTACATTTTGTAAGTGTTCTGCCAATAAATCGCAATCTGTGGTTTGCCTTCCCACAATATTATCTATGTGATAGTTCCAATTTAAAAGTTATTCGTAATTGTAATCCCTAAGTATTTAGTTGGGGTTACAGCCTTTAGATGTGTGTGGTTTATCGTCTAACGGAAACTTTGCGGATTCTTTTTATTGTTAATGTGGATGACTTCACAGTCTTTGTGATTTAGAGTCAACTGCCGCTTTTTGTCTAAATCATTTTGCACCTCATTTTGATCATCTGATGACATTACAGGTCGATAATAATTCAGTCTCCTATTTTCGCTTCAAAGTTCAGCTGATTCCTTTGCCTGGTTAATATGTACTGTACTCCTACTGGTTGGAGACAATTTTAGTTGTTATCTTGTGCATTCAAGACATAAAGCTGACAGGTATAAGTTTTTGTCGTATCAGTCCCTTATCTTGTGAAGGAGAATTTTTACAGTCTTGTTCCAGTATCCGGCAATTCTCTTCTTTCACAAATTTTGTGTAAATGATGTTGCACATTCCTTCCGTACATTTATTTCGGCTCTAATATTTCTATTGGGCCAGTACTGTTTCTAGTGGAATTCGATTTCCTCATATGCAAAGTCACTTTAGCTCGGGAATCTCACTGTTTTCATTATGATCAGTCTGTCCTTCCGTTCCATCTCGTGTACTATGCAGTCTATTGAATAAATCTGAAACACTCATACAATTTTGTCTCTATTGTTAGTTACTCTGACATCTGTCCTTTAAACTGATTAAATATGGTGAAAAATTAGCTCAAGTTTCTGTTCGGTTTCCTTTCTATTTCCGTTGTATTCGATTGTTTCTTTTATTTAATTTCCAGTGTATATTGTCTCTTCCTCTCGAAGACGTTTATGATCTGTTTCGTTTTATTTTTCACTTTCCACCATATTCCTGTTATTTTTCACTTTCAGTTCCCACCTTTTCTTTAATAGCTGCCTCATTTCTTTTGAAACGTCTTCTCCTTTTTCTTCTTTCATCCTTTATCTATTTGTATATTCAATCCTTTGTAAGATTCCGAACATTTAGCTTGATTATATGTGATCTACCTCACTATCCTAAAATAAATTATCATAATCTACTTCTTTGATTCGTGAGCCTCCGTTAATTTCTCCAGTTCGAGCCTTGGGAGGGCAAGTCGTGTCTTACTTCCGCCTATACCGTAGCACTGCGAGCGCTTGCTTGTTTTCCTTTAATGCTGTGCATGTCTCTGTGCGCATCAGATCGTCGTTCATCTAGTAACGTTTGTTCTTAGTGTGTCTATTCTTGTATCAGTGATCATAAGGCTGTGAAAGCATATATGACAACAGGTCCTACAAGGAATGTTATGAAAGGTAGGAAGATATATTTGCTCAGCAAGGATGACAGGATACAAATTTCCCAATATCTCAGCAGTCAGCATCAAATATTTGGTGTTGAGGACGAAGATGTGGAGAACAAATGGAAAAAAAATTAAAATGCATCGTTCAATATGCGCTAGACAAGTACGTTCCGCGTAAGGCTTTAAGGGATGGGAAAGATCCACCGTGGTCTAATAGCCGTGTTAGGAAAGTGCTACGTAAACAAAGAGCACTTCATCTCAGATTCTTGAGAAGTAAAATCCCAGCCGACAAACAAAAGCTGAACGAAGCGAAAATGAGCGTAAGGAGAGCAACGAGAGAAGCGTTCAATGATTTCGAAAGTAAGACGTTGTCAACCGACCTAAATAAAAACCCTAAGAAATTTTGGTCGTATGTAAAATCAGTAAGTTGGTCAAAATCATCTATTCATTCTCTCAGCGACCACACCGGCACCGAAACGGAAGATAACAGAGAGAAGGCAGAAATACTGAATTCGGTCTTCCGAAGTTGTTTCACCGCTGAAGATCGTAACACAGTCCCTCCTTTCAATCGTCGTGTCAACGTCGAAATAGCAGATTATGAGATAACCGATCACGGAATTGAAAAGCAGCTACAATCGCTTAGTAGTGGAAATGCTTCAGGACCAGTTGAGATACCTATAGGATTCTATAAATATTATGTGAAAGAACTTGCTCCCCTTCTAGCAGTAATTTATCGTAGATCGCTTGAGCAACGAAAGGTACCTAACGACTGGAAAAAGCGCACGTCATTCCCGTTTTTAAGAAAGGCCGTAAGACAGATCCACCCAATTATAGACCAATATCGTTGACATCAGTCCGTTGTAGAATTATGGAACATGTTTTATGCTCAAGAATTGTGACGTTCTGGGAAAATGAACCACTCCTCTACAAAAATCAACATGGGTTCCGCAAACAGAGATCCTGCGAAACTCAACTCGCTCTGTTTCTACATGATATCCGCAGCGCAGTGGACAACGGCGCTCAAGCTGATGCCGTGTTTCATGATTTTAGTAAGGCATTTGACACCGTCGCGCATCGCCGTTTAATGAAAAGAATACGTTCTTACGGAGTATCGGAGCAAACCTGCGATTCGATCCAAGACATTCTTGCAGATAGAACTCAACTCGTCACTCTTAACGGAACTAAATCAGATAGTGGTACCGAAAGTACCCTTCGCCACACGCCATTAGATGGCTTGGGGAGTATGATATACACTCCTGGAAATTGAAATAAGAACACCGTGAATTCATTGTCCCAGGAAGGGGAAACTTTATTGACACATTCCTGGGGTCAGATACATCACATGATCACACTGACAGAACCACAGGCACATAGACACAGGCAACAGAGCATGCACAATGTCGGCACTAGTACAGTGTATATCCACCTTTCGCAGCAATGCAGGCTGCTATTCTCCCATGGAGACGATCGTAGAGATGCTGGATGTAGTCCTGTGGAACGGCTTGCCATGCCATTTCCACCTGGCGCCTCAGTTGGACCAGCGTTCGTGCTGGACGTGCAGACCGCGTGAGACGACGCTTCATCCAGTCCCAAACATGCTCAATGGGGGACAGATCCGGAGATCTTGCTGGCCAGGGTAGTTGACTTACACCTTCTAGAGCACGTTGGGTGGCACGGGATACATGCGGACGTGCATTGTCCTGTTGGAACAGCAAGTTCCCTTGCCGGTCTAGGAATGGTAGAACGATGGGTTCGATGACGGTTTGGATGTACCGTGCACTATTCAGTGTCCCCTCGACGATCACCAGTGGTGTACGGCCAGTGTAGGAGATCGCTCCCCACACCATGATGCCGGGTGTTGGCCCTGTGTGCCTCGGTCGTATGCAGTCCTGATTGTGGCGCTCACCTGCACAGTGCCAAACACGCATACGACCATCATTGGCACCAAGGCAGAAGCGACTCTCATCGCTGAAGACGACACGTCTCCATTCGTCCCTCCATTCACGCCTGTCGCGACACCACTGGAGGCGGGCTGCACGATGTTGGGGCGTGAGCGGAAGACGGCCTAACGGTGTGCGGGACCATAGCCCATCTTCATGGAGACGGTTGCGAATGGTCCTCGCCGATACCCCAGGAGCAACAGTGTCCCTAATTTGCTGGGAAGTGGCGGTGCGGTCCCCTACGGCACTGCGTAGGATCCTACGGTCTTGGCGTGCATCCGTGCGTCGCTGCGGTCCGGTCCCAGGTCGACGGGCACGTGCACCTTCCGCCGACCACTGGCGACAACATCGATGTACTGTGGAGACCTCACGCCCCACGTGTTGAGCAATTCGGCGGTACGTCCACCCGGCCTCCCGCATGCCCACTATACGCCCTCGCTCAAAGTCCGTCAACCGCACATACGGTTCACGTCCACGCTGTCGCGGCATGCTACCAGTGTTAAAGACTGCGATGGAGCTCCGTATGCCACGGCAAACTAGCTGACACTGACGGCGGCGGTGCACAAATGCTGCGCAACTAGCGCCATTCGACGGCCAACACCACGGTTCCTGGTGTGTCCGCTGTGCCGTGCGTGTGATCATTGCTTGTACAGCCCTCTCGCAGTGTCCGGAGCAAGTATGGTGGGTCTGACACACCGGTGTCAATGTGTTCTTTTTTTCATTTCCAGGAGTGTAGATATAGATGTAGGTGCTTCTTCTGACCCTCT
This sequence comes from Schistocerca cancellata, assembly GCF_023864275.1. NCBI lineage: Eukaryota > Metazoa > Arthropoda > Insecta > Orthoptera > Acrididae > Schistocerca > Schistocerca cancellata. Next base: position 374,128,966 of record NC_064629.1, read on the forward strand.
CCCATTCTTGTGAAACTTTGCAAAGGTTCCCAGATGATAATTTAGCGGGCGAAACAACAGTGCAGAAAGAAGTTGCTGGTAGCTCAAATATTATACTATCTACTTTCTCCTCAGTCAGTCAGCCGGATTCAGAACGCCCGCATCCAGTCGTACGGATCGTGGAGATTCCCTTCTCATCGCCAGACCTAGAAGTTACACACGATGAGGATGCTGTGTTGTCATGAAGCCGCAGTAAACAACGTTTTCAAGCAGGAGCGTGTGGTGACACGTAAAAATAAGAAGCAAAGAATCGGAAAATTTTTTATCTGGGGCACAAATCCCTTACCCTAGGATTTGTTCATGGAGTCTCCCATGGATTACGGTGCGCAACACTGTCATCACCCTTTGATGGTGACTTATAATTCTTTCCTGTAGATAACAGATGCAGGCATACACTTTTCTTGCTCTGAATGTAAACAGAATCAGTCCTAAACTCGGTTTTGCAGCGTTACACCAATTGATATATGATTGCGGAGTACGTAGAGAAAGTTCAAGGAAGAGCAGTAGGTTTTGTACTATCGCGAAGTAAGGGAGAGTGTGTCACTGCTATGATACATTATTTGGGGTGGACATCATTAAAACAAAGACTTTTTCGTTGCGGCGGAATCTTCTCACGAACTTTTAATCACAAACTTTCTCCTCCGAATGTGAAAACATTTAGTGGACGGCGACCTACAAAGGAAGAAACGATCATCATCATAAAATAAGGGAAATCAGTTCTCACACGGAAAGATATAGGTATTCGTTTTTTTCCCGCTCACTGTTCGAGATTGTAATAATAGAAAATTATTGTTAAGGTGGTTTGATGAACCCTTTGCCAGGCACTTAAGTGTGATTTGCGGAGTATCCATGTAAATATACACGTAGATTCAAGTGCTGATGTGTTTTTTGCAGGAAATGTTATTTGATCAGTTTTTTCTTCGCGTTTTCTACGTTTTGTTAATGTGGCATCCGAACATTTTACTGCAACTGCGTTGTTTTATGAAGGGGGTATACCGATAACTAATATTGATATATCTGAAAATTATCGGGGCACAGCATGCACCTTTTACGATATTCTTTAATTCTCTCTTATGGCCCATCCGGAACTGACCATTCTTTGAATAATTCAAGTTTTTACAAGATAGAAATTGTATGTTTCTTTCGTAAAAATCTGCAGAAATTTCTACTAGGCGGTGATTTGAACTGTGTTATTTCCTGTGTACCAGACCGTCAATTTCAAATTCACCTGGTAGCTTAACGATTTATTGAGCTCATTACGACGACACGATGCGTGGACCTGCAAATCTCTTACCCTTGTCAAGAATATGTACTTTCCCGCTACCTTTAACAGCAAGCCTGACAGTTTTTATTTTTTTTTACTGGTTATGAGGGCAACTGTTGGCGATAGAGCTTATACCCGGAAGCTTAACTGATCAATGTGCTATAGCTGTGACCTTAAGTCACGTTCGACAACCGGTGAATCTCCCACACTTAGAGGATCCTTTTCTCGACGATGAATTAACGAAGAATGCGAGTCAGATCTTCGTTCCAAGGGACAATATCACTCACTTACTGCATGGAAGATCGAGACTGCAAAACTATGGCTTCTAACGGCTTTACTCAGCGCTGCAATGGCGAGGGAAATCCGGAAGAGCCACGAATTTTACTACGCCGTTTAACGCGATCTTTACGACAGCGCCCGGCAAGCTCTCCTGCGGATTACAGACGTTCGCGAAACCAAAGTGCTTCAGCTAAAACCGCAGCAAATGGAAGGGTTTACAGTGCGGTCAAAACCACGTTCCTTGCTTGAAAATGAGTTAACTTCCTTATACCATCTTAATCGGTTTCGAGCACCCTGTAATCAAGTGTCTAACACGACACTTAAAAGGATTGGTACGTGACGACGTCAAAAGACATATTGCGTACGATGTACCACTACTTTTCTGATCCTTATGCAGCCCCTACTTCTTGTACTGTGTTGCCTGATGATTTTACCTCTTCTCTGGATTGTGTAGCCACTCCCGCATTAAATGCTGACTTTTTAGATGGCTTTCACCGAGGTGACATCTACTATTTTATTGTTCATTCACCCTCACATAAATCACCGGCATTATATGGCATCCCTACTGAATTTCATGTGCCTTTTTGGTCACTTTTAGGTGACACGATACAGTCTATGGCAAGTGAGGTTCTGCGGGGGAGGGGAGTTAATTTTCCCGGAAACATCTAGACGTTAAGACACCGACAAATTCCTATCAGCGCACGCTCCGCTGCAGAGTGAAAATCTCATTCGTATTAGCCTACTTGTTCTTCAATCCATGTTGTATCATCGTGGTCTAAGGTCTTTCGGAAACTGATACCAACCAATGAACGTCTTTTTTGAATTGGTCTAAGTGCGACGGACCATTGTAGCAATTGCCTCCAAACTGAGACTCCATAGGCTTGACTCTTACAGTTGAGAGCACTGGATTTCGATTAGATGGCAACTGGCTTTCTTCACCCGATCGACTGAAACTGCCTTTTCGGTTGATATCCTACGGTTAGAGACTTCCTTTTCCGACGAACGAAAACCTGTACGGTTATTTGGCTCTTAGGCCATTACGTTCAGTACATAGTGTGAGGCGAGAACGATCCCAACCCTTGTACGTGTCAGGAATATGTGGTTACCGCTCACGGACATGCCAGCAGATGCCGCCTTGTCGCAATTTTATGATTTCCTGACCTTGTTAATGAAGCAGGAGGTTATCTATATTTGAACACTTTATTGCCTATATCGCAATTTTTGTTACATAGATAACCATTTTCAGCAAATTTAATGGCCATCTTCAGATCCGTGATCACGGAACTTGCAATGTCTAATATGTTCTAAGTTCTGTTATTGTTGATCTGAAGGTAGCAACTGAACTGGCTAAAACTGGCTACCTATGTAACTAAACTTGCGATCTAGGCGATAAAGTGTTCTAAATGAATACTACTCGTAGATTCTCAATCCATGGCCCTTTATTAGGACCGAGCGAGGTGGCGCAGTGGTAGCACACTGGACTCGCATTCGAGAGGACGACGGTTCAATCCCGCGTCCGGCCATCCTAATTTAGGTTCCCCGTGATTTCCCAAAATCTCTCCAGGCAAATGCTGGGATGGTTCGTTTCAAAGGGCACGGCCGACTTCCTTCCCTAATCCGATGAGACCGATGACCTCGTTGTTTGGTCTCTTCCCCCAAAACAACCCACTCCTTTATTTGCCAATATCCTGCTGCATGCTCGTAATATTTTTTTTGTTCCTCTTAGTTAACACATTCTACAAAAAGAGTAGCTGTGTGGTCACCGTTGCTGACTGCCATGCAGGCTGCCCAGGTTCAATTTTTCATTGCTGGGAGTGTACTCAGCCTCGTGGTGCCAGTTAACGAGCTAACTGAGCCAATAGTAGCGGCTCCAGGTCACAAAAACAGCAGAGCGGTGTGCTGACCCCACGCCCCTCCATACAGCATCCAATGATGCGATTGGTGGAGGATGTCTTAATGGTCAGTCGGTACAAATTCGTCCGTCAGAGCCTCCTGACAATGTTTACCTTTACATTTATGATACCATTCCAATTCATCTTATCTCTTCTTGATTTTCGTGTATTTTTATTTTGCATATTAGGAGCTAATGATCATCCGAAAGGAATATAGTACCATATTATTCTGCAAAGTCTTTGCTGTATCTCCTTTCTGTTTACTTTCTTCCCAAAAAATGTTCAAATGTGTGTGAAATCTTATGGGACTCAACTGCTAAAGTCATCAGTCCCTAAGCTACACACTACTTAACCTAAATCATCCTAAGGACAAACACACACACCCATTCCCGAGGGAGGACTCGAACCTCCGCCGGGTCCAGCCGCACAGTCCATGACTACAGCGCCAGAGACCGCTCGGCTAATCCCGCGCGGGACTTTCTTCCAGAAGAATGTGTTATGGACGAACCAGCAGTTGCTCTCGGAAAGTTCTTCTACGACTTTTGTCACTCCTCGTACTGCATCTAAGGTTTGTTGTTGAATACTCCGTCTGTAGACAACAATGCTCCCTACAGCCATGGCACTCAATAAGTTACATGTGCCTTCTGGGAATTCCAAAGGGCAGGCATGTCAGACAGCCAAAGCTTCGTGTTCTGGGGAAAGGTTTGGTGAACCTGGGCGTAGGAATGCAATGCCAGTTCTGGATCAAATATGGTGAACCCCAAATTGCTGAAAAAAAATCCCCTCTTGAATTGGGTCACGAACATACTGGGACACATATAACGGAGCAGGATGACGTTACAAATGGCAGAGGGTTGTTCATACAAATTTTGTGTGGCAGAGGGTACTCCTGACAGTGTTTCCTGCCAACTTCGTAGAAAAAATCCTCCAGTGACCTTGACATTGAATGCATGACATCACCAGCGACAGTGACTTCTCTGTAACAGTGCTCTGTGGCAGAGGCTGCTTCTTATTGTTGTCGTTTGGTAAGGGGTGTTTTATACCAACATTGCATGGCAGAGGGTGCTTCATAACAGAAAAACTGACAGAGCTCACATAACCAGAAAAAGTGGGTTACTATACGTTCAGGTCTCTGCTTCAGGATACTTTTCAAATCCATGCCACTACCCACTTTCAACTACTTTTCAGGACCACAATCCAAAAGACAAACAAAAAGAAGATTGTTTTGGATCATTGGCAGCGTTATGAAAAGGAAAGAGATATTCGTTTACAAAATCACTGTTAATTTTTGCATGCACATTTATACAGCAAAAACAACTGTTTCATTCTATTTGTTTGGTGTAGTTTTAGTAACAACCAGTTTAATTTTCAACCTAATAATTGAAATCTACATTTAATTCTTTTTCCAATGAGTATTTGATGAAGACAAAGGTAATATGTTCGACGTTTCTGATACATAAATATTTTTTTTCTGTAATTTGTATCTTGTGTCCGCTTAACAATTAACTCTGTACCTTCTTGCAGTCCTTCTGAGAGCATTCAGTGACTTTAATTTTTCCTTTTATCTCCTGCATTATACTATTGTTGAAGCATTCCACGTGTATATATACGTGTATGTTGTCAGAAGTTCTGTTCCATATTTTTGTGGAATTTCCGTATAGAACTTCAAGTTTACAACTCTCTTATTGAATGTAGTCAGTACCATGCTGGCGTAAGCTGTCGCCAGCACACCGGTCGGCAAAGAGGTTGCAAGAAGATCGGTAACAGGCGATGAATCAAGTGCGCCTATCAGGAGAGAGGCCAAAGACAGACTCGCAAGCAATGTACCGGCAATGCCCTCACGTCCGCCAGTATTTACATCGCCACCACGGACCGCAGGGCCCAGTCAGTCACAGACAGTCAGCCCAGTCTCAGACAGAGTCAGTCACAGTCGCAGTTAGCTCAGTTACTAGCTTAATCACTATTCTAGTTAGCGTCTATCAGTTCACATCACCGGCTACGAGAGTGTTGTGTTTATAGCAGGACTTGTACTTCTCCAGCAGTGAGGCTACCGTGGACTATTATGGAAGAGCTTGTACCACGACAACTTGCTTAAAGATAAGTAGCTTCTTGTTAATAAACGTGTGCAGTTTTATTCTAGAAAGAGGATACTGGCCAAAAAACATCTGCTCCCTTGCTTCCCCTGATACAAGACTCAACAGTGCCAACAACGACACAAAATTTATACATTGTTTTTCTGTTGCTAGATGCACAATGATATACAGACTTACGTGCAATGCAACCATTCTTTTTGAGCAGTTCCAGGTGGGAATTGATGTTTATTAACGCCGGCCGTGTTGGCCGAGCGGTTCTAGGCGCTACAGTCTGGAATCGCGCGACCGCTACGGTCGCAGGTTCGAATCCTGCCTCGGGCATGGATGTGTGTGATGTCCTTAGGTTAGTTAGGTTTAAGTAGTTCTAAGTTGTAGGGGACTGATGACCTCAGAAGTTAAGTCCCATAGTGCTCAGAGCCATTTGAACCATTTTGTTTATAAACAGATATTCCATGTATCCTTTAATATAGTAAACATTCTAGAATAAATTGTTTCTGCGAAAATTACAAGATATGAACACTGTACAGTGTCATTTAAAGTCTCCTTTGGTTTTCTGACCTTGACTCCATATCTTAGAGGAGTCGACATGTTAATTTGTGAGATTTTGCCACCTGTTCCCTGCTGGGATGGAATCTGTGAACTACATGCGTTTGCTTCCAGTATTATCCCATACGAAAGGGTGCGGAGATATTCTAAATGTTTGCGAATCATGAAACTAAGGTGGGACATAGATACCAGCTTGGTATTCACCTAGTCAGACGTGAGGAACCTCCTAAAAACCAAATCCAGGCTGGACAACGCACTGTCCCTAATAGTGAATGTTCCAGAGAGATTCCATCTGTGGCCAGTACGCATTCCTGAACCACGGAAGTGGCGTGCTAATGTAGATGGCTACATAGGCAGGTGTTATTTGCAGCAGCAATTTACATTCTTCTTTGATAGCAGTGTGTTTGCCAAATAATCCAGTTTGCATTTTTTTACTTCAACCTCTTCCATTGTCGGTTTTATTTTATATAAAATTATCACATTAATGCACTTACACGATTAATTACTGTAATTGGGAATAGTTTAAGTGTGTGTGATAAATTTATTCTCTCTTTGAAGACTTGGAGTAATATTACACGTGGCAGTATCTGAAAGTATTCTGGACAACAGTATCCTGGATTGAGAATGATATATTTCTCTAGCTTTAATATACCACTCATGTTCAATCCTTATGTCCTCTTTCTTGGAGTCTGTTTTAACGATTCCTTAACAGGTACGTAATTAGTACTTTAGGCAAAGAGAATTTAGTTCATAATTCTTCCTCGGTCTTGACTCTCTGGAAGGTTCACTTGTACACCAGTCAACTTTTGTACGGTATACAGTTAAACAGAACTCAGCACTCATTCTATAAACTATCTGATTTTTTGCAACACGTAGAAACAATGGGCACAGAGTATACCTGAGCAAATTGTAATTGTCTTCCGTTTATTACACTTTGTCTTCTTCAGTATCAAATAATCACAGCTACCAGTTTGTTAATACTATGTTTTCTAGTCAACACAGGCACTAAAGGTCAGTGTAGACACGTAGCAGGGCACTTTGTAAAAACAGTAAGATGATTACTGATATCTTTGTTCTCTCTTGGCCTTGTGATTTCTCATATATACTTATTATACATATTTACTATAGTCATTTAGACATTAAACAGTCGACTCCAACTGTGTTCTCATTGTTGACAATAATATTGCCACCCCTTGGTAGTTTTCTACCACACTGAGGCCGTGATCTGATGTAAGGTAGACTGAGTTGGAAAGGACTATTTAATGTGAATGAGCTCCTATTTGAGTGTAGATATAAAACACGCTTATGTATCATATCACAGGCCCCAGAATAAAAAATCGTTTTCTTAACCATTTTATCGATTTTATAAAGTGCTCTGCTACGCAGCTATGAGTAACTCTTTCGGTTTCCTTGGCTTAAGACCATGGTATTACGAGACTGCTAGCTATGATTTATAATTACATAAGGCACTCTTTGTCTGAACCTCTAAAAGACTGTTTGGGTGTATTAAACACCAACGAAAAATATTTACAATTTGCTCCACTGTACACTGCGCCAACTGCTTTTGTGCAGTGTAAACTACGAGATAGTTTACAAATCAGTTGCTGAGTTGTGTTTAACTGTGTACTGCAGTTTGTCTGTTGGTGGAATACGACTACACAAAAGTTGTCTGGTGCACAAGTAAACCATCCAGAAAGTCAGGACCAAGAAAATATTATAAACTATGTTCGTCTGTCTATTATTTTAGTTATCTACCAATGAAATATGTGGGAATTGTTAACATAGACTCCAACATAGACGACACAAGGATTATACATAAGTGGCATATTAAAGATGGAGAAACATATCTTTCTGAATCCAGGTCATCGTTCTCCACAATACTGTCAAATATACGTATTGCTAAATCAGGATTGATTTCGATGAATCAGATCTTAAGAGAGAAAATAAAATTTATTGCACACACTTAAACCATTCTTTATTAAAGGATTTATTCTTTCAAATGCAATAATTTTTATGTGTATACATAATAAAAATGGAAATGGAAAAGGGCAAGGTCATAAAATGCAAATTGGTGAATTTTGGGAAAACAATTCTCATAAAAGAGTATAAACTTCAGTTCGAAAAAGAACAAACCTTTGCTGATGTGCAAGCAAGGCTTTCAAATTGCTTTAAATACAGTATATGGAAAAATATTGATATGACTGGGGATACAAGATACCAGCATATACTGTAAATAGCAATGGAAGTGATCATATGGTGGAATACTCTAAGAAATGGTGGATTTCGGGATGTATAATTAAAGGTTACACGAAAAATCTGTTTATAAACTTGCATTTCCATTTAGATCTGCAAAAAATGATGGTTGCATTGTGTATAACGTGTTGGACTGGATACTGTGCGTCTAGCAACAGAAAAACAGTCTGCAATGTTAAATACTGACGCAATAACTACATTTCATGTTAAATCATTTTCAAAAGTTGTATATTTGAAGTTCTATACAGAAATTCCATAATAATATATAGAAGAACAGCTGGCAATCTACACCAAAGAAGACAGAGAATGCTTTAACAATGGTGTAATGCAGAAAATAAAGGGTTAAGTTATAATTACCTAATGCTCTCGATTACAAGAGCTACAAGAAGGAACGAAACTAATTCCTAAGGGGATACAAGAGATAGTTCCCAAAAAATATATGTATCAGAATTTTAGAAAAATCTTCTTTTTGTGAACACTGGTTTGTACAAAGAATTAGATGCCTCTGACGTGAATTTAAGTTATAAATTAACACTTAAATTTTATATGCAAGAATTAATAAACGTTTGTAAAAGAATTCTTATTCTCTTACATGTAATCCTGCACATAGTCCAAAGCAATGTAATTTTTTGTTTCTATTGGCTGGTTGTAAGGTGCTGTAGTTGAAATTACATAGATGGACAATTTTAATAAGTAGCTGAAAGTATATTGACGTTAGTTTTGTACTTGTATGAACGTAATACAAGTACATGTAGGTAAGAAACGTGGGTTGCTATGCCATGCTTTCACCTACCCATTCTTCTTTCCTGGAAGTTGCTTTCACCAAATACTCCATTTCGGTTTTTTTTCACTTTCTTCTCATCCATTTCTAGTTTCCTTTTGCAATATATATCACACATTAACTGCATTTAAAGGAGTAATTGCTGTAATGTATAACATTACAAGCCTCTTCGACACATTGCAAAATAACGTTATTCATGGGAACTAATCCTTATTCGGCAGTACCTATATTATCCCTCTATGGACAGTATTATGACATAATACGATCAAAAAACTCTAAATGCTATATTTGTGTTACTTAGGGACAGCCGGCCGCGGTGGTCTAGCGGTTCTAGGCGTGCAGTCCGGAACCGCGCGACTGCTACGGTCGCAGGTTCGAATCCTGCCTTGGGCATGGATGTGTGTGATGTCGTTAGGTTATTTAGGTTTAAGTAGTTCTAAGTTCTAGGGGACACCACAGATGTTAAGTCCCCTATTGCTCAGAGCCATTTGAACCATTTGAACTTAAACATATTTTGATTAAAAATGCAAAAAGTAATGTTTAAACAATACACATTTTAGCGTTACAAATTTGTTACGTTAGACATTTAAGGATACCGGGCAATTAAATGTTGGGAAGTGAATACAATCATATATACTTTTCTTCCAATTGAAAATATTTATGAATTTAAAACGTTTGACTTGCATACTTCTCATTCCCTATGAAAGTCCAGAAAACAGTTTCTTTTTCCCTCGATACACAAATGAACACCACACTTCTGGCACATAATTGATGGACTTCATTTGCAGTTTGGCTTTTTGCATCTACCTCTCTTGTCAGACACAACTGACCAATGTCCAAGATTGTTCTAACGAACAACCTTTGGGGGATTGGCTTAAATGCATGTCCTACGTTCTTCTTCTTTACATATTCGACATCAATACTCGAAGAAGGTCTACCCCTCTTTCTCCCACTTAAGTCCTTGTTCATTTTGCACAACGCTTCAGCTATTTCAGCCTTGAACTGAGAATGTTGCCCTTGTTTATTTTTGTTTACACCAAAAGAATCATAGTCTCTTCTGTACAGCAACCATGCAATCGCTACCACCATATCAAGGAAGTGAAAAAGTAAACGATGGTAGTACTTTTTTGATGTGATGTTTATCTTGTATAGTGCAATCAGTGAGTCTATAAGATCTAATCCTCCCATTAATTGGTTGTAAAGAAGAATTATTGACGGGCAGTCGACTTCAACCATTGCTTTGGCCTGTTTCATCCCATCGTTTCACCTTACTTATTGGTTCTGCAGCAGAAAAAGTAGAGGCAAGTGCTACAGATCTGTTGTCAAACAATTTGACAACTCTCACACACTGTCCATCAATATCTGCCTCTCTTTCATCGTATGCACCTCTCCCCCTTTTTTTCCCAAATCTTTATCAGTTGTCAACACACATCCAGGTAATCTATTGGCTCTAACTGTGCCCAGACAAAAAATCTTAATGCATACAAGCTCTGTAAGCAGTGGTATTGTCGTAAACCAATTGTTAAAATATAACAAATAGTTTCTTTGTTGTGGAATAACCTTACAAAGACGCATAACAACACTGGCGTTAGCCCCTAAATCTTCCATTCCTTCCGGTGGATCACGTTTCCCACAATACACTTCGAAATTGTACACAATTCTTTTGATGTCGCATAAAATATATGTTTTATAACCCCACTTGTGAGACTTTTTTGGCATATATTATTTCAAAATAGACATTCCTCTGGAGGGTACCATCTGTTCAGCGACACATAGCATCCTATCAGTTGGTAGTTTGTTGAATTTTTCGAGCAAATGATTTATCAATGGCCTAATCTTGAAAAGTTTGTCTTTGCAAGTACCTTCTGAATCAGTCATTCTGGTGTTGTCATTGAAATGGAGATTGGATTTTATGTCTCCACACTGGTCTCGACTCATCACGTCCGATACGCAAGAGACGCCAAATAAGCTGGACCAATACATTCGTGTACGTGGTACAGTGACAAGTGACATATGAAACGCTGTTCCGATAAATTGTTCCAGTTCAGTGACAGACAGTTGGAGAGCTTTACTTGGAGTCCTCTGAACAGAATACAAGTTTGATTGTTGCGTTATATGTTCCAATAGTTGACTGTCAAAGAAGTGTTTGAAATAATGCACTGGTTCCTTGATTGCATTAGATTCAGGGATGGAGCCTAGCCGCTGTGGTATGTCACGAGCACTATTGTCTTTGATAATGTTTCTCCAAACTGGTCTTCGCTTATTGGATGCATATGATGACGAAGGAGCCGAAATGTTGTCTGCATCAGGAACATTGGTATCATCCTCATCACTGATGCCCGCAAGTTAAAAATATAATACATAGTTTAGTGTCCTAAAGCTGTACATATTGCTACAGTGCAACCAAGTGATAAAAGCAAAGACCATACCATTTTCAGAACTGCTGGACACAGATTCCCTACTTGTTGGCACATAATCCTCGTCATTATCGCTACAGGAGGCACTCAGGCAACTGTCCTCACTTTCTGCACCAGCTATACGCGCCACGACACTCTTCTTCTTCCCATAAAATGCTGCAGGATTCATTTTCTAGAAAGAACAACAGTTTCCGTGCAAGGGTCTGAGTGGACAAATTTGTACCGTTTAAAACATAAGCTGTCAGATTCTGGCAGTAATTGTTATGGTTAATGTTTTTTATCCAGATATACCTCAAAGTAATCTCTATCATACAAATGAAGAAACTGCAAAAAGGTGGGAATTTAAGGAGATGGGACCTGGATAAACTGAAAGAACCAGAGGTTGTACAGAGTTTCAGGGAGAGCATAAGGGAACAATTGACAGGAATGGGGGAAAGAAATAAAGTAGAAGAAGAATGGGTAGCTCTGAGGGATGAAGTAGTGAAGGCAACAGAGGATCAAGTAGGTAAAAAGATGAGGGCTAGTAGAAATCCTTGGGTAACAGAAGAAATACTGAATTTAATTGATGAAAGGAGAAAATATCAAAATGCAGTAAATGAAGCAGGCAAAAAGGAATACAAACGTCTCATAAATGATATCGACAGGAAGTGCAAAATGGCTAAGCAGTGATGGGTAGAAGACAAATGCAAGGATGTAGAGACTTATCTCACTAGGGGTAAGACAGATACTGCCTACAGGAAAATTAAAGAGACCTTTGGAGAAAAGAGAACGACTTGTATGAATATCAAGAGCTCAGATGGAAACCCAGTTCTAAGCAAAGATGGGAAAGCAGAAAGATGGAAGGAGTACATAGCGGGTCTATACAAGGGCGATGTACTTGAGGACAATATTATGGATATGGAAGAGAATGTAGATGAAGATGAAATGGTAGATACGATACTGCGTGAAGAGTTTGACAGAGCTCTGAAAGACCTGAGTCGAAACAAGGCCCCGGGAGTAGACAACATTCCATTAGAACTACTGACGGCCTTGGGAGAGCCAGTTCTGACAAAAATCTACCATCCGGTGAGCAAGATGTATGAGACAGGCGAAATACCCTCAGACTTCAAGAAGAATATAATAATTCCAATCCCAAAGAAAGCAGGTGTTGACAGATGTGAAAATTACCGAACTATCAGTTTAATAAGTCACAGCTGCAAAATACTAACACGAATTCTTTACAGACGAATGGAAAAAGTGGTAGAAGCCGACCTCGGGGAAGGTCAGTTTGGATTTTGTAGAAATATTGGAATACGTGAGGCAATACTGACCTTACGACTTACTTAGAAGAAAGATTAAGGAAAGGTAAACCTACGTTTCTACCATTTGTAGACTTACAGAAAACTTTTGACAATGTTGACTGGAACACTCTCTTTCAAATTGTAAAGGTGGCGGGGGTAAAATACAAGGAGCGAAAGGCTATTTACAATTTGTACAGAAAGCAGATGGCAGTTATAAGAGTCGATGGGCATGAAAGGGGAGCAGTGGTTGGGAAGGGAGTGAGACAGAGTTGTAGCCTCTCCCCAATGTTATTCAATCTGTAGATTGGGCAAGCAGCAAAGGAAACAAAAGAAAAATTCGGAGTAGGTATTAAAATCCATGGAGAAGAAATAAAAACTTTGAGGTTCGCCTTGACATTGTAATTCTGTCAGAGACAGCAAAGGACTTGGAAGAGCAGGTGAACAGTATGGAGAGTGTCTTGAAAGGAGGAAAAGGAGGATATAAGATGAACATCAACAAAAGCAAAACGAGGATAATGGAATGTAGTCGAATTAAGTCGGGTGATGATAGGGAATTAGATTAGGAAATGAGACACTTACAGTAGTAAAGGAGTTTTGCTATTTTGGGGAGCAAAATAACTAATGATGGTCGAAGTAGAGAAGATATAAAATGTAGACTGCCAATTGCAAGGAAAGAGTTTCTGAAGAAGAGAAATTTGTTAACATCGAGTATAGATTTAAGTGTCAGCAAGTCGTTTCTGAAAGTATTTGTATGGAGTGTAGCCATGTATGGAATTGAAACGTGGACGATAAATAGTTTGACAAGAAGAGAATAGAAGCTTTCGAAATGTGGTGCTACAGAAGAGTGCTGAAGATTAGATGGGTAGGTCACATAACTAATGAGGGGGTGTTGAATCGAATCGGGGAAAAGAGGAGTTTGTGGCACAACTTGACAAGGAGAAGGAATCGGTTGGTAGGACATGTTCTGAGGCATCAAGTGATCACAAATTTAGCATTGGAGGGCAGCGTGGAGGGTAAAAATCGTAGAGGGAGACCAAGAGATGAATACACTAAGCAGTTTCTGAAGGATGTAGGCTGCAGTAGGTACTGGGAGATGAAGAAGGATGTAGGTTGCAGTAAGTATTGGGAGATTAAGAAGCTTGCACAGGATAGGGTAGCATGGAGAGCTGCATCAAACCAGTCTCAGGACTGAAGACCATAACAACAACAAAAACATCATACAATATTTACATATAGTTTTTAACTTACGTTTTTCAACACCAATTGTAATAAATATAGACAGCTGAATTGCACACTACCACGCTTCACTCAACTCGCAAGATGCAACTGTTGACGTAGTTGAAAAAATTTTCTGAGCGCGGCGCCACTTCCAATACTTGTAGTCTGAAGCGCTACGAATCTGCTACGCTCGTTATCTGCAAGAAAAAGCTTCGCGGTCTGCATATACAGAAATATATTTTGAGCGTTACAAATCTGTCGAGGTCGTCCATACAGGGTTAGACTAAGTATATCCTACAGGAACCAACTCACATAGGTAATTACGACAAGTCGGCTAAATATGATATTCTTGAAGACTGAACAAGTCTCGAGTTGACTGAGAAAGCACATTTACACTGACACGGCAGAATATGAGATGCTTGAGGATTGCATCAGTGAGCATGCACCCACTTCAGCAAGTTAACACCAGACGCTGATAGCGAATGCATGTGCGTGTACGTGGGCGTGTTGTGTTAGAAGACAATCATAGTTCAGCACCACGTCTGCTGATAAAAAACCTAGTATATATTATTACCGAGTAGCTGACACCATTTATGAGGTTATTGAATGTGGACGTGCCACCCCTCCTCCTCACACTCACATGCACACACACACACATGCACACACACTCTGTCAGCTTCTGCTGTTCACTTGTTGATGTCTGTGCATGTGAATTGATGCAGTCTCCAAACACGTCAGTAGTGTAGCACTATACTACATGGTTCACTTTGCCTTTCAAACATCTGCTGAAGGTCATCACGGTCAACACATGCCTGTCATATTCCCCTCAACACTGACGTCATAAACCACGTCCCCTAATCAATGATCTCATCAGCACATGGTAAGCCATATCCTTTCCAACTCATCTAGCTCCCCCCCCCCCCCCTCAGTCAACACTCTCCAGCCAATAATAAAATAAGTCATCCAATCACAGTTTAGAGTTTTTGAGACCATTAAAATGAAATCTTGGTGTAGCCGAGCCGCCATATTGGCTGTGCTCAAAACAGTGCGTACAATCTTATTTTTTTGCGATAATTTCAAAAATATTTAACAGAAAATTACATAAAGGGTCTAACATGCGTTATATCCACATTTAAGATACGTCAGCGCGTACACAACCCCATCACCCCCCCTCCACACACACACACACACACACACACACACACACACACACACGCACACAGGCACACAGTGTTTACGCCATGAACCTGCAGTTAAGCAGACTTAGTGAACGCGAACAATTCGATTTCTGAACCATACAGGCAGTTGCAGTTTCAAGTTAGGCATAGATAAGGTGATGTAGTAAAACTAACCTGACCAATTTTATAACAGCAAAAAAGACATTCTGACTAAAATAGTACCTCCCTGACGAACCAGCTAAAACGTCACGTCACCCTGACACCACTGTTAATTTATCGCTTCAGGGAAACGATAGGAGAAGAGGAAGGGAAAAAGCTGAGATCGCTCCCCTACTGCAGTGGAAAATCAGTGGGTTTAGGAAACATAGCCGGCCGGTGTGGCCGTGCGGTTCTAGGCGCTTCAGTCTGGAACCGCGTGACCGCTACGGTCGCAGGTTCGAATTCTGCCTCGGGCATGGATGTGTGTGATGTCCTTAGGTTAGTTAGGTTTAAGTAGTTCTAAGTTCTAGGGGACTGATGACCTCAGATGTTAAGTCCCATAGTACTCAGAGCCGTTTGAGCCATTTTAGGAATCATGAGAGAGAAGTAGGTCTTCTAGGACATGGAAGACCACCACGTATATCAGAAAGAAATTTGCAGTGGATGTGAGTTAATATGAAACATCCTGGCTGATTAAAACTTTGTGCCGGAACTACACTCGTACTTAGGACCTTTGCCTTTACGGACAAGTGCTCTAGCAGCAGAGCTACCCAAGGACGACTCAAAACCCGTCCTCACAGCTTAAATTCCGCTAGTACCTCATCCCCTACCTTCCAGATTTCACCGTTCTTCACCTGTGTAACTTGCAGTACTAGCAGATCTGGAAGAAAGGATATGTCGGACACACGGCTGAGCCACATATCAGCACACACTCCGCTGCAGAGTGAAAATTTCAATCTGTGAACATCGCCCTGGCTGTAGCTAAGCTTTGTCTCTTCAGTATCCTTTCTCCAGCAGCGCTAGTCCTGCAAGTTTCGGAGGAAAACTTCTGTGAAATTTTGAAGTTTGGAGATAAGGTACTGGCGGAAGCAAAATTATGAGGATGGATCGAGAGTAGTGCTTGTGTATCTGAGATGGAATGCGCTTGTCCGCTAATGGTGAAGGTCCCGATTTCGAGTCGCGGTCTGGCACACAGTTTTGGTCTGCTTGGAAGTTTCACTATATGTATGTCTCCGAGACAGACAGTTTCGAGTTTCTAATACCACTGTGCTACGTGGTTAACATTTCCACAAAATGATGCCCTTAGTGAGAAGAGAGCTAAGGGATAAGTGGTTTTCGTTTGAACATTACATACAACGTGTTGTCTCCCACCCCCATTCCAAAAATATGGTTAAAACGGCTGTAAGCACTATGGGACTTAACATCTGAGGTCATCAGTCCCCTAGACTTAGAACTACTTACACCTAACTATCATAAGGACATCACACACATCCATGCCCGAGGCAGGATTCGAACCTGTGACTGTAGCAGCAGCGCGGTTCCTGACTGAAGCGCCTATAACTGCTCGGCTACACAAGGCTACAGGGCCGGCACCCCAATTCCACCCACATCAACACCAGCTTACAAGTAGTGGCTCTACCAATGCAAGTGCATAATAGGTTAACAGTAAGTTCTATCAGCCCCCACCTAAAGCTGGTAGACAAGAGACTCTGACTGTTTCGTCATCCCATTTCCCTTGTGTGGAGATTTATTGCACACTATGTTCTATGTGGCTCTACAAGCACTTGTCACAGGGGAGGAGTGGTTAGTCCGTTACTGCCGATAAACACCTAAATACTTGCCTTTTCATCAGTGGCCAAGAGTACACGTCAGCCCTGCAACAGAACTGTTCAATATTGTCAATCTCTCGAAATGCTGTACAGTCCAGACACTCAGTGGGAAGTGGTCGACGACCTGAATTCTAATGGACGCTTCTCAGTCTGGATTTAACTGCCAGACACAGCAGTAGACTGCGAGAGTGGAAGCTGTCATCAAGGCTAAGGGTGCGCCAACACCATATTGAATTCCACCATTACCGACGGAGGGCGCCACGAACTTGTAAGTCATTTTCAGCCAGGTGTCCGGATACTTTTGATCACATAGTGTATGTCACTGTTTGTTAGTTTATCTATACCTAATGCAGCTGGCGTAAAGGATTATGTAGTCAGTGAATTTATTTCTAAAGTAATTTTCGTTATCATATGATGAGATGACACTTATTTCCTTTGCCTAAGATTTACTATCTTTTCTCAATTTAAATTAATTCTTGTATCTTGAAATTTTCCTCAGAAACAGCTTTGTATTCAATCATTCTTATTCTGCCTTGCACTGCAGATCAACCAAGACAGAATGCTTTTCAAGTTTGTAAGCCACATGTGATGACCCAACTTTTGTGTTCTTTCAAAAATGATTCAAATGGCTCTAAGCACTATAGGACTTAACATCTGAGGTCATCAGTCCCCTAGACTTAGAACTACTTAAACCTAACCAACGTAAGGATATCACACACATCCATGCCCGAGGCAGGATTCGAACCTGCGACCATATGAGCAGCGCGGTTCCGGGCTGAAGCGCCTAGAACCGCTCGGCCCCAGCGGACGGCTGCGTTTTTTCTTAAGCAATAAAAATGATACTGCGCTACAACTCCCATTTAATATCCAGCAAAGTTATTGTAATAGTGATTTCAGTACGATCCTGCAACCACAACTTGGCGTTAGGGCCCCTATTAATTGCAAATAAAATTCCAATTAAGTTCTTAGTTGGGATTTACTAATGTTCACAAGCTTAGTAACCGATAAAGTTCGTGGAAGCCCCTGCATCACGAGATCCAGCATATCAGGGATTGGTACTAAGATTTAGTTATATACAAGTTAGAGCGGGCCTACTGACCTGTAGTGTCTACCTTTAGGTATTAATGTCAGTCGGTGATGTTATAATAAAATCATTTCAATACACTAATGAGAACCTCATGTAAGTTGTATTTATTTCCTATGGCTTTAAGTTATACGTTCACAAACAATTCTCGCAGATTATAATAACGGTTCTCTGCTACTGGCTGATGGTGAGGTTATGCATGAGGCGGTGGGTGGAGCTTTCGCTATAATATCACGAGCGACTGAGCTCTACTCCCAGTGTTCCACTTACCTCTTCGGAGCGCTTTGCTTCACACCACCGGCTCCTGATTTCACCAAGGCATTTATTTTATATTACTTTATTTCCATGATTGTATTCATTCCCCGAAAACATACGGTATCTAATACTCTTGTTTATAGAATAAAAAATCGTCTGATGATGGTCTTATAAGAGACTGAAAGCTCTCGCCAAGTGAAGTATATGCAACAGACGTGCGGTCTAAATTTCTTTACTCAAATAATTTTAATACTTCCTTTTTACATTCAGTTTTACTTCATTTCAGTTTAATATCATGCTTAACATACACATCAAATTTGTCAGCATTCTATTTGTAATAAAGGTTGGTAGTTATTTTCTGGCGTTTTTCTCTCAGGCTCTAATAGTCGTCGTTCGTGACAAATTACACCAGGGGTATGCCAACTTGCTCCACATCTACGTTAATGTTTTGGCGCATTTCTTTTTTTTTTACGAATTCAGCATACAATTTGAAGCGATAAACGATATTTTCGTTATTAATTAGTAGCGATAGAGTAACATAACAGCAGCATGTGTCCCATAAACACTAAGTAGCACCAGCTAAGATAGAAAAATCGGAGATTAAAAACGGGTCCAACTAATCACTGTCTCCCGTTCACTATGTAATTAATGATGTTGGTTCCCAATTCAGCATTGATTTTCAAAGAAACTATTGCTTTTTGGTATAAACATGCCACCTTCGAAGTTTAAATATCTTTTCTGCAAAACACTAACTAGCCTTTTACATTATTTTCTATGTCAAGATATTTTCTTTGTCTCTATTCGAATTCCATTCAATATCTTACTTTCGGTAAAAGAAATTTTTCCATCCTCTGGCTGAATAAATGATCTATAAACTCGTGAAGACTTAATACCTTGTACCAGTTATGGGTTGTTGCTGTCACATGGTAGCTGATTATTTCTTTCATTAACGATAGGTAAAATGTAGACTAAAGCCCCAACATTGCAACTTCCCCAAACTTTTGTTGAATAAATGTCGAGTTCGGTAAGGCAAAACACAAGTATAGTAGTGGAAACTGATACACAAAAAATAAAATTTGTAGCCGTACTGAAAGCCTACGAAAATTTAGCTGACTTATTTTGAGAGGGCCTCGGTAATTTTAAGAACGACATCATTTCCTTCAGACTGTAAGTTTAAATGAGTACTTAATTTAACTGACCTAACTACTTTTCAGTGTAAACTTATTCTCAAGGCACAAGTCCTTGGGGTCATATAATCCTCGTAAGTACATAAAAAAATAACATGCCCTTCACGCTTACTCATAGCATGGTCGTCAACGAATATGATCTGGGAGTAAGCATACACAACTTTTGGCAATTCAGTCACATCCTTTTGAATAACACAGAATAACAACAGACAAGGCAGTTAATATATCTGCCTCCAAAGACGTAAGCAACAGTAAATCTCAAAAAGTATCTGGAGTCAAAGTCCATCGTTCCTGTGTAAGCTAAGCGATCGCCGATTTCTTGCAGCTTGCAGATACTATCTCTTTCGAAACTGAGTACTGTTCCGCTCCTGATCTCCTAATTATAGACTAGATGAACATCATATATATATATATATATATATATATATATATATATATATATATATATATATATAGTGACAGATTTCTATGTTGTTCGTACACCCCAGGTGTGTATCAGAATACCCATGTGACGTCAATGATAAACCACTTTTTGTGACAGATGAGAGCTACGATCCATACTACACAGCTTTTCCATAAATGCTGAAGCTGCAGAACTCGTTTAAAAATGACAATCAAAACACAAAGCGAAAAGTACTCTTGTCAAGCTGCACCGTCCCAAAGTCTAATAACGCCTCTGAAATATTCATACTTCTTAGTCTACACAATAATTAAATTTGTATGTATTTAACGACAGTAATTACAACGAAGCACCTGTCAGACAGGGGTAATTACACAGAAACTCCTTCCACAGGAATTCTATTATCCTTTAATCAAAGGCGCTCCTTAAGAACGATAAAGTGCAGTAAAAAGCGAGGGAGTTAATTTGAATGCCAGAAACAAATTATTAAAGTAGAACGGGATTTGCAGGTTAGAAGCCATAGAAGATACACAGATGAAACGAGGAAAGAAAACAAAGGGAACAGCGACACAGACTCAACAAAGTAGATAGACAGTGCAATGACCAAAAAGTAGCTTCAGCATTTTCTCTCCTTATCAAGACACGAAATGCCACTTCTCTATTTTCGTCAAAGATGAGGACTCTTGATCGTTATACTAATCGTGTCGCGTCATTTTGTGTAACGGAAGCGGCAATAAACGAATCTACTCCTTGAGTTTGTGAAACGTTCTTTACAAGCTTGAGTCCGAAAACAAACTAAATTTTAAATGCAAGTGCGCTTAGACTTATTACGATCTGTTGATAATCGGCCCCAAAGTAACGTTATCAACATACCGTAATGTTATACGCAACTGAGGAGGACAGGACTACAAACTTGCAGATGTCCATCGACTGAGCAACAGGCTGCAGTTCGTCCGACTATACACATGGTGATTCATGGGGCTTCTCAGACATCACTTACCATGACTAGATGAGAAGTGATCCCTCCGAGTTTTTTGTGTGTAAACTCTTAATGCTTTTTGAATAAAACAAAGGTTATTAACATTCTACATCTATACATATTTGCAGCCCTCTGGTGGTAGAGTGTGTGTGTAGAGTGTAGTGTGTGACGTGACTATGTCTGTGATGAGAAACAGGGTGCTGTGATAGAGTTTAGAAATCGAAGAGTTCTTTCACATATGAAGCACCCTCTCCTTCAACACGAAAATTCCAGATCACACACGAGTGCTACGGCATCTGCAATAATCCGTCGCCTTGGGTTCACTGTTCTCGATCATCCGGCATACAGCCCCAGCGTGACCCCCATACAATTTTTATGTTTCCATAACTTAAAGAGCAACTTCGAGGATTCACTTAGATAGTGATGAAGCGGTGCAAGAAGAGGTATGGTTATGGCTCCACCAACAATGTCAAACATTCTGCGTTGACGGTATTAACAAACTGGTCTCGCCTTGGGAGAAATGTATTCATCGCTAGGGTGACTATGTTGCTAGATAAATATGTAGACACAAAGAATAAAGATGTAATACATTAATAACATTTGTTTTATTCACTAACTTTTAAGAGTTACCACAAAAAAATCAGAGTAATTACTTTTTAGCACTGCCTCATATGTTGAAAGCCGCAGTGTTTCCTATGAAAAAGAAACATTTTAGTCAGATTAGAGGTCTTTTATAGCTCTTAATGACTTCTTCGAGGACGTGAATGCCTAATTACTATTTTTTATTGAGCATTGTGTTATTGTCATATAAAGACAACAGCAACTTTTGAACAAATTGCGGAGATATGGTTCTAAGGAAATTCACTTAATTATCTTCAGTAGAGTTGTCGATTATTAAGATAATGTTGCTGATAATATAGTTTGGGTCTGAGTGCATGAATGAGTTGTCTTCAGAACCAGTAATAAATTCACATGTGACGAGTGTAGTTAAAAGAGAAAAAAAAGGAAAATAAAATCATTCGACTAAAACAAAAATATACCATTTTATTAGAAACTAGCGACCCTCTCCATCCCGGATTCGCTCTCGCAGCACTATGTGTCTAAGGTGTACTGGTAATTTTGTTAACAGGACACTACGTAGTTATGATTACAAATCAAAGAGCAACGTTAGGTAACTCAGTGTCATCACTTTCGCTTAAATTAAGCGATTTAAGCAGCCCACGCCACTTGCCGACGCCCCTTTTAATACGCTGCGTCCACACCAGACGCGCTGCATTGTGCGACGCCGGGCACAAACGCGCGGCGCATAGCAGTGTACAAATGTACAAAATGAAGCAGCACGTTCGTAGGTGTGCAGCGATGTTCCGTTCCGATACGCACACACGCGCTTCAATTACGATTGAAAACGAGAAATGCCGTCCAAAGAGAACCGCGCAAGAACGAACTATTTCTTTTGATATACCAACGCTGCGCGGAACTTGGTAGCTGTTACGCAGAGCGGCGTTGTTTGACGTCCACAATGGACAAAACGCCATACGCCGAACCTCCTAAAAAGGCCGGTTGACACTAGATAGTGGGATAGCGGCACGCTGCAACGGTAGAGGCAACGGCAGGCTTTTTACGCGGTGACGCTGCACCTCGCGAAATTAGCGTTCCCACCTTGAAGCGACAGACTCTAGCGGTAGCCAATGACGGACCGCCACTGAGGTATGTTTGGGGCCCACTGAAATGCGCGGTGCATTTAATTAACTGTACCATGAACCTATAAGAAAGAAAGATGGAATTGGGTGAAGACATACTACTATTTTATTTTCTTTACGAAACATTCATTCAAATAATTTATTATTCACGTTGTCTTATTTCAGATTTTATGAATTATTGTTCACGATTGTCCCATGACTCATTATATAGTTGAAAACATTTAGTAAACTGCTCGTCCCAGGGAAGAAGTTGCTGCGACTTTCATAACAGTTTTTTTTTACTGTAGTGTGCAATATCTACTGTGTGTGTGAGTAATGAAATGAGACTGACACCGCTGGCTGTTTTCTTCTACTTGTGCGGACAGGTGTGTTCATACCTTCCAGATGATTACCCTGAGTTACATCTCGGTACAGCCATCACGTGATTTTCGAGAGTGCTAACAATGAAGTTGTGATTTTCTGTATGTTACGAAAACGGAACAGCGGAATTTAGAACAACGTATATCGTATCGTTTTGTGTTGAACTTGAGGAGTCCTAAATGTGACGATTGGAAAGATGAATAAGCTTATGGGGAACATTCTTCATCAAGAGCAAGTTTGTCGGTGGAACAAATCACTTTTGGAAGGCCGAAAACACGTTGAAGATGATCCTCGCTCAAGGAGACCTTCAGCTTAAAAGACCAACAAAAACGTCCAACGTATAGGTGCTCTTGTGAGATCAGACCGATGTTTGACGATACGGATGATGCGTGACCTGTTAAACACTTTCACTGTTAATCAAATTTTGACTGAAGTTTTGCACATGCGAAAGGTTTGTGTCAAGTGGTACCGAAAAACTTCTCAACAGAGGAGGAGGAGGAGGACAATCGAACAAATATGTGCTTTGATCTTCTTGAGAGGACTGCCAATGACCACGAATGGTTGAGTCGTGCAATCACAGGTAATAATCCTGGATTTTGCATTATGGTCCTTAGACAAAGCGGCAAAGTGAGGAACGGCACACTGAGACATATTCTCGACCGAAAAAAATCTCGAATGAGCAAATCAATGATCAAAACATTGCTGATTTGCTTTTTTGACACCTAGGGGTATCACGCATTAAGAATTTGTTCCTCCAGAACAACGTATCAACAAAGACGTCCTCGAAAGGTTCAGGAAAAGCGTGAATCGAGTGAGACCAGACATTACAGACAAATTGATGCTACATCGTGACAATGGTCCGGGTCACATGACCACTTCCATCACTAAATTTTTGACCCAGAAAGTCATTCCTGTTTATCCACAGCTCTCCAGTTCACGTGAATTAGTCCTTGTGACTTTTTTCTTTTTCCAAAATTGAAAAATGTCATAAAAGGACGTCATTTTGGGACTCTGGAGAACATTGAAAAGAATGTGACCGGCATGTTAAAGGCCCTGCCAGTTGAAGCCTTTCAATGCTGCTACCAAGACTGTGAACAAAGATTCTGCCAGCTGCTGAAAGGAGCTACTTTGGAAAGAGGACTACTGCTGTTTGGAAAAAAAAGGGATAGGAATAAAATCTTCGGCAGATAAAAAAGCAGTCTAATTACTTTTCTCACAAACCTCGTAAATGAAGTTAAATGTTACGGTACTACATTACCTTTTCTGCGGTAGGCCCTTATTTATAACTGACAATGTCTGCCAGTTGATCGTCAGTCTTTGTTATATTAAGATCACACATTTCAACCACCCTGAGAATGTTAGTTATTGAAAAAATCACTGAAGTAGTATCACAATACTTAGTTCCAGCTCTAAACTGCCATTAAAAACATCATCACAGCCAAGAAGACATGAAGTCAACGCGCACCCACCACAGCCATGCGAGTCAACATGCCTACCAGGACCAAAGGTAATGAACAGAATGAAATAATGTACGATGAAATAAAAGAAATTATTCAGATAGTTAAGAGAGACAAAAACTTAAGATGTGATGAGAGACTGGAATTCGGCAACAGGGATAGGCAGAAAACATAATAGGAGAACATTGGCTCAGAGGAAGAAATGGAAGGGTAGAATGTTGTATAGAGCATAATATAATCATCGCTAAAACTTTGCTTGAAAATAATGAAAGAAATATGCATATGTGAATAGAGTTTTCGAAAACAGATCTTACATTGTAAGGCATTTCCAGGTACAGATGCCGCCTGAAGATAATTTATTTTTTTAAGAACTGCAGATTACAACTAAAGAGATAGCGAAATGTAGCAAATTCAGCAGACAGAAGGAGAAGGAGATAGAAGTTAAGACCCTGAGTTTGTCAATAATCTTGTAGGGCTGATGAGACAAGGACTGACTGGAAGAGAGGAAGGAATCCACTACAAGAGGAATAGGTTGCGACGGTACCTAATCGTTACTGCTAGTATAGTTGCTCTTCCAAACAGCAGTCTATTCGAGCGAACCAGTTGCGTCTTTGCTGTGGTTACTCGTACTTTAGATACTGGGGCTATGCACGGCTCTGTTCAAAAAGACTAGCTTGATGTAGTCATAGGGTTAAGACGCTCACTTCTGCTTTCATGCCCCGCAGCTAATTCGCTGCAAATAATAACCTGCAGCTGTGATCCTGCAATCAAATAGTCTCTCCAATGGCTAGAACTGCGAGTTACTAAAATACCAGAAATATAAAATGAAAGATAAACGAATAATGTGATAAAAATGGTTCTATTCTAACGTCTGTACCTGATGATGCCGATAGAGAATTATGCTGAATAATGTATATTCAAGAAAGGACATCCAAAATAAACGGTAAGTGGTCCTACGACATTCACTGAAACACAGACAGAAGATATCCTTATCAAATTCAGTTAAATTACGTTGTGAGCGTTACGAGAATGGTAGCAAAAGCCTCAAACTAAATAGTCATCAAAGATACGCGAAAACGAAGTCCATTTTGTGATCTCAGTAACTAAACATTTACCAGCTCAAAATAGTTCAGAGCTCAACATGACGATTCACAAATTAACACACACAATAAGAAGAATAGTAACTCATGCTTTGTCTAATCTCAGTTCCATAAATCAAGTCCTAGTCTGGAGCACATTCAGATGTCTCCAAATATAAATTCCCCTCAAAAGTTAGAGTATTGTAGTGGCCGTTCACTGCCTAGAATCAATCGTCTATACGACTGAATCACACACGTTACCACAGGCAGGTCTGCCTTCTTCCAGTACTCCACATAAAGTGTCCAGAATCGCTCCCATGAGCTCTTCACTCGAAAAGTCCCAGTCTCCAGTTGACTCTAGCAGTGTTCCGCCATTATCCAATTCTGATTGGTTGAACGCCACCAAAAATACATCGTTCTCAAGCACTACAGGCGTGATTGACCACTTCCCGGACTAAATTAATATGTTGCAATGATATTTAAATAAAGAAACATCATAAATATTAGGTTACACTCAGATTATTCACAATATTTTTAAATAAAGGTTTATTCATTAATAAATATGCCAGTATTCTTGTGCATGTGTGCTTATGTTAAATGACAATAGTTTGTCGCTAAAAATTGCTTAAACTATTATGTATGCCTGCTTGACAGAAGCGTCTGCTGGCACTCTTTTCAATTTTGGTGTTCCCTAACACCAATTTAAAAATAGCACAGTTTTTTTATGGGTATTTCAGTCAACATTTAAATAAAGTGACTGGCATAATGCTAAACTGTTCATTAAATAAACACATAAGTATAACAAAATATGTGAGGTATTCATACTGTATTCATTAGCTGTGTAAATGTAGAGAATACGACGTTCCGACAAACATTTGCGTATCAAAAAAGGTACAAAAGACATCATAAATCGAGTAATAAAATACATACAGGTACGTAGCTTTCAACGATGATAGCTATAGTGCAGTGCTATAATCTGAGATACCGTTTGTTCAAATCGCGTGAAACGATTAAAAGTTGTTAATTCAGAGGTTCATTGTGTAAATGTTTATTCGTTAAAAAATGTCATGTGACTAGGGCCTCCCGTTGAGTAGACCGTTCAAATGGTTCAAATGGCTCTGAGCACTGTGGGACTTAACATCTGAGGTCATCAGTCCCCTAGAACTTAGAGCTACTTAAACCTAACTAACCTAAGGACATCACACACATCCATGCCCGAGGCAGGATTCCAACCTGCGACCTTAGCAGTCCCGCGGTTCCTGACTGAAGCGCCTAGAACCGCTCGGCGACCGTGGCCGGCGGTAGACCGTTCGCCGGGTGCAAGTCTTTAAATTTGACGCCACTTCGGCGACTTGCGCGTCGATGGGGATGAAATGATGATGATTAGGACAACACAGCAGCCAACCACTGAGTGGAGAAAATCTCCGACCCAGCCGGGAATCGAACCCGGGCCCTAAGAATTGACATTCGGCAGCGCTGACCACTGTTTATTCGCCATGGAATATTAACTTATATCAACATCTACATCTACATCCATACTCCACAAGCCACCTGACGGTGTGTGGCGGAGGGTACCTTGAGTACCTCTATCGGTTCTCCCTTCTATTCCAGTCTTGTATTGTTCGTGGAAAGAAGGATTGTCGGTATGCCTTTGTGTGGGCTCTAATCTCTCTGATTTTATCCTCATGGTCTCTTCGCGAGATATACGTAGGAGGGAGCAAGATACTGCTTGACTCCTCCGTGAAGGTATGTTCGCGAAACTTCAACAAAAGCCCATACCGAGCTACTGAGCGTCTCTCCTGCAGAGTCTTCCACTGGAGTTTATCTATCATCTCCGTAACGCTTTCGCGATTACTAAATGATCCTGTAACGAAGCGCACTGCTCTCCGTTGGATCTTCTCTGTCTCTTCTATCGACCCTATCTGGTACGGACCCCACACTGCTGAGCAGTATTCAAGCAGTGGGCGAACAAGCGTACTGTAACCTACTTCCTTTGTTTTCGGATTGCATTTCCTTAGGATTCTTCCAATGAATCTCAGTTTGGCATCTGCTTTACCGACAATAAACTTTATATGATCATTCCATTTTAAATCACTCCTAATGCGTACTCCCAGATAATTTATGGAATTAACTGCTTCCAGTTGCTGACCTGCTATATTGTAGCTAAATTATATGGGATCTTTCTTTCTATGTATTCACAGAACATTACACATGTCTACATTGAGATTCAATTGCCATTCCCTGCACCATGCGTCAATTCACTACAGATCCTCCTGCATTTCAGTACAATTTTCCATTGTTACAACCTCTCGATATACCACAGCATCATCCGCAAAAAGCCTCAGAGAACTTCCGATATCATCCACAAGGTCATTTATGTATATTGTGAATAGCAACGGTCCCATGACACTCCTCTGCGGCACACCTGAAATCACTCTTACTTCGGAAGACTTCTCTCCATTGAGAATGACATGCTGCGTTCTGTTATCTAGGAACTCTTCAATCCAATCACACAATTGGACTGATAGTCCATATTCTCTTAGTTTGTTCATTAAACGACTGTGGGGAACTACATCGAACGCCTTGCGGAAGTCAAGAAACACGGCATCTACCTGGGAACCCGTGTCTATGGCCCTCTGAGTCTCGTGGGCGAATAGCGCGAACTGGGTTTCACACGATCGTTTTTTTCGAAACTCATGCTGATTCCTACAGAGTAGATTTCTAGTTTCCAGAAAAGTCATTATACTCGAACATAATACGTGTTCCAAAATTCTACTACTGATCGACGTTAGAGATATAGGTCTATAGTTCTGCACATCTGTTCGACGTCCCTTCTTGAAAACGGGGATGACCTGTGCCCTTTTCCAATCCTTTGGAACGCTATGCTCTTCTAGAGACCTACGGTACACCGCTGCAAGAAGGGGGGAAAGTTCCTTCGCGTATTCTGTGTAAAATCGAGCTGGTATTACATCAGGTCCAGCGGCCTTTCCTCTTTTGAGCGATTTTAATAGTTTCTCTATCCCTCTGTCGTCTATTTCGATATCTACCATTTTGTCATCTGTGCCACAATCTAGAGAAGGAACTGCAGTGCAGTCTTCCTTTGTGAAACAGCTTTGGAAAAAGACATTTAGTATTTCGGCCTTTAGTCTGTCATCCTCTGTTTCAGTACCATTAGTCACAGAGTGTCTGGACATTTTGTTTTGATCCACCTACCGCTTTGACATAAGACCAAAATTTCTTAGGATTTTCTGCCAAGTCAGTACATAGAACTTTACTTTCGAATTCATTGAACGCCTCTCGCATGGCCCTCCTCACACTACATTTCGCTTCGCGTAATTTTTGTTTGTCAGCAAGGCGTTGGCTATGTTTATGTTTGCTGTGAAGTTCCCTTTGCTTCCGCAGCAGTTTTCTAACTCGGTTGTTGTACCACGGTGGCTCTTTCCCATCTCTTACGATCTTGCTTGGCACATACTCATCTAACGCATATTGCACCATGGTTTTGAACTTTGTCCGCTAATCCTCAACACTATCTGTACTTGAGACAAAACTTTCGTGTTGAGCCGCCAGGTACTCTGAAATCTGTTTTTTGTCACTTTTGCTAAACAGAAAAATCTTCCTACCTTTTTTAATATTTATATTTACGGCTGAAATCATCGATGCCGTAACCGCTTTATGATCGCTGATTCCCTGTTCTGCGTTAACTGTTTCAAATAGTTTAGCTCTGTTTGTCACCAGAAGGTCTAATATGTTATCGCCACGAGTCGGTTCTCTGTTTAACTGCTAAAGGTAGTTTTCAGATAAAGCACTTAAAAAAATTTCACTGGATTCTTTGTCCCTGCCACCCGTTATGAACGTTTGAGTCTCCCAGTCTATATCCGGCAAATTAAAATCCCCACCCAGAACTACAACATGGTGGGGGAATCTACTCGAAATATTTTCCAAATTATCGTTCAGGTGCTCAGCCACAGCAGCTGCTGAGCCAGAGGGCCTATAGAGACATCCAATTACCACGTCTGAGCCTGCTTTAACCGTGACCTTCACCCAAATTATTTCACATTTCGGATCTTCGTCAATTTCCTTCGATACCATTGCACTTCTTATCGCTATAAACACGCCTCCCCCTTCACTGACCAGCCTCTCTCTGCGGTATACATTCCAATCTGAGTTTAGAATTTCATTAATGTTTACATCTGGTTTCAGTCAACTTTCTGTCCCTAGTACTATGTGGGCATTATGACCGTTTACTAATGAGAGCAGTTCTGGAACCTTTCTATAAACGCTCCTGCAGTTTACTATTAGCACATTAATATTGTTATTCCCTGTTGCATTTTGCCTACTCCTACACTGCCGCGTCTCAGGAGTCGTCTTTTCGGGCCTAGGGAGGGATTTCTCTAACCTAAAAAACCCCCATGTGCACTCCACACGTACTCCGCTACCCTTGTTGCCGCTTCCTGCGTGTAGTGCACGCCTGACCTATTCAGGGGGACCCTTCATTTCTCCACTCGATAGCGGAGGTCGAGAAATTTGCACCCCTGATCTCCGCAGAATCGTCTGAGCCTCTGGTTTAAGCCTTCTGCTCGGCTCCAAACCAGTGGACCGCGATCGATTCTGGGAACGATACTACAAATAGTTAGCTCAGATTCCAACCCGCGAGCGAGGGGATGAAATACTGTTGTGTTACTGCATGTACCTCATTTATATGAGAGCACAAATGTATTCAGATTTGCACCAATATTTTACGTGAGTTATTGACGAATGTCAAAGAGCTATAACTTGGCAACTTTAAGAGGTCTGACACTCCACCATATCCAGGAGCATATTCTGCACAAAGGCAATGCGACCATCAGCCTTCCAAACTACTGTCTCTGAGATTTATCCGTTTCTGGCGACGTGCTCTTTGTCCCTGCACCTGCGCTCACCTGGGGCGGAAGTGGTCTGCTATCCAATCTGGCCGCGGCGCGCCCTGTGGCCTGGGCCCGCTAACGTTCAGCGGTCTAACAAGTTCATACCTCCTCAATACCAGTCCTAGGTGGACGAAAAGTACCTTTGAGAGAACACGTATTGAAGGCAGCAGAAGATGAAAATGGAAAAAAGATACAGAAGAAATCCTTCGATATGACACGATACATCGAATGTAATTGATAAAAGGGGAAATATAAAAATTCAGTAGACTGATACGCAACAGGGAATACAGATATCTAAAAATGATGCTGTCAGATAGCCCAAAATCTCGATACAAGAATGATCAGGCAGAAAATTCGAGGAGCGATTTTGCACTTCGGAAAGGTGGATGCCGCAAAAAAAAAAAAAAAAAAAAAAAAAAAAAAAAAAAAAAAAAAAAAAAAAAAAAAAAAAAAAGTTCAAATGGCTCTGAGCACTATGCGACTTAACTTCTGGGGTCATCTGTTGCCTATAACTTAGAACTAATTAAACCTATCTAACCTAAGGACATCACACACATCCATGCCCGAGGCAGGATTCGAACCTGCGACCGTAGCGGTCGCTCGTTCCAGACTGTAGCTCGTGGATGCCGCATATAGGAATATTAAATTAAAAATAAAACTTTGGAGTGAAGAGAAGTAACTTAACGAACATCAAGAGCTCAAATGGTAAACCAGAACTAAGCAAAGAAGAGAAGGCTTGGAAGGTGGAAGAAATGTGTAGGATGACGAGCGTGGTGGGCTATACAAACTAACTCGCGCACAATGTTAGATTCCTGTGAAACGTGTGAAAACCTGAAGCAATACTGTTCCTACCACTTATCTTAGTAGATAGGCTGAAGAAAGGCAAACCTGTGTTTATAGAATTTGTAGATGTAGAGAAATGTTTTGACAATCTTGATTAAAATACACTCTTGAAGCTCTGGGGATATCGGGCATAAAATATAGGGATGGATGATTATCGACAACTTGTACAGAAAACAGACTGCAGTTGCAAGACTTCAAGGACTTAGTAGTCAGAAGTAGAGAGGTTACCAATGCAGACTGGCAGTAACTAGAAAATCGTTTCTGAAAACGAAATCCTTGTTGACATCGAATATAAATTCAAATGCTGGGAAATATTTTATGAAGGGCTTTGTGTGGAGTGTAGCCTCGTACGTCAGTGAAACAAAACGATAAACAGTTCTGTCATGGAGACAAAGGATGCTTCAGAAAATATTTGGTGCTAAAGAAGAATGCTAAATGTTAGATACGTACGTCGTACAATTAATGAAGTAGTACTGAATGAAACTAAGGAGAAAAATGAAATTACAGCAAAAATTGCCTAAAAGAAGAGATTAGTTGACTGAACACAATACGACGCGTCAAGGAATCGTCAGTCTGATAATGGAGGAAAAACTGTAGAGAGAGATCGAGGTTTAACAACGGTAAACAGCCGGCCGCGGTGGCCGAGCGGTTCTAGGCGCTTCAGTCCGGAACCGCGCTGCTGCTTCGGTCGCAGGCTCGAACCCTGCCACGGGCATGGATGTGTATCATGTCAAAAATGGCTCTGAGCACTATGGGACTCAACTGCTGTTGTCATAAGTCCCCTAGAACTTAGAACTGCTTAAACCTAACTAACCTAAGGACATCACACACATCCATGTCCGAGGCAGGATTCGAACCTGCGACCGTAGCGGTCGTGCGGTTCCAGACTGTAGCGCCTTTAAACGCTCGGCCACTCGGCCGGCTCTGTGTCATGTCCTTAGGTTAGTTAGGTTTAAGTAGTTCTAAGTCTAGGAACTGATGACCTGAGATGTAAAGTCCCATAGTGCTTAGAGCCATTTGTACCATTTTTTGAACAGTAAGCAGATCCGAATGAATGTGGGATGCAGTATTTACATAGAGATGAAGAGGCTTACGCAGGGTAGACTAGTGTCGAGCGCTGTATCAAGACAGTCTTCAGGCTGACGACCACGACACAAAAACAGTGAGACAAATTTTATATCTTGTTAATATAACCCAGCAGCTAAGTTATTCAATATAGCCTTAATAAATTTCATTTGTGATTTATTTGCGTATGCATCAGTATCACTCACTGTAACTGGCCTTGCATTAAGTAAAAGATACAATTTGGAATGCAGTTTTGTTATGGCGACTGTCAGCAAGTGGTAATGTTGAACTACTGTGTTGTCCACTTTGCAATAAGTGATATTTCTCTTAAGACATCAATTCAATCATGAGGCAACAACCAATACACGGGCAGTTTTCAAACCGTGCAGGAGTCACTGATCGCAAAGGCAGTTCTGCAAATGTTGCCATACGTATTACCTGCTGGGGAGGCTTCTCCGTTGACTTCAAATATCACATGGCCAATCTCAGGCCTGTGAAAGGGTGCACTAACATCGTGTGAAATTATTTTTAACTACCGTTTGCCTCGGGGAAGCAAGATAATCAAAAAATAAATACAGCAGTTCGACAACCAAATAACGAATCGACCGATATTTCCTAACAGCTAAAGTGGTAACAGTGAAGCTACTGACTGACTATATGACTGAACTACATAACTACTTGTAAAAATGGGCTCAGTGAAAATGCTCGCCTAGCATGATGTATTGTCCTTCAGAGCTAGTGCGTATTGAAGATGCTGTACAGAATATTATTTTTAGTATTTTGCGCCAAGGTGTTTCGCAAGGATGCAATCACGGGTGTACAATCTGTTCGTAAAAACAAATTGATCTAACAGTGTTTTATACACTCCTGGAAATGGAAAAAAGAACACATTGACACCGGTGTGTCAGACCCACCATACTTGCTCCGGACACTGCGAGAGGGCTGTACAAGCAATGATCACACGCACGGCGCAGCGGACACACCAGGAACCGCGGTGTTGGCCGTCGAATGGCGCTAGCTGCGCAGCATTTGTGCACCGCCGCCGTCAGTGTCAGCCAGTTTGCCGTGGCATACGGAGCTCCATCGCAGTCTTTAACACTGGTAGCATGCCGCGACAGCGTGGACGTGAACCGTATGTGCAGTTGACGGACTTTGAGCGAGGGCGTATAGTGGGCATGCGGGAGGCCGGGTGGACGTACCGCCGAATTGCTCAACACGTGGGGCGTGAGGTCTCCACAGTACATCGATGTTGTCGCCAGTGGTCGGCGGAAGGTGCACGTGCCCGTCGACCTGGGACCGGACCGCAGCGACGCACGGATGCACGCCAAGACCGTAGGATCCTACGCAGCGCCGTAGGGGACCGCACAGCCACTTCCCAGCAAATTAGGGACACTGTTGCTCCTGGGGTATCGGCGAGGACCATTCGCAACCGTCTCCATGAAGCTGGGCTACGGTCCCGCACACCGTTAGGCCGTCTTCCGCTCACGCCCCAACATCGTGCAGCCCGCCTCCAGTGGTGTCGCGACAGGCGTGAATGGAGGGACGAATGGAGACGTGTCGTCTTCAGCGATGAGAGTCGCTTCTGCCTTGGTGCCAATGATGGTCGTATGCGTGTTTGGCGCCGTGCAGGTGAGCGCCACAATCAGGACTGCATACGACCGAGGCACACAGGGCCAACTCCCGGCATCATGGTGTGGGGAGCGATCTCCTACACTGGCCGTACACCACTGGTGATCGTCGAGGGGACACTGAATAGTGCACGGTACATCCAAACCGTCATCGAACCCATCGTTCTACCATTCCTAGACCGGCTAGGGAACTTGCTGTTCCAACAGGACAATGCACGTCCGCATGTATCCCGTGCCACCCAACGTGCTCTAGAAGGTGTAAGTCAACTACCCTGGCCAGCAAGATCTCCGGATCTGTCCCCCATTGAGCATGTTTGGGACTGGATGAAGCGTCGTCTCACGCGGTCTGCACGTCCAGCACGAACGCTGGTCCAACTGAGGCGCCAGGTGGAAATGGCATGGCAAGCCGTTCCACAGGACTACATCCAGCATCTCTACGATCGTCTCCATGGGAGAATAGCAGCCTGCATTGCTGCGAAAGGTGGATATACACTGTACTAGTGCCGACATTGTGCATGCTCTGTTGCCTGTGTCTATGTGCCTGTGGTTCTGTCAGTGTGATCACGTGATGTATATGACCCCAGGAATGTGTCAATAAAGTTTCCCCTTCCTGGGACAATGAATTCACGGTGTTCTTATTTCAATTTCCAGGAGTGTAATTTCTGTAAAGACTACTTTAATAATCCTGGAAAGTATAATTAGCAAGATGGTTTTATTACATTTATTATTACATTATCTACACACTGCAAATACATAGAGTGTCTTAAGGCAAAATAAAATAATTACCGTTTGTGCGTACTTAGCAATGACATCTTACGACACAGCATAAAATTGGCTTTTGTTTAAGCTCTGTACGTCTCTACAGAATATCGTAAACATTAACATTTTCCGTGTCACTGTACTTCTAATTTCACATGCTGTGAAATGCCATCAAGAAAGTACATCGATCCACTGCAAAAAAAGCTATAGTTATTTCCATATCTCGTTGGACAAAAACGTTTCGCGTATTTATCATGGAAAAAATACAAGACTATTTGCGAACTACCATTTGAAATAAAGATCACTATTCGATATCTTGAAACGTTTACGAAATTTGACGTCTGTTACGACTACATGATTGCCGACGAGCAGGGAAGGAACTAGTCGCGTAGCGCGTGACCCACCTGCGGCCCATCCGCCGACATGTGATTGAATATTTCGAGAAACGTTGAGACGGAACCAGTTATTCCGCCTCATTATCTTATCTCGAGGGCGTAATAATTGGGTTGATTCAGTGACGTAAATAGTCATTGTCTTTTATTTCATATCATTCTGTGAACTTCTGGTGAAGGAAGTGACATCTCCGTGCATCTTTATTATAAATAACGTTATGCACATCCTATCCTTCTCCCTCTGCTTTGTTATGTACTATTAAATGCTCAGTTGTCATGTGGTAAAGATAGTCTGACGGGTGATAGAGTATCAAAGATATGTTAGCTGTTGAGTTTCTGCTGCCAATCTGATTGCTGGCGTGACTTAAGTCAAAGATGCACCTGTTTACCTCTGGGCTTAATGAGTTAGTAGCGGATCCCCCTCACCTTAAGGGAGAACAAAGCGACGGTTGGGCTGGTCTCCATTTTTTGGTTACTTGTTTCTGGGACGGCCGAGAATGGGAACGGAGCCAGTGATGGTTCCTGTCATATGAAGTTTCGTACACTCTAGGGATGAGGTACTGTATCATTGATGTGTCTAATCCTTTACCTTACAGGTGACTGATTTTCGTTACGACCACCAAACGTAGTATTTTTCAACATTAAACTCTGCAATTACAGTTTTCGGCCTCAGGTGTAACCATGGTGCTTCCCGCCATCTGTTAGAATGAAGTCAATATTTTGGTGCCTTAAACATGAGTCTGTCAATGACAAGAGCTCAAAGTTCAATTACTTTCTTATTATGGTTAACGTCTGCAGTTTTGATAAATTTTTGAGATTTTTATCAGTAAACTGAATCCACCCATTGTCTGAAGTAGCCATATGATCGTAACTTGAATTACTTAGATAATTCATAGAACTTCTGTGCAACTATTTAATAAACACTTGTGATTTTCTTGAAATATTTAAGAAATATCAGCGTTGTGATACCGCCACCAGGGGCATCCTTTGCTGATTCACACCGCCAGTGACCCAGGAGAAGTCTTGTGCAACCAAACAGTGGGCAGGCTGGAGGACGCCCTCGTTTAGTAATGGACATATTGCTCAGAGCCTGGCAGGCAATGAGAAGCTTGCCGAAAGCTGTTGGACACTTGCAGCCATTACGATGGAACGTCAAGAATGCAAACACGAAAGAATGTGAGTTCTTCTGTCCTGGCAGCAGTCATTCTGTCTGCCTTAGAAAGCAAGAACGGGTCGACCATTCCAGCACCCAACAGGAACCGTGAAGAGCGTACACCAAACCCGAAAAATTTGCGCAGGGAGGCGTGTAAAAGAAGTCAGCCTTCTTAAAAAGATGTCCTGGGCAGTAAGGTCGTTCTTTAAAAATCACGGACGCCAGCAAACTGTGAGATGAAACACAGACACGAGTCTGTCCCGGCCTCACGTAAAGACAGCGGTTACAAAGAAGTGTTCTGTGTCTGTTCTCACAAAAGCTCCAGTATGCAGAAAAACAACACAAGACTGTGCCACCGATGGTGGTGAAATCGAAAGGACGACGCCACTTCCTGTCTCACACAAGCCCGCCCAAGATAGAAAATTTTCACCCTGCACGGAGAGGCGTGGTCTTGAGACGGCGATCAGTCACTGGGTGGTATCGCAAACTGAGTCTGCCAATGACAACACTGCGACAGGGGAAAATTTTGAGGAACCGTTGAACTGTGAGATGGATTTGGAGTGAAGAGGGAGAGTCGGCGGGACAGCGCGGAATGATTGGGGGGGGGGGGGGGGGGGGGAGGAGGAGGCTCTGCCGTCCATCGCTAACTCCCGCATTCCGGCGCAGCGATAACGCTGCTTCAGTTGGTTTGCGGACATTTGCCACGACGGACATTTGCCACGATTTTACCTGCTCTGAAGGGTTGGGTCCCTTTTCACCCCCTCCTCCTCCTCATCGCTGTCGCGCAGTAAAGGTACTTACTGAGCCTTTCCTCTGGTTTACTTAACATAGGACCAGAATCTCTTTGGATTTTCTGCACATTTCTGGAGAGACCTTCGTTGTGGAAACTATTAAATGCATCTCGCATTGAAATCCGCACCAAATTTTGAGCCTCGGTAAAACTTCTCCTATGTTGGAGATTTTGCGTTCGTATAAATTATACGTGCCTTTTTAGGTGATCTTGCAGCAGCTTTCTGTCGTGTTTTGTGTACCATGGGGCATCAGTTCCGTCTCTTATTAATTTATTTGGTATGAATCTCTCGAGTGCTGTTGATACTATTTCTTTGAACTTAAGCCACATATGGTCTTCACTTACATAGTTTGGAAGGATTGGAGACTGTCTCTTAGAAAGACGTCAACCGAATTTTCAGATGCATTTGTAAACAGATATATTTCGCGTTTAGCTTTGGTGAATTTCTTTGTTACGGAATTGAGCCTCGCTACGACTGTAATCCCTGTATCCGTTGTGATGCTCAGGAATATTCGTGGCTAAGAGGTCAAGTGTGTTTTCGTAACCACTTACAATTTGAATGGCCTCGTGAACTAATTGTTCAAAATAATTAAAAAAACATTTAGAACAATTACGGAAGTAGTTTTCTATCTACGATAGGGTCTGAAAAACGTATTTTTTCAACATACGGAAGGTAGATTGAAATCACTGGCAACTATAATTGTATGAGTAGCGTACCTATTTGAGATGAGACGCAAGTTTTCTTTGAATTCATCAGCAACTGTTTCATCTGAGACCGGGAGTCGGTAAAAGGAGCCAGTTATTAATTTATTCCGGTTGTCGAATATAACCTCTGCCCATACTAAGTCACAGGAAATATCTGCTTCAATGTCGCTTGTGAGCTGAAACACAAATGGCTCTGAGCACTATGCGACTTAACTTGTGAGGTCATCAGTCGCCTAGAACTTAGAACTAATTAAAACTAACTAACCTAAGGACATCACACACATCCATGCCCGAGGCAGGATTCGAACCTGCGACCGTAGTGGTCGCTCGGTTCCAGACTGTAGCGCCTAGAACCGCACGGCCACTCCGGCCGGCAGCTGAAACACACATTGCATTATTTTTCCTTACGTTGTACTTCTTGTTTTTGTTGTAGTGCAGATAATTACAATTACGGCTTTTCCCTCCAAAACCTAGGATGCCGCGACCCTGTAAATACCAGAGCTAAACAATGTAGAACAACAACGTACGTTACAAGCATAGCATTCTGTATTACTTAATTTCTTTCTTTCCAACATTTTAAAATTGTACGTCGACTTTAGATGACATGTCAATCATAGATGTTCATCTGTATTTAGTCAACGTATTTTCAGTCATGTTTTGAACACTGTCCCGCTACACTTTATTAACTGTTTCGCCGCTAGGGATATCGGATTTTAGAGAGTAAATTAATATGGAGTATGTCGTTCTTCTTTTCAAACATTCACATTCCCATTTCTTCTTTCCTTAGTGTCTTATGGGCATGCAGTTCTAGTTATTAAAGTAGGCACAAACGCAGTGATAAAAAAGAAATGATTAGCGTACATTCGAATTCTCTTTACATTGTTCCTTTCTTGTTGCTCCCATGGCGATGGACTGTTTCTATCGCAATCAGTAAGCGTGAAAAGAGGCTACCCTACAGACACAGGGATCTATATTTATACTAGGCAGAACTAATTACATACTGACATAATCGTCGGTATTACTTTCGTTTCCCAAAAGTTATAAATATTTCGATTTCGGAAAAGAAGCTCTGTATTTCGCCAAGATGTCGAAGAAGAAGGTCCCCTACGTACTGGTTGTATCGAGTAAGATGTGGAGACGGCGATTTGAAAGCGGACAGAAGTAGAACGAAGTGCGTCTCTTACCTGAGGGATCGCTACACAAGCTACCTGGCGAAGGGGCAATTGTGGCAAATGTCCGACGTGGCAAATGTCCGGCATTTCTTCAGTTACGGCAACACAAAGTGAGCTGTAACGCGGACCGGTCTGGGCCCTCGCTGCACCGCTGCAGGACACGGAGCAGAGCGGTCACACAGCTACGAGGCGACACGCCGTAACGACACAGCGCACGCCGCCATCATCACCACACACTGAATCGTGAGCGATGGTGGGACGACTGATTCCCCCTCCTTCCCCTTAATGGATGAGTCATGTCCACGACCAGTAAGATCGGCCATGAAACTTGTAATTTTGTTTTAGTTTGTGTAAACAGCACTGAAATAAATACATTTTTTTCATGTTTTAATCATCTACTACTTCAGCCTAACTAACCTAAGGACATCACACACATCCATGCCCGAGGCAGGATTCGAACCTGCGACCGTAGCGGTCGCGCGGTTCCAGACTCGAGCGCCTAGAACCGCTCGGGCACCCCCGCCGGCGTAACCTTTTGTGTTTGATTTCATTTAATTATTGATATCACTTAATTGTTGGCTCCTAGCGTTGGCGATCTCATAGGTAATTGGCATACCTTGTTTTATTACAAACAAATTCTCGATTCACCACATCATGTGAAATAATTTGCTATTTAATGGACGTTTCTACAGTTGGTCATTGTCTCATGTTTGTCTACATGGGGATCCTTAACGGGTGAATTGAGTGGCAGAATCATAATTTCAGTAAACAGGCAAATCGTCCCCCCACGAAACATGGACGTTGCCGGTGGTGGGGAGGCTTGAGTGCCTCAGCGATGTACTCGTAGATAGCCGCACCGTAGGTGCTGCCACAACGGTGGGGTGTATGTGGAGAGGCCAGACAAACGTGTGGTCCCCGAAGAAGGGCAGCAGCCTTTTCAGAAGTTGCAGGTGCAACAGTCTGCATGATTGACTGAACTGGCCTTGTAACATTAACCAAAATAGCATTGCTGTGCAGGTACTGCGAATGGCTGAAACCAAGGCGAAACTACAGCCGTAATATTTCCCGAGGGGATGCAGCTTTACTGTATCGTTAAATGATGATGGAGTCCTCTTGGGTAAAATATTCCGGAGGTAAATTAGCCCCCATTCGGATCTCCGGGCGAGGAATACTCAGAGTACGTCATTATCAGGAGAAACAAAACTGGCCTTCTACGGATTGGAGCATGAAATGTCAGATCCCTTAATCGGGCAGCCAGATCAGAAAATTTAAAAAGGGAAATAGGTAGATTAAAATTAGATATAGTGAGAATTAGCGAAGTTCGGTGACAGGAGGAATACAGGGTTATGAATATAAAATCGAATAGGGGTAATGCGGGAGTATGTTTACTAATGAATAAAAAACTTAAAAAAAATAGGGCCGGCCGGAGTGGCCGTGCGGTTCTAGGCGCTACAGTCTGGAACCGAGCGCCCGCTACGGTCGCAGGTTCGAATCCTGCCTCGGGCATGGATGTGTGTGATGTCCTTAGGTCAGTTAGGTTTAAGTAGTTCTAAGTTCTAGGCGACTGATGACCTCAGAAGTTAAGTCGCATAGTGCTCAGAGCCATTTGAACCATTTGAGCCCCAAAAAATAGGGATGCGGATAAGCTACTACGAACAGCATAATGAACGCATTATTCCAGCCAAGATAGACACTAAGCCCACGCCTACGACATAGTACAAATTTATATGCGAATTAGCTCCGCAGATGATGAAGATATTGAAGAAACGTATGATCAGATAAAAGAAATTATTCAAATAGTTAAGGGAGACAAAAATTTAACAGTCGTGGGGGACTGGAATTCGACAGTAGGAAAAGAAGGAGAAGTAAAAGTATTAGGTGAATATGGATCGGAGGTAAGGAATGAAAGAGGGGGCCGCCTGGTAGAATTTTGCACAGAGCATAGCTTAAACACAGCTAACACTTGGTTTAAAAATCATGAAAGAAGGTTGTATACATGGAAGAAGCCTGGAGATACTGGAAGGTCTCAGATAAATTATATAATGGTCAGAAAGAGGTGTAGGAAGCAGGTTTTAAATTGTAAGACATTTCCAGCGGCAGGTGTGGACTCTGAGCACAATTTATTGGTTATGAACTGTAGGTTAAAGCTGAAGAAACTGCAGGGAGTAGGAATTTAAGGAGATGGAACCTGAATAAACTGAAAGAACTAGAGGCTGTAGAGTTTTGAGGGAACATTGGGGAACGACGGACAAGAACAGAGGAAAGGAATACGGTAGAAGAACAATGGATAGCTTTGACAGCTGAAATAGTGAGGGCAGCATAGGATCAAGTAGGTAAAAAGACGAGGGCTAATTGATGAAAGGATATAATATAAAAATGCAATAAATGAAGCAGGCAAAAAGGAATTCAAACGTCTCAAAAATGAGATCGACAGGAAGTGCAAAATGGCTAAGCGGGAATGGCTAGAGGACAAATGTAAGGATATAGAAGCACGTATCACTACGGGTAAGATAGATGCCGCCTACAGAAAAATTAAAGAGACTTTTGGAGAAAGACAATCACCTGTATGAATATCAAGAGCTCATATGGTAAACCAGTCCTCGGCAAGAAAGGGGACGCCGAAAGGTGGAAGGAGTATATTGAGGTTCTACACAAGGATGATGTACGTAAGGGCAATATTATGGAAATGGAAGAGGACATCGATGAAGGTGAGATGGGAGATATTATACTGTGTAAAGATTTTGACAGAGCACTGAAAGACCTAAGTAGAAACAAGGCACCATGAATAGACAACATTCCGTTAGAACTACTTATAGCCTTGGGAGAGCCAACGATGACGAAGTTCTTCCATCTAGTGAGCAAGATGTATGAGACAGGCGAAATACCCTCGGATTTCAAGAAGAATATAATAATTGCAGTTCCAAAGAAAGCAGGTGCCGACAGGTGTGAAAATTACCGAACTAACAGTTTAATAAGTGGCGGCTACAAAATACGAACACGAATTCTTTACAGACGAATTGAAAATCTGGTAGACGCCGACCTCTGAGAAGATCGGTTTGGATTCCGTAGAAATGTAGGAACACGAGGGGCAATACTAACTCTACGACTTATCTTAGAAGCTAGGTTAAGGAAAGGCAAACCTACGTTTATAGCATTTTTAGACTTACAGAAAGTTTTGACAATATTGACTAGAACACTCTCTTTCAAATTCTGAAGGTGGCATGGCTAAAATACAGGGAGCGAAAGGGTATTTATAATTTGTACAGAAACCAGGAGGCAGTTATAAAAGTCGAGGGTCGAGGGGCACGAAAGGGAATCAATGGTTAAGAATGGAGTGAGACGGGGTTGCAGCCTATCCCCGATGTTATTCAATCTGTGCATTGAACAAGCAGTAAAGGAAACCGAAGAAAAATTTGGAGTAGGAATTAAAATCCACGGAAAAGAAATAAAAACCTTGAGGTTTGCCGATGACGCTGTAATTCTGTCAGAGACAGCAAAAGACTTGGAAGAACCGTTGAACTGAATGGATAGTGTGTTGAAAGGAAGATATAAGATGAACATCAACAAAAGCAAAACGAGGATAATGTAAAATAATCGAATTAAATCAGGTGACGCTGAGGAAATTAGATTAGGAAATGAGAAACTTAAAGCAGTAAATGAGTTTTGCTATTTGGGCAGCAGAATAACTGAGGACCGTCAAGTATAGAGGAAATAAAATGTAGTCTGGCGTTGGCGAGAAAATCGAGTATAGATTTAAGTGTCAGGAAGTATTTTCTGAAAGTATTTGTATGGAGTGTAGCTATGTATGGATATGAATCATGGACGATAATTAGTTTAGACAAGAAGAGAACAGACGCTTTTCAAATGGTGGGTAGGTCACGTAACTAATGAGGAGGTACTGAATAGAATTGGGGAGAAGAGGAATTTGTGGTTCAAATGTTTCAAATGGCTGTGAGAACTATGGGACTTAACACCTGAGGTCATCAGTCCTCTAGAACTTAGAACTACTTAAACCTAACTAACCTAAGGACATCACACACATCCATGCCCGAGGCAGTATTCGAACCTACGACCGTTGCAGTCGTACGGTTCCGGACTGAAGCACCTAGAACCGCTCGGTCAAAAGGCCGGCGGAATCTGTTGCACAACTTGACTAGAAGAAGGGATCGGTTGGTAGGACACGTTCTGAGGCATCAAGGGATCATCCATTTGGTACTGGAGGGAAGCGTGGGGGGTAAAAGTCGTAGAGGGAGACCAACAGATGAATATACTAAGCAGATTCAGAAGGATGTCAGTTGGAATAGTTACTCAGCGATGAAGAGACTGGCACAGGATAGAGTATCATGGTGAGCTGCATCAAACCAGTCTTTGGACTGAAGACCACAACAACAAGTAAATCGTGTGGAATTTTGCATTTAATTTAGCCCAAGAATGGTCAATGAGGGTAAGTAAAGCATGGAACATGTGGGTTGTTCTTGAGGAATTTCAGTTAAGGCGCATCCGAGTGAGAATTTGTAATAGTCCAAGAGCGTGTCATTAAAATGGTGAGTATTGTTGGTTAAAATGACTACCAGCTACCGAACTGGCGATGGACGCATGAAATTTCAAGTCATTACAAGCTCTTCTTGAAATTCAGACTAGAAATTAATGTGTGTACGTGTGAAGTAATCAATAGGATGTATTACTGAAGAATGTGTCTGTTTTACAATTAACGTTCATATCTGCTTCCCCTTTTTCGGTTCAACTTACTCTGTGTTTAGGCGAAGGGAATTTTGATTCCCCAAAACACTAAATTTCATTCTCAACAGCGTGACAAGGTCATTCTAGTAGGTTAACGGGGGATGAGGTATTCGTGCTTGAATTGCATATCGAAATCCAGTTTTTACACCAGTTCGATTGTCTCCCAGCATACCAGCAGAGATTACACCAATATCTACGTGCACAGTCTTTAAGGGACCAGAACATTAGGAAGCACGTGCCTATA